>NC_086233.1:34462702-35062702 GCF_036321145.2 Pelmatolapia mariae
TAGAGGACCCGAGCTTGAAGGATAAACCGCCCGCAGGGGCGAGATGGGTGTTTATATATATATATATATATATATATATATAAACACACACACACACACACACACACACATATATACATATATATATATACATATATATATATATATATATGGGCTCAAAATGTGGTCATAAATATTTTGTATTTGTAAATCAGTTTTGTACTTGTAAATCAGGATTTGTATGTGTAAAAAGAATTTGTGTGTGTGTAAAAAAGATTTGTGTGTGTAAAAAATATTTGTATGTGTAAAAAGAATTTGTGTGTGCGTAAAAAAGATTTGTATGTGTAAAAAGAATTTGTGTGTGCGTAAAAAAGATTTGTATGTGTAAAAAGATTTGTATGTGTAAAAAAGATTTGTGTGTGGACTTAGCCAAAAAAAAAAAAACCCTGCAAGTTACAAGTACGAATTTTGACCCTATTTTTCTTCCTTTCATCTGATTGGTCAATGTCATGTCAATCACAAATGTAACAATCCAATCAGAGAACAGATGGGTTTGGCTGTCGGAGGGGCGCTTTTTTGAACTGCAGGTCCTTGAAGGGTAATACAGTTTGAAGCTGGAGGATCTCTATATAAATATCCGATAGCAGCTAGGTCCGCTAATTTTCAGCAGCTGTTGAAAGGATAAAGTTGTGGTATGTCAGTGGTTAGAAATACCATCATTACTTTAGGATTAGTTTAACACAAAGTCAGGGCTGACCCGGGACCATTGCTGTGAGTCACAGTGCGCAGCATAAAAGTCCTTTCACATCAGACGCAGGATGTGCTGCTAATGCTAACTGCTAACTAAAAGCAAAGGATCCAGAATTTGTTGCGCTGGCTGCTGGGCTCTGTGGGTTTTTGCAGCAGCTCTACCTGTACTAGATGCACCTGCTCCTTGTCGTTTCTATCTCTGACTTTATGTCCTCTACAAGAGTTTCGGGGTTTTTTTGCTAGTTCTTCAAATGTTCAATAAAAACATGTATGCTAATTCATAACGAAGAAAGCTTTGTAATGAAGACTGTCATTTCCAAAACACTGCCTGCCCCCCGCAGTCCGCAGCACTGTTGAAAAGGCTGTGGAAGTCCCTGTATTAAGCACGTAGACCTGTGACACAAAAATCACCAAACTCAGACGACCACAGACTGTTTTCCTTAGTGGTGATAAAGGAAAACGCTGGGTTGGCATGTAAAAGGGCATTTATTCCCTTCAAAGACCTGCAGTTCAAAAAAAGTGCCCCTCCGACAGCCAAACCCATCTGTTCTCTGATTGGATTATTACATTTGTGATTGACATGACATTGACCAATCAGATGAAAGGAAGAAAAATTGGGTCAAAATTCGTACTTGTAACTTGCAGGGGGGTTTTTGGCTAAGTCCACACACAAATCTTTTTTACGCACACACAAATTCTTTTTACACACACAAATCTTTTTTACACATACAAATCTTTTTTACACACACAAATTCTTTTTACACATACAAATCCTGATTTACAAGTACAAAACTGATTTACAAGTACAAAATATTTATGACCACATTTTGAGCCCATACACACATATATATATGTGTGTGTGTGTGTGTGTGTGTGTGTGTACTACTAAAATGATAGATAGTCACATTAAGGAGCATCCATGAGACATCATACCTGCTCAGCATATGTAAACGTAAGCCACCAGTTGTAAAAACCTTCTGTTTGTGGGTTGCAAACAGTCAGAACAAAAAAGTACACAAGTCAAACTTCTCCAAAAAACAGCTCCTTTATAGTGGAAAAATATTAATAGAGCTTCTGTTTTTGTTCCTGTTCTAAAGGTAGACAGCCTAGGTACTAACAGCATTTTAACATGACTCCTGTTTGGAGTCTGCCTCAAGTAGCCATTAGAAGAACTGCAGTTTTTGGTATTTCAGCATCGGCTTCATTTTTCAGCTCCAGAGTTTGCGCTTTGGTCTTAGACAGTTTGGTCTCAGAAGGCACTGCAGCAAGGCCCAGTATGACATAAAAGAGGATTACGATGAAAGCCACTCTACTAGAATGAAAATATGAAACTAGGAATGAATGTAATAGGTTCTGCTCTGAATCCTCACAAGTGGTAAAACTGAAGTAATTTATTGGTTGAAACTTTAATCTCCATATTTATAGAATTGTACGTCTATCTTTAATTTAATTCTACAAATGTTCAGTTAATTTAAGGACAGTTACTTTTAAAAAAAAGAGAAACTTTTACTACCTATTAACAGGAACTGTGTGATAGTGCACCACCATAAAAGCTATTCATTTTCCTTAGGGAACATCCTCTGAAACAATTAACTGATAAAATAAATTATTTTCCAGTGTTATCATTTCTTTTAAAAGGTAATGAAGCTATTTGAAGTTTGAAGATGAAATATACCTCCACGTTAACTGCTTTACCATGCAGGTCTTTCAGAAAAACAAAAAACTAAACAAAAACAAAGCACTGACCTCATGCCCATTGTGATTGATCACACATTTGTTTTTTCAAGATCTGAGTTTCATACAAAAATCAATGGCATTCAAAGGCCTCCTGAAAGGTAAAATGCACTTATTCTGACATGCTGCAGCTTCTATTGGTAAATTCCATTATTATTATTAAATCCGTTGAGATAAAACCTTTAAAAATGTAATGCAAAAGCTTTTCTCACTAGAATAAACTTCTGATGCAGGAGAAAGGTGAAAGCAGTAACAACCTCATTAACCCCATCTGAGTTTCCATTCGATCGAGAGGCCCAATCCTAAAATATCTCTATTGGGTTACTACAAAAGCTATCAATCACAACTTGAAGACAGTGAAAATGCCATCTATCAATATCAGGATTTGAAAAATAGCTGACAAAAATTGTGCTGTGGGTTTGTTTGCTACATTGATGTTTATCATACTGCCTCCAAGCGCTGTGAACGTGCAGCTATTCATGTGGCAGGAGTACATAAACAACATAATCATTTATGCATGCCTACTTTAATAATGCATTATATGTTCTCGTATTTAACAAATACATGGACAGAGACGAAAGAAAAAAAAATGCTCCAGCAGCTAAGCTGATCAGTCAGTGTTGTCCTACAAACACGCCACAGACAAGCTGTCACTCTCACCAGTGCCGTTCTTGAAGCAGGTGGTGTGGAATTTGCCCATGTAAAACTCCACCCCAATGATGGCAAACATAACAATGGCGAAGAAGAGCAGCAAGCCAATCTGAAGAAGTGGAACCATGGCTTTCATTATAGACTTCAACACCACCTGGAGGCCTAAGAGACAAGAGGAGAGGAGGAGAATGATTATAGGCAGGGATTTGCCAATTTCTTGGAATTTTAAAAATTTTAAGGCAAAGTGAAAACTTCATGAATATCAAAAAACTAAACACATACAGATATGTATGCTTGTGTCTGCTATGAAAACACATACATAATAAATTCAATTTTATTACAAATTAGGGAGGCACATAGACGTGTGTGACAAAGTTACAGTTACAGTTAAAACTGACAAATAATGACAGTAGGTAAAATAAGTATTTATGATAAAACGTATAACTAAATTAAATATAAATTTGAATAAAAGTAACATGCTGTATATCATACAATTGCTTTTGCTTGGAAAATTAAGTATTCATAAGAAGAAAATGGTCAGGAACTAAGCCAACTTTCCAAGAAGAACTGGATCTCGGCTGCTTTAGCATTTGCATTTACTGGTTGCATTACGTTTATCACATTGCTTTTAATTAACTGTTATCTTGCTTTATGTTACCCATTCGTTCACTACATTTAGCTACTACTTAATTTAACATGTGTTTATTTAAGATAAGATAAGATAAGACAAGACTTTATTGATCCCACGACGGGGAAATTTTTGCGTTACCTCAGCTCAGGTACAGATATCAGAAGGAAATACAAAAATACAAATAAGTACAACCAATGAAAAAAGTAAGATAATACACTATATACAACAGTAGCATACACAGTATGCGATTATGGATATGGTTGTGGAACTATGCAAGACATAAACTATAGCTTAACATAACTATTGTACCACTACTATTCCTATGTATAGAAATGTACACACACACATGTACACACTAAATATACATATGTATACATATACATACATATATACCTGCACATGTCCATACACATAGAGGGTCCATTATGCATGAAGTGGTGACCGTGGATGTTCACAGTGTCTAGTGACTCATGACATCGTGATTGAGGAGTTATAGAGTCTAACTGCTGTTGGGATGAATGATCTGCGAAAAGCGCTCCTTCCTGCAGCAAGGGTGTTTCAGTCTCTGACGAAAGGAGCTGCTCAGCACACTCACATACTCATGCAGTGGGTGATGTGGGTTGTGCATGATGGATGTCAGCTTTACTAACATCCTCCTCTCGCCAACCAGCTCCACAGACTCCAGAGGACATCCCAGCACGGAGCTAGACCTCCGCACCAGTTTGTCAATCCTGTCCCTGTCCATGCATCCACTCCCCCAGCAGGCAACTGCATAGAAAAGGGCAGATGCTACCACAGTGTCATAAAATGTCCTTAACAGAGTCCTGCAGACTCCGAAGGACCTCAGTCTCCTCAGCAGGTGAAGTCGACTCTGGCCCTTCTTATACAGGCTGTCTGTATTTGTAGTCCAGTCCAGTTTATTGTTGAGGTGAACACACAGGTACTTATAAGAGTCCACTATCTCAATGTCTTTCCCTTGGATGTTCACCGGTGTTGTAGGGGGTGACTTCCTCCTGAAGTCTATGATCATCTCCTTTGTCTTGCCGGCGTTGATTTGGAGTGCGTTGGTCTCACACCAGTCAAAGTCACTGATGACCACCCCTGTATTCCTGATCATTCCCGTCTGATACACATCCAATGATGGCTGTATCATCTGAGAACTTCTGTAGATGGCAATCGTCCGAATTATAACAGAAGTCTGAAGTGTAAAGGCTGAACAGGAAAGGTGAGAGAACTGTGCCCTGTGGTGCCCCCGTGCTGCAGATTACGACCTCGGACACACAGTCATGGAGCCTCACATACTGTGGTCTGTCGGTAAGGTAGTCGATGGTCCATGCAGTCAACTGTTTTCCTACTCCGGCTCCCTCCAGCTTCCCTCTCAGTAGTGCAGGTTGGATGGTGTTGAAAGTACGGAAGAAGTCAAAAAACATGATCCTCACAGTGCTCCCCGCCTGCTCTAGGTGAGAGAGGGATTGGTGTAACAGGTAGATGACAGCGTCATCCACCCCAATTCCAGAACGGTAGGCAAACTGCAGGGGGTCCATTGCTGAGCCCACCAGTGGCCGAAGGTGGTGCAGGATGAGCCTTTCCATGGTCTTCATCAGATGAGAAGTCAAGGCCACAGGCCTGAAGTGGTTGGGCTCCTTGGGGTGTGCAATTTTTGGCACCGGAGCCACACAGGAAGTCTTCCACAGTTCAGGAACCCTCTCCAGGCTCAGGCTCAGGTTGAAGATGTACAGGGCCACCTGACAGAGCTGGTCTGCACAGTCCCTGAGTAGTCTGGAGCAGATTCCATCCGGACCTGCTGCCTTCATTGCCTTCGTCCTCTTGAGCTGACTTCTCACCTGATCAGCTGTGAAGTAGATGTGAGGCTGGGCTGGAGTTGGGGGTGGGGCTGGCTCTGTTGTGGGTAGATGTGTGGATAGGGGTGAAGCAGGGTTGTGGTGAGAGGAGAGCTCAGGTGACAATGGCATTGCACCCGGAGGGGGGAGGGGGGGGGGCAGCAACTGGAGGGGGGTTGATGGAACCTGGGGGGTGGGAGAGGTGATAAGTGGGCCATTGTCAAATCTATTGAAAAACAGATTCAAGTCGTTAGCCCACCCCCGGCCAGCAGACATTGTGGCTCCTCCATTGTCCTGGAAGTGTCCAGAGATTTTTTTCATGTTCCTCCAGACTTCTCTGACATTTTTCTGTTGGAGTTGGTTTTCCATCTTCCTCCTGAAGCACTCCTTGCCTTCTCGGATCTTGTATTTAAGATCCTTTTGGACTTTCTTCAGTTCCTCCTTGTCTCCAGACCAGAAAGCCCTCTTCTTCCTGTTCAGCAGGGCCTTCAGTTCTGGGGTGACCCATGGTTTATTGTTTGAGAAACACTGTACCTTCTTGGTAGGCACAGTGTTCTCAACACAGAAATTAATGTAGTCCGTGATGCAGTGGGTGAGGGCATCGATGTCCTCACCATGAGGCTTGCAGAGTTCCTGCCAGTCTGTGCATTCAAAACAGTCTCTTAGGGCCTCAGTGCATTCCTCAGACCACACCCTTATCACCTTCTTTGTGGGAGGTTTCCTTTTCACCATAGGAGTGTAAGTGGGGTGGAGAAGGACCAGGTTGTGGTCTGAGTGGCCAAGCGGGGGGAGAGGTGATGCGCTGTAAGCCTGCTTTGTGTTGGCAAACAATAGATCCAGGGTTTTGCTGTCCCTTCTATGGCAGTCAACATACTGGGAGAAGTTAGGGAGAGTGACAGATAGTGAGGCATGATTGAAGTCCCCAGAGATAATAATGAGGGACTGCAGATGTGCCATCTGTAGCTGAGAGACGGTGGAGTGAATGTACTCACAGGCTGCTGTAGCGTCGGCCGAGGGTGGGATGTAAACAGTCAGCACAATAACGTGTGAAAATTCCCTGGCCAGGTGGTATGGCCAGACGCTAACCGCCAACAGTTCAATGTCTTTGGTACAGCGCTGTTCCTTCACAGTGATGTGTCCCGGGTTACACCATCTCTCATTGACGTACATTGCTATTGCCCCACCTCTCCTCTTACCACTCTCCATTTCATTCCGGTCCGCTCTAACCAGTTGAAAGCCATCCAGAGTTATGACAGAGTCCGGTGTGTGGTCTGTGAGCCATGTCTCAGTGAACAGGAGGAGGCTGCTCTGCTTGTACTCCCACTGCAGTCTGGTTAGCGCAATTAGCTCTTCCATCTTGTTGGGTAAAGATCTTACATTACCCATGAGAATGGATGGAATGCTTGGTTTGTACCGTCTCCTTATTTCCCGGTACTTTCATTTCATTTCATTTATTTATTTATTTCACACTTGGTACAACAGTTCAAACAAACCAACCACACTTTCTATCAATAAAGCACTACAACCATGTGTGAAAAGGAGCAGGAAGAAGAAAATATTCTTATTAAACCCTGCCCCCTATCTACAATTCAACTTATATTACAAGTGGGCACCAAAAATCAGGGAACAAACTAACATTAACATTTATCTCCGGTCCTAACCCAAACCAAACAACAAATTTACAATCAGAATATACCACTCCACATAGTAACAAGGAGAAAAATAAAATTAAAATAAATAAAACAAAAAATTATAATGGATCCTTTTTAATGAACTCCAATTCCATTCACATTCTTCATATTGAGTTATCGTTTTAAGCATGTAACACTTTTTAAAACAATGTAAATTAATACAATTCTTTAAATTATAATGAAGAGAGTTCCACAGTCGTATACCCCTAACCGTTGGACTCATTAATCTTTGTGTAGTCCTAGCTAACTGATGCTTAAAATAAAATTTCCTTCTGCTATCTTCTCCCCCTGAACACAATAAAAATACTCTTTGTAACTTAAAGGGCAAAGCCTTAAACATAATTAATAGTGTCCGTAATTTCACTAAATCTCCTAATTTTAATAATTTCGATTTTATAAATAATTTATTTGTATGTTCTCTATAATTAACATTATGAATCATTCGTATCACTTTCTTCTGTAATAAGTTTAGAGGTTTTATAGTATTCTCATATGTATTCCCCCAGACTTCAATACAGTAACTAAAATATGAGAAAAACAATGAAAAATATAAAATGTGCATTGTTTTATAGTCTAATAAATCTCTTACATTTCCCAAAATATAAATGTTTTTAACCATCTTCTTTCTGATATACTCAATATGTGATTTCCACGTTAAATTTTCATCTACTATTACACCCAAAAAACGAAATTCAGTAACTCTTTCAATCAATTCTCCATCAATGGACATAATAACCAAATATCATGAAATTCGTTTTTGTCAGATTCAAAGATAATTTATTTACATCAAACCATATTTTTAATCTTAACATCTCAGAAGTCATAATTTCAACCAAATCTTTCAAATTCTCTCCTGAGCAATAAAAATTTGTGTCATCTGCAAATAAAATAAAATTTAACCTTTTTGATATGTCACAGATATCATTAATATATAAATTAAAAAGTTTAGGTCCCAAAATAGAACCTTGAGGAACGCCACATACAATCTTCAATCTTTCAGAGGTGTTACCGAGATAATGTACATATTGCGACCTATTTTCTAAATAACTCCTTAACCAATTCAATGCCACTCCTCTCACACCATAATTATACAATTTAGAAATCAAAATAGAATGTTGTAACGTATCAAAAGCTTTTTTTAAATCAACAAATACCCTAACTGTATATTTATTATTATTGGTTGCAGATGAAATATCGTCAATGAAAGTCAACAATGCTAATGCCGTTGATCTATTTTTACGAAATCCAATTTGATTTTCATTTATTAGTTGATATTTTTCAATAAAACTATCAAGTCTTTGCACAAAAAGTTTTTCAAGCACTTTTGAAAACTGTGACAAAAGTGACACTGGCCTATAATTGTTAAAACTATGCTTATCTCCTGATTTATATAAGGGTATCACTTTTGCCATTTTCATTCGATCAGGAAATACTCCTGATTGTAACGAAAGATTAAAAATATAGCAAAGAGGAATACTTATACAATCTAAAGTCTTTTTAATTACAACCATGTCTATACCATCACAGTCAGTAGATTTTTTATTTTTACAATTTTCTACAATTGCTACTATTTCTTTTATGGTAGTATCAGCCAAGAATATAGAATTAACCACTCTACTTTCTCCTTTCCAGGCTTCCTCATATTCTGGGTCGTCATTTTTTTTAATTAAACTTGCTAAAGTGGGTCCAACATTTACAAAAAAGGAATTGAATTCGTTTACTACTTCAGTCTTGTCTTCGATAACTTGATTATTCTTAATGAAATAATTAGGCCGATCTAAGGGTGTGTTCTTGTTACCCAATACTTCTTTAAAAATATTCCAAATGCCCTTAATATTATTCTTGTTTTCCTGAGTTTATTATAGTAGTCTTTCTTAGCTTTCCTCAATATTAATACCAACTTATTTTTATAAACTTTATATTTCATTTCCACATTCTTAGTTCTCTGTGTTATATAATCCCTATATAAATTATTTTTCTTTTTACACGCATTTGCAAGACCCTTAGTTATCCAAGGTTTCATATTCTTATTCTTTTTCTTATACTTAAATGATACCAATGGACAATGTTTATCATACAAGGCCAAGTAAGTATTTAAAAATGCTCCATATGCAACGTTGACCTCATTAACATAAACTTCCTTCCAGTCCACTTCCATGAGATCTTGTCTAAACTTGTTAATTGCTTCGTTATTTCTTAACCTTCTATGACTCACGAAACCAACTTCTTCCTTTCTTTTCATATTTAAATCAAAAGTAAAAAAGACTGGTAGATGATCGCTTATATCATTTATGATGAGGCCACTCATAATATTACTCTCCAAGCTATTAATGAAAATATGATCAATTAGTGTTTCTGATTTATCTGTTATTCTACTCGGCTTTATAATTAAAGGATAAAATCCTTTACCAAGTAATAATTCAAAAAAATCTGACGCAGCCTTATCATTTGCCTCTTTACAAAGATCAATATTGTAATCACCACACAAACATAAAGTCTTATTTCCCTTAGCTTTACTCAATAAGTCTTCTACTGCCTCTGTAAATAACTCAATCTGTGACCCTGGTTTCCTATATATACACGTTACAATTATTATTACATCTTCTTTCTATATCCAATTCCACTGTCACAGACTCCATTAAATCGTCTATAGCCACAGACATACATTCAACTTTTTTACATTTCAAATCACAATTAACAAAAAGTGCCACCCCTCCTGCCTTTTTCTTAATTCTATTTACAAAGTATAAATCGTACCCTTCAATACAAAAATGACAACCCCTCTTCTCATCTAACCATGTTTCAGACAGAGCAATTATTTGAAACCTGCCTCTCAAACTATACAGGAAATCTTTAATCGAAGCAAAACTTCTATAAAGACTTCTGCAATTAATATGAATTAATGAAAATGTATTAACTATTTCAACCGTATCCCTGAATTGCTCCTCTGTATAATATTCACATGTGACATTAATTGTATTAAGCACATTCCTTTCAGGGTCAATACCTACTTCAAAATCATATGATTTATGATCTGAGTCGTCGAGCATTATGCATAATTATTCTAAAACTATCTATTAACCTCAAAAAAAAGAAAAGAAAGGGATCCTTAACAATCGCGCATTCATTTATCGACATATTTTAAAGTCTGTTGATCTTGTTTTCTTCCATGTCCAATTTACAATTTCCTTTTGTCCTTTTCCACTCGAAGTAGCATCTGTTCTTGTAACGGATGAACTAATTGTTTTTAGGCTCATAGCCATGATTGGTCGTAACCGTTTGCCTATCTTGATAATGTTATCTCGTATAAATGTCCAATTCCTCAAGATCCTTAATCGTTATAACCTTGGCTTCTTCTGGCGTTCCATTCAGTTTGATCATCACCTTACAGTTCCTGGTCCAGGTTGCTTGAATCTTTTTCTCCTTCCGTAAAATGCGAGCTTGTCTAGCAATATCTGCATTTCTTTTTGTAAGATGTTCATTCAAATATACTCCGCTTCCTTTCAAAAGGCTGGATCGCCTCAGCAAATCAACTTTGTGTTTACGGTTTACAAATCTCACTACAATTGCTGGAGGAGCATTAGTGTGCCTTCTAGGAAGGGTATAGCATGCAGATATATTATTACTATGCAGGGGAAGTTTTTTATTCGAAAAGAATTCCACAACCTGCCGTTCCAACGACTGTAGCTCCTCCATCGGGGGCTCGTCTTCTCCTCTTTTTGCGCCGGTCCCAGACTCGGTGACTCTCGCATAACTCCTGTGTTTAGTTTCCAGACCCGTAATAATCACTTCCTCAAGTCGAGCCTGCTGTTCTAGATCGTCCACCTTCCTTTCCAAAAACTGGATTGTCTTATCTTTCTCCTTAATCAGGTTTTTTAGTTCTTTGATTTGGTCCATCATCTACATTAATATTCCTTGTTGCTTATTTACTTTTTCAATTTCCGACGTCAGTGAGTTAAGTGAATGTTTAATCTCCTCCAGATCTTCTTCGACTTTCTTCATCTTTGCCATTTTGTCTCTTATAAATGTCAATCTTAGTTTATTTATTTGCCCAAACAAGGTCTATAACTGAAATTGTTTGGAGTTTTAACACCAAACATCACCGCACCACCTGCAAGGACGCCACTTCACTCCAGCCCTGCCCTCCTCCGACGCCGTAATTCCTTCGGAATCTTGGGTCGCTCCTCCGGGAGTACTTTCCTGTTGCCCAGTGCTAGTAGCTGCTCCCTACTGTAAACAATGGGGTGGCTTACAGATTCTCCAGAAGTGGTGGTAAAAAGTCCCAAAAAGAGTAGAAGACATGCTACTACTCTCATGAAAATTTGTGGGTCCATGTCCCGTTGCACAACAAATAAAAGATGACCAAGAGTGTCGGGTAAAAAAGCTTAAAACACAAGAAAAAAAAGAAAGGAAAAAAAAAAAAGCTGGGAGCTGAGAAAACAGGCTGCCTACTGTGGCGCCATCATGTCACATTGGTCACTTAATTTTAACTATTCATCTTGGGCTAACCATTATGTTTTTTCAAGTTGTATTTATCGTTAACTTCATCTATCACTCTCTACTTCTAAATGTAATGGCTACAACAGAGTATTAGGCCCACATTAAGAAAAAATATATATTATTGATAATTTTGAGAATAAAATCGAAATTTCTAGGTCAAAGTGAAATATCTATTTTGAGAAAAAAGTTTAAATGTTGAGATTACAGTTGTTGTATCAAGACAAAATGCCATGGTTGGCATCACATTTTGACTGTTTTCACAAAATAGACTTTAATCTTGAAAGTTCAGCTTTACTGCTCTAAACGCTACCTATATAAACTTACTGGGGATTCCTGACACCAGCTTCAGGGGTCTCAGGACTCTCACCGCTCGTAGTGTTCTCAGGTCAAAGTCTGAACCCACCGTGGCCAAGATTCTGTATGCAGATGCAAACAAAGACAAGAAATAAGCCCATTAAAAGTCAGAAATACATAAATGTATGCTTTTATCTACAAGGAATATACTCTAGAAAAGCTTAGTGAATTTTTTCATGTGTGTGTGTGTGTGTGTGCATCCTTGCTAGTGAACCACAGCTGCCAGCCCTCATTACAAGCTGTACACAGAACGAAAGACCTAAGTGCTCCAGTGAAACACACACATAAGAAACACATGCTGTAGGCTAAAGAGAGAGCACGAGTGAGTGCGAGGGAGAGAGGAAGATGAAAATAAGAATTACTGTAAAAACATCTATGTGAATGTGAACAAAGATATTCCTTTACATTTCCCACTTTGGACTGGTTCTCATAATAGTAGCATTTTATACAACGTGCCTCACTCACACACATACACGCTTTTGTACCAACGTACCAAAGAGCAACTTGGCGTTCAGTATCTTGCCCAAGAATTCGATGGCACACAGATTAGAGCAGCCAGGGATTGAACCACCAACATTTCAATTAGTATATGACCTGCTCTACATTATGAAATACAACCACCCCATAAAAAGACCTTGCTAGACTTTATTTATCACTGAGTGCAGGACAGGCACCAAGATGAAGTAGACAGTTGCATGTTACCATCCACCTATGAATATGTTGCCATCTTTTTTTTCTCTTTTTGTATATGTGTTCAATATAATATTTTGGGGAAACTGGCAGGTTGGTATTAGTCTAGTAGTGCAAACTTCAAGTAAAAATGAAAGTAACTATTGAGTGAAAGGCAATTATCTCTATCTCTGACATGTTTCCATTCAGTTGTTCAATGTGGGACTTTTTTTTTTTCAGCACTAACCATACAAAAAATCTTCCTCTGTGACAGATACACTACAATGTGCCCCATTTAACTTTGAAATGAAACCCACACGTTTGCTTTGTTCATAAGAAAGAGTTATTTTTAACCACATTTGAATATAATTAATATTTTTAACATCCCAAATGGGTGTGTTTTTTAAGTCTCTCAGTTAAGTACTGTTGGGAGCCCCAGAGCAGCCCAAAAAACCTCAAGAGTGCAATAGCTTTTATGTTGAAGGCAGAATATACTCACGACTGACTGAAAGGAAATCTTCTTCATGCAAGTGTGCAACATACTCACACACATGCGCACACACACACACACACACACACACACACACACACACACACACACACACACACACACACATAGAAAGTGAGAGAGAGAGAGTAGCAGACAAGAAGAAAGGTCATTTATCACTCCCTGGTTACCAGTTAGCATGGTAACAAATAAGGCAAATCTATGCTTTATGATATTCGCGTTATGGGTCGAAATCAGTCTGCTGGGATAAAGGTGACCGTCCTAGCGCTGTAGTATAGAATATATTATTTCATTTAAAAGGGCCATTTTATGATAAATTAGAACTATATCTCATTATCGGACTCTATCTGTGTAGCTTTGCATGATTCATAGTTCAAAATAATTCGAGTTTGCCTTATACTGGGTTTTGGTGCAGACTCAGCCAATTCAGGCCAACTTTCACCTAATTGGTTACCCTTTGCAACCAAAAGGTTTGAACAACAGGTGGGTGGGGCTTCTCTTGTGTGCCTGAGATTATAATATTATGAAGCTCTGCTGTTATTGAGGCCATACCGAGCCAAAAGTAGACAAAACACTCTAAAACTGAGGGTTTAAAGCAGGGGTCTCAAACTTGTAGCCCGGGGGCCTCTTGCGGCCCACGTCACCCCTACTTGACGTGAAGAAGTGGCCCATGAAGTTACTTTTTTTGTTAGGGAGGATTTGTTTGTTGTTGC
The DNA here is from genome assembly GCF_036321145.2 of Pelmatolapia mariae. NCBI lineage: Eukaryota > Metazoa > Chordata > Actinopteri > Cichliformes > Cichlidae > Pelmatolapia > Pelmatolapia mariae. The sequence continues at coordinate 34,476,724 of NC_086233.1, forward strand.
GTGCAATGTTAAAATAAGTTCTTAAAAAAGTAAAAAATTACAAGCAATATGAGCAGGAAGCACAAACACGTTGAGGGATTGGCTGTGTTTCTTCAGTGAGAGACTTATTTGTAAAGAAAACAATTTTCACTAGCAGTCAAAAACTAATGTGTACACTTATGTCTGCATTTTTATTTTGTTAAAAAGGAATAAAATTATAGCATGTCTGGCCAGAAAGAGAGCCCAATTTGTTTATTTGGTAGTTCACCGAAAGGCTTCAGATAGTTTGCAGTTTTGTCTTGTTATATAATATCTGAAATTTTAAAAAACAAACACAACTCTACTTTTTGGAAATATTTGTGGGTGTTTTCTTGTTTGTTTTTTTCATACTACCTGAACACTAAAGTGGCCCTCCAATGAGATGACAGTGCCAGCAGTGGTCCACAGCTCATTTAGGTTTGAGACGCCTGGTTTAAAGAGTTTTTGGCTTACAGGAAGTACTTTTACATATGCTGACCACATTATTTAAAACTTTGTCCTTGTTTAATATGAGCGCCCACCAATGTAGCCGTATATATGACAGAAAATTAGGAAGGGCATAGTAGTAATAGCACATTTTACGTACAGGCTTTGTTCAAATTCTATGCCTGGGACGTATTCACAAATGTTTTCATTTACTTTTTCATATGCAGTACATTTTATTTATCATACTATAATTTCATCTTTCAGTTTCTTTTTTTTAAGTGACAAAAAAGGAAGCACAAAGTGAGAGATCACAGTTGAGGGATGAGTTAAAGATAACACAGTGGTGAGGACTGTGTAGGAATAGTGTAGCAAAAGCTTCTAAACACAACACAACAGGAACAGCCACACAACAGCGCATGCATTCATAAATGTACTTGCACTTCTCTTAAGAAATAAGCACGCACACAAAGCCTGTTTATTTCCGTTGTACTAACATCAACGTACAGCACTCATGCTCAGGCGCCCTAGACCTAAAGTTGACATAAATCTATTTGAATTTCAAATTAAAGGCTTCCAGGTTGAAAAATACAACCTTATTTTGCCCAGATTTGGATGGTGTAACTAGTTTCTTCTGTGGCCCTCGGTATCCACTGTGCTCGCCGTCTTAAAAAGCTTCAAAATATCTGAAATATTTCTTCCTTATCTAGTGGAAGAAGATGAAATGCATTGTGTAAGCCCTTACGGCCACCCAAATAAGTAAAGGCCTAAAAAGCCATATATATGTGTAAGATTTGCTAATATTATGATTTGATATCAGATCAGTTGTTAGATGTTATGTGTGGTCCAATGGCTGTAACAATATATAATGGGGTAGTCCAAAAACAGAAACATACAGTGCACACGCTGTAACATAATCCTGACTCTGACAGCTCAGGTTTCTGTTGTAACTCGTTCTAGTTCTTCAGTTTTCAGCACTTTACTGAAGTCAGTATCATCTTTAGTCAACTCCCATTGCACTAATGACTGTCACACATCAAAGAGGAAGCCCAGGTGGAACAGTGTTTAGACCTAGATAAGATCAGGTTTTTAACTGTGACAAAAGAGGATTAAAATCCCACGTCTGAGCCGGGAAACAAGGATAACGTTTAAATGAAGAAACAACCAAGGAGCGATTTACAGCAGCTGGTAACACATCTAAAAGCAGAGTCGACCCTAAGCTATGTATTAATACATTTTAATTTCCTGTGTGTTTAATGATAAACCAAAAGTTTCTTGATATTTGTTTGTAGTTTAAAATACTCCACAACAGGCCTCTCTGTGACTCCTACTACACCTAGCACTACCATTGCTGTGTGGTAACTACAAACTCTGAAACCTGAAATCCTCCTTCATAACACCCAGAACCTAAAAGGGAAATGCTTGTTATTCACCCAGCTGCAGAGAAAATATCAAGGCAAGGATTCCCAGACACTAATGTTCGCTTTCTTTGGTATTAACAGTCATAAATCTGAACTTCCACAGCCACTTACAGAGCTGCGTATGGACAAATGTATGCTCATTTATCCATTCACATTCTTAGTCACCAATCCGATTTAGGTTTGCAGAAGGAGAGAAGTGGGGTACACCTAGAACATGTCACTAGTCCACATCTCCACTAAAGTAAGAGAATGATGCTTCTCCCTGACTGCATGCGAAAGAGTTATACCTTTTTATAAAGTACAAGAGTTGACATTTTTGCTGATGTGCAGCAATAATTTGAGGCTGGAAGTGCTACTGAGCACAATCTGTACATGCAAGAACTGTTTATTCAGCATACGTCACTGTGACCTGGAGAAATCATAGACTGTATAGAAGATGGGTGTAGCCTGTGTGTTATCACCAGCTGGTTAGTGTTACCCTCGAGCTAACCGTTTCTGCTGTCACTGTCGTGATGTTTTGATTCTGGATGTAACGAGTTGAAGCTGGATCTAAGTGCAGGCTCAGTAGCAGTTTTCTAATTGAGTCGCTCCCTGCTGGGAATTACAAAGCATGCACGTTGCACACTTTTCAGACCTGGAAGCTTCCTCTTTCCTACTGTCTATGAGAGCAACAGAATAAAAGGGCCTATGAAAACATGAATCACCCTCTGTGCTATTTTTTTTTTAATCACAGTCAATACTTCTCTTTGGTCTGTTGCAAACAGGTGTGTGTATGTGGGTGCACATTTCTTGTGAAGGATCTATCTGATGATTGTGTAGACAGACGGTCGGGCAGGGAGCAGGTTGACAAAGAAGAGTTTTAATATCACTTTATCATTTCCACAATATATCCATGCCGGCGCCAGACACCAGCACAGGATATGCAGAAGGTGATGCTATCGTCTGTCAGTCGCTTACACAGCGATATGCCACTTTCCTCCCTATTGTTAGACAGACGTACAAAAGTATGTTCATGCAGGAGCAGGACATGAGCATGAAAAAGCACAGAATACAAGAAGATTTCTACATAACTGCATACATTCAGATGAACACAATAAAGGTTCATTTCCTGTTTAGTTCATCAAATATACAGATGTGATTCAGCCTTTATGATCGGATTATGAATAGCACAGGAACTACTTCAACACTGAAGAAACAATGGCGGAAAAAATAGATAAGAGTGATTCATGCTGCCCATCAAAATCCGCAGAATGAAACTTTGCTTCATTTAGCTGTCCATTATTTTTTGTTCTAAATGCAAAAAAAAAAAAAAAGGAAAAGAAAAGGAAAGGAAAGAAAGGAAACTGTGTTATTGACAATCAAGTTCCCATCGTGATTAATTGACATGCTTTCAGAAGTGACTTAAACTTCCCTCCACACAGGGCGATGGCCAGACTTTCATAACCAAGAATGGAAAAGTGAAGTGGCTAATGATGAACATGGATGACGTTACTAGCAAAGAAAAAAGAAAAAATTCCTAACACTGCATTAAATATTAATTATAAGAGCTTACCCAAATATAAGATCTAGAACTTATGTAATGTGAAAATTGCTCCTCAGAGTGACACAGTTGGCATCTATAGATGCAACTCTATTGAGGTTTTAAGTCTTTTTTTTGTTCATTGCTGTGGTTTCACCGCAGCTACTTTCAGCATCTTCTGATTAAAGAGTGAAGCCTCTGAGGTACTTGAAGCAGGCACCGTCACCAGCACTGTGTCATATGCACATGTTAGTGCTTTTTATGTACTATAGCCTTCGTGGATCTATTGAAAACAGGCAAAATTGTAATCTAGGGCTGAGTTGAATATTTGTGCTCTCTGTAATAAACTCTGTTTGTGTTTTCAAAGTGGAAAGATTTTTTTCCCCAAGGCTACAAAGAATGTTCAATATGAAGTCCGGAAGGGAAACACAGAGAACATTCGTGGATGTAGTGAAGTGGGAGATGGAATATGCTAGAAATAGGGTGACATTGGAGCAGATAGTCCTCTGTGGCAAACCCTATATGGAAGAACCAAAACAACAAGAAGATAAAATGTGCATTTTACCAATGTTTATGTCTTCTTCTCTAAGTCACAGGCATTAAACTGTTACAACTTCGCTATTTAGATTATGATATATCACATTATATTGATGCTCAAAGTTTAAAAAACAACTAAAGCCAAAACCAAGATTTTAAGTTTAGATTGTCCCACTTGGACTGATATGATTGCATCAGCATGTCTCTCTGCAACCCTGGTATGAATGAGTGAAAGAAAATGTATGCTGGCTGGATATTTCATGTGGATATCTTCTGTAATTATGAAGTTATGGAGGCTCAAAAATGCTGGATAATAAAAATCAGCTGATTCTCAGGGCGTCAAGTGGAAGGCATGGTTGAGTTTTTCATGCAGTGATCAACATATAGTATCAACTCCTCACTGCTCAATTGTATGTGTGTTGCATTTGTAGTGATGAGCTTGTAGCATAGATGCCAAACTGTTTTTTGATCCCTTAATAAATCAGTCATTTGGGTTGTCTAAGGAACTAAAGAACAATAAGCATGACTTGGCATTTTTCTTTGAGATTTGGTGGAGATCAAAGTAGTAGAATTACAGTCCTCAAGTGGATGAAGTTGTTGGTTTGACCCAGCATCAAAGGAGCTTTTTACATTCTCGTGTATGTACATTACTCCCGTTAGCAGCTCTAAAACACCTCTGAAGTTCAGTCATTACCATATCCTGCAAAATTTGTTTATTTTGTACAAGAATGTGTACTTGATAGACTCATTAGACCCATTTTTTTAATAACAGAAGCAAATTTACATTTCAAAATGTGTAGCTATTCCTTTAAGGAAAGATACAAAAAACACAGAGGAGGACTCAGAACGATGCAGCTGAGAAAAAGAAGTAGGGGAAAAATGGAGAAAAGCAGATTCCTGTGAGGCTGACTGATGTAGTTTAATTACTGCGACCCTACCCAGCTGGGCGCCGGGGGCTGTGATTGAGTTTTTCACACATGCCGGTAAGAGGAGACGGAGCTCTCTGAGGACAGACAAGAGAACATGGTGCTGACAACCTGACTGAATAACTGCTGCCTGTCTGTGCGAGCAATACCAGCTGGTCACTGACTGTCTGCCTCACAGCCTGTCTCTCTGTTTGCTTCTCTGCCTCACAAGAAGCAAACAGTGAATCTTTCCCATGCAATGCCTGCTCGTTAGTGTGTGGCTGTATTCTCCTGGGTTAACGCATTAATCTTTACTGCAGTGCTACCACTGTGGGCAGTTCATATGGCCTCTGCGCATGGCCTTCAAAGCTTTCAGTACTGAAGAGATTCACAATAGTTTTAGCTCCTGTGGCAGGCATCTCCCTCTCCACTCAATATCGCAGTAAAGATGTAGATTGGTGTACTTTTTTTGTGGCTTACTGCATCTGTGAGGTGAATGAGGGCGGCATGTTTTCAGAGCTCTGGTGGGAGGAGCCATAGATGTTGATCAAAATGGCACTCTGAACTGAGCCACAACTTTGCACTGGCACAGGAAAGGAAAAAAGCTTTTTAAAAATTATTTTGGGGCAATTTTCAAGCAGTTTTTATTAGAAATACTACAAAGGCAGGTTTTATGTCCTTGTGACCATTGAAACTGATGCGCTCTCCAATTTCACTTAGTCAGGAACTTCAAAATAACCGCCTGCAGGCATTGCTAATTGGCTCTGAAGAACTGAGACTTGCTTCAGGCTTGTAAAAAGCCATTCTTTTCTCATTGCTTGGGATAAAACTATACTGATTACTGCACTTGATATAAGTGAACAAAAGCAGAGTAAAAACATTAAGACAGATTAAAATGGTAAGCCTGTGGTTGAGCTACAGGATGGGACAGAGGACAGTAGATCCAGAGGTCACTTGTGTCATGTAGAGGACCAGAAGGGTTTAAGGCAATAGTAGTTCACTGAAATACTCTGGAGAAAGACCATTCAAGGCCATTAATCCCAAATTTAATTTCTCGTGTCAGCATTTATTATCAGGACGTCTTCATTAAGTGTAGGAGTCACTGGTCTAATCACTAAAGTGCAGTAAGCATCACTCTACTGTTTGCTTACTCTGATAAGTCAACGTCTATTTTCCCTTTTTTTCTATGCAGACTTCTGTCAGCACCTGTTGGATTTACCATCAGACACTGGCAATTAATGATACGTTGTCATGTCTAGTAATGTGGAAATCCATCTTCCCCATTCTAATTAAATGTTTTTTACAGGTGTTTCTCCTTTCACCCCAACCGCCTCCCACTTTTAATTATCTGGTGAACATGCCGTTATTTTTCTCAGTAATAGGACGGCAGTTGTTTAAAAAGATAGTTATTTTTAAAACCCGATGAAGATCAAATCTGTTCTTCTTTGCTGGAACCGAACCAGGTGAATCAGTTTTACATTTGTTGTTGACCAAAATCTCTCTTTCGATCATCTTGGCTTAAGCTCAAATAAGCTGGTCTCAGTCTGTTGGGGCTTTATAACAACAGATAAAAGAAGAGCGCCATTGCTAAAGGAATGCAGCACAGCAATTATTTTGACTCGCTTGTTTTATTTTCATAATGCGAATATAAAATTAGATTAAATTCAAAAGCCCTTACGGGTAGCATCAGGAACCAAATGAAACATGAGGAGCTACCTGCTTTGGTGACCCTGTGTGAATAAGGTAGTAAACAATAGTAGCAGTTTTTAATTTCTAATAGATTAAGTGAAAGTAGCACAAATAATACCAAAGCAATACCTACAAGATGTGGCTTTTAAGATAGACTTGTCTAAATCAAACCAGCTTTACAACCACAATTTTCATGAAACTACAAACCTCGCTCACCATTGCTCTGCTTTATCAGTGACATTATGGCAAGACACTCTATAAAAAGTATCTCTGATATATCTGGTCTATTTCATTACAAGAGTACATGGACGTAATGGCACATGACCCAACATATGATGTAGAAAATGAACCTCATCATTAGCCACAGGCTTATTTCTTGCCAATTAGACCTCGTTTCTAACATCCCATCTAATAAGAAACGAGCCACCAATCATGAATCGGCCTACAGAGTGTCACATCCTGTTTGTGAACAAACATGTTTGTGTACGCGTGCGCGTTAGTGTGTGCGGTCGACCATATCGCCGTGACGTTATACGATGCGAGTGGACAGCTATGACAGTCAGGAGAGCAAGCATTTCCCACTATGCACATGAGGACAGAAGGGGGTACTCATGAACTCATCGCGGCTGTCAGAGCCACTTGCCATCAAACGAGGCTGCCGTGGTTCTAAATTAACACTGCATGTATGCGCAAACATGCACGCACACATACACACATGCAGGTTTCCTTCTTATTAGACTCATGAATAAATAAAGGCAGTCAACTAGCACAATAAACTATAGCTGCTGTCCTCAGGCTATAATGTAAATCATGACCATAGGATGAGCTCGAGTCTAAAAAATGCTTCTTCTATACATCATACGTAATTGAAAAAAGTTATATATCTCCATCAAGCAGTCATCAGATTCAAATAACATGGACATTTTGTTTCTCTAAAGTTGCAAGTTTAGAACTGAATGCTTATTGAATCATAGGGTGTACTTAGTTTTTCATACACTTTTTCTGCATTTTGGCTTGTTTTTTCCTTAAATATACATACCGTATTAGATACAGTGTAATATGGCATATGTCGTTGTTCATCTGAAGTTGCATTTGCCTAATTTTAAATCTAAGAATATAAGAAGAATAAGAAGAACTCCTGTCTTCCCTTGGTTTTGCCACATTTTTCCTGGTGGTCTTTGGTTTTGCTGTTTTTGCCAAGGAAGCTCCTAAAATTTGTGTGATCCTGACCCTCAAACTATATATATTATTAGCAATAATTCAAGAACATGCAAAAGTAAAAGTTTAGTGGTTTATCCCTTATGTTACCCAAGTAACATGCAGGCCGGTCAGATGCTCAAACAATTACCTACAATCTTAGCTGTTGCAACGCACATTAAACAGCGAGACTTTAAAAGCATACAGAAATAAACAATGGTGGGACGAGCCATACATGCAACTCTTTGGATGTGTGCTATACAAAGATGGAAAGATTGGCATCGATTCAAGAGTCAGTAACAACCATAGTCAACAAGTGGCAAATGTTTTCATCAAAACTATCTGAGCTGGATAATTTGATGACATTGGTTGCGGGTTGTTGTCGCTGGATAGATGCACCATGATTCCAGTGTGCTTGGACTCTCTACAGAGTGCAACACTGGAAAACTAAAGCCTCTTTTCCACCATTACCTACTCAGATCCGCCTGACTTGACTTGGCTCAGCTTGACTCAGTTTTTTGGGTTTAGGTGGTAGTACCTGGTACCAGGTAATTTTTTAGCACTGGCTCAGCTGGGGTTCCAAGCAAGCGGAGTCAATCTGAAAATGTGACGTCAACAGACTGCATCCCACTGATTGGCATTCAATGAGTCATAAGAGCGACTCCTTCACAAAAAGCAAAGCTGCCATTTTTGAATCCTGGCAACATGTGAAACAGCTACACAAAATCCAAAACAGTGGCCCCCGAGTCTGACAATCAGCCATAGACCAAAGAGAAGGTATACCATCGCCTCGGCGACCTCCATTGTCATGTTGTGTTTGTGTTGCATTAAAAAAAAAAAAAACGTCATGGGACTTTCGGCTGAGTTGCTATAACAACCCCACATACATTGAGGTGGAACTCAATTGTAATGGAAAACAAGCAAAACCAAGAAGAATCAAGCTGAGCTGAGCTGAGTAGGTAATAGTGGGAAAGAAGGACAAAACTACACAATTTACACAGCATAGTGTACACAGTCGCCTCAATGTGTTTTATATTTTAAGGTAAAGACTATGATAACACTGAAAAAATTCCTGTAAGCAAACACTTGGTGACAGTGAGAAGAAAAAATTCCCTTTAAAAGGAAGAAACCTCCATCAGAACTAGGCTCAGGGAGGGGCAGCCATCTGTCGCGACCAGTTGGGGGAGAGGAGAGGAAGACACTGCTTTATGACTTAACATCTCTTATCAGGAACAAACCAAACACACAAGTGTGGATTTTAAAAATAACAACAGGATTACAAAGCTCTACAGTAAATGTGTGTTCATTTTAGTAGTTGTGCATGGCTCGGGTGGGGGCGTGAGATGTGTTTTTGAGCCAAAGCTTAAAGTCCCACCTGAGTAAACATAAACTCCAGAGCAAAAGGAGAAGGTGCTCCCCCTTTAACCTCCCCTCCTCCTCTCTTCTTCTCCTCCTACATCTGAGAGTTGATTAACCCCAGTAATGAAGCCTGAGTTGTCAAATCTTAAACACAGGTTGTTCCCCAGTCTCACGCCAAGATAACTTAAAGTGAAATCAAAACTGAGACTTGTGTGTTTTTGCACACATGGTATCGGTGCTTGAAGTGACAGAAGCAGACAGAGAAAATGCAGTTAAAGGGAGAAAGGCAAAGAAAGGCTGTTGCAGCGGTTTGCACAGTGTTTGGGAGTCCCTTTGGCTCAGCTATGTGTCTTTCCTATCCTATTTTCTCTGTCAGTGCTTCATGGCCACCTAACCAGAACCTCACCTGACGATTAAAGATCATAGAAAGCAGCACTGCAAAGCCTCGATATACAATACAATGTTCTTAAGGGAATTAATGGGTCCTGACATTGATTTAAATTTTTCTTTGACACATACTACCCACTTAAACATCGCTGCAGACCAATCGCCTCTCTTCACACACACACACACACACACACACACACACACACACACACACGGCAATGTCATAACAAATGTAAGCTGGTTTTCAGATAGATTTTCAGAGACCTGACCCAAAAGGGAACCAATTCAAGAAGAGGCTGACCTTCGCGGACCCAAATAGAGAGATAACGCCAACACTGCTGGCAATATGAGTCACCACCAGTTGATGTGCAGCTGTGGTTAAAAAAAGGCATAGCAGTATATCTTTGATATCCTGCTTTCTAAGTTCACTGTCTGCCAGAAAAAAAAAATCACAAATGATTCTCCAGTGATAGAGAGTCAGCTTTGATCGGCTGAGATTATTACACATTTTGACACAAAGACATGCTCAGGTTGTATTTGACCTCGTTAGACTGAATATAGTTTGGACCAGACCCAAGTCATTTCGCTAAGTGGACTTATAAAGACTCCATTTAGGGGATGTGTTATGGTAGGAAGGGGTATGGGTGTCATCCAGAAAAGCAGTGCTAGTGCAATGTAGAGGGTGTAGAGAGTAGATCACTTCCCCAATATTTGATAATCAAATGAAAGCTCTTACATGGCGTTTTAACCATTAGTAGCACCATGTTACTAATGTTTTCATCCTTTTATCTGGGTTTAAAGGTTTTGGTCCTCTACACAATGCTTGTACTGCTTGGACCACCTTTTATTTTGATTCAACAAGGCATTGGATTTTGTTCCATACTGACATAACAGCAATACTCGGTGCAGTTTTGTCAGTTGCACATTCATGAAGCAAATCGCTTGTTTCACCACATCCCAAAGGTGCTCTGCTAAGATCTGGTGACTGTTGAGTTCATTTGAGTGCAGTGAACTAATTTTCATGTTCAAGATGCCAGTTTGAAACAGTTTGAGCTTTGTGAGATGGTGCGTTATCCTGCCAGAAGATGGGTAGGGCATGGCCACACAATGACCTCAACCAAAGATCCCAGTAGATTAGCAATTTCAGCTGCTCTACCACATATCAAACTTTGTGTGTATTTTTATACAAAATATAACTTTAAAAAAAACCCATTGCATTTTACTCAGTAGGACTTGTCAAGAAAGATTTACTGAGATGAAGAAAGAATATGGACAAGTTTCAGTCAGGCTATTGTCAAAACAGACTTCTTTTGGCAGCTAGAGATCTCACTCCTCCATTGAGCATTTTATGAATTTAGTTGTAAGCCATTTTTGCATTTGGCTTAGCTTCTCAAATCTGGAAACTAGATCTGTCTTTTATTAGTGCCCTATGTTTTACAGCAGGAATTGTAGCAACAAAGGCAAAGAGGCAGAATATTGCCAGCAAATAAATGATGATACAAATAGTTGAAGTTTTAAAAAGAATAGTTTTATAAGCAGGAAAACATTCAGCATATTTAAAGACCTTCAATACTGTAATGCTTTGATGCTGTGTGTAAACAGAAAAGCCCTCAGCGTACTTTCAGACATGAATTGACAGATTGTAAGCTGCAAAAGCAAAGCATTTTATATCATGTTGATATGTCCATATGTGTGAGCAGATTTTTTACACATTCAGCAGTTACAGAGGAACATTAGCCTATTATTAATCTCTACAAAGTCCTGAGAGAAATATCAGCCACTTAGACTGTTCAATGCCGCACAAAGTTCAGCAGATAGTTACAAGCTGTATCTACTTAAAAACAATGCAATGAGAGCAAACAATAGAGGTACGCATGAGACAAATAAACCTTCAGCCGAAATTCTCCATGACATTAAAGCTAAGGAGATTTCCATATTCAGGTGAAAGCTTTGTAAAATAGAAACACTGGTAAAATGTATACCAGTTGTGTTTTTGTTGGGTGTGTTTGTCTCTCAGTACAATAAATGGGAGACGAAAGAGATGCTCACAGCTGCAAAAACACAAAGGAGTTTGAAAGATCATTGAAAACAAACAAAGCTTGTTAAACACATCTTGAAGACCTATTTTCTCAGTATGCTGCTGGATTCCAGTGTCACATGTTAATTTAATAAGTCCCGGATCACGTAGTATTAGCACGGGAATGGAACATGGCTTTAGACCCTCTTTACTTTTATGCCTGCTTAAATGGATCAGGGTGTGCTTGCAAAAGTCAATACAGAGTCCAGGTGTTCCAATAAAAGCACCTCAGATCTGATAACCCATCATCACATATCAGCTCCAAACAGGAGACAGATGTGTACCACAAGAAGAAGAAGAAGAAGGAGGAGGGTAAAAAAGACGCAGGTGTGAGTATGTTGTGCTGTTTTTAAATCTGGCATTCTACAAAGACAAAGGAAACTGCACCCAGACCTTCAACAACTATTCATTACTGTTAGCAGAACATCAACATTTTGGAGCATTTGCAAAGACAGCATGCTAACACAAAGATAGGTAGACAATTCAAATGCTGCTGTATATCGATCGATTTACGTTTTTAATCATATTTACTTTTTCCTCTTTGCTTTGACATGTGACTTGAATGAGCTGGAACTCATAATGTGCTTTAGCCACATTTTAAACATGCACACAAGCATTTAGTGAAACTGTCTTTATAGGTTTCCTCTTTCTAAACGTCTACATGTAATTTTATGATTGCACTCATATGATGCTTTTAGGGGAAATGTGTCTTCAAATGGGCAACGCGCAGTACAAGTGTAACAGGAGTACATTGTTTATGTAATCTTTCCACTGAATAAAGTCAGTATTTTCCAGTAAAGTAGCTGTTGTTAGAGAGGATATTTCCCACAAGGACAGCAAGATGCACTCTGATTTATGTCTATGATTTATGGGATTTATGCCTGTGTCGCTGTCAACTCGAGCCGATTTCTTTCTGGAAAGCTGCACGCACATGAAAGAGCAAGCATTCAATGCATCGACAATTATTCTATATATTTCCCAACTCAAAGTACATCACTTGGATTGAAGCCTGAAGGGTATTGAAATTGGACTTCCATATGAAATAATGTTTTTTGTCTGACTCTTCTGTTTGTGCGGTATATAAGCGCAGTACATTTTAAACAGAGTAAGAATAGCTTCATCTTCATGGAGTTTTTCCAAAGTGCTTACCAAGAAGCTAATAAAGAGCAACACAGAGAAGAGAACAGCAGACTCGAAGAAATAAAGAAACATTAATAACCAGAAAGATTAATATAAGCCAGACAGTAAATATATTGCCTGAAATATTAGAAAGAATTTGTTTATTGCAGGAAGAAGCAGGTCTGCAAGAAATTATCTGTAAATATTGTTTCATTTCTTTTCCAACTGCAACTCTAGACTAACACAAAACTTTTCTTAAAGACTGAGTTTTTCCCTCAAGGTCTCATAGTGTCTATCACATATAAACATACAATCATCAGCAACAACATTAAAACCACTGAGAGCAAAAAAGTGAACGATTATAGTCCAATGCTGGGAAACCGAACGCGTCCTCATCCGTGCCATTTTATCAGATTCTGCCTGTTTCTTACTGTTACACCTACCATGGGAACATTGGTTGCCAACAAATAACAATTTTAGTTCAGAGACCTACAAAGTCCCCATAAGGAATTTTAACCGGCGCCGTTGGCACAGGCTGGTCACAGTAGATCATGGTTTGCGTCTCATTTGGACCTCTGTTTTTTACACTTTGTTTTGCACTTTTTTTCACACTTGATGATTTGTTTTGTTTTCACTCACAGTGTAGTTTTGCTTTCAGCTGCTGGTTAAATTTCAGGACTAAAAGTTGCTTGGTCAGGCTGAGGGAGAAGATAAAATATACCCTACACAACAACAATCCTGACACACTACGGCATGTGAACAGCTTAGACGAAGCTGCCTTACTTGGATTGAGAATGTGCTGTGAATGTGACAGTTAAGGGACTTTGTGAAAGCAGCATCCTCCTCCCAGGAAGACAATAATTCCCAAAAGCATAAAAATTAATGTGATAGGCTCAATAAATCCAACACAGCTAACACCCTGCCTTTAAATTCAGCTGATACAGATCAAATTGAGCACCTGTGGGATGTACCGCAATACACGTGATCATGCTAACAAGCGACTCATAGCCCACAAGGCCAGAGCTAAGGTAGAGAAACTTCTACTGGTGAAAAAATGTGTTTTACTCTGTTATTGTCTTGATTCAGCAGTAAACCCAATGCATTTTTTAAGCGGCATTGTTTTCATTATCACTGATTCTGTATGTGTGATAAACTATAATTTACACGACAGAGTTTATTACCATTAACATTTGCCCTATTCTTTGAAATAATGCCAATTAAATTAATATATTATAAACAGATTATAAATCACTGCTACTGTTTTTTTTCTGATTGTCCTATTGATTTGTATACATGCAGACACGTTTTTCTGTTTAATTTGTTTCTCTGCCTAATTTGTTTTTTTTCCCTCCCTTCCCCTGCCCCAGAGGCAGTTTCATCATTTCAGTAATTATCATCTGCCTCAGCAAAATATCACTGACCAGGATGCTTAAATTCTACAATACCTCATCGCATTACAGCCAAAAGCATTAGCAGAAATACCCCTAATGTGAATGCTGGTTTGTTTTGAACACCTCTTGCCATTTTAACCACCTCAGTGTGAACCCACTGCCCTTTATTTTTTATGTCCTTGTTGTCACAGATTTTTGTGTTGCTGGCGAAAAGAAACTCTGAGCCTGTCGACATGCTAACAGCCAGGCTGTCATTCACAGGACTCTAATCAGTGGGGAGATCTGTCGTTCTTGGAAGAAAAACTCCCTAATGTGCAGCCACCACTTGCTGAATTTGGATCACTGTCAGAATCTGTCAGAAACAGATTCCCCGGCTCTCATTCCTTGCAAACATACACTAGATGACAGCACTGCAGAAAAAAACTGCATCACATCATAAAACAAATATATTTTTTACTCATATCTGTCAGGTTCACCTCAAAGACAAATAGTGAATTTTTAATAATGTGGTCCTTTAGTCATGCAGCTGGCAGAGTGAACAACAATTTAACCACAAACAAAGCATGACAACATTAGTCAAAAGAACAGTTAAACCCTAGCAATATTTTAGCAGAACAGCTGCAGGCTGCAGATATTAACAGAAAAATATGGCGATAAACATCTTCTTCATTTGGGTCTGATCATTAGGGGTCACCACGGAGGATCATCTGCCTCCATCTCACTCTATCTCTAGCATCCTCTACTGTATTACCAACCTCCTTCACGTCCTCCTTCACTATATCCATCTTCTCTGCGGTCTTCTTCTTTTCCTCCTGTCTGACAGCTTCATACTCAACACCCTTTGTCCGATATATCCGCTTTCCCTCCTCTGCACATGTCCAAACCATCTAAGTCTTGTCTAACTCTAACTTGTCCCTCTGATGTACTCATTTCTAAACTTGTCTATCCAGAATGTTCCATCTAAAACTCTGCCACCTCCAGCTCTGCCTCCTGTCTCCAAATCATACATCATAGCAGGTCTCACTACCATCTTGTGAACCTTCTCTTTCCCTCTTGCTGCTATCCGTCTGTCACAAATCACTCCTGACATTCCTCTCCACCCACTCCAACCTGCTTGCACTCTCTGCTTCACCACCATCTGTTGCTTTGGAAGGCTGACCCTAGGTATTTAAATTCATTCACCTTCACTACTTCTGCTACTTCTACCTTTGCACCTTTCTTCCTCTCTGAGTATATGTTTGCTTCTCACTTTCAATCCTCTTCTCTCCAGTGCATACCTCGTCATCTCCAGGCTCTCAGTCTTCTCTCACTACAGATCACAGTGTCATCAGTGTCCATGGAGACTCCTGCCTGACCTATCCATCACCATCGATAACAAGAAGGGGCTCAGAGCTGATCCCTAATGTAAACCCATCCCATGCAGGGTAGCAGTGCACAATATACTGCCAGACCCCCACAAAATTACCTCCAGTAGGCCACTGGTGTGAATGTCTTCATGTGAGTTCATGAGGGTGGCCTGAAGGCCAGACATCCTCTAGTACACCCTGCGCTCTCTGGAGCCCGACTGGCATTTGCCATAGAATACCAGAATTAGCACATCCACTCCTGGCACCCTGTGCTTTTCAAAGATAATAGGAGGTTCACCCTGAGCACACAGGACAGATGTGAAAGAGTCTGGAGAAGCTGTGGAGAATGTTATGCTGCCTGTAACATTGTTCAGCATGACCAGTTTGGTGGTGGGTCAGTGATGGTCTGGGGAGGCATATCCATGGAGGAATGCGCAGACCTCTGCAGGTTAAGCATTAGGTATCAGGACGAAATCCTTGGAGTAGTTCCTGGGTTCCTCCAGGTGCACGACAATGCCCAGCCTCATGTGGCATGAGCATGTAGGCAGTTCCTGGAGGATGAAGGAATTAATACAATTGACTGGACCACATGTGCATCTGACCTAAATCCAGTAAAACACCATCCATCGTCTTGTTAGTAGCAGGCTCCAATATTGTCAGGCATACATACAAGTATGTGGGAGCCATAGAAACTGGGTACCATTTTGACTGCTGCAGTGAAATTTCAAAGTGGACTAGCCTGCTATATAATTTTTTTCACATTGTTTTTTGCATTAACGGTCTTATCTTATGATAACATTACTAAGTTCATAAGTGCATATGTTTAGCTTCTCTGATATGCTTTGGTGTTTAGAAACTTAAGTACTATTGTATGTAAAATTTCAGCTGAGTGTATGTTTCATGGGCTTGTTATGGAAACATCAGCAGTAATACTCTTCCATTTCACCCTTCCCAACATTTGACATAAACATGTCAGAGCCTTGTGCATTTGGACAAGCAACCTCAAACAACCTTTATTTTGATGCTTGCTCTGTTTTATACCATGGCTCCAGGGTGCAGGACTGCATCTGCAGGATGTCAGAAAGCAACACGATTTGCCTAAAGTTGTTGTCACAATCCTAAAATGTCACATTTGCAGCCTTACACACGTATAATTAACCAACATTATTTTTGTTGCCATATGCAGGTTTTGATTTCATGAAGAATCTTGATTGAACATAACCTGAACATAATGTCTGATAATAACTGCAGGTTTCAATATTCTCTTTAGCTAAACACGTTGCGCTAATGCAAAATAGATTAAAGTTTGATTGCTTGGGAAGGAAACTATCTAATGATTGTTTTCTCAATATGAAATGACAAACACAGTGATGGATGGGCAAGTCGCTGTAATAATCACATTTTCATTAGAATTAAATGAGCACCAATAGGAGCTCCTGCACATTTCATTTGAAATAATTTTTTAAAAGCTCAGCATGACATTTAGCTATCATACAGCCCTAAAAAGGTGTAAAAGGTACCAATGAGTATAAAACATACTTCTGAACTGTACAAATCCCACTAAAAATCAAACCCCAGCCTCTTTTTTTTTAATTGTTCCAATTTTTCTGTCCTAAATTTGAATGGATTGTTATTTATAGTGCATTAAATTTACATAGGAGAATTTCCAACCTTTGTAGTAGTTAATCAGCCAAAAAAAACCCCAGTTAATTATAAAATTATGCATTTGATATTTTCAAGCTGTGTTTTAGCAAATGCTTAGGAACAGTTTGTTGTAATGTGTGACTTAGTCAGTCAGGAGATCCAAGCCAGCCTTCATTTGGGATCCTATCTTTGCACATTAACAGCTCAGAAGTTCGTTTACTGATCAGCTTTGCTTATAGTCACCAGAAAGCCTCAGAAATTCATGTTTCCAGATGATGGAGGCATTCGGTCTCAATGGGATGTGACTGAGAAAAGAGAATTAAGTGGAGCGAAGCTAAATGAGATCTGCCGTGCTGCAGGCGCCTGGGGATTTTATGGGTGACAGAGAATCTAATCTATGCAAATCAATTTACTCCCTGCTGACAAATTTGAGTTTTAAGCAAATACAATGACTGGTGTATTTTGGCCGAGTGCAGCAAATATAAACGTAACGTAAGCAAAAAGAACATTTATTAGTTATTTTGTTAAACAGGACATTTTCGCTCATCATTACAGCATCACTAACACCACATCCATCAAATCAAGCCATCCGGTCCCAGGCTGCTTCTGCACAAAACTTCCACTGCATCTACTTTACTGGCATTAACTAAATCTGTCTGGCTGTGACTGTGTGAACAGCTCATCTGTTAACTACATCATTCATTTACAGTAACATCACTGAGAACAAACAGTGAGTTGTCCTTTGGTACAGGAAATGGACCGGACACGCAGAGCCAAGAATGCGTCCTGTTCCTCTTCTACCTGTCTCTAATCTGTTTACGTGCTTTGAACTGCTGATTTCATGCCTCACTTCTGTCAGGGTGTTAATTTTAATAAACATCTAATTCACTGCCAGAAGAAAAAGATCAAACTTTAAACAATCGCAGAAAATCGTTTTAGAACAACAGTTGCTACTGTGACGTGTTTTTAAGTGAAGTCAGAAAAAGATGAAAATATGATGTTATCATCGCAGTCTATGCAGAACATGTGCAGCCTTGTATTGCTTAAATTTAACCTGTGAGGTTTAAATAAATAATCTGCATGAAAGATTTTTATGGCTGCTGGTGGTGGCAGAAAATCATTTTCTCAGTGCACTGTTGGATCAGGTATGAAGGCACACTAGAGACACAAATTGGGGGGGGGGGGGGGGTCTGTGTTAATGTTAAATAAAGCGTAAATGTTCATTTTTCAAGATTACACCTAACTTATCATTGAGATAGACAGGAAGAGCTGACTTCATTCTCAGAATTTATTATACTCAAAATTATTTATTCTTTTTAAAAAAGTGTGATTTTCATCTATGCTGTTAAATAGAATTTGCCAAAAAATGAGCCAAAGGCATGTCTCTATAAGATTGAATTGTTATAAATCTGGTAAAGCCAAAACTTAACAGTAGCTTAAAGCTAATTAGACAGAAGATATGAACAATTCTCCTGGGTCTAAGTCCTTGAAGTCATTCACCACGTTATCCATGGTTGTCACTCTTTGGGTGTGACAATATCAACACATTGCTTAAAACTGAGCCAGTTCTAGTTTTATAGAAATCATGTCAAGCTGCACAGACCAAGTGAGAAGGGCAAGAAGTCAGATACAGGAATAGCATCTAGAATCTGAGAAATTTTCAGAATAAAATACCCAGTGCAAATAACAGACTGATTCTAAAATGCTCTGAGTGTGATTAGAAGCTGTGGTAATGATGCCTATGGTGGAGAGTCACAGACACAGACACAGAAAGCAAACCTTACACAAAACATAAAGGTTTTAAAACTGTCAGATATCCTAGCACTACTCCTCCAATCTCACACTGAAGTCTTTGTAGAGCTTTGAAATGGAAACATAACCTGTCATTGACAAATACTGACACATCTGCTTCCCCATAGACTTCCTGCAATGGGCACCTTGTGTGAAACCGCTCCCTCCAAAATTACTTGGCAAGGCAAAGCAGTAGGAATTACATGTACATAAATACTGCAAATATACATAGTCAGTGAAATTAGTGCTAATATGCACATTCACAATACCTACAGTACATGTAATCAAAGAACACATTTAAAAATCACACACATAGTGTGTTAGACTATGAGGGCATTAACACCTCACCTCCCTTTGTACACAAAAATATACTCGGCTAAATAAACTTATGGATACAGGTAATAGCTAATCAATGTTGAAAATGAACCCATGCAGCGAGTTCTGTTCTGAACACCAACACCCATGAATCACTTTGTCTATACAAGGCTATTACTGAGCTATTAACTACGCAGTAATCAGCCTGCAACTCATTCGTAATGAGAAGATAAATCACAGGAATTCGAGCCAGTGACGGAGGCAGTGGAAGACAGAACAGAGCTAAAATTGATACTTACACACTCTGCTTTTGGAAATAACATGTTTTTGAAAATCAGAAAATAACCCACTGATGAATGTTAACTGGAAAGAGCTCTGACAATATAAATGATATACAGTGCACTGAAAATAATAACCATATGTTTTCATATATAGTAGCTTTACACTTTAATTTGCAGTCTGGGAATAGTAGCACCCAGCATAATATAACCAAGAAGAAAAACATAACACAAAGTATTACATCAAAGCTAATAGAGTTCTCCTAATATTCCTATGAATGTCTTATGGCTCACAACAAGCAGAAAGACATAAATGTTGGTGATTTGTTTTATGTGCAAAAATTTAAAAAAAGGAAATCCTCATTTGCGTCTGTAAAATTCGATGGATTCATATATTTATCCTCTTTCCCATTTGACACTGCATAAACATGATCACGTGATCACACGAGAGCATCAACCACACGTGCACAAAGACAACCTTTTCCCAAGCCTAACGCTCCCTCCCTTCTTTACACTTCATGTCTCTCTATTATGTCGGAGAACTGGAGCTGAAGAAAAAGCGGGAAGCCTCGACACAGAGCTGAGCTGCTTAATGTGGAGCTGCCACACTAACACAACATGTGGACGGCCGGTGTTCTGAGAAACCATCCTACTCTGACAAAACGTCCTACCCATATTATAATTTGACGGTGACTTGCGACTAACCCTACCCCTACCCCTAACCATAACCCTAACCATAACCTTAAGAGGTATTCCGGATGGGTGAGAGAAAAATAAGTTAATTCGGCGTTGGTTTTGTGCGCATGCGCCGCGTCTGCGCAGAAACATTGGCCGTTTATCAATGCCCAAGTACGCGAGTACGTACTCGCGTTCTCGGTGAGTACGTACCCGCCGAGAACGCACGGGAGTACGTACCTGCCGAGAACGCGAGCACGGACTCGTGGGCCGTTTCTCAATTCTCAAGTACGCGAGCACGGACTCGTGATTTGTACAGTCGGAACACCAGCGTGCGTGATGATGTCACAGGTCCGGAGTTTTTACTGCCGTCCCCTCTTAATTTAACTGTGAGTAACATGTTATGAAGCTTAACTTTAATCACAGCCAAACCGATTTACTCAGGAACAAATAAAACACTGAAATAAACCAAACATTAACATTTAGAAGTGATCTAAGTGACTTATATATCATTTTTAACCTCAGTAGTGAAACCTCTATTAATAAAAATAGTGTACATGTACATACGTGCACATACCTTAATAAAAACAAGCAGGTGAGATGTTAGAACGCTTCTATTTTTATTTTAGTGGACACTCAATACTATAGACAGCTTTCTTTAGCTTTCTTTAACCTGAGTAGTGAGAAGTCCGCGAGCGGTTTGGGGGGGGGGGGGGGGGGTGGAAACGATGTGCCGGGAGTCCGCTGTTGAGTTTTGGACGAAATGCATTCTGGGATATTTAGCTGTCCCAAGTCTACACCGATGCATGCTCGATAAAACGGGCGGATCGAGAACACATCCGGGACTTTTTCGCGTTCTCGGCGTGATGCGTACTTCGAATTGGAACAGTACTTGGTCTCCGACTGATGACGTATCACGAGTACACGAGAACGCAAGTACGCACAAGTACGCATATTGATAAACGCCCATTGGGTAGGATGTTTTTTCAGGTAGGATGGATTCCCAGAACACCCCGGAGTGAATGTCGAAAGACCAGCGAGAGACAGACGGCACTGATACTGCGTACAATGTGTCCTCTTATAACCCTCCCAATGCGCTCTTCCTAACAAAACAACAATAAATTGAGAATACAAATAAAACACAAAGGAGCTCGAGGATCCAATTAAAAAAAGAAAGGTAATTAGGGTGTTAATTACAAATAATTTTTACTTTGAATAAGCTCCACTTATCAGTATGCTTTGAATTAAAGTAAATCTGTCATTTATATTATTACAACAATGGATGCTCATATTAAACACGCGCAAAGTTTCAGATAACAAGGTTAGTGCATTGTTTCACACACAATTAGGCTGTATTTATTTGGTAGATTTCTAAAAAGAAATTTAACAAAAATTTTAAAAAGGAGCAATAATCAGCTCCTTCTTCAGGGAAAACCTTATCATATAGACAGACTCCAACTCCACAGTCTTAGGTAGCAAACACTCAATTTCTGGCATTTTTTTTTTAAATTTTTGGCTGTGTATAAACCCACCTGCTGTTCAAACCTTTTGTTTACACGGTGCAGCCAATGAGAAGAAAGCTTACCAAACAGAAAATTCATCATTTTGCAGTAACAAGCTTATAGCATGAGACTATGTTAAAAGTCAAGATCACATGTCATCATTTATCATATTCATTGGTTGTCAGGAAAGGGAGACAAAGACAGTGACAGGAACAAATGAGAGGTGTGTGCTGCTAAAAAGAGCCACCTTTCATTGTTGATAAAAACACTTAACTCCAAAGTATTCTGGTTGGTCTATGAACTTAGTGTGCAGTTGGCTGCCTCACCTATCAAAGTAAGAGGTAGGAATAATCTGCATTTGTTTTTCTAGTTGTCAATAATCAGGGCATACATAGATAAATGTGATCACCTTTTAGCTGTTGGAGTGAAAAGGTTTACCACTTGTCTCCACAGGTGGCCACCTTATTTTAATTAATGCAAATCTACACAAGCTGCGTGTATTTTCATGCTCCTTACATTTATATGTAGGCTGTAAGTCTTGTGCACTGCTTTCGGAATACTACTGATTTTATGTTATGTCTATGCTGCGCTAACCTTCTGCAGGATGTGTAATTATGGTTTCTGCACAGCCTAAAGTGCACAACTCCTCCTTTTTCCCTTTTTCAAACTGTGCCATGTTCCCTTTGTCTCTAACTGTACAAAAAAGTAGCCTAATGTAGCTGTAAAGTTGTATTATTGCCCAAATGTGTTAGATAGTTAAATAAAGGGGACATTTGTTTGGCCTCAGGAATCGTTTGTGGGCTTTACTCTCATCTGTTATGCTGTTATGTTATTCTTTTGGCTGGTGGCAACATGTTTGGCCACTTTAATTTAATGATCCAGTTGCACAGAGTTTACTTCAGAAGGTATTTAGTTCTCTTTTGAACAATTTACAGTGTCACAATTGTACAGTGCTTTAATAAGGTAATTTGAAAGTATGCTTTCCAGCATTCTGGCAAATTTGATTCTCTAACAAGGGAAGCTGCGTACACATCTGAGCCTTCCGAACATTTCCACTTTTGAGGCCATGAAAACACCTTAACTCCAGTACCTTCAGTTTCCTATAAGTGGAGTCCAGTATGGACTCATCTTATGGACTGGTAAAGAGAACAAGATGCACCTGAACATTATTTGGATCACCACCGCAAAGAATCTGACTGCTTTTGTCAGTGTAGTGTGTTAAGCTGAAAGTCTGTAGGTTACAAAAAAAAGTCAAGTGTATCAATATCCACACATTAAGATTTACTTAAAAGATGTGCGCATTAATATTGTTGTTCAGAAACCTGCAATTTAGTGCAAGAGGAGGAGAAAAATCACAAAGATAAAGCTGAATGAAAAACAATACATCTAAACAGAGAAACAATCAGGTATGCAATAGAAATTCAGAAGAATGGACCAAATCAATCAGCTGGACCTGTTTACCAAGTGCTTCTGTGGCTGAGGGCCAGCGTGAGTGAGTGTTTGTTTCAGTCTGTTTGCCAGGCTGCCCGTCACGCTGTTTGAAAACATCCTCAGTCACAAAATTTGAATACGCTCACATGTAAGAGTTTTGTATTATCACAAGGAAAAGGTGAAGGAAAAGGAAAGGAATACAGCTTGTGAACAATGAACCTCCTTTATGTACCTGGAAGTGAGATCTCAAAATCCACAGCGATGTGTAGCCTATTATTGTGCCGTTGTCGATATATGTCAGAATCGTTCCAGCACATTTTTCACACTTCACAATTTTCTTTTTCTCATTTCCGTACTGGCATTGTTGCCTGATTACTCCGCAGAGCTGACTACCAAACAGGCGGCTTTTGTGTTGCATCAAAATTACTTTCTGTTGTTCACCAGCTTCACGGTTATACATGTTATGGTTTGAAGCATGCTGCTCTAGAAACAAGAAAAGGTCACCTCTCAAAATAAAACATAATAATAACTCCATAAAAACTGAATTCCCACAAATAAAACTGTCCACTTGATCATGCGCCCGATTAAGTAAAGCTACTGCAGTGTGTAAAGCACGAGTGCCCTAGTCCAAAGAACCTCTAGGACTAGAAAACAATGCTTGTATGAATGGGTGTGAATGGGTGAGTAAGGCATGTATGAATGAAGACATGTTGTATAAAGCAATCTGGGCGCTCAGGTAAAGTAGAAAAGTGCTATATAAGATTTAGTCTGTTTACATTGTTGAGGTGGGTTTTTTTGTATGCCAGTTTCCCTCCTCTGCTCAGTCTCACCACGACGAGAGGAGCAGAGGAGAGACGCGAGAATATCTTGATTCTTGATCTGATTTGCTACAGGACTCAAAGTGCAAAGACAATTTGCACAAAGTGCTGTAACAATTCCATGTTGACATGTTGACTGTGATTTTAAGCTACTTTTTATGTACTCCTTATTGTTTTAACTTTTACCCTCTGGGCTGTTTTGGCCTTTCATATTTGGTGTCATTGTGCAGCACTTTGGTCAGCCCTGTTATTTTTTTTTTTTAAATGCTTTATAAATAAAGTAATATGGTATGGTAAAGCTCAAATCTGGTTAAAACAGTATGAAAGATGAAGGAAATGACTACACTCCTCATTCCCCAAGGAGGAAAGATAGGATTTTATCTTAATGAATTCTGGAGGGAATAGGTCCTACTGTGTAAGCATAACCATTATAAACATTTAAGTATCTCTTTGCCAGTTAAGCTGATTAATGAAGAACTTACGCAAGCTTGACAGAGCTTGCATGAGCAGAGAGTCTTTGAGTATTTTTTTAGAAATATGAAAGGTGTCTTTTTCATGTGTTCTTATTGTAATGTTTGATATTTGGTTCTGATGCAGCCTATATACGGCCCTTAACCTGAAGCGTATTACTTCAGGCAGGCCATAAAGCTCAAGCTCAGCCACATCAGCTGATGCTGAAAACAGGTGCTGAACATCTATAAGTCTCTTTGCTCCAAGTCTCTTTCCTTCTTTTATCCTTGTTCTAATTGAAATAGACATATATGATGCCTGCTTTGTTCTGTGCTTTGTCCTACTGCTGCTGCTCTCCCTACCTTATGCTTTCCATATATGGGTGTGGAAGGGTGGGAAGGTCCCAGAAGAGCCAAACTCCCAATTAGAAATGACAGCAGATGGCTATGGTGGTCGTGACTGAACAGAGAGAATTAGAACTCTCATAATCCAAACTAATAAAGTGCCTTTTTGGAACAAACACACACATATTTGCAGAAACTATAAGTCCAAGAAATAATCTACTTTGCTGGGAAGTACTTGCATGCATCAATGGAAAAAGTGTACCTGATGAAAAACGACTCTTTAGAAGCATCTGCCTATTGTTAGAGTCTAACTTCACCTTATATTATCATGAAAATGTTATGAGAATAGAAAGTATTTTATTTGCCAATGAGGACTGAAGACAAATTCATGCCTCTCCAACCTCCTCCAGTGTACTTTATCACATTGAATCTGTCTTCATTATAATATGTTACAAAGAGCAGAAGAAGTGAAGGAAAATGTTTCAGATATAAATCTCTCTGTTCCATCTTCAGCCCTCCTTTGTAAATAAAAAATCTAATGCTTTTGAAAACTGAGTCATCTAATCTATCATTATTATAATAGTACCATTAGAGTGGGACTGGTTATGTACTCAAACTGCTTGCCTGTTTTGTGTAAAAAAAAAAAAAAAAAAACCCTGTTATTTACATTGCAGTCATATCTGTCCCTCTATCCCTTTAAGAGCACATCTGTCCTTTAGCTAATAAAGTGCAAAATGTATTTGAGCACTAGCCGTGTCTGTGGTAATTAAAGTGTGCAAGTGTAAGCAAGTGCCATTTATCATGGTGTGTTCTGTCAGCAGGTTTGTGGATATGTGAGTGTACGCACACTCGTGTAGTGGTGTATTAACATGTACGCATGTGCTGGTGCCAGTCACGTCTGCATGCCAGCATCTGCCTGGGGTTCAGTAGCAGCTGGACGAGTGACAATGTAACATGCTCCAAAGTCATTTCACAGCTTTCTGTCTGGGAAGGAGAGAGCAGGTGTGTGTTTGGCTCATACCTCCAGCTAAAGAGACGTCTGTTTTGACATGATACAGCTTCATTACAATGAGCAGAAAAAGAGAAAGAAAGACACGCTGAAATAGGGTAGTTGGCTGGAATGATCCTCGAGAGAAAGAAACTTCCTTTGCCTTCAAAAATTATGAATTTAACATCTTGGACCTGAAACCAACCACATTAAACACCGAGGAGTAGGATATATGTGAAGTGTAAGCAACAGGAAACCACAAACAGGATATGCAGGTCCTTCAAAACATACCTCGTCTTGTCCTAATGATTTACTTGTGGGTATGCTTAATATGTTTATTTTAAAGCTGTGACTTGCTTTAAAAAAACAAAAAACTGCAAAACTGGGAATGAAACAAATGCCATAGGTTATATACCTGTAAGTGACGCCAACAACCTCTGGTGATTAGGGAAAAATCTTTATTCCCCGAACAGTTGCTGGAGGTTGTTGGCTGTCGCTGGATAAAACCGATCACAATGAGTTTGAAGGATAAAGGAACAGAAACATTAAAAAACTGCATTAGCTCAAATAAAACTAACTGACAGTGATTGCATTAGATCTTTGAAAACAGAAAATACTAATGGCAGACACATTCAAGCCCATAATGACTATGACAACCCTATGTACTTCAAACCTTTTTTTGTTACTCTTCAAATGTCAGTAGTTGACATGGTATGAGAGACATTGGGAATTAGAGGTGTGTGGCTTCCAGATGCTGCATATTGTCACATTTTAATATTTGGGGCAGAAGCACAACCTTAAGTGGCCCGTGCAGTCCTCCAAAATCCTAACTGCACGGTGCTTGACATGGATGATGCTGTGCGGCGTTCCAATGCTGGCTCGTTTAACAAGTGGGCTGCAACAGAGAAGAGAGCTCAGAGTACTGTATGAAAAGTACAGACAATGCCTGCAGTGGATGCTTTTTGTTCTTTTTAACACTTTGCATGTATGTTAAAACTTTGCTCTTCTAAACAGCACAGGCAAGAGTAGCCCACGGGCCGTTGTAACACATATTATTGACACTAGAATAGCTACTTTATTGTCATTCAGAACATACAACAGTTAGTGCACATGAGAATGAAACTACAGTGCACTGACTAGAATAAGATATATACATGTAAGAATATAAGAAAAATGTCTCTCTATATTATATAAGTATAATAGTATAATGTACAGGATCTTACAATATATTTGCAGCGATATAGCAGCACAAACTAGTGTACATCACTTCCATAAGTGAGCCATAATGTCCCCATTACTCTTCATGTTGTAATGTTATACTTTGGTTACTTCCTGTTGGGTCTCTTTTCCAGTGTAGCCCCGCCTTTCCCTTTGTTTTTTCTTTCTCTGTGTCCACCAGTGGCTCCTTACATGTCTCATTCCCCTTTTCTACATTCCTGCTTTGTTGTTCCAGCCCTTTGGACTTTCTCCATCTGTGGTTTTCACAACATCCATTAAAGGCTCCACCTGCCTGCTGTCCTACATTTGGGTCCTCTCACCAATGAAACACTCCGACTGAGGTGCTTGCCAGATGGCTCAGAAGGTTTTAGCAATGCCCTCTGGGAACACCTTTGATGGATCTGATCATTTGTCTCTCTAGCCAGTATTCGCACCCACTTCACACTGTGATTGGCCAGCTATATGTAGGTGAGAAATGAGACAGGATTTTAACTTCTTTTTTCAACTGTTTACTGAACTCTTTATCATGAACATCATCCTGTGGTGACCGTCAGTCTTGTTTAAACTGAGGCAATGGGATAAAAAAAATATGTATCCTTCATTTTTGATTGAGACTAAATATTATGTCTTTTTATTAACAGGGAATTAATTGTGTGTTTTCACACGGCTAATTCATTTGCACTGAATTGTTATACGCTCACTGCCATATAGAAATGTTCAGGTAAAGAAATAGAAAATATATAGGCAATTACCTACTCATCTTAGCCTCACATTTGGATAAGAGTTACAATTAACGATTTGCATGAGCGGCAGAATTAAACATTTTCCCAAATCTTTTGGATGTTATAGACTATTATTTACATCATAATCCTTGTACAAACTTTACCGTCTCATTACTGTACCTAATTATAACTGCTAAAATAAATTTGAATGTGACCAGTTGACACGAAAGCTGACTAAGTGAGCGAAATGTGTGTCCACTGGATCACAGTGTCATTTAAAGAGAAAGTGGACATGCTTAAAAGTCATTTGGGCAAGTGAGGAGCGATGAGGCGAGAGACTCGCTCGCGACAGATCGCACCTCGTCGCCATAGAAACTGGAAGACGACATGACAATGCCTCTCTGGGCTTATGGAAGATACACGGCAGCAGTGGGGAATGAGTGCCACAGTAAGAAAGGGATGTGGGTGAGAGGGAGAGAGAAGAGGCAGGTGGGAGGGGTTGGAGGCAGAGGAATGAATCACATATTTTTGTTTGCTTTGTTAATTCGACTCTGCACTGTGGTCCCCGGCGGATTCATTTAATGACTGCGATATGAGACATGCGAAAATGAGTGATACTCTCGGGCTCTGTTTACATACAGGCAGTCTCTACCCAGATGCTGATTATGAAGAGCAACAGAAACAGATTCTGAAATGAATTCACTTATCAATTAAACGCGGATAAAGAAGAGCAGAGAAATGTGTAACATTAGGTAGTGCGCTTCTGCAAACAGATATACGGAAGAGCATTTTACATCCTGCTGCATGCAGTCACACCCAAACAGGATGGTTTTTCCAGTCAGACAAGTGGCTCTAAATCAAACAGTTTAAGTCCAGCATTCATCACTAAATGTGGTGACATACACAGGATCAATTTCTTTCAAATCCAAATCTATGTGTTGACAAAAAAGAAGCAGGAAAAGATATTCCTCTGAGGATGTGGCAAGATTTCATTTAATTTTAACTAAAGTATAAGATGCTGCCAGCAGATTTAATCCCAGCATCTGTGTCCCTAGTTGACAGTTATTTAATTACAATCTTATCTCACAAGGTGAGATAAGAATAACACCATGTTTGTGCATTAAGTGCAGAGCATACGGAGCATAGACTGTATGGTAAAGGGCTGGAGATGTTTGAAAGGTTACATAACACGTTTCCAAATCCATGTTACAAAATCCATGCTTCCTATAGAAACTGAAATAAAACAAAATATTAGAATAGAAAAAAAGCTAACAGTAGAAATTGCAGACATTGTTCACACCTTTAAAGGAAATTCAAACTTAAGTAAAACTGAGAAAAGCTTTGACATAAAGGTAAGGATGTGACTGACACAGCTGGTCTGGTTTCCTAAGGAGCTCATTCCAGAGCCTCAGGGTCCTGACTGCAAATCTCTGTCTCTCTTAGTTTTTAGCTGAGACCCTGGAAGATAAAAGATGTCTGCCCGAGGAGCTCAAGGTACTCACCGGTGCATATGGTACCACGAAGATGGACACGTGGGTAGGAGCAAGGCTATGACATCTTAAGTCTATTCTAAAACATACTGATAAAAAATCTGGCAAATTACTTTTGCACAGTTTACAATCATTCAACAAATTATTGTCTTGAGTCAAATAAAAAAGGCCAGTAAACCAGTCATGATGAGATGAAAGCATACACAATTGTCTCCATGTCCCTCACCAAGTTTTGCCAACAGCAACTAAAAATATATTATTACACACAGAAACTAGCCCTAAGAAGCAGCCACCGCAGAGACGGTGGGAAGTGACAAAGTACACTGTGAGAATTTGGGGACACCCACAGTGATGTTAACATTTAAATGTCATTTGCAGGGCCAAAAGGACTTGTTGGCAGTACATGAACCCAGGGGGATTTTCAAAGGAGAGACAAACAACAAGATGAAGAGACAGACTGAAGAAAACAACCAGAAATGCAGAGGAAAAAATACAGCAGGAGGCAGCGATGGACTGAAAGTAAAACAAGAAACTGCTTTTTTTACTGCTTATACTCACATCAGCACTTTGTTGTTTTGTAGACTACCAAGTTATTGTAGAGGACTCCAAAGAGAGAACAGTCACAAACACTGACGACTCATAAATTAATAATGATTGAGCAAGAATTTAACAAAATAGCCTACAGCTTTGCCAGTAGCTCCTATGGGCTGTGTGTCACTATGCTAGTATACAAACAGTGACAGTCTCATTCTGTCTCGTCTTTGTTTTAAGGAGTCATATCAAGCACGTAGGTTAGGAGGTTAGTTGAGATTGTAATGCTGTGGGTAAAAAGCTTCTACCCTTTCAATTGGCTGTGTGGCATGCTGGTATGTACCAAAATTCAGGTCTGGGATACATAACAGTAACAACCCTATGAATGTAGTAAACCCAGCCTTTTGCTTAACCGTGACCTGCAGAGTACTAGCTGAAGGACCCAGCTCTCGTCACCAGCAATGGTATTTCGGGTCAGTTTAAAACAGAAGCTGATGCAATGTCAGGTCTGAGTTCTGTATTAGAAAAACAGTATATTCATTAGACTATGATTTTTGTAGGATAGACGTTCAATTAATTTTATGATTACACCTGCATTTCAAACCACCTGCATGTGCTTGTAAATCCCAGTAAAAAGAAACAGTGTTTTTCTAACAGCCTAAATGGCTTTGCAACATTAAGAATTATATATTTTGGCAGCTTTAGGTGAACACAACTCAACTATGCAGAAGTCCAGGCCAAAAGATGTATACATTGTTAAACAGCTACTCGAGTTAAACTTATGTTTGTTACGATTTGTGTCGACTAGGACCAGGTAAACTCACACCTGTTGCTAGTTATGTGCTCTGTGACTAGGTAAACTCATCCTTGTTGCTGCTTGTGTGCAGTAAGACCAAGTGAAGCTACACTTGGATTTGGGCTTAAGTGAAATAAGATCAGACAGAATCACATTTGTTGTTGTCTGTGTGCAATAGTATGTAAACTCACACCTTTTGCTCCATGGGTAAAAATTAGCTAATCTTTCTTTTCAATATAATAAGTTGAACTAGCGAGGTTAAAAAAATGGTCTAGCTGAGCTGAGGCTCATTAACAGAGCAGAGCTGTTTGACTGGTCTTGGAGAGCGAGAGGAAAACAGACAGAAGCTGATAACAAATACTGTATATCCTGCACTGCATATAATCTTTGCGCCTTTGTGTAAGCTGGAAAACAATAACTTGAATGTTACAGAGCAATAAGCAGTGATTCCCCACAGGAGCTATTCTGACCACGTGTTGTGATTTATGCCTGAACATAATCAAGTCAAGCCAATAACATCCTCAGCAGAAACATTTCTAAGCTAAGCTACAGATATCAAATTACAGCACACATTTACAGTATAAATGAGAGGACAGAACAGACTGTAGTCTAGCTTTTCATTAGTATACATGTAGAATCTAACCCCAAGTTCCCTGCTATTTATTAAAATATCACACGCCGACTTCAAAAATTAATTTCTTTTTTACCAAGTTGCCAGTTTGCCAGAGCCGATGTCTAAAACAACGGAAGCATAGCCAACTTTTGTCATCAAAGATCAAAACAGACCAAAAGTAATTCTGATGATTGCCACAGTTAATTTGCAAACACAGCCCATGTTGTCAGCAGCCAGCTGTGACCTGGCAGCATAATCACCGCACCTGTACACATTAATACATGAATAAATGTTTCCATTTTTGTGACTGCCACATCAATCTGATTGTGACTTCTAGTTAATAATTAATACGTGTGATCTTTCAGAAAGATTTCAGTTTCAAAATGTATGAAAGCATATTGAGTATTTCACTTTAACTTTGACTTTCTTGAAGTATTTTAGGATATATAGATTTATAGATAATGTGGAAATACTGATACCACTTCACAAAAAACTACTTAATTACAAGCGAATGTCTTGCAAATGAAAATGAAAGTAAGCAAAGTTATGCATGTATGATAAGAAAAATATACACAAGCCAAAGTAAGTTTCTGCTGTGACTCCTTTATTCTATTATCAGAGGAGTACAATTCATGTATTCATGGATAGGCTTTACTGTTGTAAGTGGTTGGGATGGAGCGACTATTTAGGTCTGACTAACTATTATTGTGATTAATATTTTCTCACTTAACACCCACGTGAAAATTGTTGCAGATCAAGTGAAACAAATGGCAACAGCACCCCGGACAGCAATACTCTCCTTGCACATAGAAAGGCCCAAACCTCAGAAATAGTTTAGGGCGACACACTGAAGAGTCCGAGGCATTTGGTTTACAGCTTGGTTTTATCATGTAAGAAATATTGTAGACTTTAGAAATTTGTATCCATACCTGGCTAAATGTCTGTGCCCACAGTATCGCTGCCAGAAAGAAAGAAATCTGACCACATCACACTTGTAAGGAGGTCACTACACTGGCTTTTGGAATTGTATTTAAAATTTTAATTCTTTTACTTCAGTATCTGTGTGATAAGCTTTAAAGCAGCTGAACTCTTCAATCAAGATCACACCACCTGGTTATTACCCTGGTCTCACCGATACTCATAAATCCACTGGTACAACCTACCAAACCATATTTATTCTGCTTCAACATGATCAGTGTTATCAGTATCTGCTTGCTTTTTCACTTTTAATTTTAATGTCTAATCTTAATACCCAACTTTAATTCTACTACTTTGATTTTACATATGTTTTTTGTCATTGTGTCTGCTATATTTTTATTATTTTATATTTAATTGACTTTCTGAATCTTCTTTCTAAATGTCTTTATGGATTTAACTTAGACCTCAGTCACGCAGGCCTACAGACAGATCGGTGGCCCCTTGGTAACCTAGTTAGTTAGTTACAAACTAAGGGTACGGTAGCTGACTGATCTCTAGACCTGTGTGACTTGAGCCTTATAGGTTTTATAATTTTTTTAATTCTATTGTTGCCCTTTTGTTTGATTTTATTGGTGATTGCTCTTCTTAATTGTATTGTACATCTGTCTACAGTCTTAATTTTACATTGTCTATTTACTGCTACAGCTGTGTCCACTGTGGTAGCTCATGTTTTGTGCAGCTCATTGTGCTTCCATCTACAATGTGCTATATATAAATAAAGTTTTGCTTGCTAGCTTGCTTGCTTCAATTGATCCTTCCTGAACTTATAAGCATCTGAGGGAGGCCTCTGAACAAGACTGGTCCACAGAAGCCCCACCACACAACCCACAGGAACCACTGTGCCGATATACTAACAGGTCAGATCAGCTCTGCAGCAATAGGAGGTGGGCTATTTTAATATTGTGACTGTACATTTAGTTTAAAGTAACTATAGCTGTAAAGGGCATAAAGCCAGCACATTTTAGCATTTACGATTCAAAGCACGAGTTGAGAAGAAGCGGCAAGGAAACTGAAATCAAGCCAAGTGCTGTTAACTCACAAGTAACTTAGTGCAGTTTGACTTAATGTTTTTTCCACAAGTGTTCTTCACTACTTTCTAAATAACACAATCAGTGCTACAGACAGTTTGGTTGCCCTTTATATACGCAGACCTTCCTTTGTTTTCCTTTATAAATGGGCATGCTCCGAGTCTGTGGGACATCCTCATTATGTGATGCTCTGGTCTACATCAGAGTGAAGTCCATCTCCAGATCATTAGTGACTATTCTGCTCCTTCTATCTACAGATGTTCATTTCATAAGCAAAAAAAAAAAAAAGATGCTCTGTTTTATTCAACTCTTTGGTTCCTTTCCTCTCTCTGTCTGTGTCTTTCTGCCATGATTGCCTTTAGAGTTTTCACAGCCTTTGCTAACGTCGCACAGACACGCAGCGGTACATCTGTCACTGTGGTGACTAAAAGGCCCACTTTATTCTCAAATGCTATTCCTAAATATCTCTTCTCACAAATGTAGACAAATACTGTGGTGAAGGAGTGGAGAACAAGTGGAAATGTAAGGCAGCCGAGACAGATATTGATTAAAAGGAGCACATGGTTTGCAGCATGCTGTGAGAGCTTTTGCCTTTCAGGAGGGACTGCTTTTTTATTTCTAAAAAATAAATAAATAAATAAATAAATAATTTGTTTGGGAGGTGAAGGAAACATAGTATTTACAGCTTTGGCATGTAGATGAGATAAATCATTCTCAGTCATAACAAGCCGACAGTCTGTGTGTCTCACACTTGGGCTATTTTATGCACAAATTATATCACAATTTTTCTAATCAAACACTTTGTCTCTACTCTTTCGCTCATGTTCGCCATGCATGATTTCACTAGAATCCTCTGCACTTGCACCCCGGCTGTGCAGACACATTAGTTCCTGTAGATCTTAAAAGGGCAAAAGACAACCTTTTATTGCTAACTTTTCAAGAAAAAATTATTATTAATTGTAGCAGCTACAGAATAATAACACCTTTTCTGGACTTGCATGGTTTCACTATGCAATTCTGCCTTCCATCAGGCATAAAATCTTCCATGTAAAGGAAGGCTTCATCGCACAGCCAAAACAGGAAGAATGTAGTTTTTTGTTTACCCAGTAGTTATCAGGAGCTTTTTTCCCATGTATCTAAAAATGTTGGATGCTGGAACAATCAAGAGTAACTGTGGCAACTATATAAGGCAAAAGATAAAGAACTGCTGGAGGCAAAAAAGAGAAGTAATGGAGTGAGCGGCTTTAAAAGCAACATTCAGATATTTCAAATAGATCAGTAGGTTAGAAAAATAGCAGGTTTAAAATAGAAGGATGATCTTTGCAACCAAACTGTCTGTAGGAACCCTTTGCAAGAGTCGGGAGAGAAGCTTGTCGGTGTGTATTTACATGTAACCTAATAGAGACAGTAAGATCCCTTGGTCTGTGAAAGACGACAACATATGTGAGTTCAAAGAAAACAGGCTGAATCTGACCTGGAACTTCACTGTAGTCTTTGTATTACAATACTTTTTAACTTACTAATGATCAGTTGATGAAAAAAGTTCCTAATACTTCCTAATACACCAATTTTCAAGACATTTACTCTCATCTCGCTGTGCTTTCTGAGGGTATTAATTGGTCGCTCATCATGCTGTTAGGGTTTATTAGTGTTTGAAAAAGGCTTATCCACTAACCGATTTCAAACCCATTCTGACTCTTTGGGTCACCATCAGATTTCTTTTTAATAACATCATCTCTCAGTAGGACTTTAGAGGGTCTGTCATGCTTGTAATATTTGTTGTCATTATTGGAGAACACTAGCAAAGATTTTTAGCTTATCAAATCTCTACCTGTAAAGATCTTTAACCTTAGACTAACTACACAAGGCTATAAAAGGCAAGTAACTCACTAAAAAAAATAAATAAATAAAATACATGAACAGGATAGACAGTTACAGTTATTTTACCTGGTTGAGAGTTAGATGATGAGGATAAAAGACCTCGACTGTGCTCTGTAAAGGATAAACATCCAGCGTGTCTTTGTAGTGAAGGAAAGCGTTTCACTTTCTTTCCCATTAACACTCCAGTATTAGTGGTGCTTCACAGAAATGGCCTGGGAGTCACACAACACAAAGCTTGCCTGCTTCTCTTGAGACTTTTCAGTCTCAGCACACATAAGCAGAGACACAACTATGTTTTTTTTTACTTTTATTTGATGGTCTGTCTTGGGGCAATAATAGCACAGGTCAGGGATGGCGGGGATGTTGATAAGAAAGGTGTTGGGATGAAGATAATAACAGCTGTCATCTTCGGTTACTTTATGTGCCAGTGCACTGTTTCGGGGAGGTTGTCTACATTTTGGTGCAAATGCACAATCAGTATCAGTTTCAGTCTGCCATTTCTGCATCTTCCATCTGCTGACCTGTTAACTTCCCAGAGGTTAACCTCATCTGACCTTTTGATCTTCTGATCTACATTTTGTGTTCACCTTTGCATTTGTGCAGTGAGGGTGGATAGTGAAAACAAATGCTACGATTTCTACAAATGTGTGTCCTCTCTTAAATATATGAGGTAACATTTGCTTGCTGTATAATCTCACTGTTTTTCAGGCAACAATCTGATCTGTTGGTAAAATGAGACTGAACAGGAAGTGAAAACTAAACTTAAAAGTAAACGGTAATACAATCTAAAGTTGAACCCTATTGTATATTACTCCATCACTGAGCATACCTCATTACAAAGACCTTTTTCTCTTGAAGATTCGTTTTTCCAAATGCTGCATGAGA
Organism: Pelmatolapia mariae; assembly: GCF_036321145.2. Lineage (NCBI taxonomy): Eukaryota > Metazoa > Chordata > Actinopteri > Cichliformes > Cichlidae > Pelmatolapia > Pelmatolapia mariae. The sequence continues at coordinate 34,512,490 of NC_086233.1, forward strand.
AGGAAAGCTCTTTACAAAATAAGTCAGTTCTCATGTGTATCTGGGATAACACATGAGAACTGATCCCTGCAACATTTCTGCAAGTAAATATTAATCTGGAGGAATCCTTGCCAATACGAATGACCCAGTTGACTTGCATCTCTTTTATGTTGATATAATCAAGTTTCTCTTTGTACACCTACCAAAAAATTAACCAGCAAAGCATTGATCTCTTTCCAGCAGGTCCATAACTAGGTTGGAAACACAAAGTTAAAATGCTTATTATGAATACTATCAGAGCCTAAATCTTAGGTATTTGGCCCTTAACAATAACATAAAACACTTCTTAGATCAAGCAGGATACACCCGACCTTTTCTGTGATCAAATATCCAATGAAATCTTTCTGGTTCAAGATTTTCTTTGGTGGAGAACATTCAATTCTTCACTTACTGCTGTTAAGTTCTACTTTGGTAAAATGATGTTATATATATTTGTTCGAATCTAAAAATAATATTTTTAGTTCTAGAGAGCTGACGGTGATTCAGATTCTTAGATGCCCATTCATCCATCGTTCAGCTGTTCCAGTCCTGCTGGGTTTTGAATTCTGAAGGACAAACAGGGTCTTGGACCCCATCGATCCCCAGCATTGCCACTCTCAAAAGTGTTAACAGGCTTGTTCAGTCGCCCACACTGCTGAGTAGACATTTGGTCAGAGAGCCTGCCTGGTCACAGAGATGAATAGAAAGACAGAAGATACTCTGCTGGCAGATTACTCAAGAGAAACCACTAATTCTGTGCACCCATCTGCCCTAAACTAGTCTCCTATCCCTCTACTGTCAGTATTAACCTACTGTAAATTGGTGAATTGTACAATTAAGCATGCATGCCTTCAACAGGGTTTGGCCAAAGCACCAAAATGCAGTGTTTTGCTGAAAAGATAAAAGCTTTCCTTGTTTGCTCAATTTGCTTAGATAAGAGATGAGATAATTAGGTGTAACAGAACATCAAATTAACAGCAGGAAAACATTAGCACTCAAACTGCAATTATGGTTGTGCAAAGCTGAAAACGGCCACTGAATTAATGAGTCTAAGGAAGACGTACTGGAGAGGATAATTACACAAAAGCATCTGAAACAGCATCTCTGCTCATTAATGGTAACAATGGCAACACAGTTTAAAAATAAGTAAGACCAAGCAAACTTGGCCACTTAGCTAAGGATATAACATGGTCTCTCTCTCTCCCCTTCTCTGTACACTGTACACCAAACTCTAACCTGGCCAAAAGACCTGAAGGAGAGTTTATGATATGCCACAGAGTGCTAATACAGTATAAACACTAGTTAGAGAGGCTTCTCAGTCATTGTTTTCTGCTCAGACATCACCATAACAGCTTGCATGTGTGTGTAGGTGTGTGGATTTCCCTCGTTTAAAATGTCAATTTCAAATGAGGGAGGGGTGCTAACGCTAGTTAGCTAAAGCAAGGTGCATCTGAAGACTATGAGTGCAATGCATATGTTAGTATGTAATTCCATGTAAAACAACCAAATCTGCAGAAAGTTCCCATTTGACCCTTCAGAATGAACAGGTTTCTTTGATCTACTTAATGAAGGCATTCAAAATTTGACCTTCTTACTATGAACATTTTCTGAGTTGGAGGCCCTAAAAGTTTGTCCTGCCTGTCGCCATATGACAGCTAGGATAGGCTCCAGGATCCCACGATCCTGGTATGGATGCATGGGTGGATAATTTGCTTTTCTTACATATTTTTGAGCATTCAGAGCTTCATAACTCCAACCACATCATTTTCAGGAAATATCTAGGAGCTTTGTTTAAAAAAACAAAACAAAAAGAAAACACCCATTTCAAAGGACACAATCTTGCTTTTGTTCATCACATTTTTTAATTAAAATTTGAGCATCAGTATCTAGGGATACTAGCAAAACGGCCCTTGAACCTTGGATGTTTCTAATAATTGTCTGAATAAAACTTTTAAATTGTACTTCTGATAAGCTCTGAAGACCTATGTCTCCATGTGGGATACATTACATTACATTTAGAGATCACAGAAGAGTCTGGGCTGCTCTCATGGTAACATTTCTTTTGGAAAATTATGGTATGTTCCTTTTTGCTCGCTTTCAATAACTTTTGAGGGGAACAGCTGCCCAACTGCTCAGTGTCTGTGATGCTTCGCTTTAGTGTAGTTTCCTGAGTGATTATTTTAGTCTTATGCAAAGCAAGCACAACCACAAGCGTAGAAGTGTATCACCTTATTACTTAATATCCACATACTACAATGTTTAATTCTAATAGGTGAGCTTGTAAGGTAAAGCTTGTCTATACTTCACTGTAGGCAGTATGGTAGCTGTTTATAACAGCTCCACTAAACATATTTCATGAGAACTCATAAAAGCACACACACACCTACAAAGATGTCCAAAGATCACAACATGTACAGTCGCACAGACAGCAGACTAAGTGCTCTACAATCCAGTTAAACAAAGATGAAAAATATTGTAATTAAGCTCACTGAGGCTCAAAAATAATTCTGTCAGCGCAGAAATACACAAGGTTACGTATACTGTTTATCGTGATTGCTAATCCTACGGCACTTTAGTCTCAGCCTCTCTTATCGCCCTCATTTTCCCTCCTCTCTGTTGTGCCCTACACCTCTCTGTGTGTGACTCTGTCAGTTATTCCACAGTGAGAGAGCTTACACGGGGGCCGGGAAGGGTGAACAAACAGAGCGGCTCTCCACTGAGGCGAGACAGAGAGAGGCGAGGTGGAGGCGGCAAGCACTTCGGCAGCGGCAGCATCCTCCTGGTAGGTTTAATGAGACAGAAGGGAAGAAAAACTGGAGGAGGAATGTTGTTTCTCTTACCGCACATTGCAAACAAACCCCCCCACTGATGCCTTCTCCTCGGCCCACAGCTGGAGGCAGCAGGCAGTGAGCAGGAGATGCTCTCTGTGCCACAATTTGCTCCATTAGGTTAGGAACAGAAGGGGACGCCACAGAAAGCCACTTTCCAACCCTTTTAGGGCTTAGCTCGGAAGAAAACAAGGGGAGACAATTCATCCATTACAGCAGCAATATGACCAAGTGGGCTCATTTTGTGGTGCAGCTGCTGCATCTGCAGGTGAACTCAGGGGGAGCAGGAAGATGCTGTCTGGCAGACTAGAGGAAGACATGATTAGATAATTCAATACTGAGGTTGCTTCACTTCACTTGCATTTCTAGCTGAGACATCATGGGGAGGTGGGTCAGCACTGAAGGGCTGCAATAAGATTTAGGACAGAAATCAAAGTAGAGCGCAAAGACGGTTCCTGCCAGCAGTAAAGATGAAGCTCATTACATTTGCATGCATTTAGAACAACTAGATGTTTCCTTCTGGTTGCATGAAAGAAAGCCAGTGAGAGAAAAAGAAATAAAGCACTAATGGTATGTACATGAATTTAACTCCAGTCTATTAAGCTTTAGGTGACCGAGTTAAGTCTTCAGAAGGGCTGGAGAACTATTGCTCAAGACCACTTTATTATAAAAGGACAAGAAAGTAAGGCTCAGGAAACAAAATATAAAGAAATGGGTTGACCAGTCCTGCCTTTATATACTAACTGTCAAAAATATTTCCTGCCACAATTTTGTCTTTGTCTCAAATAGGAACTGACCCATTAGAGTTACTGGAAAGTTGTCGGGGTCACTATGGAAATACACATATTTCAAATGTTTTAGAATATCTAATTCAGCCAATGAAGAGTATGTGGCCTCCCAATACAAATGTATTTGGAGTCTGTTTATTGTGTTTATAATCATCCATGGTGCTAAACCTCAAAAATCACACATACCAAGAACCACCAAAGGTAGCAGGTAACACTAGCACCAAACAGGGAAATGGTTGACTGAAATTTAGATTTCACCTATTTATTTTTTCCATGCCAGCATGCTAACATGTTGTAACCACAATCAGTCATCCAGCCAGCGCAGAAACGTTTTAATGTCTTTCTAGTGGCCAGCAGGGGGCGACTACTAAAATGCCCCCCCAAAAAATGTATCATGGGACAGAAATCTGAGAAAAGTATTTTGCTTCTCACTCCATTTTGACCTCAGTAAACATTTCCATTGGTTTATGATCCTAATCACTAGCTTCAAGTCTTATGTTCCACTTGTGTCTGTGAAGGTTCTCAGTCATCCAGGTCATCGTAGTCTAAGGAGCTTGGAAAGAAAAGCGTCTGGACTTCTTTAAGTTGCTTCTTCAGTTCTGAACTGAAGAAGCTTCTCGGATGAGAGGTGAAATGTCTTCAAGCAACTTAAAGAAGTCCAGATGCTTTTCTTTCCAAGCTCCTTAGACTATGTTCCACTTGTCCTTCCTCCCCTCCCCCCAACCAGTCGCAGCAGATGGCTGCTCCTTCCTGAGCCGGAGATTTCTTCCTGTTAGAAGGGAAATTTTTCTTCCCACTGTCGCCAAGTGCTCGCTCATATGTGGTCATGTGATTGTTGGGGTTTCTCTGTATTGTATGCTATCTAACAACATAAGACACCTTGAGATCATTTTGTTGTGATTTGAAGCTCTTGAAATAAAGTTTAATTGAATTGTTAAAGTAAGGTCCAACTTCTATTGTAAAACAGATGGTAAAGCAGGATTTTACTCACAAGTCAGTAAATTTTCACCATGCTGTTTGACATTTTTAAAATAAAACCCACGAAGCTGCATAAATCATTTACTTCAAGCTAAACACTGAACACAACACCATCCTAGGGAGTTGCATCACACTGAGATCTATAACACCTGCAGGAGTTGTGAATGACACAAAAATAATCTTAAAATATCTATATATAGTTTCAATTACAACTTTATGCACAAGAGCTTTGATGAAGTACATAAGAGAGGCTGCCATGCTTCTTCTGTAATGGCTGAACCAACAGCATTTGCAGTTTTAATGCCTGAAGCTGGGGTCATACACAGGTAAGCAGTTCAGAAGGCAAAAGGGTCTGAAGTCCAAAATCTAATGTAGCCATAAACCAGAGAAAATGACAGAGAATTGAGGAAGACAGGGAACCATGTGAGTAAACATACTGGGTGAGTAGTTATCTAATGGGACACAAGTGTAGCAGAAATTTGTCAAGAAACAGAAACAACCACAGGAGAAAGTAACATCAGTAGGAATAAAACAAGGTGAGCCATTTCAGAATAAAACAGAAACACAATTTTACCAATTTTTTAAGCTGAAAAGATAAAAATGACATTGTCCAGCAGGTCATGTCAAAAATTTTGTCTGAACAGAGAGTTTAAACACACAGGAGTGCACTGAGACGTACACTGCTGCTTGTAAATGTCAAAGGAACTATCAACCATTTCACTGAATCACAGGGCAAGCAGGGTCAACACACATCGTGGGTAAGTGCAGTAAATATTTCCTTAACAACACTAACATTTAAAGCTGAATGTTTTTATTCCGTAACATGTTCCCCTCTTCCTGAACCTGAGATAAAGAAGCATCTCCAGCCAATGATGGTGCACTTTTAGTCAGGATGAAGAAAGCAAGATGTGTGTCAGAGGTGACAGTCACGTTAACATCCTGCAGGCTGCCAAGTCATTCATGCCCAAATGTGCTACATAATAAACGTGACATTCTCTTAAGTGCTGCTGACTGCAGGCTTGAGAATTTAAAGGTCTGCGTGTGATCCTAGCTAACCCTGCCTCCAAGGCGAAATCTGAGCCTCACCCTGCTGGAGGACCACAGGAGGACACTTAAAGCTTGGCTTGGTTTTGTTGTTCAGTATAGACCTCGCGCTTCAATTTTTGGGGCTCGTGTAATTTATTGCTAGAGAATCACTGTCATTAAACTTTGAAAATTAAAAATAACTTTTTGGTCATAAAGTCTCCTTGTTTTCTTTCATTATGCTCTCACTCACAACCACATTCACCCATTCAGAAGACAGCTGTTGATGCCAAACTAACAGTGCTGTTCCCATTACACACACGGAACAATCTCAGTTTCGCACACTGTAAAATGTAATTCTAGCTGTTTGTTATTTCAACATATTATTCTATATCAGTTTGACGATAGATGACTGAAGTTGTTGTTATAACATAGAATTACAAGTTAAAAACGTCCCAATTACACCAAAAAAAGCTAACTTGAAAACTCATGTCCAGCTAAATCAGAAACTTATGTGAACTTGACAATGCGGGTAAGTTGAGCACAGCAGGATTCAAAACTGCCTCACGTGACTGCTACCGAGGTGCATCATGGGGAATTGGCGGTTAACGACATGCTCACTTTACTTGGACGTTTTCTAATCGTCTTCTTTGGAATATGCTTTCAAGGTGAGTAACATTGGTTATAACTATAAGGAAAGAGAGCTACAAAAGTTGGAACATGTTTTGAATTTATGGCATGACGTGTGTTTTTCTCTTTTACCGAAATGTTTGCTTTAGCTAATGTAACTTTAGCCGACAAGGTCCAGCTTGTGTGTCATGACCAAACTTGACCTAATAAACTGACATATGGCCTTTTTTATGGGTTTAATGTGGCGCTGAGCAAATCACAAGTATTGTGCCGCTAGCTTTAAGGTTGTGCACTCAACCACTGTTGCGATATTAGCAAGCTAACTCAGCTAATTAATAAAGCTTATTTCATATTGTCTCTGTACTTGTAAATTCCTTTCAAGTTCACAGGCTGTTGTATTTTGGTGGAAGTTCATTTTGGCAATATTTCCAATAACTGGCTGGGTTCAAAAAGACCTTTTTGGCAGGACTCGGATGCTTGTTGTCATCTGTTTATCCCTATGTAATCACTTAAGGTGTTATTAACTGCTGCATGCTAAGCTGCAAGAGTGCACTGAGGACAGAGACAAAATATGGTCTACAAACCAGCATTATATTAGTTTTTATCAGATAGTCCTCCAGTGTGCTTATTTTTTGCTTTAATTATATTGTGCAGTTATTTGTTACCCTGAAATGCTTTATGCTTAACAACAGTTCACTATTTTGACTTATTTTTGAACTCTTGTGATCAGTATGACTAGATTGTGAGTTTCCATACTAAACGAGCTGTAGTGATAAAATAATTGGCATCAGAGACACTGATTTTTGGCATGGTATACTGCAGAAGTTTTTTTTTTTTTTGCATAATTTACCTTTTAATTAAACTGCATTCTCTGTATTGTAACAAAACTAACATTGTTTATATGTCAGAAAATTAGCAAACATGAATAAATGGCGAAAACAATATAATTATAACATATATTTTTATTTTACTTATTTTAGGTCTGTGAAGCCAAACTTGATGCTGGGGATTTATTTTTGTCAGTGGAGTCAAATGGTAAGTTACAATTTGTGCATTTTGTCATACTGGAAACACCTCAGATTATATTGTAATTTAATAGCTCTGTAGAACAAATGATATAAAGATTGTAGTGTCAGGGTACTTCTTAAGAAGTAATATGGCACTATTGATGATCACATGCAGGTGGCATAAACTAAATATTCAGACGTGTTACCAACAAATGATTCATTAACAAAAGCAATGGAGCAGACTGTTTAGGTTCTTGTGGTTGTAATAACATCCATAACTGCAAGTTTGTCATTAATTTATTTTCACAGGTCTAGATGATCACATTTGACTTTGTCATTTAAATGAGGTGGACTTGCAAACTTTGCGCTCTTTGGGGTAAATTGCTGTCCACTACATATACACAGAATCTGCACAGTATTTCAGATCTAAAAAGGGAGTATGTAATGGACTTGCTGGCTTTAATGTAAAAAGCCTGTTGTGTAACTTTAATGAGGCAGTTGGATTAAAACAGTATTGCTCATCAAGGTAAACATCTGAGGAATAAGGAAACTGTTACTTGTCCTTTTACTCAGTGTTCTTTTAATCGCACGTTTACTAAAGTTTTACATCACATAAGTCATTTTCACAATCATTCTACTTTAAAAGATTTCAAGACAGAGCTTATTGTTCTCTGAACTTCCTTGTTTGCTGAACGGCAGGTAAAGTGCATCTTTTTGTTTGTTTGCTTTTGTGTGTTTGTGTTTTCTCTAATGGGCCTCAGATGACTGTTTGCTTAAATTTGGGTCTCAAAGAATCTTTTTTTAATTCTGCCTGTACTCTCCACCCCTCTTCTTCTATTGCTCAGGTTGAAGCAGAATTTGCCCGTCTTACATCTGTTGACCTGAAAGGGTTCCTTTTTGCTGTGCTTGACCATTATGGAGAGGTTCGTGGAGCTGTACAAAATCAAGAGCGGCATAGAAAGGCTAACTAGGCTCATAAGATGCTTCGGAGATGATGTAAGTGTTCAACTGCGAAATCTAATCCTTTGTTTAAGTTTTAGGTTATCCAGTTCAACTGATGAACTCATTGAAAGAAAGCTGATAAGTAAAGTCTGTCATCATATTTCACAACTGGACATTTAGTGTGGTAACTTTTACAGAATCTGTGTATATTGGTGGTAGGTTGGATATCATATTCTACTTGAATGTCCTGATAAGCCTGATTCAAAATCTCCAATGATAATCATATATTGATGGAATTATGCATCAAAAAGCTGTGAATTTGGAGCTGTCTACATGCTTCATAAACACTGTTTAAAAAGTGTTTTTGTTTTCTTTTTGACTTCTTTGACCAGAGCCCTACACAAAGGAAGAGGACAGAGGACCTCATTTTCTAAAGGAAGATCCCTCACACACTTTCAAGACTGTGAAGGTTAGCATTGTTTCTTTTAGTAAATTTAATAATGACAGCACCACAGTGGATTTTAAATTAAAAAGTACATGTGTACTTTTTCCTCACCAAATGTATTATTACAAGATCTTTGACACTGGATTTGGTCTGGGTTTCAGAGAAACTAACTGGCAAGCTAGCATTGATATTATTAGTGTCTTGTGTTTATTCATGTCTTCACCAGGGTCTTTGACATTTCGCTGCTGTACTGTTCACTTCAGCTTTACGTTTGATTTCTCACATTGTATATTGTAATGGCAGAGATATTAGGATATTTAAGGGGCTGCAGTGGCTGCTACAGCTGTGGGGGGCAATACTTTGGTGAAATGTCCTGGACCCTGGAAAAGAGACTGTGTAGACTGGGTAAGCAATTAAAGGTTACTGGCCGAGAGTCATTGGGCAGCTGGGTAAAGGTGGATGTTGATATTCAGTGCCAATTATGCAACCTGTTCAGCCATGTCTATATGCTCTTTTTTCATGCTGTTAATATAGGGGGAAAAAATAAACTTTAATCAATAAACTGATTAAAGAAGCATTGTCTATGGAGCCATAATCTGATCCTGTAGTGTAGCTGCAGTTTGCACATTTCATGTATTCTCAGCCAGATTTGGTTTAGAGCACAGCCAATATTTAGCATAAGTAGATTTAAATTCACACACTGGTGATGGCAAGCTACATTGTAGCCACAGCCACCCTGGGGTGCACTGACAGAGGCGAGGCTGCCGGACACTGGCACCACCAGGCCCTCTGACCACCACCAGTAGGCAACAGGTGAAGTGTCTTGCCCAAGGACACAACGACTGAAACTGTCGGAGCCAGGGCTCGAACCGGCAACCTTCCAATTATAAGACGAACTGTCAACTCTTGAGTCACGATTCAGTCATCCACCCATGTGTGTGAATGACTGAATGTGTAAAGCGCTTTGGAGTCCTTAGGGGACTAGTAAAGCACTATACAAATACAGGCCATTTACCATTTAAATTGAAAATTTTGTTTGAATTCTGCAATTGAAGACATGCTCAGTTATTTATGAACATGGTCTTTGTTTAAAGCAAGAAATGGATTTGTAACATGGGGGTGCATATCTCATTCTGAAAAAACTTTAACAACTAATAAGTGTTACCCAAAGCCAATCACCATCATCCAAAGCATCAGTATGGCTCTTCTTTGGAAAGACATGAATTGTTAAGCACACGGGATATTGTGTAATTGTAATTGTGTAATTTTTTTTTTTTTTTTTTTGTCTTTGAACCCTTTTATAGCCGACAGGTATTGAAGACACGTTTTCTAAGAGGATGAAAGTTGGCATTGCGATGGTGAAAGAAGAAGACATCGATGTGTTGGTTGTCCTTGAGGCAGCAGTAATCCTGTCTAATCTGAGGGATGTCTCAAGTGCCATTTCCATGCTGATGGGCCTTCTTTTTGCCCTCAACATACACTATCCAAAGGAACTTAAGGACATCTTTGAAGTCATTCAGAACATCCTAATGAACATTGGTGGAAGGCAGTGCATCTCACTAGTGCATGGTCTAAGAAACAGACTCTTGCAGAAAGCCATGCAGAACTGTAATTGTATGATCCTTAGTGTTAAGGACAGTTTTTATTTTACTGTTTGTTTTTTTATTCTTGCAAGTTCTCATTCTCACTTTTGTATGTCACTAAATGACTACACTTTACATTCCAGATTAGACAATTACTCATTTGTTCATGGTTTAAGAAACTTATGTGAACAACAATATAATGCTGGACTTTGCAGATGCTTATCTCATGCAAGTCAGTAGTTTTTCCTTTGTTTTGCAATTGAGCAGACTCAAACTAATGTTTCTGAAATATCCATATTATCAAATGTTTCAGAAGCATGCAGTCATTTTCAGAGATATTGGTTCTGTGGAATTTGTTGCAATTGTAAACGAAGACAAATACAAGAGTTTGATGTCTTAGTTGTTATAAACTGATCTTTACTGTCACTTATCAAAGGTTTTGTACTATTTTAATATTTCAAGTTTTATGCTAACAGGTGTGACTGAGCACAATGAAGTTTAAAAATTTTGTAAATGTAAAGAATAACTTTTCTAAAATAGCAAGTGTCCCGTTGATACATTACATTAATGCAGACTTTGTTGTTACTTCACAAGAATCACTACTGCTCCTAGAGTATTGGTCAGAATTTCATCTTCACCCAAACTGGGCTCAAGACCAAGTTCAAATTTATTGTTTCACAGGGAGCAGCCTTTGAGTTTTGATGGATTGTGAGCCTGATGAGCTACGTCACTGATTTTTCTGTTTCTCAGATGACTAAGATGGCACAATAAATGGTGAATGTTGGGTGCTCATGAGTAATTGTCTTGTCATGTTCTTAAAACAAACTTTCTGTATGAAATGATCAGATAGACTTTAATGGAATCTGTGGGGTTTTATTTTTTTTCTGTAAACAACAGAAAATTAATTTAAAGGAATGTAGATATTTAAACCTGAGATCTAAGATAAACCTAACAGGTAGTTTTGCTGAAATGGATGTTAGAAAGCCAAAAAAAACCAAAACAAAACTTAAGATGTTTAATACACATTTTTCTTTACATCCAGTCAATCAACTCTGATAATTAAAATGAAACTGATTTACAAGTTCACTCAGCTACCTTAAGGAGCTCAGTTAATTAATAAACTTAAATCAACTTAGCTAACAGATTATGTTAGTTAAGCTAAAATAGATTCCTAAGTTAAAAGAACTACTAAAGTATTTGAATTAACTAAAAAACCCAAGTCAACTGAACTAGGACAAGAGTTTAAACAATAGATTATTTTAATTTAGCTGAAAGGGTTTTCCCAAGTAAAGATGACAATTAAAGGAGTTGAACTGACTAATAAATCTCAGTCAACTAAACTAAGATGAAAGTTTAGACAACATGTGATTTTTCATTAAGATAACAATTGGTTGTGTTATAAGAACAAACTCTATTTCTTGACTTAACTTAAAATTTTAAGGCAGCCCTTTACCTCATATTTTTAAGTTGAAACGACAAGTTATATTTTACAGTGCAGAGGTCCCGAGAGATTCGACTCTTGTGGGCACAAACACGCCACCGCAAGTTCCAGTGTGTTGATTTCTTGTTTATGTAGTGAGCTCACACATTAGCTTTTACTGTACCTACAAACAAAATTTGGTTGGGCTAGAGTAGTAGTAGCATCCTATGTTCTTCTGTTATGTCTGTATAATTTTTCAAATAATACATTACTCAGGATAACAAGTTCAATACTGGTGTTTTGGCACTATGTTGTTATGTTGGGAACTTTTTGACAGCCGGGTTAGTGTAATCCACAGTATGCACACTGAAATTGCTGACACCACTATCCAAAGATACCTCAGTGATACATTTGTTCCAAGGATCTGCTGGTTTATTGGCAGGAACAGTTATCATGATAAACACAGCACACTTTTCCCAGAACATTTTATCTCATGAATTAGTTTGTTGTGCATTTCGTTGAAGCAACTGAAACAGTCTCATTTATGTTAACACAATAGGATGCAAATGGCGTTTGCTGAAATACTGTTGCTTACACTCTCAGCTTGCTGTCTTTAACAATCTCAAAGATTTCCCTGCTTCACTGCACAGGGATTTCTCTAACCTATCACTACATAACAGTGTCATGTTTTGGAGAAACAAATGTAGGCAGATTAACTGAGCAAAGCAAATTTTTAATTTGGTTAAGGTGCAATCCCAAAAAGTACAAAATCCACAGGGAAAAACTAAAGCTATAAACAAACAGGGAAGGAAAAAGTCTATAGACTCCAAAGAAAGGTAACAGACACTCCAATAAATGTTAATACAAGCTCTAAATATTCACAGGCACGATGAGGACTAATCAAGGGAATGAGAAATGGCTCAGGAACAGAGCACAGCTGAAACTAATCAAGACAATGATGCAAGAAGTGAAACGAAATACACAAAAGACAAAGGACTATCAAAATAAAACAGGAAGAAATCAAACAATCAGACAAAGACTTGACAAGATACAGGAAAAGTGGATGCTGCAGAAGCTATAAACACTAAACTCAAAGACAAACACAACCGGTTAAGGAACCTGGGGACTATATACAAGGCATTAATGTAACCACAAAATGGCAAAGAGCCAGAAAGCAATAAACTAAGAACAAAAAGACTCAAAGACTATGAACAAAATAGAGATGCTTAATAGACAGTAATAGTCCAAAAACAGACTCTAGGTCACAGAAGAATCAATAAGAGAGATGCGGGAGCCTAAAGACTGAACTAAGAATAATAACTGCATGGAAAACAGCAAGGAAAAAAACACAAAATGCACAAATTCAGGCAAAAAACCTAGAGTGCACAGCAAGTAGTAATATGAGAATATAAAACCAACTACCCATCACAGCAACATTGCGAACAATGCTACATTTATGCTCTAAAAACATTTTATAAGGTAATAGGAAAAATGACAGTATATTTGATATAATATTATGGTTATGTTAGAAAACTGCATTATTTTTACATCGTTCTGTAACATTACTGCTGCTCTGCAGAAAAGGCTCTGTGTGATCTGGTTATTTTGTGGACATAGGCCATCATCAGTTGGTAATAATGAAACTTACCAAATTATGACCAAATGCAGAGAGGAAATGAGCAGAGGAAAATTTAATTTTTTAAGTGTTGGACAACCCAGGGCTCTATAATTTAATCAGAAAATGAAGTAATGGAGTGAAACTTGCACGCTAGTTCAAGCAGCTGCAGTGTGCACATGCAACATATCTCTGGCTCTGCACGTAGCATATCAAACATACCCTGTAATGGTTGTAGAGACACTTTATTTTAAGATTCTAGTGAATTCTTATGCAGTTTGTGTTGGCTATTTTTTGTATTTATGCAGAGGAAAACATAAAAATGAAGCAAGATATACAGAAATATAATGCAGTGAAGCCTTTAGGCATTGTCTTTCTCAACTTTTCTGATCTGACTTTTGCCCTTGTTTAGTCTCCATGCATACAAAGTATTCAAAGCATGTCATACATGCATCAATGTGTGTTTCAGGAACATTTCTAAGAATCATGTAGATATGTTGTTGAGGCAGACTGAAAGCCACAAAGACAGACAATGTAATCCTAAGATTAATTAGCAACTAATAAAACATTCAATTCCAAAAAATTTGGTTCACAACTTACTTGGGTTTCAAATTTTATAAGCCAAAAAGGACAACCACCTGATTTCCTTCTGGCTCAGATTCTGTGGTTACAACGCATAGCTGACAGTTTTATTTTTTCTCTGATTCTTTCATGTTTTTATTTTTGGGGAACAAATGCATGCCTTCTAAATATCTGGGGGACTGTATTCCCACCAATACCCCTAAAATCTACACTTCTATTTAAAATGGAAAAATTCTAATCTCTCCCTCTGACATGTCACTGCAGCTTCTGTAGTCTGGCCTCAAGCTGCTTTTCTGCCATGGATAAAACACCATATCTAATATCAGGCTCTAAAATATGAGGATTTGCTGCTTTTCTGCATGTTCTCTCATCTCCTTTGGGCTGTTCCTGGCAGGACTATTTCCTGAAGGAAGCAGGATCTCTGAATACACTATTATGGGAAGCTGTGATGTGCTTTTTAAATCCTTATTTTTAATTTCATGCATTAAACTAAATCAAAAAATATTTTAAAAAGCAAAAGAAAAACCCCTAGGTGTATGTCTTGGAAGATTTTTTTGGCATCCAGAGTCATTTTAGGAGGGGAAAGAAAACATTCTCATACCTGTCACTTTCTCTTTTGACTAATTTGGCTGGAGCACCTGTAAAATTACCGATGTTTGCCAGACAACAACACGTTGTTTGCAATTAACTCCGGGCTGAATCGTGTGTGAAAAAGGAAACCTGCCAGTCTGCCACATCAGTGGTGAAGTCGTGCACTTCCTCTGCCTACAGGAAATGACAGGCATCACTTTCCACCATGCTTCACTGGAACTTTGGCAGCCAAGCCAACAGACTCATGCATGCATACGTGTGAGTGTATGTGCCTGAGTGCTGGTGTGTAAAAATAGAGAGGATTTACTTTGATCATATGGGTTTTCATGTGTCTAGACATGCATGAGTGCTTGTGTGTACTTCACTCCTCATGCACATCAGTTAGAACGACAAATCTGTGATTAATTCCCGCTATGGTGTGCGTCTCCGCGCTTACCAACCTCTCACTGAGTCAAGTGATGTCACGTTTTTCTTCAAAAGCATCCATATCATGAGCCGTGCCTTTCTACTCTATGTTATGTGTCACAGCTGTAGCTGGTGGTGCAAAATGTGGTAACCTCGCCAGCCACTGACAACATGAGAGTCATTGAGATAATTGTTTGAGCTACTGCATGTGTAGCCATCTTGCTAGCAGCCATTTCAGTCAGACATAAATAGACGCGATAGCAAAGCCGTAGATGCAGGCTGGATTTTTTTTTAAATTTAAACATCTACAGTGTTTGTTATTCTGAGTCACCTTGGCTTTACTGTATTTCTTTTCTCATAAATATTTATGAACTGGGGCTTGGCTGCTGGTAATTGTGAGCTCTTATTAATTAATTTGTCA
The DNA here is from genome assembly GCF_036321145.2 of Pelmatolapia mariae. Classification (NCBI taxonomy): domain Eukaryota; kingdom Metazoa; phylum Chordata; class Actinopteri; order Cichliformes; family Cichlidae; genus Pelmatolapia; species Pelmatolapia mariae. Next base: position 34,527,766 of record NC_086233.1, read on the forward strand.
AGTGAGTTGTCCAAACATGCAAGTGTGACATCCTCATCCAGTGACCATAAGCTCAGATCACCTGTAGCTGTTTGTCGGCCACCAAGATTAATAATTTTAAAGAAATTCCATTTTAATAAAACTAATTTGTTTTAAAATGCTATAATGTCCCACTCTTTGTTAATACATTTTTTTTTTTAAGAAAGAAAGAGAAACATTAACAGACATGCAAAGTCATGAGGAGAATGGCTGCATCCATGAGACTTTTTACCTTTTCTGTTTTTTTGACAACTGTGGACTCATAAGATTATTCTCACACAACATCCACGTGCCAAAGGCCACTCTTTGCATAAATTTGGCCACCTCAGCAGCTTTTCTACAAAGTGGTATTAATTAATGCCACCGACTGGTTTAAATGCTGCTACCTGTGAGAAAACATATGAATAGCAAGCTACTAATTGTACAGAATAATACTGTATTTTTCAGTACTTACTGAGAGAATATAAACGTTTAAGTTAAAAAAAATTGTTTTCTTCATACTGACAGCTCACTCTGTTATGATTCTTACTTTAATTTTTTTGTTTTTATGTTTGAATTAATGTGGATGTGTTCAGATTCAGCTAGCAATACTGAGTATTCAGAGTACTTCAGAGTTCACTTACGATGATTTTGGCTATGACAAATTTTATACTTTCTCAACAGCAGGACTGAGACTTCTGTAGGGATCACATGCCCACAATCGTGTGGTGCAAAGAGTGGGAGAGTTGTGACAAAACCTTGAGAGATAAACAAAGGAACACTGAAAAACAGCCTAATGGTATACTAACCACTGACACTATTAAGTTGTAAAGCATAAATTCAATACAGAAGAAACACAAAATTAACAGTAGAAAGCTGTTGTTTCATGCAGGAAAATTAAGTCTGCATGACTGTAGTGTGATTCAGCAATGAAGTTTCTTAATGCGCATCTGCATTTAAATGGCACTTTTACAAAGTGCCTCTCATTCCCCCTTCACACCCATTCACACATCAGTGCCAGCGAGCTACATGCAAGATGCAAGCCTACCCACTGGGAACTATTTGGGGTTTAGAGGCGTTGTAGTAGTTTACGCTCGTAGAGAGGAGGAAGGGGAGGAGGAGGAGGAGGTGGGGATCGCACTACCTATCTTGTACTTTAAAGACTGACTTTAGCTCAGGAGGAAACTTAGACAATAATCTGCTGATTGTTTGGGTGGATTTAAAGTTGGAATCAAACAAAACAATATGGTCTGTTTGGTAGATATGAATGACATTGATTGAGAAAAGAATAACCAAATCAGCCTGGTGTTGCAGTCGACAACAGCTAGAATTACAACCAAACCAATCATAGCTTATTCATGAGGTAGACAATCTTCATGTGCCCGAAAATAGCAACAGAGAAATTGCAGAAAGAGTGTGGATGAGATGAAAGTAGCTGAAAGTAGATACTTCTTCACATACAGACATATATAATGTTTATATTTAATTTATAATTTTAACAACAATTTCACATAATCTATTGTATAATATGAGCAGTTTGTAAAATACTGCAGGAAAGCCTTTTTAAGTATTTTTGCTCTTTTTTTTCATGGTTGTCTTTCCTTTAACTGACCATATAATCTTTATATTGACTCATCCTGGTGCATTAGTATAATAGTCTGAATTTCTGGGACTAAGTCATTGATTGCACAAAACAAGCAATTTAAAGACACTGACCTATGAGATTTAGAGTTAAAATCCAACATATATGAAAAAGTTCCCATCTGACGCCCTTGGATTCTGCTGATTTTTCTTTTACTTTAGTGAAGGCGTCCAACATGTACCTTTATACAATGAAAAATTCCTCTGTTATAGACCTACACAAAGGTGAATCAAAATTTTGCACGATTTTTCCAGCAGTTTTGAGCAATTATACCTTAACAAGCACAGAAGACAAAAACACATGACATTTTCAGGGTCAAAAAGCACATTGAAGCCCTTTACAAATCGCAACCAAAATAATTTTACACCCACTCCAAGTGTCACTATCTTGCCTACAACAAAACTTGAGCATTAGTGTCATGGGACATAATTTCAAAAGCACAGCTGCACCCGTTGATACCTATGAAGTAGAGTAGCAAAAAGCAGTCTTCTCATAATTCCCTGGAGAAAAACAAAATGTACTTTTTAAGGTTAAAAGGGTCACCGTGTGGGATATGTGGCTATTATAGCATCTGAAAGGTCTCCTTTTTACCTACGTTTTGATACCAGATTTAGCTTCTCTTCAAGATTCCTTCTGTGCCAAAATAATTTTCCAACAAAGTCTTTCTGGAAAAAAATAAAATAAAATCAACCTGCAATCTGAAAAGAGCTGCAATCTGAAATTTCACGCAGCTATCTCCTGTACCTATAAGTTCTCAGAAGTATTTTTTGGGCCTGTAAGTCAGAAAACATTCATAGCATGAAGATAAAATTTTGTATGCACTCACTGTTTTCTCGTGAAATGACCCTGGCTATTTTCCCTACTTTACTAACATTGTATAGACTGTGTGATCAAGGGGTGGATCGAATAAATACACACAGTTTAATCAATAATGAAAGCATTATTAGTTTCAGCTCCATTTCACTTTGTATTCCTGACCACATCCATGTGAACGTGAGTGGGAAGAGGAAAAAGCCGGCAGCGTTCCCTCCCGCTGCTCGGAGCTCTTATGTGGCCACCAACAGACAGTGCAGGGCTGGAAACAGCCTGCTACAACATGGCATCAGCAGCACTCAGCCAGCCCCTGAGAACATGCAGTGTTCAGCAGAGCACTCACTGAAGAGATCACTAACTGGCTAGAAGGCACTGAAAGAACAGACAAGCCACCACACACTATATACACGAAAACCAGTTCAAGCTCACAGCTGCCAGGTCCCTGACCACAACTGTCAGTCTGATTATATTGACATAAGGGTCCATAAAAGCAGGGAAAAAAATCCAAAGTGGGAGCACGCTAATAATTGAGTCTGTAAACAATTTACTGTGTCCACTGTACATGGACGCCATTATGCTTTGAGCTAAACGCTAACTCAGACATATTTTTTGTCACAGCCAAAATCACAACACTCCCGTTCCGAAATGTGAATATTAACATCATCATCCTGAAGAAGGACCAAATAGACAGATGGTTTGAGAAAGGAGTGAAGGAAACCACCTGGGAACCAGCTGTAACGCAGTCCAAAAATCCCTTCCAAAGTGTTTCAAACCCTACTCACGCCTTGACCCATGTGACTTGTTCCAATAGACCATGTTAACCACATACTTGGATAAGCAAAGAAAAACAAGCTTTACATCGCTCCCTAGCGAGGTAGAGCCAATCATGCATCATGAGCAACACAACACAGTGCTTGTTTTTAAAAAGCAGCACGTTCATGGACAAAGTCTGGTAATACTGGGATGGTGTTTACTTAATATTAAATGATGTCACGGTGGCACATGCATCCTTCACAGGCTAGAGTTTATAACCTCCACCATCAAAGATTTACTATAAGGTTAAAGGAAAATATGAATACTTGATTATGTGTCGAATTAACATTTTGACCTGATGATTAGGATAGATGAAAAATCAGGTAATAATAATAATAATAATAATAATATATCCTTATTATATAGTAGCCATCAGCAGTTTCTACCTACTGGTGACAAAAGCTAATTACTAAATTCAAACATAAAGCCAGACACGCCCAAAACTAAAGAAAAGTTAACCCAACATTGCGAGGAAAAACATTTTTAAAATGTACAAGAAGACCGAAATATGACACTCTTAAAATAACATTTAAAAAAGATGAAATGATATTAAATAAAAGCAGGCTCAGGAAAATGTGCTTTAACAAGTGATTTGAAGGACGCCACCGAGTTTGGAGGCAGTATTTCTTCAGGCAGGTCTCTGCAAAGTTGAGGGGCCCAGATGGTAAAAGCAGGGTCACCTTTAGATTGAAGCCTTGACTTCAGGGCTGCACCTGAGGTTATAAGGAAGCAAACTAACTCATGCAGTCAACATTTCTGCTGTGTGGCTTGGTGGCCACACCCAGACGTGCTGGGTTTTCAAAGTTATGAATGAATGAATGAATGAATACGAACAAGTTTCAGGTGACATGAGATATGAGAAGCCAAATCAGACAAACACTATTTAACCCTGGACTTAACCTGAGCCCTCAGCTGCAAGTAAAGCACAGCAGATGTATGAAAAACAAGCACAAAGACACAAAACAGTCCATACAAAGCACACGTGTAACTTCAACAAGTCCATGACTGAAAGACCTACAAGATCAGACAGCAGCACTTTGGCTGCTGTTCAAAGGTAACATTTATTCATGCTGTTGGTTGCGGGGCATAAGCTAAAGTGACCTGTCCTCTGTAGTCTCTGCTGCTATACTTTGAAGCCTCCCATTGTGTTAGCCCGTTGCCTGAGAAGCACATGAAAGGATATCACAACTTTGAAGTCGACACAAGCTCCGACTCTCGCCCCAACCACTTACTGCTGGAGGCGTAGGGGGGCACCCGTGAATCAAGCATTCAGATAAATAAATGAAAACAACTGGTCTGGCATTGTCTCTCTGGACATCACAGTGGGATTATTGTTCTCAGAGCCTTAGACCGTGGTTGCCATAGTGTCCACACAGGCACTAAAAGGCCATGGGAGGCTTTAGTCAATAACAGTGACTGGTTATCAAAAAGGGCGTGCCCCCAATTTGGACAAAGGACAGAGATCTAAACGCAAAGCATACCAGGTCTGCTGGATTACCCAGGAGCCAAGGCCTTTAATTTCAGCTACCTGTTTATGTATTATTCCATATTTACTATGTGTTTCTCCTTTGTGTGGATTTTTTTGGTGTATGTTTTAATTTGTGAACCTTACATCTGAGTATTTGTATTTCCTTGCTGCAAATTAACTCTTTCATCGCTTCATAAATTCCAAATGTAAAAGAAGCCACAACCACCAAACCAATGACTGCAGAATTCCTGTGCACAACACATAGTTTTGTAAGTCCTCTAACACAAATGTTAAGTTGTGTTAACTTCACAAATTAGTTTCTTCTACATAAATCTGCTCTATTTCTTACTTTTGTTGCAGAAGTTATCTATAGTACCTATCTACGTAATACTTTACAAGTATGTATTTCATTAATAAAAAGCTGCACACATCTTTATCTATTCAAGCAGGGCAGTACATAAACATATATACAGTGGGTTATTTCTTTAATTTATTGTCTTAGTTTGTCAAACTGGGGAAAGATTTCGAATGCCATTACACACAACGTCATTTCTCCCAAACTTTGCAAACTAACATCTGTAAATATGCAAAGTGGACTTTGTTTTACTGGCAAACATGCAAACTGCTATCGCGAGTTTGCTCCAAAACTTTTCTGCTGTTTTCCCTCAAATATTTGCTTATTCAACTTTTACAGTGTAGCCACCTTCATGAATATGAAATAACAGATGTAACACTAACACACTGGATCCTACGCTCATCTCACAGCCTCACAACTATAATCTACTTCTACAACTTTCCGTAGTTTTTACAGGAACTGGCCCATTGGTGTAGTGAGGATAATGGAAGGTTGTGATAAATGCGTGCATGTTTGTTTTATTTTAAATTACAGCCTTTGATTTTATTTTAATTTATGTTTTCTAGTAAACAATTACTAATAGATTGAAAGTAGCAGGCTGTACTGTATCAGAAGGGTTGATTTTTAGTGTTGACTGCAAAATATGTCCTTTCCATCTATTTTCCTCCACTTATCCAAGTCCTTCCCAGCTGTCATAGGACAACAGGCACAGTACATGCTGGACAGGTCTCCGATCTATCACAGGCTTCACGCTCACACACACACCTGTGTTCAGTTTTGTCAGGGACCCATGCAGGCACAGGTTGAACATGCACAATCCACACCAAATGTACTATTCAACAAAAGAAATGCAAAATTAGGCTTTAAATCAATTTTATAGACCCAGTACTGTAATATATGTGCATACAGCATGTTAAATATGAGGTAGGGCCTCCTCTGGGCGTGACACAAGCTGCCACCCGTCTCTGCATCAACAGCACAAGTGTCCGAATCCGTTGTTGAGGAATTGCTCTCCGTTCCTGGATGAGTGCCCTGCGGTTGTGCAACGTCACTGATTGTAGCTGCCTCTGATCAAGGCATTGTCCTGCCAGTACAGTCACAGGGTGGAGCAGCTCATCTCCACCAAAAACAATCAGATGATAGATGGTGCTGTTGTGGACATGCAGCACTGACATGCATGCCAGCATCCAGTATGCCAACGGCCTGTGATTTATGTTTGAACAAAAGTATTCCTGTGAAAGATATGATGACATCATACATGACTCAACTATGTCATTTTAGTCCCTAGCAGCTTGGTCACCTGAGGGTTAAATTGCATTGATATAATATGAGATTAAGAATGAATGCGGTGAAGATTTTATCTGTGTTTTTATAGTTTTCACTTCATAATGGCAAACACTCCAGAAAAGAAAGTGTTTTTCTAAGCAGAGCAGGCTTCCCAACCTTTGTCTTTATGTCACGGACGCTGCTGTGCTCAGCATGTGAGTGTCCGTGTCTGGCTCCTCATCAGGGCTCCGTGTTCCTGAGCAAGCCAGCTCAGTGTTATATTGATTAAGCCTGTGGCAACACAGGCAGATTTATTCTCTTATTAGGAGCTCCTAATGCCTGATCAGGACAGATTAAAGGTCTGCCACTGCCTTCAGCTACACTATCATTTAGACCCTCTCATTAGGATTGGATGGCTGTATCAACATAATTAGCCTGAGGACGAAGCACTGGAACTGTACAACTGGCAGACAACAAACACTCATTCCCAGCAAAGTGGAAAAGTGGGAAAATAAGCTACTGACTTATTGATGACATAAGATGATTAACAGAGCATGACTGAAAATATTTTAATTCCAGTGAAAACAGAATTACTTATTTCTCCATATCCTGCAGTACAGCCACAGCCACATCCTGTCAGAATACATGCTACATTAGACTTCAGCCCAAGAAGATCAATAGAAACTACAACCAGTCACTTTTGACTGATTGCCTGGCATTTTTAATATACATGTTTTATCAATCATTTATGCAGCTGCCACTAACATCCAACTGAAGGAGCATTACGTTTGTTTTTGATTGATTTTTCTTTTTTTTAAACTCTTGCTACACAAACTGCTTTCATTTTATTATCATTTCATCACCGAAATACTCTGCAAAAATACATTTCAGTGGATGTAAATGCAACACGTTTAAATCAGGGATATTAAAACCACCAGTTTAAGGTTATATATGCACTTAGAAATTCACAATACATTTTTTTTCATAGTAGCTAGATCTGATTTGATTTGACATTAGTATTTTGATTGGTTTGAGGTTTGGATTTATTTTGCATAATCTCACATGTTTTCATAATTGTTTCAGTTTTCTGATAATTTACTGGACAAATATTCAAAAAGCATAGGTCTCACCATGTGGGATAGACGTATTAAAGGTTTCCTTTCTCCTAGATTTTGATATTAGCTTCATCTTCCAGCCGCATGTCAAAATAATTTTCTAATGGCTTGGTTACACTATAGTAAAAGTAGGATGGTAACCTCCGTACAGCTGGAAATAATTTTCTGTCAGAGACCAACTGCAAGTAATTGTGGTGACCAACTGGTCACCAAGAGGTTGAACATGTGACACCTTCAACCTCATGGCACCTGCTTTTAATCAGAAAACGACTGCACGTCGCCTGGTGGGAGGCAGTCTGCTTCCAAACAATCAGTCTATCTACCGTCACACTCAGGGCATTTTCACATGTATAGTTCATTTGCTCTTGTCTCAATCACTTGATGACTTTGTAAACTTGTAGCTTTTTCTCATGGTTTGGTTTCCTTTCACACTGGAAAAAACTGAATACCATGCATCACTATATACCATGTGACAATGTTTAATCTGCTTATTGGTTAGATGTGCCTGCAGCGGGAACAACAAAAGCAAACACAGGAAGAAAATGTGTTCTGGCCTAGTGGATAACATGGAGAATTTACACCTTTCCTACTATAAACAAACTGTTCTGGAGTTCATTTGAAACTAGACCAAGGAGCATAACTATTAAGCCTGCGCCTAGAAGCGTAAGCCATCTGCGATTTATCTCTTTGCTAAAGGAGATTTGAATCAACTGATTGTTTTCCCATATGTCCCGCAGAAACTACATTTATGGAGGACTTCCTGTTTCAAACATATGAGGTTCTGGCGGGATTGTTAATGTGAGAAGTTAATGTGAAATTCTGTGCACTTAGAACAGGTAACTGACTTTGTCTTATTACTATTTTATCATTGTCTTGGCAGACCAAAGTTGCTGCGAGTGGTCAAAGACCTGGTCCCTGTTTTTGAAGCAACCATTTTAAAGGCACAAAGATCACAAATTCACTGCACAAAATAGTGCTATTTTAGTCAGGTGGGAGGCACCTGACTGTGGATGACCTTGTAGTTATGTGGAAAAGTAAGAAGTTCAATAGTTTCTTTTGTTTGTTTGTTTGTTTTTGAAATCAAAATAGAAGTTGGAGACTTGTTAAAGTTATGTAAAAGTAACAAAAAGAAAAAAAAATCATGCACAGCATCAGTTCACATAGGTCACAAACTAAAGTTAAGCTACAAACTGATAACCTGATGATCAGATCACATGATCTCAGCGCAAGCCTACATCAGATGATGGCTCAGCTGACCTAACCAGTGTCAGGTGTCTTGTCACTGAGCCCCACTTTGGTCTAAGCTGGGGGCGTCTTGCGGCTCTTCATTTGATTCTGACTGAAATAAAGTTGATTGATTTTACTTGAAAAAAAAAACACATAAGTAGTTAATATTAGGACTTATCTTAATAAACTGATATAATATAAGCCCATACAAAAATGTAGAACAGGGATTTTTGTTTTTTTAGTTGATTAACAGGGAATTTTTATGAGTGTATTATTATGATCACTAATTCTTCCCTATATTGACAACACAGAGTGAAGCAGAGGCTTTTTAACACCCAGGTGAGCAGTAAAATCCACTTAATCCTCTTAAATTAATCTAAGAGGGGTGAATGTCTGAGGACATGTGGTTAGCCTTCTATCATTTGCCATTAGGATCATTCATCCGATTCCTCCTCCTGTGACCCAGTGATCCATCCAGAGGTGATCTGATTGATTTCAGATTGATATGGGCTCAGTTCGAACACCTTCATCCCGCCCCACCCCCGCCTCAACCCAACCCCGGTCCCACAGGGGCGTGTCAAGCAGAAAACAAACAGCGTGTCACACACAAGCTCGCGCACACACACACACAGAAACCCCCGATTACATCGAAGCACATTATCTACTGAGGTTGCTTGGCAACCAAACGGAGACACACACATCACAACATAATGGCTAATTTGTATCCAGCTGTGTCAGCAACGGGTAGACAAACCTGAAGAGCCATTTCTCTAGCTTTAGTTTCTGGAGCAAAGAAAAGCCCTTCAAATAAAAAGCTGGTTTTGATACACTGTAAACAAAAAGCTATTGATTGAAATCAGTGCATAAAAGTTTAAAATGCAAAAAAACATACTTCTTTATGGCTTATTAAGCATAAAGACCAAAATACAATGCAAAAGTGTGATCACCACTGCCATTTTCAGATGCAGATAGTTAAGGATCCCATCAAGTGTCTCTGAAGTTAAAGCTAGTGTCCCAGAACATTGTAATGTTTTACAGTCAACCATGGCTAACATGCAGTACTTTTCAACAGTCTTGAGCAATTACTCATTTCCCTATACTATTTAGAATTTAAAAAACAAACAAACAAACAAAAACATACATAAGGACACATAAGATCAGTCTGAGGACAGGTTATAACCACCTGACCTATCTTACACTGTAGGTTGGAAATTATGTTTCCCAGGTGAAAAATGACCAGATGACCAGACAGTTCCTCAGCGTCAATCATAACAGGTTTGCAAATGTCAATAATTAATAAATAGCAATGAAAGTACTACACCGCAGGATACCTTTAAAAACACATGTTGTGCTCTGAGTCTGAGAGACTCTGATTATTAAATATTGTGGCCAATGACATTGAGACCTGCTAAAAAACAGAAGAAGACTGACTGTCTAGTGGTTTTTAATCCAGTCAACGTGCCTCTGTATGCTCTGATCTTCTAACAGAAACTCTTTGCCTCAACAAGTACAGCAGGTAGAGAATAAATGTGATCATAGATTCTAACTATTTTCCTGATTCTATGCCAAGTGAAGGCAAAAGAAGGTCTGAAATGTGTTCTTTATGGCATGACACGACTGAAAAAGAATAACTGTTCTGAGATGCATGAACCAAATCGGTCATTTGAGCCTTCCTTACCTGCATTGATTCCAGCTGTTGTGTTTTTATCATCACCTGTCAACACTTACAGCCCTGTTCTGGTTTCCATTTAAAATCCAGCTCAATTTATTCCCTTTATTGACATTTTGAAAAAGCCATTAGCTATCACCGGAGTCCAATCAAAAGCTCATAGAGTACGAATGCCGGACATTATCTCTCTGGGCATGCATTTATTAAAGCAAAACAGGCATTTATCAGCGCGTTTCTAATATTGTATGACTGCTGGTTGGGGACATTGTATTGATACTCTAACCTGACAAAAATCAAATATTTGTTCCCTCCTGGGAGTCACTAGTAACCCAGTCAACATGGATCAATATCATATTTGAAAAACTGCAATTCCTCCAATGGCCACATGAGGCTGGCTCCAAAAGTGAGTCATTCCCCACAGTTTCCATATTAAAATGTCCAACTTGTTTACAACATTCACAACTCATTTCCACCTTCATGACAAACCTGTGTATTCAGTTTTTCCATAAATCTGCCTTTTAAATTGCATTTTGTCTTAAATGTATGCATTTGAGAGCATTTTCATTGTCTTTACCTGGCAAAAAAAAGGCTTGTTGTGTGATTTGTACTTCAAAGCCCATCAAAGAAATCTGTGCTCCTATTTTCATAGTTCACCTTCTTATATTTTACCTGTACATTACTGATATCTGAGTCTTTCCAGGTTTGCAATCCATGACCCTAAAACTCCACTGTAACATCCTAACACAGTCAGTTCTGGCTTACAATGGCGACAATGCTAAAAAACTGATGGGCACTTTACAGAATAATGGGTGAAGTCACAGTGGCTACATCTATCTTTCATATGCATTCCAATATCAACATTGATGGGGTTTTCCAAGCACTGGGTAACATGTTTGTTAGGCTATGATTTCATGTTGAGTTGAGGACACAAGTGCAGATGCATAGAGGCAGGTACAGGTGAACTTGAAGTGAGCTGTTTATTATCAGACCAATCGTTGAAACAAAAGTCTCATGGGGAACACTGGAAACAAGGAGCAATCTACACTGGGGAATACAGGCTAATGAAGTATGGAAACAGGTCCAAATATGGGAGTGGGAACACACCTGAAACTCAGATTAAAACAAGACTGGGGAAAGTAAAACAGTACACTAAACACATGGGACAAGGACTACCAGGAAAACAGGAAACCAAACTGAAGGAGACTTGACACAAAGGGGGCAGAACAGAATTAATGCACTAAGCAAAAAAGATACATGAATATAAACTCAAGGAAAACCAAGAATAACAGATTTATATACATTTACCAAAAAACCTCTAAATCACTGGGTAACAGAGCCAGGACCATAACAATGTTATCTCAGAGGACTCCAGTGTTTGGATAAATATCACAAAGTGTCACTAGTCAGCCAGAATATCTGGGTGTCCTTATGGTAGAAATACACTTCTTACTGCATTACCAAATCCCCTAATGAAAGATTGCATCCTACTCGCTTTTAGGTGGAATAATTACAGCAAAATGTTAAACTTTTTAAAATGTGTTTCATAAAAACACTAAATATTCTGGCACTGAGTGGCTCTAACCACAGGGCACACGATTGTTTACATTGTGCCAGTTTGTGAGTTTTTATTGTGCCCCATAAACAGGAAGTTGGTTAGGACATTAATTCAAGTCGATCTATTCTGCTCATTTCCAGCTCCAAAACACATTTTACTCATGAACTCTGTTTGAGCAGCTTTGCATTATTCACACTCAGTGATGGGAATAATGGCGTTACAAGTAACGGCGTTACTTTTTTCAGTAACGAGTAATCTAACTAATTACTACTCCTATCGTTACAACGCCGTTACCGTTACTAACAAGAAAATGCGGTGCGGTCGCGTTACTATTTTTCAACAAACAGACGGTTGAAGCTGTGTTCAGCTTACAGTATCTTATATCAGTTGCACGGAAGTAGCTGTAAGTAATCAGTGCGCTACAGCTTTGAGCAGCTGCGCGCGCTCCCGCGGGCGGCAATCACTTTCTGGCAGACGATCACTTTTTGGCACAACACCTGGAGCTAAGGGGCAAAACAATCGCATGAGTGCTGCTGTTTGACTGAGGAAGAATATAGTAGTCGTGGTAAGCCAATCACACTTCAAGATGACAAAGCAACAAGGTGATATATACCAGTTTTTAAATTGTGTTGATAGGCCACGTAAAACCAGAGTCATGATAAACAATATATACGCGGCGTTTTTTCCTCAATAGTTTCGTTACGTTTACTGTCTAAAGACAGCACTAGCAAGCACTCTCTGCATGTGACCAAAAAAACAAAAAACAAAACAAAAAAACAGTCCATTCATGTTGGTGAAAAAATGCACCATGTCGACCAATCAAAAAATGATATGGCAACATGACATTTGGTTGTTTAGGAAGAGGGGGAAGTTTTAGGAGTGACGGCGAGAGAGAGAGAGAGAGAGAGAGAGAGAGAGAGAGAGAGAGAGCAGAAAAAGAGAGAGAGGGAGTTTTGAGATGTGAGAGATTTGTGACGTTTAGCGTGTTTGGAGTGTGTAGTTAATGTGTTGTCTTGTGTAGTTAGTGTGTAGTGTTGTGGATAGTTTTGTGTTGTGTGTCAGAACAATGAGGCGACTGCTGTCTCCAGGTAAAAAAAAACAGGATGAGTGATACACCTGCTGCTGTCAGACCTGCAGGTATCAGGCTGTGATGTTCTCCTTTATAGTGGACAGAAACTATTTTTTTGGAGTGGCACAAATAATTTGTGTGGCATCTTATTGAATGCAGAACAGCTGATTGTTCTGTAAATAGTTTGAAATGGTTATAAAAAAAGGTAAAAGGTAAATGGCTGCAAATAACTTTGTTTGCAAAACTTGTCCATATGATTTTAAAATTGACAATTTATATTTGCATTTAAAGTTATGAAATATGATTCATTAAACATGTTTGTGGTTGTTACAGTAAAAAATATAACTTTTTCTACTCTGATTTTATGGGGGTTTTTTGTCTGATTTTAGATCAATTGTGTTAATACAGTATGTCAAAATGAAAACATAACTAAATTCAGACACGTGAGGTTGTGCTGATGATACCAAACACGGTAAAGTTTTTAAAGGTGAAATGTAGAGGGAAAATCAAAAGTAGTTAAAAATGGACAATTATACCCTGGACCCCAGAGGGTTAAACATTTTTTTTAATATCCTTACACCCTCTTCCTGTATTACACTGTAAGGACTTCTTACATCATCAAAAGGGAGTACTGTACTGCCCTAAGCTTTGAAATCCTCACAGTAACTACTCAGTACTATTGGCTTGACCGTGTTCCCTGTCACTGACTCTTCATGGCTCCCCTCTGATGATAAGAAACACAGGCTATTACATCCCTGCAAAGGCCTAGAGCCTCAATGGCTTCCCTGCCGAGAAGCCACCAAGAGCTGCTCAAAAGAGGAAGAAAAGCTTTCAACAATAAAAGCATGTGTCACAGAGCTCACTGCGCCCCACTTAGCTAACAACTTCCAGTGCAGACATGCAATTAAATCTGAAACTTATATAAAATGTGAAACATGCAGAATATTGAATATTGTACACCCTAAGGCGGTATGTCAGCCCCGCAGTCTGGCTTACACTATATATCTTAATGTCACCTAAAATCACACATCAAAAGAAGGCAACCTCAAATTGTTAGAAACAAAGATGGAAGCCGCTCTGCGAGGACATGGCGTCCGTATGGTGTTGCCCAGGAACAGTGTTGAACTCAAGGACAGAGGCTAAAACCAGCAAATGCTCACATCGCACTCCTTTCACTTCTTTCACAGGCTCGGGTTACTCGTTGAATAACAGACACGCTTGTGGGCAGATGATCTAACTGGAAGGAGGTGATTCCACTACACTCCCTCTCAGCGTGCTCACAGATACGCACAAAAGAAACCACTCTTACTGCAATGTTTCCATCTCCAGCTGACACCCAGCGGGCGAGGGACTCACCCCGTGAGGACGACCACGAAGTCCATTACATTCCAGCCATTGCGGAGGTAGGAGCCTTTGTGAAATGCGAAGCCCAGGGCGATGATCTTAATGGCGGCCTCAAAACAGAATATTCCAATAAAGTAGGGCTCTGTGTCGTCCTGCAGAAAGACAGAGAGAATCAGAGAGGGGATGAGACCAGCAGAAGAATATCTTTTTGTTGGAGGTAGGAGAGTGTTTACTGAAGCATTAAGTCAAAGAGCAGGGGGTGAATAAAAGAGAGGGAAAAAACTTCTTTCACTTTTTGTGCCGGCATGAGCAGAAATGCAGGAAGTGAAGCTCTCTTTTGGATGAAAAGACAGTAAATACTGGGAAAACAAATATCCACAAACGCAGGATGATCGTATGGGGGTTTTGTAAATTAATGGCGCCCCAGGCATGCACATTTAATGCATTCAAACAAAAAATGTAGCTTCAACTGAATGCAGACAACTACATGTGCAAACAAAAAATTAAACAAGCTGTGTGTTCTGTTAAAATGTCACATTAAATATCATCAGTGCTGCGTGACTCCAAAAAAAAGGGCAACCTCTGCTGAGGCCATGCAACAGGGCACTTTAAATGGAATAGAGGGCCTTTCTGTCTCACCAGTGAGGTAACAAAACCAAAACTAGAGGTCAGGTAGAGTATCTGGCTCTAAGAAATGGCCACTTAGGCTGACCAGAGAGGCATTTGAGGTACTTAGCCTGATAGGGCAGCAACAGCAAAGGCACTTGGCCATTTCTTGTATGACATAAGAGAAAAATAGGGAAGGGAAATCTTGCTGCAATTATGTTGGTAGATGGGCAGAAAGAGGAAAAGGTGAGGTGGGGACTGACCAGAAGGTCACTTAAAGTACTCGTGTAGCATTTGAGGTTCCTAATAAAGAATCAGATCCAACTGAAAGGAGTCTGAGTGCTTTATTTGCCCTTATTGTGTAAAATACAAAGCAAATGAAAGGCAGCTTCTTAGGATCCTAACCACAGACTGTATATAAAAGACGGATGTAGCCACTATAATGTCATTGAATGGTTTGCATGGTGATTTGGAGCCAGACATAAGAGATGGATGGATCTCGCTGAGAAACTCTCATACAGTTTTGACTTGTGACTTATGAAGCTGCTAGAAAGCACGGCCTTGTTCTTTGTCTCTACTCTTATTGTGATGAAAATTTACAAAAAGAAACATCCTGATATGTTAACTAAGACTTACAACCAGCTATTGAAGCAACAACCACATCAGAAAGGTGTTTACTGAGATCATGAATCATGAAATGAGCAGCTGAGCCATTTTTCCATAGATATCTACAGAGCTGCCCCCTGCTAACCATGAGAAAAAATTCAGGTATAAGACCTCAGATTAAAGACTTTTAAGTTACGTAAGTCTTTTATAGACAGCCGTTGAAGGTTAGTTGGGCACAAGCATAGCATTAGAAACTTCCAGGGAAGAGCTTGACCCAACCAGAAAAGAGCTCGGACTGTTCAAATGCCCTGCTCATGTGTCATGGGAAAATATAAGCAACCAACCAGGTTTTCAAGGTGTCAGCCAGAAGTACCAAAAACTGGAGCATTTGGACAGTCAAACTGGTGCTTAGAGCAACAAGAGGAGCACAAAAATGAAGCATCGCACTGGCAGGCAGGAGCAATTACAATAATTGGAGATAGCAGGGCCAAAAAGTCAGTTGGACCAACAAATAGGGCCAGTGGTCAGAACACATTGGAGCAAATGGAAAGGCATTTAAGAGGCCCCGTGGCGTGACAGCCCATTCTTATTTCCTGGGTGTCAAATGCTGCCATTCTGTCACAGCTGCTGGAATCTCACAGACACGAGGTCATGACGTGCTGGGTTATAACCATAGTCTCACTGGTTTCACATCCAGCTGGTCAATTATACATGTTTGTAAATAGCAACTTAATGTCACACGTAAATGCACTTCATTTTTCAGCATGCTTCATTAAATGCTGTGTATTATTAACCTAAACTAGGGGTGTCAAACATAAGGCCAGCTTGCTAGAAATGCTGAAAGATTTATTTCTTTCATACGGCAGCATGTCAATGTCATGTGAAAAAAAACGAGAGGTAATGTTGACATTGGACTTCCTTTTTCTCATAAGATATCTCAGGGATTAAATGCTACAACACCGTGAACTGTTAAACTCCTTTAGATGAACAGAAAGGGCCGTTTCACTGGTCCGGCCCTCTTAAGATGAAAGCAGGCTGTATAAGTCACAACACTATGACTTTTTCCTAAACCTCACCACGCAGTTTAGCCTTCTACTTTCACAAAATAAGTGTAAGTACAAAGTGAAGGAAAAGGAAATGAATCAGCAAGTGAAAACAAAGCAAATCAAACTGGGAAGCACAAAGTTCCCAAACAGGACACGCACTGAACTTTAGGAGACGGCTATTATCTCCTGGCATCTAACGCTGCTGTTGCAGAATGGCTGTAACGGACGCCTGGGATGAGAACGTGCTCCGACACGGGCCAAATGTTTGCACTCACATGGCAACACGTATGACTGGGCAGTTTATTTGAGCACTGCACTACTCTCTAACCATGTCAAACAAGCAGCTCTGGGTCACAGCGGAATAATTTGCACTACGTGGTTGAGCTAACCCTGGGCTGTGCTGCAAGTAAAGGAGCTAGCTCTGGCCTGTGTGGCAGGACACTCTTTGCCTTTGCCTCCCCATTAATATCTCAGAGAGCCTGAAGCGACGCACAGGGCACGAGCAGAGGATATCTCACGCCTACACTTTGCCTTCTCTCCCCCCTCCATTTTTTGTATCTCTCTCTCTCTCTTGCTCCCAGCATGCTACAAGCTGACAGACAGTGCCCCCAACCCCCAGCCTCACCCAGCCTCCAACATAAATAATCACATAAAAGCAGTGTGACAGGCCCATGCACTATAAGAAGGGTGACCTTTTCTATACCCCCTGAGTGAGTACAGTGAGCACATGATATAGATATGTTGGATGAGACAATAATCATACACAAAGAAATTGAAATCTTTACATACATAGCGGTAGGAATTTTGGGAATCATAAAAAAGCCTTCTGAAAACAGCTAAAGAATCCTCTGTGGATCATGGCATTAAAGCCCTGCAATGGATGTGAAGTACTCTCACTGAATAGCTTCTATCATCACTTCCACTTACAGCATGCCTGCTGGTCTATTGACAGAGCTTCATAAACAACAAAAAAAGAAAAACCTGATCCCTTGTTCTAATTAAAAGGCATCTTGTTGCATTACATCCTCGAGGTGGAGGAGGCAGCGAGAGGATGCTTGTTTTCCTTCTTTGTGTAACCACTCTAATCACTTCCTCGTGCGCGTCTTTGCTGCTGAATTAGCATCACGACCATCAACAGCAGCAAGGTGGTTGAATATGTGAGGAATTCATTGACTTTTTCCACATCAAGCTGTTGCTCTTCGTAGCACTCTTTGCCTTGCTATTTTTAAGGCTAAATTCCCCTCGGCCACAGCACCCTCAAACTCAAGAGGAACAAAGTGCTGGAGCATGCAGCTATGCATGCACAATTACTGTCCCCGGCATATATCACACTTGACCTCACTGTGCAGCAGTCTCTTTTGTTTCTCGTGTCTCTTTTGACTGGTCAGCGGTGCGACGTGACCGTCAGAGTTCAAATGCTGGTTTAAATTGCATATGTGAGAATGGCAGCAGGAGTTGTGATAGGATGAGGAAGAAGAAGAAGAAGAAAAAGGGGGGGGAAACAACCAATCACAGCTAAACACACCAAATGAACAAAAGTAATTAAGCAAGTGCAGATCAATATTTGGTAAGATGCTAATTAACTAGTTGGTTACTCTTATTGATAGCTTATTGTGCAGGATCATTTATTAGACCATAGTGAAGAGCTTTGTTTTAATCAATAACCACCTGATAACCATTTTTGATGTTCAGTAGGATACATTATTTCAGCATTTTTCTACCTTTCCTTCTGGGATGCTCACTTTAGGGTTCATCACAGCAGGCCGTTTGCCTCCTCTGTCACACCAACACTCCGCATGTCCTCCTTCACTACATATGTGACCCTCCTCTGTGGTCTTTTTCTTTTCCTCTTGCCTGGCAGCTCAATCTTCAACACCCTTTGATTTCCACTCTCCCTCATCTGTACATCCAAACCATCTTAGCCTTGCCCCTCTTCCTTCTCCAAACTGCTCAGCCCGAGCTGTCCCTCTGATGTATTTGTTTCTAATCCAATCCGTCTTGCTCTGTCTTTCAACAAGGACTAACTGTTGCATTTTGAAAACATTGGTTATCGCTGTTTTCTGATACAGCTCAGTTTCCATAAACCTGCACTGCTCCTCCTAAGGCTATAGGGAACTGCTGAGTTTCTCACTCGTGATTTAATTTCTCTTTTTTTCCACCATGATTGCAGAACTATCTCACTGTGGGTGTTACTTTCCTCAATTTAACATATTGCCACTTTTAGTGAATTTGTTCTTTCACTGAATCTGACTGGAAACTGTGCCTCTCAATAAGAAGAGGAGCTGCTAACTGCAGTAGTAGTGTGCCATGGTGAATTTCGAAAGTGTGAAGGAGGTTATTAAAGTGTCAAATACAAGTGAAGGAATCACTTTTGATGTTTACCACAAGAATGTTATTTGTTAATAAGGATTATAGTAGTGCCATGAAAGGCCCATACTGAGCATGCATAAATACATAAAACCAATAAGCAGAAAACTGGAGATTAATAAGTGTCGAATAATTAGCAATTAGTAAATGTGTGCACTTAAAATAAAGTGTTGCCCAATATTTTTGTAAATCTGACACCTCCAGGGAAGGGACAGAAAATCAACGCGTGAGCGATGCGACCTTAAAGAGATGGACTTACCAGGCGCTCTGACATGGGCGTCTTGTCACCGGCGGGTAGATGCTGCTCCAGGGCCAAGACGATGCAGTTGGCGATAATTGTGGCCAGGATCATGTACTCAAATGGAGTGTGCAGAGTTAAGGAGCAGTTATAAATGATGTCACATGTATTTCATTTCAGTATGTCTGAAAACCTTCTTAGCACTGATAAACTACTTTATACTGATGAATAAACATCACATTTTTGTAACTCATCTATTCTGATGGAATAAGGAAGCAGATTCATGGCGGTTGCACAGAAATGATCCTGCATGCTCCTGTGCTAAACTTGAATTTAGATGCATTCTGTCCAACTAAGCATAAATTTTCCATCACGCTCTGGTTGAAGGCCTTTTGTGGAAAGAAAGCATCCTATACTTGTGCTCATGATCCTTCCAGATGGTTGACCACTTCATTCTGTCATTCATTTTCACTCAGTCACTGCCCTGAGGGTCAGTGCCTATTGAGGGTCCATGAATCACAAGGGAATTGGAAGCTGATAATCATAACAGCAAAGATATGGATAAAAATACTGAGCTGCTTTACTTATCCTGAATATTTCAGGAATGAGTGTGAACGCGGTGATTATTTTATTATCTTGTCCAGTGGAATATCAGAGGTTCCGCTTCATATTAGCCCATAGAGGGCACGGACAAACTGATAAATGCTGTTATTTGATTAGAGCTAATGTTGTCCTCATTGTCGCCCACAGAGCAGATCCAGCTGTCTGGTCATGTTCATCACACAAGCCCTGTGGCTTCCCAGACTAAACAATTTCAACACAGAAATATATAACCTCTCTCTGAGCTTATAACCTACAGTGGAGTCTTTAAGAGACATTAAAATATGAAAAAAAAAATGTTTGGGTGTTTCTGGCACAACCAGGAGTAACAAGCCACCAAGTTAAAACCTGAATCTTTGTCAGATGATGGCTGATTCTTTTTTGTTCTCCAGGTGTACTTTTTTTCCCCTTCACACAAATAAAACCTGAATGTGATCAGAAAATAGAATTTAAACCCTCAGCAGCAAAACTCATGCCTGTTGTTTAGATGCAGATATCAGTTTAGCTTTTTTTTTTTTTTTTACATTTTAAAAGTTAATGTTGCATTATATATATGAAAAAATGTGAAAATGAGATTATTATTATTATTACACCTGTAACTCTCTAAAACGTTTTTAACGTTTAACATCATTAAAACAGCTACAAACCTACTTTAGGGGGGGATGAAACTGAGTCTTAAAATCGGGGGAGATGAGATTATTTCTTGAGATTTTTTTTTTTTTTTTAAATGAATGAAAGACTCAGAAACACGCTGCTGATGATCAAGTCTTTCGCTAATTTTAAGAGAGCAAACTGCGATTATAAAAGTGACCACGACTCCTCGAAGAGGACTTTTTTTTTCCTTTTCTTTTTCTTTTTTTTTCTTTTTTTTTGCAGTGTGGAATAAACGGCGTGGAGCGGGGAGCGTGGGCGAGTTCAGCACCATGGAGAGGGCTCCCGACTAAGACAACGAGGCGTGCTGCTATCCTGAACGAGCGCTCTCTGTTTTCTACTTAAAGTAAACTGCGCTTCTGCCCCCCCCCCCCCCCCCCCCAAACACTCAATACAGTGTAGGAGAGCACGGGGACACTAGGGCGGTTAAGCGCAAGCCACATCGCCCCTTTTACGCACGCATCTCTTCATTGACTCGTAGCTGTGCGGATCAATAGCGATGTTTGATCGTGATTAACCACCGCTGTCAGTGCCCAGCGAGCAGTTTACAGCTGACATACTGATAAAATAACTTCTCGGTATATATGTGGGCGCCGGGAAGGTGGGGGTAATAAAAGAGGCAGCACAATAGGCGGATGTGAAGTCTTTTCACTGCCCGCTGCTGTTCAGAGAACAGCTTTGTGTCATGTTGAAGGGAGATAAGAAGCGGGGCGACAGGTGTAGCCAGCGTTGCGCGGAGGGGGATAAAGAGGGGACAGTGTGTTAGCGGCTACTCCACGGGCGTAAATAGCTGCACATTCAACACTAGAGAAGATAATCCACATCTAAACTTAATAGCTTGGCAAACAGGCCTGCAGGCGGTGGTGTGGCTCTGCTTTTCAACCACTGTGCCTCTAGGCTACAGATGCACCTGCTCTGTGCGTCAGGAAGGATATGGCCACTCTGTTATTCGCTTTGCATACTTCCTGATGAGGTTGTCCTCGCGGAAGATGAAGAGGGAGCGGTTGACGGTGAAGCAGTTTTGTTTGACAGGGTTCGGGTTGTAGATGGCCATCGTCCGGGCTCTCTGGGCCATCGACTGCTTGTACATCCTCTGCCCACCGGGAGCGCCACCACCCCGGGCGCCTCCTCTCCCAGCGCCCGGTCCACCTCTCCCTCCGCCGCCTGCGCTTCCTCCATAGCGGGTGGGTAGATCTTCTGCGAAGCGAGCCATTCTGGAAACGCACAGATCCAAAAGGGGAAATCCAAAGTGGTGTCAGTGGAAATGGAGGGGAGAAGCATCACAACAAACACGCTTCATACAAACCACTGCTCAGCGTTAGTGTGAGGAGAAAGCGCCGCGTTTGGGAAATAACAGATAAAAGGTGGCCTCACTGAAAACCACGCTCTCTTGATCCTTTCCATTCATTCATCTTCGGCGAAATTTAAAATGTTAAAGTTTTCGAGCCGCAAAGCACTTCCGATGTAAATCACTCCGTTGAGGCTGTTGCATCCATTACAGCTCAAAGTGGAGAAAAATCAGGCTGAAATAAGATCAGAACATCCTGTCTCAGTCTCAAATCCTGTCAGCATCGTCTCCAAACACCAGTTGAAATGTCAGGCGGTCAAAAAAAAAAAATACCAGGTGGAAAAAGAAAATCCGTTTTTGCGGCTTTTCCCCAGCCGACAGCAACAATAAAACAAGCAAATCCAGCAGGAGTATTAGTCCTCTGATTTCTGTTTGGTCGCTCCCTGCATGAGGGGCTGTAGGTTTTATACCAAGTCCTCGGTGGAATAAGGAAGAGCGCATGTGACCAGAACGAGCCTATCAGTGACTGGAGCGCACAGACGCGCTCACCGTCTGCTGGCAGGTTATAATGAAGTTCAGAAAAGCCCTGAGGCTCGAACATTTCCCTTTTGGCACCAATGAGAGAAGATTAATGCTTATGAAAGACGAGGTTAAGATCCACCTTTAACATCTCACACTGCAAAACAGGTTGCGCAAGTATCCACATTCAGACCGTGGTTAGAGTAACCATGTTAGAGCTAACAAAAAATAAATAAAAAGGAATTCACTAGAAGCTGAATATATGTTAAATTAAGATGAACGGAATCTACAGAGGTGCTGAAAATGATGTGAACACTTTAGAAGTTCAGATCCAAAAACAACATCAGATCTCCTAAAAGAAGACAAAGATAATCCAGTTAAACAAAAGACCAAAAAACAGTTTGTTCATTCTTTCATTCATTCAATCCATCAGTTATTTATTTATTGGAGAAACACAGAGACTCAACGTTTCAGAAACTTTGCAACATTATTGTACCTAACTGACATCTTTTATTTTTAAGCACATTTTACCCCACACAGTGTGTATTTGTGCATATGATAGTTTCCTGTTTTTTAAAAAAAAAAAATTTGTTTTCTTTATGCTTTTGTTCCTGTTTGTCTGTCAGCAACGTTGTGTAAAATCTGTAAATCCAGTTTTCATGAAACCTTTTCTGTCTGCACTTCATGAACTAAATTAATTAAACTAGCACATTAAACCTGACCTAAAGTACTTTCAGCTTATTTGCTTATATTGAATTATTTCTTTATTTATTACTATGACTTATATTTGATTTTCAAAGGTACTTATTGTAAATTTGTTTAGCTACCAAAAGAATAGCTTTGAATCCAAAACATCAATGTACTGTGTCGAATGGCTCGGTCACTCGACAGCAGTAAAAATAAATAAATAGATTTTTAAAAATCTGTGGTTGCCTATTAAACATCACAACCAAATGCAGGTGCATGGGGTGACTAAGGCTGAGCATGCAGCGCTTTCAACCTTTGGGTGATTATTTTGATTGCACGTGTCGCATGACGGGAGGAAACCTGTCTCCAAACAATTGCAATCACTCTCAGATTTTTAACATTTGTTTTGAAGACAGCAACTAACTGAGTGATCGTACACCTGGTTCCCATCTCCAGCGACCGTTTTCCCTCGGGTGACCCCAGCAGGAGAGGTATCGACTAAAATTAAACTAAGACTGGACTGTACTTTTATGCAATACCACTTTATACAGCAATATGTGACTCTATTTAACCACATAAGTCCGTAAAAACATTCTTATTTAAAATTTTGAAGTCCCCTGAGAAAACGGGCATAGGGCCAATAAGAAATTTACAAAGTTAAAAGAACGGAAAGTGAAAAAATCTCAACATACAAACTGGTAAAGTGCTGCCCCCTGCTGTTGAAGGTTTGAATTAAATTCCGCAGAGTGGGTAATTACAAAAAGTACCTTTTAAGATGGAGCAGAGAGACTCACAGGACTGTTAATGTTTAAGTTCAGAGATTGATGGAGCATAGTAACTGTGCTTCAGCTATGTGGTGCTTAGGTTTTTGTGGATGTGCCTGTTGGATACAGATCTGAGTTTCCATTCAGGAGTTTTTAATTCACTCGCAAGATAAATCACTGGCCTTGGCAGAGGTATGCGCTCTCAAACGTCTTTCATTAAGTTACATAAATGTTTGATGGGCCTTTTTTCAACCTGACCGCATGCTCAGACTTTTATTGTTTATTTATTATTTACACACAGCATGTGTGTACAGAATGTGGGGGCACTGGATGTCAGTTAAAACTTAACTACAAGCTTTAAAGTGCTTTATTATTTTTAGGGGGTTGCCAGATTTGATCCCCTTCCTGATGCAGTTTTCCCATTTTTCCGGGGCTAGGACTGAGACGCTAGCTCATGCGCCTTTGAAGCTGGGTCGTGTGTCCTGCCAGAGCTGAGCATGGGGATATTTCACATGCATGGCAGATGTGTTAACCACTACACCAAAGAGCCACAACTAAAGTATAAACATCCTCACAGACACACGCGTGATGTTGTCTCCTCCCTCTCTCTTTTTGCTTTTCACATGGTAACGTTTCCTATTCTTCTAGCTGGGCTTACATATGTGATGAGCTTTATAGATGTTCATGCTTCCACCATTGTTTTGTATTGTTTCGTTTCGTTTTCTGCATGCGTGATCATTTTAATGAGCTGCTGGTAGTTAGTTGTTATAGGAAGGACAGTGGCTGCTACCGTGATTCAGACCGCTATAAATCAGGCAGGAGTCTGCAGAGATGAACATTAATTGCCGTTTTATGTGTGCCACTTACCGGAGACGATGGTTATGCTTTTCAAATTAGATTTGGAAACTGAATCTGCTTTGCCACTTAGATCTGTAAGTGTATTTTCTTTCATTCATCATTTTCTACGACAGTATTAATGAGTCTGAATATTAAAGTAGTCTGAATCCAGTTTCCTGTTTTACTGCATGTCATTACTTCAGCTTCATGTGAGTCACCTCCTATTAATATTCATAGAAGACTTGTTGTACCGGTGTCTTTTTAAAGCAAACAGATGATTGTTAACGGCTTGTTTCTCTATAGTTCCTTTGTGTTTATCCTTCAGGTAGCATGTGGTGTTTAAGCGATGTTCAGTTGGTACTAATGAGCCCTAAAGTGTGCCAAGAAAATATCCCTCACAGCATTACACCACCAGCAGTCTGCTGATACAAGGCAGGATGGATGTATGCTTTTATGTTGTTCATGTCAGATTTTGGTTCTATCATCTGAACATTGCAGGACAAATTGAAGCTCATCACACCGGGCAACATTGTTGTAATCTTCTGCCATCCAATCATGGTGAGCCCATGTGGTCTTAGTTTCCACTTCTTAGCTGCCAGGAGTGCACCTGGTCTGGTCTTCTGCTTCTTTAGTCTATCTGCTGCAGGGTTTCACATGTTATGCATTCGGAGACGCTCTTCTGCAAACATTGGTTGTAGCATTTCCACCTTCTCGGAGCAGTGTGATCTTTCTCCTCTGACATCTACGTAGCAGCTCTGTATTTTAACCCAGAGAACTGTCGCTCACTGGAAATTTTCTCTTTTTTTAGACCATTCTCTGTAAACCCTAGAGATGGTTGTGTGGCAAAATCCCAGCAGATCAGCAGGTTCTAAAACACTCAGTCCAACAACCAACAACCATATCACGCTCACAGTCACTGAAATCTCCTTTGTTCCCCATTCTGATGTTCAGTTTCAACTTCAGGAAGTCTTCTTGAGCTGCTGCCACATGATTGGCCGATTAGACATTATAGGTGCTAATAACGTAAAAAGTGGGTGTAAACCAAAATTATGTAGACACTGGAACACAAAACATGTGTCCACATAATTCACATTAGCCAAACAAACAAAATCTACAATCACTTTACACTCTGGTATGACTTTAATGTAATCTCATATTTGTTTAGTGTGTCATTTTATATTCATTTTCATGTTGCTTTATTAAATTTTTTATATACATATTATGCTTTAGTTTCTGCAAGTTTCTTATGCAAGTTTCTTGTATTATATAAATGGTAAATGGCCTGCATTTGTATAGCGCTTTACTCAGTCCCTAAGGACCCCAAAGCGCTTTACACTACATTCAGTCATCCACCCATTCACACACACACACT
Source organism: Pelmatolapia mariae (assembly GCF_036321145.2). Taxonomy (NCBI): domain Eukaryota; kingdom Metazoa; phylum Chordata; class Actinopteri; order Cichliformes; family Cichlidae; genus Pelmatolapia; species Pelmatolapia mariae. The sequence continues at coordinate 34,553,680 of NC_086233.1, forward strand.
GGTGATGGCAAGCTACATTGTAGCCACAGCTGCCCTGGGGCGCACTGACAGGCGAGGCTGCCAGACACTGGCGCCACCGGGCCCTCTGACCACCACCAGTAGGCAAACATGGGGTTAGTATCTTGCCCAAGGATATTTGGCATGCAGCCAGGAGACAGCCTGGGATCGAACCACCGACCTTCTGATTAGTGGCTGACCTCCTCTGCCACCTGAGCTACAGCCACCCATATAATGCTTTAAATAGAATTTTTAATGGATTTCATGATTTTCATTTTCTTACTGGGCATCTTTTTCTTGTTTTTCTTCATTATGTAAATGAGCTCCAATGTTAGTATTACCTTTGCTTCATCTAAGTATTTGTTTAGTTATGTAATTTCTTTCTTTCTTTCTTTTTATTTTTACCTTTATACATTTTTTAAGGTTTTATAGACTACATTTAATGTTTTAGCTTCTGTAACACAGGAATTTCACAACTTTGGGGATAAATAAACTTATCTTATTTCATAAATTTAACCTTTGTCACTGTATTGCAACAGATTTTATAAAGGAAGGTGTTGCCTTTTCAGCCTGAGTACACTTCATTTTAAAGCTAAACTGCATGGTGCCGTTTATTCATGAACATGAGACAACATTTCACCATTAGCAATAAAACTTCAGACTTTTCTTACCTTTTTTGTATCTAAAGTATTCGGTTCATGTTAAAGTAGTTGCTGTGAAATGCTGATCATGGATGCAAACTCATTAGATATGACTGAGGAGACATCTGGTGGTTTAGCTGATTTACTGCAATAAGAGTTACAGACACTTGTGCTGTAGTTAGAACATTGAATCAGCAGATGTTTGTCCAGTTTTGTGCTGGAAAAGCTGTTAAAATAAAAATTAAAAAATGGAAAATATCCAGAGGCACAGGATTTGGTGACAGGATTAGTCTACCAACAGTATGAGTTCCAACCAGCCACACCTAAACTGTCTCACCTCTGATTAGTGGAGGTGCTCTTCAGGTTGTCATGCTTCTTTATGGCCTCCCGGACACCATCTCCCATTTCTCGTCTACTCATCCCGTCCAGGTGCAGAACAGTCTCGTACTTCTGTTCTGGGTCCTTGTCAGCGGATATCCATGAGGACTCCCCCTGCTCTCCAGTATCTGATGGCCCCGGCTCCTCCTCCTCCTCCTCCTCCTCGTCCTCGTCCTCTCTGACCAGCTTCTCAGGACGTTCTCTCCTGTCAGGTGACCGAGCCCAGGTGTCTAAGTACTCCGCCCCCATCGTGAGCATCCTCCAGGAGCCGAACGTGGCTGAGCGAACCGCTGGAGCATGAAACAAGTAAACAGGATGATATTTATTATTTCTGATGAGTAGACAGAGTTTATGAGTTTAATATTCTAAAGCTTAAGACTCACTGCATTGGCTGCCATTAAGAACCCTCAGATTGTAAAGAAATATATACATTATACAGGAATATATACAGGCATTTTTTTCAATTTATTTCTTCAAAATATATCGTGCAGTTTTATTTTGACTTTTGGGTGGAAAAAAATGCACACTGATTATGTAGAAGTCTAAAAGAACTCACAAACTCACAAAAAGATTCACTTGGCTTTAAAGGGTTATGTTCATTCAACTTTTTTTAATGATCATAATACAATAAAATGCTATTAAATGCTTGTTTTAAACAATCAAAGAAAAAAAAGTTGAAAACAATATAAATACACACTGCAAATTTTCAAGGCTGTATGTGTCATGGCCTGTCACATTTATATCACCAAATGTGTATATGTTAATGATTATGCACCATTTTTTCTTCTTTACAACTTTGTTTCAGTTCTGAAAGGTGCCCAGCTTCTGTGACTGCACACCAAGCCTTAGATCATCACCACTCCTCCACCGTGCTTGACAGCAGCTCACTGAACTTTAACATTTAACATGCTAACTTTACATGTGTAATGATGAGATTTATGTAGCACCTTTAAAAAAGTTTACAATATTAGCTGAAGCTGTTTGAGCATCCTGGCTCAGTAACACCTACTCGGGCCTTTTTTAATGATAAGAAAATAACTTTTTTTGTGCCGTTTCAAATTCTTCAAGCTCAAGTTTAAATCTGTAAAATCTGACATCTTAAACTCTGTATACAAAAGTAGACTAAGTTTGTCAAACTTTCCATAATCTCCCAAGATAATCTCAGCCAATTTTACAGCAAAGATTCCCAAGAACTTCCAGAGACCTGTTAAATTAAAAGGTCCTTTAAGGCCGAGACACAGCATCATGACATGCTTTTGAACAGCGAAATGACAACGCATCTCAGAACTGAATGCAATCTTCTATATCAATACTTTTTAAATGCATAGTATTCATGCAGTTACAATAAAATAAAGTTAATTTGTTTGTTAAGCTTCTTGTCATTTCTGAGACTTTAAACAGGAGCTACTGACACTTGAGTTAATCTAGAGGCCTTTACGCACCATTTACTGCCGTTATAAAGCAAAGAAATATATGGAAGGCAAACAAACAAATACATCGAATGTGAGCAATCCAGAGTTTTACGTACCATAAACCACGGTGGATCGTCTTTCTGCCCATCTGGAGTAGTGAGGAACGGCTTTCTTCATCGCTGCTCGGTAAAGCAACACAGTTCATGCAGGTCTGCTGACAGGAGGCTGCCCTGTATGGCACCATGTGAAGGGGCACCAAAGACCAAAAGAAAACTTTCTGCCACCTTGGAATGCGGAAAGGCTGCTTCCTGTCCTGCCAAGCTAAGAACCTCCTTATCAGACCAGCCATCCGCGATGCTCGGGGAGAAATTTCTCTGATTCAATTATCGACTCTGTTTTCGCTGTCCACCCTGGTAATCAGGAAGGGAGCAATCATCAGCCAGTTTATGAAACCTACAAGGCCTGCAGATGCACAGTCACTCACTTCCTGTGTTGTTTTTGCTTTTTTTGGGGAGGGGGGCTCCCTGCTGGTGCTATGGGGACATTTTTCAATCTTGGTCCACCGGGGGTCTTACAGCTTTGCTGCTTGAGTGACAGCATTTCAGCCTTTACTTTTCTGTTTTACATTTATCTGACAGCTTTACTGTGCAGAATAAAGTTTAACGTTCCAGTGTAAGAGCAATACAACAAGGGGATGATTTGATTTCCCCTACTGGATCTAAATTAAAATAGTCAAGGATATATAGTGTTGATTTAGGCTGGCCAAGAAACCCTACTAAAAATGAACTTTTGAATTATTTACAAATACTAACCACTGTTAGCTGAAAAGAGGACCATTTATCCATTTAAGCAGATTTACTTACAAAAGACAAATCTATTAAAGCTACAATTTATGAGTGTATTCTTCCACGCTTGTTTCATTTATAGCAGAGTTTAAGAAAAAGGTGTGAAACTGATGGGTCTGCTCACTCCCTTTCACAAATATTATTTAAACTGTTTCAGTTGCATGTACACTGCAAGCTGCTTTGCAACATGGCAGCAATCCAATGGACGTGACATGCATGTAGATATGGTCATGAAGGCCTGGTGAAGTTTAGACAGAGAATAAGAATGTAGAAGAAAGGTGACTTTGAATGTGACATGGTTGTTGGTTTTGTCAGTATCTCTGAAGCTGCTGATCTGCTGCGATATTCCCCCGACAACAATTTTTAGGGTTTACAGAGAAAGGCCTGGAAAAAAAAAAAATCCAATAAGCAGCAGTTCAGAGGATGACCACAATGTTTCAAACTGATAGGAAGAAACAAACCAAACAAACAATTACAACGAAGGTATGCAGAAGAGCAGCAGACCACCACACTGGGTGCCACGGTTTGGAAATTGGAAAAAAATATGAGTCTCGATTTTTGCTCCAACATTCAGAAAGTAGGGTCAGAACTGGGGATAAACAACATGACAGCATGGCTAGTAGAGCACCCTTGGGATGTGGTAAACAGAAGATTCCCATCATGGATGTGTATGTGTGGATTAGTTGTCTCATCTGTAATATGATGAATATTCGATGAAAGTAGGAAACTCCCATTAACCACACAATATACAACCCCCCACCGCCCCAACAAAACCCAGAGAAGATCCTATTTTATCATGCCTAGTTTAGTCTATTAGGTTGTATATTTTGGCATCACATATAAAGCTTTGCACACCAATCTTTATAGCTGATTCTTCCCCCCACAGGGCTATACCGACCAAGATGAAGTAAACAAAGGGTCACACATTGGTCATTTGAACTGAAACATGAGACACGAGCACTGAATAATGTTTAACTACATGACTTTTGTAGACTTGATTGGCCAGAAAGCCCAGAACATTTTGTTCCTTGTATCAAAAAGCAAGAGCTCTCTGTTAGAAGAAGTTGATTTTGGTACTTACAGTCTAAAAACCGCTACAGAAATGAACTCATGACACAAACAAGATGCTTTAAAAATCAAAACTTATTAAAAGGAGGCTGCGTATGAAGTGTCAGCCTCTCAGGTGCTGAATATTTAAGCCCATCTGTCAAACCTGGGCTGCTACTCAGTTTGTGCTGGGTCAAAGTGCCTGCAGGCTTCACCTCTTTGAGTAATGCGTTTGTGGTTGACAAAATAAAAGCTAAGAGGAAGCAGTTTCTGTTCTAGCACATTTTCAGGAATGCATTCAAGCAGAATCCAACAAATGAAGCATAACAGGAAAAATGCATTAGTATTAAATTTATTGAAAAAGATACAACCAATCAGATGGATGGTTCACGGTCCAGAAATATGTAACAGAACATAATGGAAGTGCATTTTTATAACCTTTTTTCCACCTATACCTTTCAAGACTTTGCACAACAGTCACTGCTTTACTAACAACATTTAAAATGACAGGTTGGCTTCTGTCGGCAAAAATCATGAAACTAAAATCGACTACGGCAACTACAATTAGAAAACTGGAGATAAAATTAAACTTAAAAAAAACTTTAAAACATTCTCTTATTTTACAAATTATGTTCACTTGGGTAATAAAAATGAAAACAAAAGTAAAAACCTTTGTCAGCACCATTTTCTTTTTTTTCCTTGCTCATTTTCAGTTTAAATCAATTCGTCAACAAGAACGGCGAAAACGTCCGGCACGTTTCACACCCCGTACACATGCTCAATAAAAAGGTCAGCCAATTTATTCAGACTAGAAACGCCTCAATGCTGAGGAATGGATTAACATTGTTCCACTTTACAACCTATAACCACTTGAGGAGCAAATTAAAAGCAGTCCACTTCTTTCTCTTTAGTAAATTCATCTTCAGGTGTCGTGAAAAATGTCTGAAATGTCCTTTGAAACACTCAAAGATGAATGACACCAAAAAAAGTGGCAACATAATTTAATATTTATCAGCTAGTTTTGCTGGAATGGTTCATGGTCAATAACCAAAAAGGTCAGAAAAGTAACACCCAGCTGTGCGCTGGGGCTGTCTTTGCAAAAGACAATATTACCCTTAATCAGTGACCTCAAATTCTTTGATGACTTTTGGAAAAGTCCACTGAAAATCCTCAGTCGTGTCAAAAAAACAAAAGAAAAAAAAAAAAAAAAAAAAAGGGTGGGGGGGTGAAAAAGGGAAAAACAAAAGCGCACAGTTCTGCTTTCCAGCAAAGTGAAGTATGAAATGTAAAGACTGTTTTATCGTCTCTGTGGAGTTTACTGTGCGTGATGACATCACCCCCTGCTGTTCACATTACATACGGCGGAATAATAGAGCAGGAGGTTAGTCCAGGATGTGATTGTGCATCTCGTCTTTAGGTTCTCAACGAAGGTCAGTGGTCCGTGGTTTCAATCCAAAGTGGAGATACAGTACAAGTTCACCAATGAAAGTTTAAAGAGGATGTGGACTGGCGTCCCCGTGTGTCCGTCAGTACACGAGGCCAAACTTAGTGTGTGGAGCGTTTGTTTTTGTTTTTTTTTGTTGTTGTTGTTTTTTTGTTTTGTTTTTGTTTTTTTTAGGAGGGACTGGAAGGACTGTTGGAAGAGCTGGTGTCAGGCGACGCGCTGGGCTGCTGCTGGTCCTCAGGTGTGCTGTCCGCCTGCAGGGACGCCATTGCTGCTGATGAGTACCTGCACTTGGATGAGCCACATTCACAGCTGAACACCTTGCTTTTGACTTCCCAGAAGTGGTCACCATAGTTAAATCTGAGAGGAGGACGACAGGAGAAAGGAAATGTTTACATAAAAGTGCTGCTATGCAACCAAAACTACATTCATCTTACAGCCAAAAGCTTCTCGCTGGTTCACGGCAGTTCTAAATGTAAATCTAAATGCTGTAAATTCACAGCAGTTAAAAGGTAATTTATTCAAATATTGCTTGCAAATACAGTCAGCAGTGGTTAAAAGTTAGCATTTTTTATAAATGGTCCATCCACTTTCTGCTGTTTATTGAGGTATGCCACTGACACTGTGGCAGTGTCAAATCAAAGCTCTCCAGATCCCCTTCAGCTCTTCAGCTGACATTCCAAAACCAGTTCAGAGACACAATCTCTCCAGTGTGTCCTGGGATCTCCCACCCAGGAAGCTTCCTCAGCTAGCTCATTGTGATGTGGAGAAGCAGTGGGTCAACCCAGGGCCCCGTGCCTCATTCTTGCATCCCACTGAATGATCCGTGTCCTGAATGGTGACACGGATCATTCAGGAGAAAACTGCAGCAAGTCCGGCACGTCTCAAGAGCCAGTATAAATGGCAATGGTACCATGGTGGCCACAAACCAGGAGCTCATTTCTGCCACCTGATCCATGATGTCACTCTTTCAGTCACTACCCACAGCTCATTTCCCATACGTAAGTGTTGGAACTCTTAAATAGCCGTGCTGATCTGTAGCAATTCATCACTATGAGATTACTAGACCCCCAGAAACGTATTTATTTTGCTCTGCTGTCTTGTACAGCGTTGTTGTTTTATAACTTTGTTTGTTTTCCTTTGTTTTATTTGTTCAGATTTTCTAAGGGGTGGGGGACAAAAAAAACAAACAGACAACAAAAAAACAAAACAAAAACAGGGGACTCTATGTGTTATAACAACAACAACAACAACAAACACAACATTGCAGAAAAACAGATAAACATAAATTAAAATAACTTGCTAAAGCATACCCAAGCTCCTCTCCAGCTTTGATGTTTTCACTGGCAAAGAAGGCAATGTGTGGAAAGCGCAGGTCCTGGTGTTTCGTGAACACTCGACAAGCGAACAAGTTGGGCTCGCACATGTGGTTGAGGAAGCGACTGATATTTCCATAGAAACGAGCATCAATGCAATAGAGATCCTGTGGTTTGCAGAAGGGGGAATAATAAAATAAATGAAAAGCTCAAATAAAACATTTTTTAAAAGAATTCTGCATAGAAGGAAGAAAACCAGAAAACAGTCCAACGTCTATTCAAATTTTTCTTCACTTTTACTTCACCTTGTCATCCAGACTGAACAGGTAAGCATCATTTTGCCTCATCTCTGCTTCTGCTTCAGAGATTATCTCACCGACATACCTGTTCAAAAACAGACGGGCCATGAGGGGCGGGAACATTTCAATATTCATCTTTTGTTCACAAGTTTGTGACATGAACCGTGCAACACACCACAGACTTTACAGCCCAAGCTGGTTTGCAACACCCGTCCCTAGAAGAGTTTTTAAAGCACATTCAGAAAAATCAGTCACATAAGGCACAAACTGCAGTGTACCGAAGGGCCATAAAACAAGGGGCAGCACATTATTCATGACCGATTCCTCTTTGAAAAGCAGTGATTTCAGCCAGGGTCCAGTCTGACTTCTGTAGATAAAAAATCCAAGTCATTTATAACTTTCTGTGTTGGTCAGACGTGATGTACCACTTCCTTTGCTAAGACAGATATTTCAGATCCTTCCATGCTCCTGTTTAAAACTAAACTTAACCAAACATCTGGTTTTGTATGTGTAATACTTGCATTTAGACTACTGACAGTCGTCTTGGGTCAGTCTTGGGACCATCTGGCAGGAGATAAAGATAAAGCTGCACGTGCAAGAATAGCATTTTAATTTTTCCCAAAATGAAAGCAGAAGTGATAAAACACAAAGTCGTGGCCACTATGCTCCTCGTTTTCAAACTATAAATTATGCTGGGAAACACTGAAGGATCGATCCCTACAAAGCAAGCGTTATTGGGCTGTCTTTGACTTACTCGCATACAAAGGTCCCTTGTGGTATGTCTTGCAGTGCTTGGACACCCCAGCCTTTCTTACTGGTCCTGAACAGCTGGAGTCTGGTCCTAGAGGACCAGAAACATCTTTAAGCAACACTCATCTTTTTTACCTTCACACAGCAAGTAGTGCAGCTCTTCACATCAAAACTCTGTTATATACACATGCTGGCTTACAAAGCCACAAATCCTTTAAGAGTCATTTTATTTGTTAAATCACCTGAGTCCGTTTTGCACTACGCGGTTCTTGCAGGTCCTCCAGCAGGAGCACGCATGGTTGCACTCAAAGATGAGAGGAGGCTCCTCTCGGCAGAATTCAGGTAGAAGTCGACCACTCTAAACAGGACAATGCATACATGTAGTGCTCTCTATGAGCTTGATGGTAGTTACACTAAACTGTAGTGATTTAATGTTGGGTAAAGCTTATTTTATTAAGGTGTAGGCACACTTTCAGACTCACAGATTGCCCGTTCTTACCTTGTCGTACCAGCAGCGCAGACTGAGCTGTCCACACATGCAGATACTCGCAGAGCAGTCTTCCTTACAAACACAGTACTGCAACAGAGCGGAAAATAACATAGGTCACTTCACAAACTTCACAATGCAAAGAAAAACCTATAGTTCTTTTTAAAATGTCTAATGGCACTGTATTACTGATGGTTTGGATCAAATGCAACACAAAAGACGTTAAAACATTTAACAGAAAGTGCCGGAACAGTCTGATCATGCATTCACTCCAAAAGTAAACTTCTGAGCACAAGTGTCCGCAAAATTAGGTGATCTGAATCAAACGATTTCAACCTTATCTCAGTCCACTTTTTGTTGCTAAGTGAGTGAAATCACAGGACTTCCTGTGAAGTTCTGGTAATGTGCTGTAACTTGTTTCCAGGTTTCAGCTGCACCCTTCCTCCCCTTGGCAGTTATGAGCCAGCATTTGTGGATTCACAACGTGATCGTTTTATTTATTTTTTTCTTAAATACAGATCCAAGCACATTGTAAGTTATGATGTGAATTCTGTGTTATGTTGCAACAGTGAAGAATCTTCCATAGATTACTGGGTCCAAATCTGGATCGCCTCCAAAACTTCATCACTTCTAAGTGGAAACGCAAATTCATCTGCAACTTTTTGAGTAAAAAGAAAAAAGGTTTTCTTCTTGAACTGTGTTGACAATACTGGATCTTTGTGTTGATGACGGGGTTTTCTTCTGTAAATCTGAACTTGCTGTTCTTCATGCAGACAGTTTCCTTTTAGTTTGTCTCTTTATCGTTTGTTGTTGGGGTTTAAGTAATGTTAAAAGCCTAATCAGATGGCCTTTAGCTCACCTGTAAGTGTGTTATATTCCTGTCAATATTCATGGGGGAAGTCACACAGTTTTCGGGGATGTACTTGTAGTCATCTGGGTAAGGTTCACTGTCAACTGCGTTGACACAGGGGATGGGAATTCGCTCTTGCCCTAAAGCTACGTCACTGTAAATGGACAGAGACAGTTTAGGTGCTTTCATTTGAAAGAAACAGGTGGACAGAATCTTGACATCGCTATTTATGATGCTTTATCCCTCCCAGCCTGGTCTTTAACCTGTGAAGGGCTTTCTCTTCTGCTCGACTAAGCCTAATGTTTTTGGCATCCCTCTCCTTCCTGTTGGCCTGCAGAGCGGCCCAGGCCTTCGAGTTGTGGCTGCAGCAGTCTGGGGGAGTTTCTCCCTCGCGGTTCTTCAAAAACACATCTGCTCCTCGAGACAGGAGGAGCCTGGTGAGACAAAGAACACATTTTACCGACTATCTACGACAACAATGACTTTTTTTAGCGCCGTTTTTATTCAGTAGGTGGGGCTGGCAACTCACGTGATGCAATCCAGGCGATTCTCCCGAGCAGCAATGTGTAGAGGAGAGTCTCCGTGAATGTTGACAGCTTGCAGATTGCAGTGAGCGTTCAACAGCAGCTCAGTTATCTCCACACTGCCAGAGAATGCGGCCCAGTGAAGGCAAATGTTTTCTTCCTAAATGAAGATAACCCAAATAAACCCACAATTAGCCAACATTTAATTCTTCCGCAAAGGATTTCAAACTTGGGGTGGAGAGACTTCTATGCTAACCTTGTCCCTGATGCTGCAGTCAGCTCCTTTAGTAAGAAGCAGCTTCACCTGGTCTGCATGTTTGTACTCTGTGGCCCAGATCATGGGCGTCCAGCCTCCGTCATCCTGTGGAAAATTAATAATGGGCTTGAAAATTAGCTGAAGAAATACTGAAACAACATCAATCCAACTACATATTGGAATTCCTATAAAAAAAAATAAAAAAAAAACTAAGAAGAAAAGCACAGCTTTTAATTTTCAGTCCTCCTGAGTACAGAGTAGTAAAAGAGGAAAGGCTGCTTCATTACGTCAAAGCTGTCCTGATGCTACATATAGCAAGTTCAAACATCTCAATCCAAGACACATGCAGCAGAGTGCAGCCCATCATGCATCAATTATTCCCAGAGAACCTTTTAAGCCCAGTTACAAAGTGCTTTACAGTAAAAATACACACTGGAAATCCATTCTAGTGTGTCACATGAATGGAAAACAAGTAAATCAATGAATATTTTTTTTTTTTTAATGGATGTTACAGATCATGTGAAGCATATTATTCATTACTGAGCTTTGGGAGCAACAATTTTTAGTCCAGAGGACATCAGTCAACCAAAACATTTTAGCTCAGTGCAAAATGTTTGCTTTGTAGGCAGTACACTGAATAAATAAATAAACTGAATACGAACGTACATCCTAATGGGAATTACTATTATATAAAACTTTGTTTTTTCTTTCAGATCTGAAATTTTAAGAAACTTAAAAGACTGGTGTGGAAGTATTTTAAACAGTTATGGGGAAAGACATTTTTACAGGGTTTCAACAAATGTAGCTAAATTTAGGATTATTTTTTAAATTCTACTTTTAATGTCTCAAAATGAAATTTTGAAAACTGTATAATTTCTCTAGGATTGAGACAAGTTTCATATGTACTCATGAGCATCCACAACAACTTCATCTATGTTGCTTGTCAGAACTGCTTAAACCATCAGATTTAAGCAACCAGCATCAATTTCCAGGTTTCAAATCATTGCTAACATATTTTGGACATTTTCAATAACAATGTCAGAAAAATTATTTCTTTGCAGTTTTAGAAAAAGACATTGAGATATCTAACACACACTTAGACCTTATTTTTGATTAATGATGCATTTGAGACTTTTTAAGGACCCTCAGGAACCTGGACACCATCTGTTTCTTTGCCCATGGATCACAAGCTTGATACCCCCTCATCTACAAAGCAATCATGAAACTACAGCCAGAAAACCAACCTTTTGCTAAGGTTGAAATCAACTGGGAACAGGGTGACTATGGAAAGCTGAAGTAAAAGCACACATGTTTTTTTGTTTTCTTATAAACTAGGATAGCCGTTTTTCACTGCTTGTTAAAGCTAAGCTAAGCTAGTTTACACATGGCTCTGTAGTTAACACATAGACAGCAGAGTGCTGCATCCTGAAGCTGTACATTTCAATCTTGCAGCCTCTTCCCTTCTTTTACAAGAGACATTTTTAAGTGTACTAACCTGGCAGTTAATATCAATCAGTCCAGTGGACAGAAGGTGCTCAACAATCTTGTAATGGCCAGATTTGGCCGCTAGGTGGAGGCACGTGAACCCTTCAACATCCTGAGAATGGCAGAGGATTTAATTATTGATTCAGGTTTAGTCAAACATTTCACCTGGATCTTTAGTTGGCTGATGGGAACCTCAGAGAAAAATCTGGTGCATATTTACCTTGTGCATGGCACTGGCTCCAGCTCTGAGCAGGTACAGGACCACCTCCATGTGGTTGTTCTCACAGGCTTCCATCAGAGGAGTCCGCTGATCTTCATCACACATGTCCAAGTTTGCACCAGCCTGAAACATCAGACAAACAGCTAATGTAAAACTGCTTCCACAAAATCAGAATCATTAATATTAGAATAAACCTCTGGTTGAGATTTTTATTTTAAGGTTTTTGTCAGAAAGTTACTCAAAGTTTAATATTTCCGTCAGAGAGATGTGAAGCACAATGTTACCTGAACAAGCATGTGGCAGATGTCTTTGTAACCTCCCTCTGCTGCTGCGTGCAGCGGGGTGCGTTTATTCTGCGATTCCATCTTAAAGTTCGGGTCAATACCGTCCACTGGAAGGTAAAGGAAGGCGAGTAAGATGCATGAAAATACCTGCCAGCGTTTATGTTTAAAAAAAATCCACCCCCCCGCACACAGTCTGTGTAAACTGTGCCAGCTGTCCAGCTTAGAGCAGAGCCAGTTTTGATGGATAATTTGTTTTTTTTAATGGCATCATTTGTGATTTTACAATTAGTATTTGGATCAAAGTCGGCAGCTTCTTGTCACATGTTGGATGCATGTGACAAGAAGTTGCCAGCTTGTGGTGACAGATGGGCTGAAATTGTATACAGTGTGTGGACTGTGTATTAAGGCTGGGGGTCAAGGACTTTGGTAGCATTAGACAAACACAGAAAACTTACAAATGCATGTGGTAAAATTATTCATAATAAAATTTGAGAGTCATGAAAATTACACCAGCTTCCTGGAAGAAAGAGCAAAACTAGTTTTGGCAGACATCACTACAAGGTGAAAAATGAAAATGAGTGCAGATGACAGAGCCTGAATGGGATTTACGTACCCAACATGAGCAGGACCTTCTTCAGTTCTCCTTGCTTGGCAGAGAGGTAAAGTTGTTTAGGGTGGAAGCGCAGTTTCTTGGGTCTGATCAAACAGACACAAAAAAATGAATTAGCTTGTAAATGGCTTGTGGTCTTTTAGGTGAATTAAGGTGGGTTTACTTACTTTTCTGTGTCAAGAGCCACCAGGATGCTCTCTAGAGTTTCTCTGGGTCCTGGAGTGAGTGTAGACAGGGCTGTTGTTGCCATCCCAGCCTGCAGGGGGGCAGCCCTGGAGGACCCAGGAACAGCAGATGTGTCGAATCCATGTGCAGAACGAACAGACAGCGAACTGTCAGCCCGGCCACTGACTTCAGCCCCCACAGTTAAACAAGAGGAGCTAGAAAACAAGTGAGAACAAAAGTTTAAGTTCGGCATTTTGTAAGAAACAAACAAAATAGCTCCAAAGTTGCATTTTTACCTGCCAGTGGTCGTGTCTGCTCGGCCCTCGAGGGCTCCAGGCGTGGCTGGCCCATGTGCAAGAGCAGGGGGCACGGTGGAGGTGGTGTCAGCCTTGGCAATGGTGACCTCCTTGGCCTTGCTGGCCTCTTCTCCGCAGTGAGGACAGAAGCTTTGACCTTTCAGCACTGAGGCACAAGCGCGATGGAAACGGTGAGAGATGTTGACATCTGGTTGGCACTCCATGAAGGTCCCCTGTGCAGGAACAACAAACAGTCTCTGTAAACAAACATTCACAAAGCACATGTCCTCTGACTACGTCTCACACGAAAACAGTGTCTAGGTTGCTTCTGTAAACCTACATTATTCACTCATAAGAGCCCAAGTTAGGAAGAGCCCTACAACCAACATCTGCCAAAGAAGAATGGTGAATGATGTGAGAGTCCGCCATAATGAAAACAATTACTTCAAGTTTCTCCTGATAAAGTTAGTTCTCCACGATACTGAATCATGACGTGTACTTAATGAGTGAAAAGACTTACTGACATCTAAGTGTCATCCAGGACTCACACTTAGAAATCTGAGGCACAAATTAGGAAAGTGTTTAGTCAAGACTGTCAAGCACAAACTAAACTGTGTGGTCTTATGTATCTGTGAATGTACTGTGTGTATAAACATATTACATTAGTTACACATTCCTTACAGGAGCTCCACAGATCTATTACTCATACCTCAAGGCCTTTTAAAGGAGCCAGAGAAAACAGAAAACCTCAGTGGCTTCATCGAGAAATGGCAAACGCATCACATGCTGTGTCCTGTGTGAAAGCCTCATTAACCCCAAAGAACTGAGATTAGTGCAGCTTCCTCAATCTTCAGAGTAAATGCAGAGCCATTTACCATGCAAGTGTTTCATCTGTGTAAATTGTTCCATTTGTGACAGTAGCTGTCAGTTAAACTGCAGCCAGAGGCCTGAAACTGATTGGCACGCAGTTTTCACTCACCGCTCTGCAGAAGAAGCCGCAGCCCGGACAGCACTGGTGCTTCACCATGCCGTTGCGATGGTCCTCGCACAGAACGAGTAGCTGAACGGAGTTGGAAGGACGCATCATTTCATGTTTCACTACAGCGTCCTGGCAGCGAGTCAGCTGTCCATCTACACTCTCTGTGGCCATGCACTTCCTGTCTGCCAGAATGAGAATTTCTCGACTCTTGGGGGTCTCCATGCGGCAACTGCAGAGCGGAAGCTCCTGAGCCTCCTCAACCGCCGACCCTGAAGTGTCTGAAGAAAGAAAAGAGCGTGGCCAATGAAATCAGCCACATTGGTCTCACCAGGAATAGAAAACTATTTATTCAAATCAACAAAACAAGACATTTAACCCTTTATCACCCAAATATCATAGAAGCCCTCTGGAGGTTTGTTGGGGTTTTTTTTTGTAATTTTGGGTGTAAAACTTGCAAATTAAAATCGAATACTCGATTTTCACCACTCTCTAAGTTCTGTAACATTTTGTCTTTTAAAACCTTGTGGCTCCATTGCTTTGAATGTGTGCACTATAACAGCTCCTGATTGACATGAAGGGAAGGAAAGAAAAAAAAAAAAAAGAGATCCAGCAACCATATTAACAACCAACTTCCCAGCAGAAATAAGCATGTTTACAGCTTGCTATGAACACACTTTTGGCATCTGGATAGGTTCCACTTTGATAACAACTCTTGAGTGGTGCTTTTTTTTTTTTTTTTTTTTTTTAGTAAGTAACTCATCCACCTGGATACTGAAGTTAGGGGTGTAGATGCTTCGACGGGTTTTGTGGCACAGGCAGGTGGAGCCAATCTGTGTCTCAGGCCTTACCTCTGGTAACTGGAGTGACTGAACTAGACTGAATCTCACCTTTGCTGGGTGAAGGCTTGCTGAGGCTGACAGGTGGGACAATCTGCGTGTACTCCTTGTGATCATGGGGTTCGGCTGGAGTTGGAGCCTGAGGCTGAACAGCCACCTCCGGCTCTGTGAGAAAGACGAAGGATAAGAAAATACTTAAGGATGAGCCTTGGTGAAAAATGTTCAGACAAGATATAATTATGGCATTTTTCCTTTAGTTCAAAGCAGCTGCAGAAGTGTAGATATATATCAAACAGGAACAACAAGTGCAACCAGTTGGGCGCTGGGTTTGAACTGTGCCATGTTTTCAGACCAACGTGGATCTTAAGTTTTAGTCAGCTTGCAATCTAACTTTTGTCATTTTAGTCAATAAAAGCTAAAGCCATGACCCTGTAGAGTCTCAGACAGATTTTAGGGTTTAGCAGAGGCTTAAACTCACGTTTTTAGAATCCAATTTTTACCCAGAAGATCACCAGCACTGTGATTATATACATTTTTAAAGCTCATTTTATTAATTGAGCAACTATTTACACATATATAATATACTTTTAAAATTAAATGGTCAAAAATGGCCAGAAAATACACAGATTTCTGCCAAAATAAGCTAACTTAACTGTGTGCTGTAATCCTGCGTGCATGTATACTGAAAAATACTGCCCGCCGCCAGATACATATGTATTTTTCGCTATCAAACAGCTGGAGACGTGGCCTACGGTTGGGTTAAGAGATATAAAATGAGGCAATATTGCCAGTAAAGCTATCTCCACCTCTCACATGGGATTTCAAGCTCCCTCTAAAAAAGGAACCTGAATCAAGGAGACAGACACAGAGCTGCTGCAACAATTGAGAGCTTTGTTTATTGTTTATTTTGTGAATGTGCAGTTCAGATCTGAACTACCAAGTCAAGAAATAAACTCACCAATCAAGGTGAGCGGCACACAAACAATTCACATGTTTTTGAACTAAAATTACTGTTTCTGTCAGTCTGGCAGCAGGTAAAGAGGTGAAAAGTTTATTTAGAAAAGAATCTAAATAAAGCCAGTGTATAAACCGATACTGAATCTATTAGGTGGCTAAAATCAGTTCACTGCTGAACATTTACCCAGCAGTTCATAGTTTCAGTTTCTGGGGTAAGTGTCGGTTTCAGAGAATTACTTTCTGTCATCCACTTGCGACATGTTTCTCTCAAGAAATAGCATCAGTCAGCCTGAGAATATTGAGATAGGTGATTGGGTGGATGTGCATATAGAGGAACAGCGATCACCTTTGGACTTCATCCTCCTTTTTCGTTTCCTGGAGGGCCGGAGCCATGCGCTGTCTGCTTTTGTTTTCTTTTTCAATTTTTTCTTCAGACTCGACTCTGTGCTCTGATGCAGGTGAGAGTTTGGCCACAGGGATGATTTTAACAACAGAGAGAAACAACAAAAAACCCCAAAACAAAACACATCAATTCTCTTCCATTTTTAGCTAAAAGAGGTGGTATGAGATGCAGTTGGAGAAGTGGTGGCGAGTGGTCTTACCAAGTCAGATTCAGTGCCTTCCTCCTCCAACTCTTCCTCTCCAGATTCTTCAGACTCCTGCTCGTCTTTCACCTCCACCAGGAAAAGCAAACAGAATTCATCAGTAGCATTTAACACATAAGACTTTCACTGCAACGCATTGCATTCACAGTTATTCAGAGTTACCACAAAGAAACAACCACACAAGATTTCAAGAGAAGGAAACAACTTTTATTCTCCAACCTGAGCGATGGATTCAGAGGTTTCCTGCGCAGCACTTTCCGGTTCTTCTGATGGCTGCTGTTGTTCCTCCTCTTCAGACTCCAGATCTTCTGACTCTTCATCCTCAGATGCATTTCCCACTTTCTCCCCATTTATGCTGGCCACCTCTTTAGCCTTCAAGACAACAAATGGAAAAAAGTGGATGTAATGTTATATCTTAAACTGCATGCCTTAACAGCAGCACCTCAGCATTTCCGAGGTCATAAATGAACCTGAACAACTTCCCATTAACCTTACCATACCAACAGTCCTGGTCTGTTTAAAAAACTAGGAAAAGTTGTCGGAGACGTTGATTGAAATATGTTGTTCTTAAAAATGCAGTGGCACATCTAATATATAGAGCTGGGGTCATATATGATGATTTTTAATTGTCTATGTCTCAGCGGACAATGATTGGAATAATTTATTCCACATGTGGCAATTTTTTCAACATTCAAGGGCAGAAAGTGCATGAGAAGCATAAGACTGAAACACTGCCAATGTATGAGATGTGCCTCAAGAGGCTAAATGAATATGTGTTACGCTTTCTTTTAATTTTGCAAATTTTTGAAAAGATGAGAAGCACAGACCTCTGGACTCTTGGCAGTCTGCTGTAGTTCCTTAAACATTTCCAGCACAGTTCTCTGCTTTAGCACTTTGGTTTTCTTCTTGGGAACCAAGCTGTACATTCCCATTCGCCTCTTCTTCTTACGGGATGACAGCGCTCCTGAGTAAGAGCCTAGAGCACAAGAGAACACCACATTTACAGCACAGTGTTACCCCAGACAAACATTACACTCTGCTCCAATTTTTAGTGCGTTAGCTTTTGTGATGTGTCGCTGGAGTCAGTCTAACCTAGCTGGAGCTTGGCTGGGACAGGAGCTGGAGAAGCCGAAGGAGCTGCCGGTTCTGCAGGAGCTGGAGGTGGCTGTGGTGGAGGAACAGGTGCTGGTGAAGCTGATGATGCAGTTTGTGCTGAAGATGGCGTATCTGGTGGACTCTGAGGTAGGTGGTTCTGAGAGGGTGACTGCGGTGAGGATTTCTGCAGGTCGGGTGCAACATGAGACTCCATTTTGGCACTCTTTGCTTCCCTTAATTCCCTGTTAAGAAGCTGCAGAGTGGCAAAAGCATTTAGGATCAATGTGTTACAAAAGGTTTCCTCATGGTTAGTTCTTGTTTTATTTCCTTGTTTTTAAAACCAATTTTCATTCAAATGGATTTGTTCCAGCTCCAGGATCTCCCAGCTCCAGGATCCCCACCCCCACTCTATTCATGGACTCCATTAGAGCAGCTTAGCATGATTCAAGTACAAAATAATCCATATTTATCGTATACTAAGCCCTGGTTCAGCTGATCAGCTCATCCTCTGTCGCCTAACTTTAAACCTGTGCTCACAATCAGAGCTGTGGGTCTGAGATGTCCACATAAGTGAAATCTGCACGCACTGACATCATAAAGAGCCAAGAACAGAAAAACTCCCAATTGAGCTACAAAGAGTGACCTCATTATCTGAAACTTTGGATATGCTTAATATAAGCATATGATTGTAACAGTATATTTATGGCAGAATAAGGAAAGTAAACAAGGCCCAATTTTATTTTATTTTTTAAATAAAACCTAAATATACACACACTAAGTAAAATAAAGCCAACATTTTTAGTGTTGTAATGTCCACATAGTGAGCTACGGTTTTACAACCATTCAATTAAATATTTCCAAGTAAGAAGACTCAAATACACGAAGGCTCCATCATTGCCTGGGGCTTCATTTCAGCCAGTGGTGTTGGGAGAGTACCATCAGATTTTGAACCACCATTCATTACCATCTGCAAAGCTTCTAACTGGCAACAGCTTCATTTTTTCAGCATGAAAATACAGACTACGACAGAACGCTATCAGCCATGGACTGGCCTCCCCAGCGCCTGAACCTCAACATTACTGAAGCAGTGTGGGCTCAATGTGACAGAAAATAACAAAAAGGCTGCCGACATCAAAAAAGGAACTTTGAATGTCCTTCAAGAAGCCTAGAGAGTTACTCCTTACTAGAAGGTTTTCTAAGAGAGGCCAACGTGTGTTGAAAAATTAAGGTGGTCATTTAACTCTGTTTTTGCCTTATATTCATTTTATATTTGTGCACGTTTCTATACATCACTGAACCACTTTCCTGCCAACATATAAAGCAATGAATAGTTGCTCGAACTTTTGCACAAACACATTTCCTTATATACTGCTAGCTAGTTAATCTGTATCTATAACTGAGTATCTAAAGTGTGTAAACAAATAGAGTGGAGTAAATGCTGCGCCCACTCTCTAGACTCCCCTCCGCAGGCTGCAGCCATTCCTGCTAGAGAGCCAGGATGGCCAATTCAAGCCTGCAGCTATTTTATTAAGAAATATCCTAAGTTTTATTCAAAGATGCAGAAGTTAATGTGCACAGATTTTATTTTAACTTCCTTATGCAGTAATGCTGTTTCTGTGTAAAACAAGCCAGTAGTGGAAGGGAGCAGCTAAAAACACTTCTTTCTCTGTCAATCTCTTGCTCTTTTTTTTTTTTTTTAAATAAAGATTTAATTTAGGCTTTTATCCTTTACCAAGTGAGTGGCAGACAGGAAATGACAAGCAGTAAATAGCTCAGGGCTGACTTGAGCCTGGACTTCTGCAGTAGGCTTCCAGCTTATGGGTCACCTGCTAAACCAGGTAAACTTCATGAAAATACTGACTGTAAGAAATATAAAGTGGTTTTACGTGTCCAAGCACAATATCAGTGTCACAAATGCAAGAGTTAGTGAAGCCTGTGAAGCCTTCAGCTGTCAGCCATCTTGGTTTTTTGAAACTGAAACTAGGGGCTGGATCTGACTGTGAAACTGATGGTCACAGCACGCCCAGTAGCCAAAGAGCACACCCTGGAAAATCCTCCTCTTTTATTTCAATAATGACTGCAATTTAAACAAATTAGGGTGTTTTAAACAGCCTGAAACTACTGACTGAACCCATAAATTCTTCAAGGTTTTTACTGAGGTCACAGGACGAGGAACTGAGGCTGTATAAAACTGGTCACCAGATGCTGGCCAAGAATGCAGGCTTAACTTTTACTGGACTTTTACCATTGAGCCCTGTGTTTACTATAAGATATTATTCCCACATAATTTGCTCTTGTTAAAATCTTGTTCATTTGTATCGTTTATCATCTGCCTTCATATTAGAGAAGCCACCTGTTGAGCAGCTGGCTCGATGAACCTCCCCGTGTTAGTGCAGATGCATGCATGTGGGTAAAATGGCATGTTTGTTG
The DNA here is from genome assembly GCF_036321145.2 of Pelmatolapia mariae. Classification (NCBI taxonomy): domain Eukaryota; kingdom Metazoa; phylum Chordata; class Actinopteri; order Cichliformes; family Cichlidae; genus Pelmatolapia; species Pelmatolapia mariae. The sequence continues at coordinate 34,573,888 of NC_086233.1, forward strand.
TTAAAGCTTATCACAGAGAGACTACTATTGTTATTGCTCATTATGAACAGTAATAATTGGAGGATTTCAGAGTGAAGAACTTGTGTGCCCCATGTCCGCTTCTTCTAATCAAACCAAAAGGTCTGAGAATTAAGCCTGCTTCCTGCTGCAGACAAGTAATACAAAAAGGCCTCATCTATATTTCAGGAAATGTTTAAGATGTTTACATTTTTACACATCTAACAAGTTTTGCCAGATTAAAAAAATAAAAAATAAAGTGTTGAGGAACAATTTCCTTGTTTTTTTCTGTTTTATAAGATATGCCTCATCATGTTTGCCCAAAAGTAAGTACACAGAAAAAGTTCAGGCGCCAGAACCACAACCCATTTAAGTGCTAAAAATCGTTATGAAACTGGCTGAAAAATAAAAAATTCAATTTAATACTTATGCACTAGACCCCTATTCTCCAGGATAACACTGCTAAACGTTTTTACGTGATAGAAAAATGTCATATCCAGATATCAATGACACAGCATGCAAAACGAGATTAGACCATGCATCAGACAGCCTCTGATGAGGATGAAAATAAGAGCTACTTGGACAACATCCAGCTAAGTAAAATGCTTTGAAAAATATGCAAGAACCCTATTTTAAACCAAAAAAAAAATATTGCCGACAGCCAATGACACCCCTCAGCCTCCTAGAAGATACACCTATGGTATCAATTGAAAGCTCCTACGTTTCTTCGTTCTTGAGTCATGTCATTCATAAACTTGGGTCTCCATGACGCCTGCCTCGCTGGCCGGCAGGGTGATGACACCCATCAGCCTTTAAGGGCGGAGGGGTTTTTTTTCAATTTCCAATTAAAAGTTTCACTTTTCACCAAGGAGACCCATTACATTTGTTGTGGTTTGCACAAGTGCTGCAGGTAATTCTTCTAATTGAGAAATGTGCACCCACATGAGGTGTTTCAATGGTGGCAAGTTCTTCCTTCCACCCAGTTTTAATGACAATCATTTCAAAAGCAAAGTTCCACAAAGGTCCCAATCTCTTCCATTTCCACTCTGCTCCTTATTAAATGTTCCTGTCAGCACCTTTGTAAACAGTTCTTAAGAGTTAGGAACTTTTAGTGACATTTCAGGTAACAAAGGGTGGCAAGATAAGATCCTTTTGTGAAAAGAGCCACAGGTCTAAAAAGGAAGCTGTCATGCTCAAGTACACAATTATATAATTCTGTTTCGACAGCTTGCAGCTTCGAGTTTGGGGAAGCCGTTTTTCTGGTTCATCAGGACAAAATACACATTGGTAAAGCCAGATCTATAAAGAAATTGTTCTTTATGATTTGCCTAGTCAAATGAAGGCAAAAACCACAAGAAACAAGAAAAGAAAATTGGGCTGGCCTACATAGTCACTGACCTCAAGGTCATCCAACACCCTTGGGATGAAATGAATAACACACCATTACTCAGAGGAAATGTGGTTGTGGTCAAATTGCTTCTAATACCTGCCTTTATAGTCGCAGATTAACCCTGTAAGCTCTAACACCAGGGTTAGGGTTGATGTGTTGCAGCACGCATGAACTACTACTTTAACACAGCTTTGTAACCATTCACGCTCAAGTGTGAGGCACCCAAATGCTAAGGTGTGGATACTCAGACAGAAATGACCACGCTTCAGCACTGGAACAGAAATGGAAAAAGTTCAAACAGGAAACAAAATGTATGAGGAGGATATTTTCTGCAGAACATCTCATCTTTTCCTACGTTTTTAGCATCTCCCTCTTTGCCAGCTGGGAATCTGAGAACTCCTGTGTTGATGTATGATAGAGCTGCTGATATAAAGCATAATGCAAGCCTCTAGCAGTTTAACAGTACCCTAACTATGAAACTGCTATTGAAATTGCATACAGGGCAATATAAGCTGTATTACTATAAGAGTTGCTGCAGGGATAAACCTGTTGTATATTGTAAGGGCATTTCTGAATTACAGATTTTTCCAATTTGGCCTTCAACTATTTTTACTCCTTAAGGTGTCGAAAAAAAACAAATCTAAAGCAAACATGATAATCCCTTGCTCTTGGTCATGGTTCACCTTTTGTGCCGGGCTGACAGCAGGTCTGGACATGGTCTTGCGCGCTCTGTGTACGGTGACTGGCGCTGGAACCGGGGAAGGAGATAAACTGGGGCCATTTTTAGTGTCTGGTGTCCCCTGCCCCGGCTTAGTCCCTGTACTGGGGGCAGTCCTTAGTGCACCTGAACTCTGTGCACTCCCAGACGCCAAGGCAGGGAGGGTTTTGGCTGCATGCCCCCCTGTCGGTGAGCCCGAGGGGAACCAGTTAGTCCTGTGAGGGGAAACTCCCAAACCTGGTGCCGCTGCAGCGCTGCCTTCCTGCTCCGGCTGCTGCTGCTTAGTGAGAATGAATCCATTGCTTCCAGTAACAGAACCATGCGGTGGCTCCGTGTCAGACGTGCCATTTTCATTTAACAACAGTACAGTCTTGTTATTTCCTGTTGTCAGGTCCTTGTGGCTTGTGTCGTCGCTCTCGGTGCCGTTCAGCATCACCTCTGCTGCAGGGGAAAAGGCCAGTCTGTCTGCTACCTCTTTGTCTCCATCTACGCATCCAAACAAGACAAATTAAATCACAATGTAAACCCATCATTTACACAAATAAAATACGTTCAAGTGTAATTAGACAAATACCTGACTTCTCTTCTCCATTGCTTCCTGGATCGAGTCCCTCTTTCTTTGTGGATCCACCTTTATCCACGCAGCTCTTGGCTAGACCAGCGGGCTGATTTAAAGAAAAACAAAAAACAAAAAAAAGTACATGTGAGGGAAACTGTTAAATTAAGCTTTATTAAATACATTTTTGTGGATAACACTATCAAGTGGCTGCTTAGTTTGTAATGTGTCTAAAAACAGCCCCCCCAGGAGTTCCTAAAGCCTAAGACACTATCTGAAAAGTGAGTGTAAAGACATATATTTCTCGATAAAAATATCCCAAAAATTCTGGTTTTAGCTTCTCAAAGCCACATTTGTGATCCAGGCCTAAGCAGGCATATCTCTGAATTAAACCATCATCCTTCGATGCACCCAATCCTGTGTAAAATCCCTTTTTATTTGTGCTTTTCAGTAATGTATCAGTGTCAGGAATACTGTAGAGCCAGCCAAGAGATTGGGGGCCACCCCTATGCACTCTCATTGTCTCCGGCTTCTCTCCTTATATGCTACAACTAACCAGTGGAGCAACAGACGCCTACCACAGCTTCAAAAGAAAACTAAATCACCCATCGACCGTCTTTACATCTCAGAGATAACAGCAGGAAACATAAAGACTCTTCCTCTGGAGCAGACCTTCATCTTCATGCTCACTCTGGAAAAACAGGCTCAAAGGAAACAGGAGGCCTTGAAGGAAAAATCATTGTGACTTCACTCTCATGCTTACTATTAAGGTCTACTTTGTTGCAAAGCCTTCACTCTCAGCTCAAATATCAACATTTAGTCAATCTAGGCCAGTTCAACCTTGAGGAATTACACAGAACCAGCACAGAAAATAAAGGTTTACACTTTCCCTAACCTCATAAGACTCATTTAGGGCATATTTAGGGACAGACACGTGCTGATCAGTGGTGAGAGGTCATATCTGATGAGAAGTAAGTCAGGTACTGAAGCCGATCGCCCCAGGAAAGCAGAGGACTCATTTTCTTCTCACATTAAGCCAATCAAATATAGTCTGAGTGGTCTGCCATGCATCCTTTCTCCCTGTTTGCTTCCCAAGTGTCCACCATCCAGATAAAAGGCAAAGCCTATCCAAAAAAATTACACTTTGCATAAAATATCAGTTAACCTTTATGAAGGAAAGCAGAGGACACATTTTCTTCTCACACAAAGCCAATCAAAAGACCTGAGAGAGAATAAGGCCACTATAAGCTAATGGATTCAGTCAGTTACTCTAAAGCCTCTCCTCAATGGCTCAGACAGTCAGACTGTGTGAGTCCTGATCTGCTTACAACCGAGACTCCAACTAAATAAACCGTCAGGAAACATGTCCCTGTTCATGCTTCTGAGCCAAACATGAACCTAATCAATCAGCAACAAGTCCAGGCCAAGGACTGGTCTGTGAGGGTTTGTCCCCAAAGAACATCTAGTCTGGGACAACCCTCTTTGGTGTATGATCTACATGGAGGAATCTAGTGAACACTTGTGAGCGTCAAGAGAAGAAGAATCTTTTAGTTCCCCCCCCTTTCCCTCCCCCCCCCATGGTTTGAAGAAAGCCAGTTACACAAAAACACACAAGCCTCAGCCCTCCCCCTAGTGGTGAAAAGTGGAACATACACAGTGGAGACAGGAGAAGGGGGAGGGAGGGAGGCAGAGAAGGCTGTCTGCAGATCGCCGCCATTTCGCAACCAGATTGTTTACTGACACAGCGCAGCCATTGCAGCAGTTTTCCACTAGATGGGGACTGAAGGGGTCTGGAAGCTCATAGATGGGAATATGGAGGCTGCTGAAAGAAGCTCCAAAGCTGAAACCAAGGCTGTGAGAGCTAATCAGAGCCTAAGCTGCAACTATGAGTGCACAAAGAAGGCCCCAGTGGTTGGACTTACTAGTGATATTACACTATAAATATTAGAAAGAAGCTCATAGCACTATAAAGGATCAGCCTTTCCTGTCCATACAACTTAATGTGAACCTCTTATGTGACAAGGCAGGTGCTGATGTGACCTATCTTTAGATCTGCTGAAAGAGACCTGAAAACAAGTCAGAGAGAGCTACCAAACCACAAACACATTACACAGGCAGCTATCAGGCTGCCGGGGCTGGCACTAAGTACCGAGTACCTAAGTACCCAGATGAGATAAAACAATAATGAACCCTGATCCCTCAAGAATGAGGGAACCAATTTGCAAAACCTGTTCTCTGCTGTGATCTGCTTACATAAAAGTACCACCCCCCCCATTACATGCTAATAAAAAAATCCTAAAAAATGCCCAATCGCACAGATCACCCTGACATTTAACTTGCTACCACTTTACGATAACAGCCTGACACTGTGCTAAAGAAATCTGGCAAAGAAGCTCTTTTTTCAGGTGGTTTAGGGATTGAAGCTGCAGACTGTAATTGTAAAAAACACTCAGTTTGAATAGTCTGGGTGGTCTGTCATGCAGCCTCTCTTCTAGCTCATTTCCTGTCGTTTCCCAGCTGTCCACTGTCTACATAAAAAAGGCAAAGATAGCCTTAAAAAAATTGACTTGGCATAAAATTTCAGCTAACCTTTATGAATATGTCAATAATTAACCCGCCATGGGACACATTGTGCAAATGAACCAATGACCCTGAACCAGAATCCAGCAGCTGGTAAACATAGAAGCTCCCATCACACCCCAATGTACTTCCTCTAAATTAATAAACAGCATCTGCAGTATATATCTGAACATACTGTAGCCTAGACAAGGGCCACAGTGAACTCATTACTACATACTGACCACTGAGAGAGCAGAGAAGAGAAGGAATTAAAGATAAAGGTATAACCAAAAAAGGTGGCTGAACCTCACTTTAGAAAAATCAGGTAAATTTCAAGATCTTCAGGAGGTCACGCTTATCTTCCCATATTGAGATTGACATTTGTCATGAAGTGATTGCTCTAATTCAAAGGGAGCCGTCTCCAGTCACAGGATCCATCCATGCCATAATCACATCTCTCTGCTACCACACACACACAAAAAACGCACAAACAAATCCTCTCTCCTTTAAGATCTAGTTTTCGATTTCAGGAATCCAGAGAAATCTGACAGATTAGAATTACTGACAGATGAGCAGCTCGAGGAGCACGTCTTAAATTTAAAAAAAAAAAAAAGAAAGAAAGAAAGAAAAAACAAAAACAGAGAAACCTTCTCAAAGAGAAGACAGCAAGAGCTCAAACTAATTGGTAGTAACTTGGTCTAAAAGGAACTGGGAAGAAAGACTATGCATCTCCTCAGTCCACTAAAAGCCAACTAAGGGTGAAGAATACAAAGCTAACATGTCGTTTCTCTTGTGCCTCCAGGAAGCATCATACCTGCTTTCTTCTCATGGCCTCCATTGAGAAGAAGAAGGCGGCAGAGAAGGAGTGAGTGAGGGAGAGAGTGTGTGTTTGAGAGAGAGAGAATGAGGGAAGGAGGGAGGACAGAGAGGGAGAGCGCGAGGATCTGTCGAACAGATTGTTCCTCCTTTCCTTTTCTTTCCCCGCATGCACATTCACCTCGCCGGTCATGTGACCTGGTGGCTCCCTCTGTCGGTCCTCTCCGTCAGAGGGTCTCCACAGAGCATGCTCAGTCATTTCCAACTGTAACACCACTCCATTTTTTCCCCCCCAAACTGGAAGACCCCCACTGCCAACGAAGACCCAAATCACCACCCAAAGGCTGCATACCCAACAAGAATAAGAGGAAAAAGCCTGCATAACCAGCATGTACAGACGATTTTATCTGTCAAATCATTCCTGTATTCATGCCAAATTCACTTATTCTATTTATACACATTTTGTAATTCCTTTCATCGTTTCATGTAAAAATAATAAATCTTCTCATCAGTAAAGGATTTTTAAGCTCCAAAAAGCCTTGACAGTATGCAGGCACTGCCATTTCAGGAGGAGCAATAGAGAGAAAGAAGGAGGAGGTACAAGAAATGAGGCCCAAAACCGCTGCTTTTCTTCATAGACAGCAGGCCACTTTTTGAACCTCTCAACAGGAGTGTCTTTTGTCTTCACTCAGCCCGAGGCCAAACAACACCACTAAACATGGCCTGCCAGGCTCATGAAACAGATATTAAGTTATAGGCTGAGCAGCCATTAAAGAAGCCTGGAAACACTTAGAATAGAAAGCACAAAAGGACCTGAAGATATCAGCCTACGAGATCAATCAAACTTAGCATAACATGTCAGTACAAAGGTTTTCCATCGTTGTTTTTGTTGTCTTTGTCATACTTTGTTTTAATGTGATCAATGAATTGCATCATCTATCCAATAAAAAAAAATGACATCACAAGGAAGTATATCAACGAACCCTGACATTTTATTTTAGCACTTCTGCCAACAATTAACTCACAATTAATAAAAAAAAACCAAAAACATAAAAACAGGTTAGTTCATTGGGAGACTTCCTGGACAGGTAGGAATGCAGATGTAGAAATGCTACAGCTTCTACTGTTTCACAGGTAAACAATAACAAGCTAATCCTGGCATGTGAGCTATGCAACATGCCCAAGACAATGACAATGGAAGCAGGTTGGGAGGCATACCTTCATACCTTTCTGACATTTTACTTGGGTGTCTAAAACATGACAGTACTCAAGTTATTATGAATAAAAAGAAAAAAAAACAGTTCTAACAGAAAGCATTATACTTTATATTGCAAGAATATTAACTTTAATTCTGATTCTGGCTTCTAAATTATGACAGCCAAATAATCAGGACATAATTATTACTCTCTCTGTATTAATTTTCTCTACAAAGCTCTCCTTTTCCTGCTCCAAATCAAGCACTCCCATTTCCATTATATAAGTGCATTTGTGCCCCTCCTAAAAAGCTCAGTGAGTCCCTGATGATAATAAAAAATAAAAATATTTTTTAAAAAGTACTCTTTCATAAGAAGCTATTCAGCTATTCTTCAAAGACTGCTCACCAGCCAAAACCCGCTCTTAAATGACATCGGCTTAATGATCCATTTATGCTCGCCACAATGGCTTTGTGCGCTGATCAGGTGACGTCATCACACAGCCACATCCATTTGTACTCGTTAAATTACTCGGCACTGCTGCAGCAATCTCTCTCCACGATTTCTGTCCTCCCATGTTCGTTGTGTCATGTATATGCTTGTAGAGGTGGACATGCTCACACAGTCATGCCTGAAACATGTCCATTTTGAAAATAACTGCACCTGCTATAATTTAACTTAAATGTGCGACCAGCTGAAACAACACCAAAGGACGGCTTACACCAACGGATGTGACGTCGCTTTTGTCACTTGACACCACTCGTAATGGTGAGAACGACAAGCATAAGGTCTCGAGACCAGTTGGTGACCCCTTACAACCACTGGTGGCTCAGGAAAAATGTGTGTTCCCCGATTGCAAGTGTTTGCTGTCTGCAACCAAGTTAAATTGATTGCAAAGAGGTTGCTGCATCAAAACCTTCCTTGTGATTTTGTTTGAAGATACTAGAAGATATCGCCTGTAGTTTGCATGGACAATGACAGCAGAAGTAGGCTTGGGAGACATCCATTTTTGTCATATCTTGTAGAGATTAGCATTTGAAGCAAAAATTCAATTTGTTATTCAGTGGGACCAGACAACCTCACTTGCCAACAGCTCTCCCTGATAAACACGTGTGTAGGCCAGCAAAACAAGCACTCCACCACACTCCACACTCCAAAAACTACAAATAAAAAAGCCCAAGGCATCAATGTGGACTAAAAAAAAAAAAAAAGCTTCAAATCTCAGTCTGATTGAGCATTGATGGAACAAACTTGATTCATACAGACCCAACACAGAGGAAGCTAAAGGATCTGCTGCCAAAGTTCTGATGATAACACACAGCTACACACCCTCAGAGGCTCCGCGTCCATTTCCTAAAGTGTCTAAGCTTTTCTAGGAGTATAAAGGGACCCCTAAAAAAATATTAGAGGGGTGATCTAATTGTTGGGTCCTAGAAACCCTTCATTAAAAAGCTATCCAGGATAAATCCATTATTATCTATTATTAGAAAAATGTGTTTTTGAAAAGACCCCATAGTTAAAAACCCTAAAAAGAGACTGCTAAGCCCAAATCATTTACATTGAGTAAATGTTAAGTAAAACAGAGTCATCTGAGAAATAATAAAGACAATCTCAAAGATGTCATCAGTGTGGTATTTTAAACAAGAAATAAATTTATGTTCTGAGATGGTCACATCACAGGACAATGTTACATTAACTACCCAGATAAAGAATTTAACTGCTCTCCAAAAGCTGATAAACAATTTCACTGTGTTCGTTTCTGGCTGACCTCCAGAGAAGAAAGGACTACTGTTACTAGCTTCAGTCCTAGAAATAAAGTCCTGGTTGAGATCAAGTACACCAGACCTAGGATCTTCAGTGGAGAACTAGCTGAATTATATCAAGGTCTGTCACAACAACAATGAACCAGCCAAAGACAGAAAACAGAGTTTTAATAAAGCTTTAATATTATGAAACTCTGTACATGCCTGTGAATTAAAAGTTAAACATCTCTTCCTCTTTATCTAGATAGATGCTTTAAAATAATTGCCTAAGGGCATTGCCAAGTGGCAAAAGAGGGACTCTGGTAAAACTTCACTTGCTTGCCGATGTCAGTGCTAGCAAAATACTACTAATATAAAACTGAAAATGCTAGCTAGATACCTTGCCAAAGTGTGACAACAGCTTGGCAATAACCACAAGGTAGGGACTCTTAACCAGACCGCTATAAGTCAGCTATGCAAAAAGCATCTGGCACGTGTAGCTTCTTCACACTCAAGTGGACCATGATGCCTTTACACTAATCAGCGTTTCCCCGCACAGACTGTGTTTTAGAGAATGTTCAAAGTATGCTGTCTACTCAAGTATATTTAGTGAGACGTTTAAACATTTATTTTTTTATTGATCCGAGAGAACCAGGCCACCTGTGATCAAATCAATAGTGGACAACAATAGCCACTTCCTGGCTCATGTTTTGAGTCACACCACAGCCAACAGCAAGTGTAAAACTCCTACACTGAGACAGCAGAGCAAAAGGATGACAACCAACTGCAGGCAAAGTCTGGAGAGGATTTGAAGTCTATCAGCAGGACGAGAGACTCAATGGAGAGGCAGCTGATCAGTTTGTTCTGTTATTTGTCACACAGTACATTCTAATATATTTCTTATCCAACCGCTTATCCTCCAGTACAGGGTTTCGGGGGGATCTGGAGCCTATCTCAACCATGACAACAGGAATAGACTAGTGACTTGGACAGGTCACAAAGTCTATGTCCCAGGGCTAACCCACAGACAACTGTTCACACTCAGATTGAAGCCTGCTGCTAATTTAATTGCCAAATAGCCTAATATGAATTTTTTGGACTGTGGGAGGAGTACCCGTAAAGAACCCACCAAGCACAGCTGAACATACAAACTACGCAGACAGCCCACAGCTGACCATTTGATTTGGACCCAGGATCTTGGGCAACACAATGGTACGGTGTAGTAGGGATGTGCACAACTAGTCGTCTATGAACTAATCGTTGCTACTGTAACTCGTCAGTACCAGATGAACTAGTAGTTTGATGCCCAATGTCGGTAAACTGTTGTGTCCTAAATTTTATGCAGTCATCTGCCACCAGGTGGAGCACTGATGTTGAGAAACTCCATAAGTCTATTAATCTAGGCCTGATCTTTTTGTTAACATCATTGTCATTAACTATTTTAAAGTTGAAAGAATGAGATTGCAGATACAAGCAGGGAAAATGAGCTTTCTCTAAAAGGTGGATGGGCTCTCCCTTACTACAGAGTAAGGCGTTTAGTCATTTGGTAGAGGCTTAGAATAGCCCACTACTCCGCTACATCGAAAGGAGCCAGCTAAGGCAGTAAGGTATTCTGCTCTGGCATGTCCAACCGGGAAGCAGACCCAGGGTAGATCCAGGACACGGTGGAGAGATTACATCTCTTGGCATCTCTTGAGAACACCTTAATTTTCCCTGGATAAGCTGGAGGAGGTGACTGGCAAGAGGGAGGTCTCTGTGACCCGACTTCAGATAAGCGGCAGAAAATTGATAGATAGATGAGTTATCATTTTGTTATTTTATAGGGCTGCCACAAACGATTATTTTGATAGTCGACTAGTCACCGATTATTTTTGCGATTAGTCGACTAATCAGATCATGCATCCATTGGACGTACAACGTACAGCTTATTGCACCAGCACGCATCTGCTCTTATATAACTATCATTAGCTTACAGCTTTAAGTGCTTAAGGTATGTGCTAACTAAAAATAAAGACGAGATGATAGTTTATTAAATTTTAATGAAATTTGCAGATTGTTTCGGTGAAGTTTAATCTCAGCCGTTTGCTCCTTTCTATCTAAAATATAACAGGACACCGGAGTATATTCTCGAGCATCTCACACTTCTGATAATCAGTTGTCTGCTTGACGTTTATTCAGCTGTGTAAAAACTATAACTTTAATCTCAGGCAAACCGATTTACTCAGGAACAAATAAAATACTGAAAAAGCCAAACAACAACATTTTTAAGTTATCTAAGTGACTTATATATCATGTTTAACCTGAGTAGCGAAAGACGGCGGTGGGTTTGAAAACGATTTGCCGGGAGTCCGGTGTTCTCACCGGCTCTAGTGAGCCTTGAACCCCGGCTAGCTATCGAGCTGGTGGGTAACAGACGTCTCCGAAAACGTCGGAGCGCCTTTGAAAATATGTGGTGTCTTGATAAACTGAGCAGATATCTGAGGTTTACACAGCTACATTCTCGCCTGAAAATATGTTAAACGTTTATTTTGTGACCCAGAAAGAATAATAAGAGTAATATTAAAACCAACTAGCTACCGCCATTGTTGGAAACTGAGCAGGGCCGCGCTATGAATTCTGGGACACAGCTGCTTCTTCTTCGGGGTTTAAAGGCAGCTGGCATCCTTGTACATGCAGTGCTGCCATCTTCTGTTTCAGTCTGTTATTACACTCTTAAATCCTACTACTTATTCCTGCGTCTTTTGGGATCTTATAAAGCTTCAAACGACGCGTCGACTATTAAATTAGTCATCGATGATTTTGATAGTCGACGTAATCGTGACTAGTCGACTAATCGTGGCAGCCCCATTATTTTAATTTTAAGTTTAACTGAAGTGGTTGCCTTGAATTTCGAATCGAACAACATGCACCATTCATAATCCAGAGCACATTTATGAGTTTTCCGGATCTCTGGATCTGTTTCGAGTATAGACTGTATTGTTCATAATCCACGATGCGAGGTGCTGCTCAGTTAAGTAACATGATTCATTATTGAAGAATATGATTAATAGTTTTCAAATTTTATTAACAGTTTTCAAATAAGAGTTTTTGAAATTGTCAAATTTAGCTTGATATCCGAGTGTTTTAGTTTCAGCATATAGCACATGCAATAACACAACAGAACACTGCAACAGCAGTGAATCATCAGTGAGCATGTGCACTGAACAAATTTAACAATCAAGATGCTGAACAGCTGCAGGGGTCAAATAGTACCAACAACTTACTACAAAATCCTTACAACAGCATAGACCATGTTGTAAGACAATGAAGAGCAAGTGGAACCTGTTACGTGCATATATTCACAATAGGCACGGCTTAGACACTAAAAAATGTAAACAATGCAACATCAAATTTTAATCAATAAAAACCATATATCTTATTTGAAAATGTATCAATACATCTTAAAAAGTCAATGCCACACATCAGTTATTTTACCTTAATAGATGACTTCATGGGCTTTAGCGTGTCTGCTTTTTTAAAATCTTTAGAATATTTGTCACAAGTGTGCCTGCTACACAGAACCATTTGGCAGCATCACGATTCCCTTATTAAGGCAATTTTATCTCGACAATATAAAATCAACCACAGGAGCCCAAAGCACTGCTCGACATTTGTCCAAGGCTGTTCTCCAACTTCATCTCCTGTCTGAATGAGACACAGATGTAACCAGTGTACACTGAATAAAGAGGAAATTAGAAACACCTGTACAATACAATGCCAAGCTCCTTTCACCCAGCTAAACACTAATAACGGAATTGGCAATGGCCTAGCATTTGTGTAGTGCTTTTCTAGACTTAAGCTTTGTAGTTGAAAGTAGTGCAGGGCAATATGGCCAAAAATATTTATCACAATATATATTTGAAAATCTGCGATAACGATATAACTGACTATATAATTGACGCAAGACAAAGTACTTTACAACTCCACAACTTTATTAGTGCAAAAAAACCAAAAAAAAACCCCATCAATGTATTTTCACTTAAACAAGCAGCTGTTTTTTATGTGCACTAAAGTTATATAAAATTTTACATTTAACAAATGCAAATTCCTTGCTGACAGTTTAACCAAAAGGCATTTCCAGTGGAAATTGGCCAACATATCCTCAGCATAACCATGTATAATATCCACAAAACTTAAAGAGGTTATACACAAACAATACGGTAATATTATGTTGAAGCACAGTACATATTACTCCGCAAGGCTCCTGCCTACGGTAGCCGTAATGCTCCGACAATCCATCAAGCGGTGCAGCGTCGTAGCTTACGAAAGTCCTACTAAAACATTTTTCGACAGATTTTTGAGCGCCGTGTACCAGTAAGCACAACCAGAATTCATACATAAGGCGTACCGGATTATATCGGGCACTGTCGATTTTTCAGAAAATCAAAAGGATTGATTTTAAGTGTGCCTTATTTTCCGAAAAACACTGTAATAACGACGGCCCGCTTGCATGCTCTACCAAAAATTATGCTTTGGTGTGTATCTGACAGATGAAAGCCAAACCAGTTCCGCACCACTGAAGTTGCACCATTTTTACAAACCAATTCTTGTTCATCTGTTTCATACAACGACCTGCTTTCGCCCTTCTCATTCTCTGTCGACACCATGCTTTTTCCGCCATGTGCGTATGAAAATAAAGGCACTGTGCATGCATGTTTTACCCATATTCTATCGCAATATTTCATTTTCTTATCATTGCCTAACCTTATACTGCTATTACCGTGAATGGTATGATATGGCCCAGCCCTACTAGTTGAAAGTTTACCACCAGGAGACATTTGAATATCCAGCTGAGTGGGTAACCCTCTAATATACATGCCAGTCAATGGTCTCCTTTACTCCCATTGGTAAGACACATCAATCACTTACCTGTTGTCACCTGAAGTTGCTGAATCTCACTGATATTCTATATTCTCCTAATATACTTATCCATTTTTATTTTTATTTTTTTAAACTGAGTATAACTAAGTGAGTGAACCTATTATTTCAACAGGAACATGTTTACAGAGGTCAAGTCAGAAAGCAATTTTCTTCCATAGGTCTACAATCACAGCTATCGCCACCTAGTGGCTTTCTAATTGAATGCAGGTTCAAGGCACTTAGATGTTAGCTACAAATTTACAACTCAGAAACTATGTCTTTGTTTTATACCATGTAAGCACAGAACACAAGATGAGGACAGAAAGTCAGAGACAGGAACGGAATAGAAAATTTGGTCAATAAAAGGCAAAAATTAGTGTTGTGATTATTTTGGTCAATTTTATAATCGCAATTATTTAACACAATTATTGACTATATTAAAAAAAAAACTGCATGATGTTTGTTAAACAGTGGATTCTCTTAGCTTTAAATGTAACTCAACTGAAAATCAAATAAACATGACACAGGTTCATTTGACAATGAGTTGGGCCGGGACTAGCGGGTCTTTTTGACAGTGAAGCCCATCTCGCAAAGGCAAGTAGACTGCTGTCATGAAAGCGTCTCTCTTTTGAAAATCAAAACCACTCTTATTAAAACTTAGCAATGAGGGGAATGGGTAAACAAAGGAAGAACACCGTAGTCCACAAACAAAAAGTCATACACTAACCAGCAGGTATACCAACGTCTTGATGTCCTCCATTGTTGTGGTGTTGTGTCGCATACAAATGATGTCACTGGACTTTCACTTGCGTTTCTATAACGACCCCACGCACACTAAATGGTACTCGATTGTAATTGAAAATGACTGTGTGGCAGGGCATGGTCTGTAGCGCAGCTGCGGGGGAGGCGGACACACCTGACCGGCATCTGCAATAATCAATTACAGTGGTGCCAAAACCCAGAAATCGAGCATGGCGGAACTACAACTGGGTCAGCCAGGCGAGGTGCTGAACCAAATGGTGGCCGGGAGAGCGGAAGGAGTAGGTGGCGGTGTTACGCCGCCAGTGGGAACAGCTGCAGGACCGCACAGAGTGCGGGGATGAAGCTGTTACAAGTCTGGCAGCTCGGATTGGGTCCTGGCTGACACTGCCGCCTCCCCCTCGGCGTCCCTCAACCGTATGACATTGGCTGGTGTCCGTTCTGTCCGGCACCCGTGCCGGTCCCCAGGGTGAGGCCAGCCAAGGCACAGCCTACCTTCGCACCAGTACCAACTCCTCGGGTGGGAGCAGCTAGTACCCGGCAGGTGCCTGCACCTGTTCCTGTTCCCTGGAGGAGGGCAGCTGAGCAACCTCCACTTCCACCACCTGCTCAGCCCAACCCGGTGGACAGCGTGCCAGAGGGACCTGCTCTGCTGGAGCTGGGGATCAGGGCGCCAGAGGGACTTGCTCAGCCTGAGCTGGTTGACAGCGTGCAGGAGAGTCCTGCTCATCCAGAGCCGCAGGCCGAAGTGAGGGAGAGTCCTGCTCAACCGGAGCCGGAGGTCAGAGTGCAGGAGGGACCTGCGCACCAGCTGGACCTGCCTCGTGTCTACCAGAGGCCAGCGTGCGGTGGGGTCCTGCGTGCCGGCCGCCTGCGAACCTCAGCTCACGTCCGTAACTGCTGCGCCAACGCCGCTTGCCATGCGGCCGAACCAACACATCCCTGCTGCTGAATAGGTTCGGCCGGATGGCTCCCCGGCCTCAGTCAGGCGATGGGGGTATGTGGCAAGGCGTGGTCTGTGGTGTGGCTGCGGGGGAGACAGACACACCTGAGCGGCATCAGCAATCACGCCTCACCGGCTTAAAAGCAGAATGAACTGGGTTCTGTTGTTGTTAGTGGTGTGTTTAGCTGGCAACTGAAAAGCTGCCACCATGCGTAACTTATGACAACCGTAAATAAAAGAAAAAGTGCTGAAAAGTGGGAAAATGTGGTCGAGTCTGTCATGCATTGTTTAGAGACTGAAACCATGTCGAGCCGAGCAGGTACTAGTGGGAAAGGGCTACGAATGATGAAAACAATCAGCTAAAGGCTTCATAATAGGCCGTCACAAACAATCGAAAAATGTCATAGCACAAATGGTGCTGGCTGAAAGGTCTCTTTTAGTCATGGGAGGGTTGAAAGCTTTGTTATTTTTGTTTTCATAATCATTGGAAGCCAAAATATTAATTTACAATAAAATTGAATTAGTTGCCCTGCCTGATCTTTACAGGCTAAACACACCCAGTGTGATTTGAAGCTCTGCAAAGGAGGCAGACAAGATAGCACACACACCCAGTGTTTTCCTGATGTTCGGATTAACCCAGGATGCACACGCTTTAAAGTGGCAGCACCAAGAAAAAGCCAACCATGAGGTTCAAACACATAACCTTCTTGCTTTGAAGCAACATTCATAACTACTGGTTCACCATGCTACCCTTAGTTTTCAAATGGTTCTTTCATGTTGGTATTTTCTTTTTGGATATTTAGGCACCTAGTTGGTGAAGTGGTTCCTACAAAGCAGGGCTGCCACACAGGAAATAAAACATTTTCCCACTTTGCTGTCACTTTTACAGTGAAATCAACTTCAAAGAATCAGCAGGTGATCCTTCTGCATTATATCTATGCTGGGGGTGTGTCATAACCGCAAAGGCTTGAAACCCCTACACTGTACCCCATCATGCACCTCACTAAAAATGTAACTACACATTACATAAATGCAGCCTTCAGTTACTGGGATTGGCCCATTGAGTAACATTTCCTCCTAAACAGTTCTGGTCAGTTCTTCTTGTGATACCATATTTTTTAACTGACTAAATGAGAAAGGCTGAAGAAGACAAAGACGAAGAAGAAGAAGACGAAGAAGAAGACGAAGACGAAGACGAAGAAGACGAAGACGAAGAAGACGAAGAAGAAGAAGAAGAACTCCACCATCAACTAAAGTTTTGGCATAATAATGACCACAGAGCAATAGGGATGGGTACCGATGGTTCTGACATAAACGGTAGTAACCAGACCGAAAAGCAGCGCACATTTCGGTGCTTCATTTCGGTGCTTTTTTTTTCTTCCCTGAGATGTCATAAACTTTGGATTCTAGCCAATCATTTTACCTTTCCAAGGATGGTAGGCGGGCCCAGGTACGTACATTCTTTTAGAGCAGAGCTACAGATTAAAAATGCCCAAGGCGAAGCGGTCAAAAGTCTGGCTGTACTTCACAGCAAAAGATGCAAACTCAGCAGCCTGCAACAAGTGCTTTAAGTTGATACTGTGCAAAGGAGATAACACCTCAAATCTGATGAAACACCTGGCGACGCATAGCGTTTTTTTAAAAGCCAAAAATGTATCGTATTTGATAGCTTGCTGCAAGACCTCACACCGAGCACATCTACTGCAGGTGTGGTGCCTGTTATCGGACCCCGAGTTAGCAACATCCCCCAAGAACCCGAAGAGGAGAGTCCTGGCCCTACCCCTGCCAGTGTAGCAGAAATGATGACGGATGATGATGGCAGCAGCAGCCGTTCTTCTCTGGGCGAGTAGCTTAATGTTGTTCGTGTGTAATTTACGTTGAGCAGGCTAACCACGTTATTAAATTAAGGCATGTAAGGTGGACTAGCAAACACCGTCGTAGTTACATGCAGCTGTCTTCTTGTTTGATGGCAGATACTCCCTTCACCCTGGCCAAAAAGGCTAAAATGACCAAAGAAAAAGTGCAGAAAAAAGAGACTGCTAAAAATAAAAACATAAGAGGTTTTTGGACAAAGTTTGTGTTCTCCATTCTTTAAGCACCGGTTCGAGCACCGTTTAAGCACCGGCACCTTTTCAAAAGTACCAGTTTGGCACCGGTATCGGATAAAACCTAAATGATACCCATCCCTACAGAGCAATGTGGTTATGAGGTTAAATGGGGTTGAACTAGCACTACTATAAATGTTGGCAATAGCGGTGGTGCCTGACATTTCTATAGGTGCTACATAACTTACAACTCTGTCTTACACATTTACAATAGCTTATTTTAAAAAAATAAATAAACACTGCTAGGTTTAATAAAATCTTTAGTATCCCCCCCCCCCCCCCAAAAAAAAAAATAGGGTTGGGTTCAATTCATGTTTTAACTGGTATCTGGAATTAAGTAGAAGTACCCAGCTACACCTTTTTTTTTTTTTTTTGGCATTTTAGACTGATCTCTAAAATGTCTTTTGTCTCTTTGGTGCTGGAGAAATTTGCTTTCTACCAGTTTCAGGATCTCCTAGAAAAAAAATGTCATCACTTAAACATTTCAGTCTGGTTTCAAAACACATAATGGCACAGAATCAGATCATTTATTGATTTTATACTGGAGAGTTGTACTAAAGAAACTCTGTAAAGGTTTCACCACCAGGTTGATTAGCTTTTCATCATCACCTGCTCCCCTCACATGGGGGCTTTACAAGGATGCATCCTAGGTCCAGTACTCTTCACTTTTCCTGCTCCCATTAGGATATATTTTCAAAGAAAATTTCAAAGAAAACGTATCCCAATGTGAGTCATCTGTTATGCAGATGACTCACAAATCTATCTTGCTCTCAAAAAGAATACCACAGCCCCAATTTCAGACAAAGTTGTATTTCTTGAACCTGAATCAGCAAAAAACAGAAGTGGAACTAACCCTCCTGAGCTTAGCCTTACATGTCCTTTAAATGTCATCTTGGCCCTTTGGATAATTTCTAAATGTCCCTTGCAAAAAGAACTGACAACAGCTTCACATTTGGTAAACAAATAAATGCTGTT
Source organism: Pelmatolapia mariae (assembly GCF_036321145.2). Taxonomy (NCBI): domain Eukaryota; kingdom Metazoa; phylum Chordata; class Actinopteri; order Cichliformes; family Cichlidae; genus Pelmatolapia; species Pelmatolapia mariae. The sequence goes on from NC_086233.1 coordinate 34,592,540, forward strand.
ATTGGAGCTAGACTCTTCCAGTTGAGGGCCCTTCTAAAGTCTAAGCCCATTGTCTCTTTCATTGACTGTAAGGAAGTAATTCATGCCTTCATTTAGGGCTGGGCGATATGGCCTAAAATCCATATCACGGTATAATTTGAAGCATGTGCGGTAACAATATATATCGCGATATATTCTTTTCTTCTGTATAACGTATTTTACACACTATAAAGGTAGGGCTGTTCGATAGAACGATATATATTGGATGACGATATAAAAACATCTATCGTTTCATTTTACGCTATCGTTTGTTTCGTGGTGTCGCAAAATAAACTGTTTACGGCAATATTTTTTCATGGTTTTGATAGTCACTGTAGTGGCTATATTAATTTCTTAAAGTTATCTCTTTCTCTTATATTTAATATAACCACACTACAGACGGACAAGCGCCTGTTTTTATGCGTTGTCGTTAGCAACAACGATGGTAAAACCATCGCATGTCCGCTTGTTTATTTTCCATATAAAGCTTTCACAATAAAGCTCAAGATCCTGTTGAGACTTTTCAAAATAAACTGAATCACTTGAAAGAGTATGCAGAGAGTTTACGGATGAGAAGCAAAAAAAAGAGCCGTCAGGTGCTAAAAAAATAAACCTTAGACTCAAACGTTAGAACAGGCTTTTCCCCGCAGCACGCTGTATAGTAAATACTCACAAAGAAAACGGCGGCCGTTACAACTTATGTCTAAAAATGTATCGTTTCATGCATCGGTTAAAACACTCGACTTCAGGTACACGATGCCCAGCTGGAAACACTTCACGCAAGTCAAGCTGCCTGAGATTCACAGAATTTACAGAAAATGTTACATTTTTGTGATTTATATCGTTATCGGGACGATAGACGTCTTATATCGGGATATGAGATTGTGGTCATATCGCACAGCCCTACTTTAAGGCACACTTAAAATCCTTTAATTTTCTCAAAAATCAACAGTGTGCCTTATGTATGAATTCTGGTTGTGCTTACTGACCTCGAACCGATTTTATGTAGTACATGGCCCGCAGAAATCTGTCAAAAAATGTTTTAGTACGACTTTGGTAAGCTATGAAGGTGCACCGCTTGATGGATTGTGGGAGCATTACGGCTGCCGTAGTCAGGAGCCTCGCAGAGTAATCTGGGTCCAAAACTCCTTCTGCTTCAGGTCCCAAAGTCAAACGAACACTGCGGCATCACTGAGAGTTAAAAACTGTCTAAATTCTTTCATCTTTAATAAAATGATCAGCGTTGCTGCTTTACCAGGTGTAACAATGAAGTTTAACATCCAGGCATGAAAACAGAATTTATTAAATTCAACGGAGTTAGAAGTTTTCAGGAAGTTAGCTCGCTAGTTTCCACCTAAACATGATATAGCATGTTCTGACTGAGAGATTTCTGAAAACATTAAAACGTACAGCTCTGCTATCACTTCCAACATAAATGAAGACAGAAAACTAAACAGCAGTGACGTTTGTAGGGTTACTGAAATTGGACTAGCTGGTATATAATGATGTCCTACGTGATCGCTAGCAAAACAGCTACGTTAGCATAACATTAGCACAGTGAAGCTGAAGGATGAACGCTAACTTTTTTCCACTCGATAAAAGTTAACGTGAGGGTTTCTGGTGGTTAGGGACAAATGCAATTGCATAGCAGGATGCTATAAACGGACCAAACTTCAGTCAGGAGAACAACTGAGATAATCCATCCACAATACGAGGTTAGTCATTAATATACTGCAACAACATGGGAATAGAGCAGCTGCAAGAGAATTCAGCATTAATGAATCAATGGTACGGAAGTGGAGGAAGCGCAGTTTTTGGCTTTCCCCATATTCCAAAAGTGTTTTGTCTCTTTGCTATTACTGTCACCCGGCATAATTTGCAGATGATGTTGTTTGCAGCCGCTGCAATGCTTTCGACCAAAACAGGCGCAGCTTGATGATGACACCATCAACATGCGCTATCGCGGTAGAGCGGTATAGTCAAATGGCCAAATTTATACCGTTTCTACCGTATACCATTTATACCGCCCACCCCTACCTTCATTTCATGCAGGCTTGACTATTGCAATAGTCTTTATCTGGGCAGCCAGGCTCTGCTTTCTCATCTGCAACTTGTCCAAAATGCATCATCTCGACTCCTTACAGGAACACACAAGCGGGACCACATTTTTCCTGTTTTGGCTTCTTTCTCTCACAGTGTTTTTCAGCTTTTGTTTGTTTTCAACTAATTAAATGGGTTAAAACCTTCTGACATTCCTGCTCTTAACTATGCACATTCCCAAAAGAGCGATGAGATAAATACAATTCAGTCAGTACCCCTAAAATACAAAGATGGTACCCAACCCTACCAGTTTCAAAATGTAGGTTAAATAAATAAATAAATAAATAAATAAATAAACAAACTTTTACATGTTATAACATGTTTTGACCAGTGATCTGTTGGGCATGGCAATACCAGACCATCAATGTTTCAAGTTTTCTCCTTTGAATTATCAGATAATATTAAGAATACATTATGGCCCCCAAATTGGCTGTGCCGCACACAGTGGTGTCACCACAACCCTATCACCGTTTTTAATACCGCTGCATCAATATAATTATCTAACGCTCATGTCTTCAACCCAACTACGCTAGTTTACAAAAACTTAGGAGTGCACAACAAGCCCAAATGAAACCAAAGCGTGGCTTGAACCACCAGACATGACGTTTCGGTGAGTATTTACTCTATGCTATAGATATTAATGCCTCACTTATACTATGATGTAGACATAGAAACCCAACAGCCAAGTAGTCCTCCTTGTTGTATGGCTTTAAAGTCCACCTAAAGTCTACTGCTTGGACCGTATGTGTAGTTTATGCTCCATCATGTAAATTTGTGGACAAGTGCATGTGGTTGCAAAAAAAACCCCAAAAACAAAAAAGCTAGCCATTTGCATGAACCCTCACACTACACTCACCATCTGATGATAAAATTTATATCACAGGGAACCACACAGACCCTGTTGGTCTTGCAAACATGTAAATTATAGTCCCACAATAAACTGGAGCAGTTTTGAAACTCAAACAGGGATAATGCTTAAAGTTGGTGATAAAAATACGATTCTGGGTTTAGATTGTGACTCTTGAAGTGGGTGTAAAATTGATTTAGTTTGGTTCTGAGGGGGTGAAGTAGGAGGAATATATTTTTTCATGGATTTACCTTTTTACATTCATTTATTCAAACATTCATTCAGGTTGCCTGTTAATAACCAATCTGATAACCAATGAGTCTTTTAATCTTTAAAATTAAAGGTCGAACATTTCATTCATATCATTTCTATCACATGAAAAATAAAGCCTTCCAATTCCACCGACTGTACTCCAACATGGTGCCTGAAATTATCAGCTTAAAACCATCAGATTGGCGCGCATATTTCCTCATTTTCCTCCTTTTTAAAATAGGTGAAGTGGCCGTTTGAGGGCAAATGCATCAAATAACAAACACTCAGTCACTCACTCACACACCAGCTATGAGCGTAAACGGAAGTGGCTCCACAGCTCAATGCCCTACACCTTTCTCTGCTACACCTCGAGATACTCTCAGCACTGTTGGAGCGACCTCTGCCGAACAAAGCAAGCATACCATATCTACCATATCTACTAAAAAGAAATGAAGCACCAGAGACTGAAGCTGTGGCAGCTTTACACATGCCGATCAGCTGAAATGATCCACCTTCACCAATAAAACCTTCCTGTAAAAGCAAATCAAATCAATGCGCCTACAAAACAGCCAGCAACACTGAGAGCCGTGACAATATCCAACACAGATCAGCCTTCACTCGAAGAATAATTCAAATCATAATTGAAAGGTTAAAAAAGAGAAATAATGAGTGAAAAGGTGAATCCGGATCTGGCGCCATATGTATGCAATGGGAGGCTGTTGCAGCTCTGCCAGTGCTGGCTTCATTTGACTGCATCAGTTACAGCACGCCACCGTGGAGATAGCATTATCAGTCGAGCGTTTAACCTCACTGTTGGGGAATAAATGGAGGCCGATCGGTGTAAAGAGGACAATCGCAGGAATCCGGTTTTTTTAGGAATTTAAAAGTGAGCATTCTGCTGTTAGCTAGCATCGCTGCTAACAGCTAGCTACAAAACAGTGTACAAATTAGCCACCAGTGAGCCGGCGACAAACAGTGCAGCAAGAACTGTGAGAATATTGGCTAAAAATTCAAGTTTAAGGTGTGTACGTGGTTTATTTTGAACCGCTAAAGCTGGACACAGGCAGGACAGTGACACAACCCGGGACCATGCATAATCAGACCCCGGCGAAAAGCGAACAACGTGCCTGCACAGAGTATTCATTTTCCGGGGCGCAGCATCTTCCTGCACATTCAGTTGCCCTCCGGTCCAGCACAAAAGCAAAAGACTCCAAGGCTGGCAGCGGCCAATTTAACGCGAACCGACAGTTCGACACCGGCGGCTCGGCCGCTCTCAGGGGGGTGGTCCACCCGTCGGGACAAAACATATTTTCCGTGGAGCGGAAAACAGGGCAAAAGTAAAACAAGCTTGGCGCAGAAAAAGCTCACACACTCACCTCGGTCCCAACCGAAGCCATGGTGCCTGGACGTAAACTCCGCCCACCGTGGAATTACGTCACATTTATTGATGCGCGCACTGTGTTAAAAAGCCACACCTGAAGGCTGCTTTTGAAGAGCTTCTGTACTAAGACGGGGTATCAACGGCTACGAAGGACAAAATGAGGGGCAAACAAGGGCAAGTCGAACAATTTATGGGGAAAAAATGGCAAATTTCCCAGAACAAAATTTGGAAATATACAAGAAAAAGCTCTCAAATTTCTGAGAAGAACAAAAACATTTTTTTTGCAAATTTAGAAGGAAATTTTTTAATTAAATATTTACGAAGAAAAAATGGAAAAGGTTACCAAAATTTAGAACAAAAATTTAGAAAATAAATTAACAAATTCGGGAGGAGGCCAGGACACGCTGGAGAGATCTCTCGGCTGGCCTGGGAACGCCTTGGTGTTCCCCCGGATAAGCTAGAGGAGATGGCTGGAGAGAGGGAGGTCTGGGCTTCTCTGCTTAGGCTGCTGCCCCCGCGACCCGGCCCCGGATAAAGCGGAAGAAGATGGATGGAATTAACAAAGGAAGAATTACAATACAAAGTCACACATTTGCTAGGAAAAAATGGCAAATTTACTAAAATTGGGGAAAACAAGGAAAAAGTTGCAGATTTCTTGGAATAAAACGTACAAATCATGCTTATTAAACATTCTGCTTTTGAAGGGTTTCTGTACTAAGATGGACTTTCCTTCCTACTGCTGTCAGACTCCACAACAAAGACTTTGCAGCTGACCAGACACGCACATCCACACATGTGCAATAACAGTAAGTGCAATTCTCTTTTTCTGACAACATTGTATTTTGTTCTATTGTATACAGTATTTTATTCTAGTCTATTGTGTACAGTATCTTATTATCTTATCCTATTCCAGTGTGTTTTCTTAAGTTTTGCTACTGTAACTTTGCACTGTCCACCTTCTGCTGTAACAAAACAAATTTCCCACGTGTGGGACTAATAAAGGTTATCTTATCTGACTCTTAGAGGCTATGAAGGACAAAACAAGGGGCAAAGAAGGACAAATTGAAAAATGTATGAGGAAAAACTGTCAATAGGATAAAATACAAGAAAAGCTCTCAAATTTATGAGAACAAAGTCAGAAATTTTATTCAAAAAGTTGCAAAGCTAATTTAAAACTTGTCAAGACATAGAAATACACATACATCCATACACACTAAATATACAGTCAGGTCCATAAATATTGGTACATCAACACAATTCTAACATTTTTGGCTCTATACACCACCACAATGGATTTCAAATGAAACAAACAAGATGTGCTGTAACTGCAGACTGTCAGCTTTTATTTGAGGGCATTCACATCCAAATCAGGTGAACAGTGTAAGAATTACATCAGTTTGCATATGTGCCTCCCACTTGTTAAGGGACCAAAAGTAATGGGACAGAATAAGAACCATAAATCAAACTTTCACTTTTTAATACTTGGTTGCAAATCCTTTGCAGTCAATTACAGCCTGAAGTCTGGAACACACAGACATCACCAGTCACTGGGTTTTATCCCTGGTGATGCTCTGCCAGGCCTCTACTGCAACCGTCTTCAGTTCCTGCTTGTTCTTGGGGCATTTTCCCTTCAGTTTTGTCTTCAGCAAGTGAAATACATGCTCAATCGGATTCAGGTCAGGTGATTGACTTGGCCATTGCAAAGCAGTCCATTTCTTTCCCTTCAAAAACTCTTTGGTTGCTTTTGCAGTATGCTTTGGGTCACTGTCCATCTGCACTGTGAAGCGCCGTCCAATGAGTTCTGAAGCATTTGACTGAATGTGAGCAGATAATATTGCCCGAAACACTTCAGAATTCATCATGCTGCTTTTGTCAGCACATCACATCACATCATCAATAAATACAAGAGAACCACTTCCACTGGTAGCCATACATGCCCACGCCATGACACTTCCACCACCATGCTTCACTGATGAGGTGGTATGCTTAGGATCATGAGCAGTTCCTTTCCTTCTCCTTACTCTTCTTCTCTGGGAGGCACATATGCAAACTGTTGTAATTCCTACACCGTTAACCTGATTTGGATGTAAATACCCAAATAAAAGCTGACAGTCTGCAGTTAAAGCACATCTTGTTTGTTTAATTTGAAATCCATTCTAATGGTGTATAGAGCCAAAAATGTTAGAATTGTGTTGATGTCCCAATATTTATGGACCTGACTGTACATATATACATATACATACACAAGTACATGCACACGTTCATACATATATAAGATGCATTATGCATGAGGTGGTAACCATGGATGACCAATGGATGACCACGATGTCCAAGTGACTCATGACATCATGAGGAGCAGTTATAGAGTCTAACTGCTGTTGGGATGAATGATCTGCAAACGCACTCCTTCCTGTAGTGATGGTGTTTCAGTCTCTGACTAAAGGAGCTGCTCAGTGCACTCCCACACTCATGCAGAGGGTGATGTGGGTTGTTCATGATGGATGTCAGCTTTACTAGCATCCTTCTCCCGCCCACCACCTCCACAGACTCCAGAGGACATCCCAGCACAGAGCTAGACCTCCGCACCAGTTTGCCAATCCTGCTCCTCCTGTCCCTGTTTGTGCATCCACTCCCCCAGCAGGCCACTGCATAGAAAAAGGTGGTTACTACCACAGTGTCATAAAATGTCCTTAACAGAGTCCTGCAGACTCCGAAGGACCTCAGTCTCCTCAGCAGTTGGAGTCGACTCTGGCCCTTTTTATACAGGCTGTCTGTATTTGTAGTCCAGTCCAGTTTATTGTTGAGGTTAACACCCGGGTACTTGTATGTGTCCACTGTCTCAATGTCTTTTCCCTGGATGTTCACCAGTGTTGTAGGGGGTGACTTCCTCCTGAAGTCTATGACCATCTCCTTCATCTTGCTAGCGTTGATTTGGAGAGCATTGGTCTCACACCAGCCAACAAAGTCACTGATGACCCTCCTGTATTTCTGATCGTTTCCGTCTGATACGCATCTGATGATGGCCATATCATCTGAGAACTTTTGTAGGTGGCAATGGTCTGAATTATAACAGAAGTCAGAAGTATACAGGCTGAACAAGAAGGGTGAGAGAACCATGACCTGCGGCGCCCTGCGTGCTGCAGATTACCATGTCGGACAACAATCATGAAGCCTCACATACTGTGGTATGTTGTTTAGGTAGTCAGTGGTCCATGCAGTCAGCTGTTTGCCCACTCTGGTTCCCTCCAGCTTCCCTAGTGTAGGCTGGTTGGTGTTGAAAGCACTGGGGAAGTCAAAAAACATGATCCTCACAGTGTTCCCTGCCTGCTCTAGGTGAGAGAGGGATTGCTGCAACAGGTACATGACAGCGTCATCCACCCCAATTCCAGACCGGTAGGCAAACTGCAAATCTAAAATTATTAAAATAAAACCTGAGTTGAACAGTAACGTGAGAAATGTTACGACATGTCATAATTTATTTAATAAAGCCTAAAATGCAGAACCAGTGTGTGAAAAACACACTGATTCAGTGACTTGTAGGACCACCTTTAGCAGCAATAACTTTAAGTAATCATTTTCTGTCTGACTTTATCAGTCTCGCACATCGCTATGGAGGAATTTTTTTCTTTTCCTGTACTGCACCAATCAGACAGCGCACTGGACACCCTCACATACTGCTTCCTGTCTGTCATGTGCTCAGTAATATAGCTTCTCTCTCAGTAGCAGCCGCTGAGAAATCTCCCAAACGTCGTGAACTTGAGAACTAGACGACATAGCAGTTTCAAATTGATACTATAGATCTACTCAAGGTCAGAAGCAATGTTCCCTCTAATTTTTCACGTGTCTGAGCGAACACACAAACTCCCTGAGCGGTCCCTTGGACCACCGTGAGCGACATCAGACGCCGGCATCTAATCCATCCAAGTTACATGGTTTATTAAAATCTAAGGAGCTTGGAAAGAAAAGCGTCTGGACTTCTTAAAGTTGCTTGAAGACGTTTCACCTCTCATCCGAGAAGCTTCTTCAGTTCTAAGGTCAAATGGCCGAGAGTCCCAGATTTAAACCCAGTGGGAGTATCCCCCCAAAGAGGGACAAAGGACCCCCTGGTGATCCTCTAATCACATGAGCCAAGGTGTGAAAGCGGGTGTGGGACCTAATCAGCCAGGGTTTCGGGTGAGCTCATTGTTAAACCTGGCCCCACCCTAACATGTGAATTCCTGAGGTCAGATGGCCCAGAATGTGAGTGGGCGTTAAGGCGTCTGGGAAGGGATCTCAAAACTGGATTATAGATGGCAGACAATTGGTGTCGTAAACCACCGCCTCTGTTCAAAGATGGTCGCTCACAGTGGACATAGATGGCCTCTTTCACTCCTCTTTCAAACCATCTGTCCTCTCTGTCCAAAATGTGAACATTGGCATCCTCGAAAGAGTGACCTTTATCCTTAAGATGCAGATGGACTGCTGAGTCTTGTCCTGTGGAGGTGGCTCTTCTATGTTGTGCCATGCGCTTGTGAAGTGGCTGTTTGGTCTCTCCAATGTAGAGGTCTGGGCATTCCTCGCTGCACTGTACAGCATACACCACGTTGTTAAGTCTGTGTTTTGGAGTTTTGTCTTTCGGGTGAACCAGTTTCTGTCTGAGTGTGTTGCTGGGTCTGAAGTACACTGGGATGTCGTGCTTGGAGAAAACTCTCCTGAGTTTCTCTGATACACCGGCTACATAGGGGATGACAACATTGTTGCGTCTGTCTTTCTTATCCTCCCTCGCTGGTGTCTGATCTTCTTTTCTGTGCATCTTTGCTGACTTCATGAACGCCCAGTTGGGATAACCGCATGTTTTGAGTGCTTCCTTTACATGTGTGTGTTCCTTCTTTTTCCCTTCAGGCTTAGAGGGAACATGTTCTGCCCGGTGGTGTAGGGTCCTGATTACTCCAAGTTTGTGTTCCAGAGGGTGATGGGAGTCAAAGAGGAGGTACTGGTCCGTGTGTGTGGGCTTCCGGTAAACTTCAATGTTGAGGTTGCCGTTTTCTTCAATGTGCACAGCGCAGTCCAGGAAGGGCAAACAGTTATCCTTTGTGTCTTCCCTGGTGAACTTGATGTTTTTATCCACGGCGTTAATGTGCGCAGTGAAGGATTCCACTTCTTGTGTTTTGATTTTGACCCAGGTGTCGTCTACATATCTGTACCAGTGGCTGGGTACTCTTCCTTTAAAAGAGCCAAGAGCCTTTCTTTCCACTTCCTCCATGTAAAGGTTGGCTACAATAGGTGACACGGGGGAGCCCATGGCACAGCCATGTTTTTGTCTGTAGAAACCCTCGTTGTACTTGAAATATGTAGTGGTGAGGCAGAGGTCTAACAGTGTGCAGATCTGATCGGGTGTGAAGTTGGTCCTGTCCTCCAAGGAGTTGTCTTCTTGTAATCGTTTTCTGACAGTCTCCACAGCCTCTGTGGTGGATATGCAAGTGAAGAGAGAGACTACATCAAAGGACACCATGGTTTCATCTGGATCCAGGGTAAGTTTCTCGACCTTGTCGGTGAAGTCGGTGGAGTTCTTGATGTGGTGTGGGGTGTTCCCCACCAGAGGTGCAAGGATGGTAGCAAGGTGTTTCGCAATGTTATAAGTGGCTGAGTTTATGCTACTGACTATGGGTCTGAGAGGGACACCTTCCTTGTGGATCTTAGGAAGTCCATAAATGCAGGGTATGGCATCCCCTGGATAAAGGCGGTGATATGTGAGGCGGTCGATGATTTTGTCCCTTTCAAGGTCTTGAAGGCAAGCTATAACTTTCTTTTTGTAGCTGCTTGTGGGGTCTCGCTTTAAGGCTTCGTAGGTATTGTTGTCACTGAGGAGAGTAGTGATCTTTGTGTGGTAATCCGTTGTGTTTAGGACTACGGTGCACCTTCCCTTATCCGCTGGTAATATAGTGATGTTGTGGTCTTTGCTCAGGGAAGCGACGGCCTTCTTTTCTTGTAATGTGAGGTTAGACGGAGGGACTTTAGCACTGGAGAGGGTGGCTGAGACTTTCATCCTGATTTGCTCTGCTTCTGTCTGTGATAATTTGTTGATCCGTATGGCAGTTTCTGTGGCTGTGATGGGGTCCACTATGGGCAACTGTTGCGGAGCAATGGCAAAATTGAGTCCTTTGGCTAATACGTTCTTTTCAGGTTCAGTGAGCTTCCGGTCTGAAAAGTTCTTCACCCATTTTTCCTGACTGTCCTCAGGTGTATGTTCTTCTCTGAGTTGTGTAGATTCAGACTGAGGAGTGAGTGTTTTTGAAAGCAAGGTGTGGAATTCCTGCATTGTCTTTCTTTTCCTTTAGAGTGTTGGGCCCGCTGAGCCTTGTCCACAAACTTGTAAACCTCTTCTAGGATTGGAGAGGGTAGAAGGGTTTCCAGTTCCTGCAGAGTCTGGCTGATCTTGATCTGGAGGGCATCTATAGTGAAATGGACCTGTCTTATCCTTTCACTTAGAAGGTGATTTTGTGCTCTCTGTAGAATCAAGTCTGCTCTGTGTCCCCTGACAGTGGATCCAAGGCGCAGGCTCTTAGGAACAACTCTGCTTTGTCTGCATCTCAGGTTGAAATGGAGATGGTTCCTATAATCCGCTAGTTTTCTTGATTCCCTTTCATACTCCCGCACCAGTTGAAGGGTGTTCCTCCCAAAATGTACGGCAATATGTCTGTGAAGGTTCTCAGTCATCCAGGTCATCGTAGTCTAAGGAGCTTGGAAAGAAAAGCGTCTGGACTTCTTAAAGTTGCTTGAAGACGTTTCACCTCTCATCCGAGAAGCTTCTTCAGTTCTAAGGTCAAATGGCCGAGAGTCCCAGATTTAAACCCAGTGGGAGTATCCCCCCAAAGAGGGACAAAGGACCCCCTGGTGATCCTCTAATCACATGAGCCAAGGTGTGAAAGCGGGTGTGGGACCTAATCAGCCAGGGTTTCGGGTGAGCTCATTGTTAAACCTGGCCCCACCCTATCATGTGAATTCCTGAGGTCAGATGGCCCAGAATGTGAGTGGGCATTAAGGCGTCTGGGAAGGGATCTCAAAACTGGATTATAGATGGCAGACAATTGGTGTCGTAAACCACCGCCTCTGTTCAAAGATGGTCGCTCACAGTGGACATAGATGGCCTCTTTCACTCCTCTTTCAAACCATCTGTCCTCTCTGTCCAAAATGTGAACATTGGCATCCTCGAAAGATGCAGATGGACTGCTGAGTCTTGTCCTGTGGAGGTGGCTCTTCTATGTTGTGCCATGCGCTTGTGAAGTGGCTGTTTGGTCTCTCCAATGTAGAGGTCTGGGCATTCCTCGCTGCACTGTACAGCATACACCACGTTGTTAAGTCTGTGTTTTGGAGTTTTGTCTTTCGGGTGAACCAGTTTCTGTCTGAGTGTGTTGCTGGGTCTGAAGTACACTGGGATGTCGTGCTTGGAGAAAACTCTCCTGAGTTTCTCTGATACACCGGCTACATAGGGGATGACAACGTTGTTGCGTCTGTCTTTCTTATCCTCCCTCGCTGGTGTCTGATCTTCTTTTCTGTGCCAGGTTTAGGGTGGGGCCAGGTTTAACAATGAGCTCACCCGAAACCCTGGCTGATTAGGTCCCACACCCGCTTTCACACCTTGGCTCATGTGATTAGAGGATCACCAGGGGGTCCTTTGTCCCTCTTTGGGGGGATACTCCCACTGGGTTTAAATCTGGGACTCTCGGCCATTTGACCTTAGAACTGAAGAAGCTTCTCGGATGAGAGGTGAAACGTCTTCAAGCAACTTTAAGAAGTCCAGACGCTTTTCTTTCCAAGCTCCTTAGACTACGATGACCTGGATGACTGAGAACCTTCACAGACGTTTATTAAAATAATCAAATTACAGCATTTACATTTATGTTAGACTACTTTTAATTAACTGCTTTAGCCCACTTACAATGAAAATTAAAAAAAAAAATCTTGTTCATGACCTGTGTAGTATGTTAACGCTATTGGAAGTAAAATAACTTGAACTCCAATTTCGAAAACACAACTTTCTTTTTTTTCTTGTTTTTTTTTTTCTTTATAAAGCTCTGACTTGTATTATGAGTCTGTGGTCTGGGAGAGAGTCCTGTAACTCTCTGTCTGCAAAATATAGTATATAATGACCAATGCTGGGCAATTAATCATATAGTTACTTCTTCAAAAAAGTAACTGAGTTTTGCAAACAACATTTTTGCAGCTATTTTTTTTTTTAAATGCAGCCAAGGCGTTTTTTTAAAATAAACATTTCAAAATGTTTACAGAACAATCAGCTGTTCTGCATCAAATCTGATGCCACACAAATTATTTGTGCCACTCCAAAAAAAATAATTTCTGTGCACTATGAGATAAAGGAGAACAACAGCCCGATACCTGCAGGCCTGACAACAGGAGATGTATCACTCCTGTAACATTCAGCAGTCGCCTCATTGTTCTGACACACAACAAAACTACACTACACACTAACTACACAAGATTTGCGCTAAACGTCTCAAATCTCTCACATCTCAAAACACCGCCGTCACTCCTAAAACTTCCCCCCGTTCCTGAACAACTAGATGCCACGTTGCCATATCATTTTTTGATTGGTCGACTTTTTTGGACGAATAGGAAAGGGAGAGGGGGTGGAGTTTGTTTTTGCTCACAGGCTTTCGAGCCTTTTTCCCTTATCAAACGCCGTTTTTACCGTTTATTCCCACAGTATAACGATAGTATTCAGGAAGAAAACCAAACATTGCATATTTTTTTTAAAATCACAACTCTGGTTTTACGTGGCCTATCAACACAATTTAAAAACTGGTATAAAGTCCACACTTTTTCTGTCAATTGTTCCGTCTGTCCTGCTCACATCTCCAATGGTTGTACACGTTGTCATTAACGTGGCTTCACTCCACATCAGCCACGCCGCTTTGCCAGCTAAAACACCGGTGTCGGCACATAAGGACGCTGTCATAGCCTGTCAACGACGTTGATTAGCTTGATTACGAATGTGAATCGCATTATTGGCTGGACTATGGGATAAGGTGGCATCGTTCTAATCCCATACGGGAGCAGCCAGTCACTTACTGACTAACACTGCAAAACAGAATTGTTAAAGTAATAATTTTAATTTCAATTCAGGTTAGATTTTTTTTTTGTGCGCAACGCAGATTTTCTGTGCGCAGAGACCGTGCCAGCAGTGCGCAATTGCGCACGTGCGCAGCTTAGAGGGAACTCAAGTTTTATGGAAATCTTGTAAGTGTGATCACTTCAGGTGATGCAGTATTTTGAAATTCATACCATAGGTATATCTACTAGGAGGCTGTGGGGTAGCACTGACAGCAGCCAATATTTTTACTTTCTCCAGATGTGTACTCTGGATTGTTCTAGTACTGAATGTCTCTCTAGTAAAACTAATATGAGGCACAGCTAACCGTCTTTAGGCATTATTCCGGTTGAACTGCATCTAATATATGCATGGGAAATGGAGGAAACTTGTGGTTAAATGGTAAACAGTAATTCTTAACAGCAACTTAATTTAACAGTAGGTTTTGTTATCCGCCAGAGGGCGCAAGCCGGACATTATCGGTGTTAAACACAGTGGAGAAGAAGGTCAGATATCTCTTAATATAAGAACTCTCACTCTATCGACTTTTGGTTTGATAGGGGGCGCTCATGAGATGGTTCCGGTAACGAGTCGATATTATATAATTTCGAATTCATTATTATTGCTTCGGAGAACAAAACTAAAATAACATTTTGGCTGTTTATGTAGAAGCATTTGCAAACGATTGCTTTAGCCGTTTCGTTATAATTACTCCTATTCCCTGAGGTCTTGGTCGTGTGCGCCATCTGCTAAACTCCAGTTCATTTCTACACAATGTTTTTAACAGGAAGTAGACTCTCTTCCAAGTTATCGTCTCTGGTTGGGTGTCCGGTAGTTCCTCCTGGGTTTGAGTTGTCTGGGAAACCCGCCATGTACGGGCTCTGCTTTTCAAGGAGGTTTGCTGAATAAACAGTGCTGAATATTTGGCCCACCCCGGCTTGTTTAGCTCCTAGGGATAGATGACGAGCTAGCCGACCGAGTACCTCGCGTTTAAAGTAGGATATAATCCGGTGAAGGTTGACCTAAAATCCGACATGACCCAACAAGCTGCGGCTCTGCAGACCTACAACAACGAGCTGGTCAAATGTGAGTGAGCCTATTTACTGTCAATAACACATTAGACTGATTAGCATAACAGTGTTAGCGGTTTAAATTTAAATTATAGTATACTTACTGGTTAATATATGAATTACGCATATTTTCCTCTTGGTTTTGCCTATTAAATGACTCTATTGCGCTTTAATTTCACAAGAGAATATGCAGACCAAGCATATTGTAGCCTGCACTGTCACCAGAGAACAATACTCGGATTTACTTATTGTGTTAAAGTTTATTGTGTCCTCCTTATGTGTAATTTGTAGCATTTTTATTCAGATGGTTTGTCTTGTCATATTGGGTTTATTTTAATGAGCTATTCTGCGGGCCGGAGTGGATCCTTTGGGGAGCCGGTGTCCTAGCCCCAGCTTGAAATGTTAACACCCTTGTGTTAAAGCAAAGTTTGCTGCCTGTAATTTTGTCTAAAACTGAAAACAAGTCCTTTTTTTGAGAGGTTAACCTGTGATGCTGCACCTCGCCTAATAATCTGATTAACCTCCTCAGATCACCTTTAACCCTTTGCACTCCACACTGGCCCAAATGGTGTTAACAGGTATCAGCTCTGAGTGCTTGCAGCAGTTTAACTGTATGTCAATGTGACACTTTTTCTTCTTCTCTCAAAAGTATTAGAAGATAAAAGCCCGGTGAAGCTGAAACTTGTCACCTGTCAGGTGTTGGTTAATCTGTTTCTGGTCTGCTGGAATGAGGGAAGCACTAATCCTACTTTTTTAGTCCTGGTATTGATAGCGACTAACCCGCAAGTGACTAAGCCATTTCACTCACTCAAATGAAAATTAAGACCAGTATTTTACTGTTGTTGACCTAATAAGTGTGTTTAATTTCAGATCACTGTGAAGGTTTCCCTTGTTCTCGGTTTACTGTATCCATGTCTGTGTTTGGGCTGCGTAATTATGGCAGAAATCATCTGTCTGAGTCCCAAGGAGATCTACTGAGGCTCTAGTTTAATCCCACCTTTCCCTCCCGATTAGGTATTGAGGAGCTTTGCTCGAAGCGGGATGAGCTGAACCGACAGATCAAGCAGGAGGAAGAGGAAAAGGAGCGGCTGCAGCACGACATCCGTGTCCTCTCGGAGAAGCTGAGCCGAGTCAACGAGAGCCTGACGCAGAGACTCGCCGCACGCGCCACCTTCGACCGCACCATCGCCGAGACGGAGGCTGCATACACCAAGGTGCGTCAATGACCGAGCCTGCAGTGGTTTTCATATGCTGACTTTTTGTTTACACAGGTATTTATGAAGGCAAAATTTTAAAAAATTGAAATTCATGTGGCTCTTCTGCAAAGTTAATCAATATCACATAACAGGTGCATGGTGAATAGAGAACAAACGGAGCTCTGCATAACAGCAAAAAAATATCATTACAACCCAGCAAGAATTTCCATGTTGATTGATGTTCTGTATTATATATTATTCTGCATTATACGGCGGTTTCTTCCTGTTAAAAGGGAGTTTTTCCTTCCCACTGTTGCCAAGTGCTTGCTGATAGGAGGTCGTCTGATTGTAGGGTCTTTGTAATATAAAGGATTTTATGTAGTCACACCATGGCTGCTTCTACCTTGTGACAGAAATGTTCTTTCTAACTCAAAATAGCAAGTAATTTTTGGCACAACAGCCTCATACCACAACTGCTTCTCACCCAAGTTTGCTGGGTAATACCAGCTGCAGACGTTTGGAAGAAGGAGAGGCGGGGGTCGGATACTTTTATTAGTGCATGAGTAATGGATCAGTGGTTATAAGATGCTAAAACAATAGCTGTTTGTTGGACTGTCAGCATCAACCAGAAAACCTCTCAGTCTCAAGCGTTGATTCAAGAACTAATTAAAAGTTGGGTATGGCCACAGAAGCTTTTGGCTGCTGTACTGGATGTCAGTAAGATCCCACCTGCTGACGCTGAACTCCCTTTGTGCTCTCACTTAATCACTGTAAACAAACACTCCTGAGCTGCTCTGATTAAAAAACAACAAATTGGCCAAGCCTGGACCCCTTCTTTAATTGCTTCTAAAGTGCACTCCACACTTCCTCTGAGTTTCTGCACAAGTTAGTTCATGTTGTTTTGTTTTTGTTTTAACTCCTGTAGATATTGGAGAGCTCCCAGTCTCTCCTGAGTGTCCTAAAGCAGGAGGCAGGAAACCTCAGTAAAGCCACGGAGCCTCGGAGGACGGAGCACTGAAGGCGAGGAGCAAAACTGTGCACCTGACCTCACCTGACTGTGGCTTCTGAGGCAGTTTATTCCCCACTTTGGACTAATTTTTAATATATTTAAACCTTTGTTGTAAGTTTCTGGATTCAATAAATGTATTTCCTAACATTTATTTTGTGTTAAAACTCCAATTTCTTTGTATTGCTTGTTGAGTGAGAGGCATAGGCCAGGACTCCTTGGTTCTCATTCAGCTTAATTGGCATTCTCCAGAGACCACCAGCAGTGGCAGGTCTGTCAGTGACAGACCTGAAAGAGTCTGGAGATGCCGTGGCAGACTTCACACCGTATGACACGTGATGGGTTTGGCAGTAGGTCAATGGGTATTTTGGGAAAGCATATTGTTGGTGAATGCCAATGTCAAGTAGTGTGGTGACTCCTGGGATCTCCTCCACACTCTGCCATGACAAGTTGGGGTGAGGGGAGGAAGACTACCTGTGCAAGTTGAGGAGAGCGCGATGGTTTCTACTCAGTTCACCAAACAATTCCCTTTTTTTGGGGGGGACGCTGTCGCCTCTTTGGTGCACCTTTTGTCACATTTATTCTGTTTGCATGGCTCCAAAAGGGCTGCTTCTACCCACTGAGGTTTTTTTTTTCCTATTTGTGTTCTAGATTAATATCCTTGTTTTGTTGTGTGTAAAAATGTTTGTTCCGATGTGGGTCATCCACCACTGTAGACTTATCAGAACTGAGATTTCTGACAGGTTTTGTTTTTTTAAGGGATTTAAGCTTATTTTTTCCCCATCAGACATTCCCAAATAATAAAGTAACCCAGACTCTTTGCTTTAACTATATGCATAGAAGTCATACTTGGCGCATAGTTTAATTCATAGACAAGAAAGGCTAGAGCACTCGCATTTCTTCAAGTCTTCTATTTATTGAGCTTTCATTTGTACAAGTATGACATCACTTTTTTTTCACTTGCCCAAATCATTGACAATAACTTTACAGTAAGCACATCTGCTGCGATGTAGATTTACAGACGAGAGGAGGGTGGAAAGTAAAAGATGAGCAAGCTTTCTACCACAGTGTCGCTACAGAGTGACCAACACAAACTGCTCATTTTGCATCGGGCATAGACAAAGACGGGGGTTGGGACACTGCGGCAAGAGTCGGTGTGTACACTTCAGAAGCGCTAAAGTTGAGTGCTGCGTCTCTGGCGATCAGAAAAGTTCTTGCTGGTGCCATTTAAGACGAGATGAGTGAAGTTTGCCCACAGTTTGGTCCTTCAGTTCACAGAGAGAGCAAAAAGAGTACCACAGAGTGGGTTTTGGTCAACAGAGGCAGTAGTTACCACAGGTTGATGGATCCACAGGTGTGTCATGTGACCATTAGCCACAATTCCAAAGGAGGTCCAAGCAGGACTCAGTTAAAGGGGACCCGCAATGCTTTTATGGTCATAAACTGTGAGAGACAAAGGTTTATGTTTAAAACATTCAGTTTCTGGCAGTTTGTTTTCTACTCTTGGTCCTATTTGAGATCAGAAAGCATGGATATCACTAATATGGTCATCTCAAGCACAGAGGCCCCTCCCACCTGTGGTTGCTTGTGAGGGGCAGCCAATCAGAAGTAAGCTGCAGTTAAATCAGCTTATTTGAGACTAAGAATTACTTTAACCTCTCTATCATGCACAGCTATTCTGGTAGGGTCCACGAATAAGAATATGGAAATGAGCATTATGGGTCTCCTTTAATCAGTGTGTTTGGAGGATTTATATCCATGACTACAAATCAAGCATACTTAACATTTTTTGGTGTTTTCGTTTACATACCCAAGATTTTTGTGTTTCAAGCAGTTTTCATTCATTTCCTCTCATGATATGATAGAGCACTCTGTAAACACCACAGTGAACAACAAGTTTCAATCAGTGGTCCTCGCTTTTTCTGAGGTGATCCTTGATTATATGTTGTCTTTGATCATGAGACGCACCGTAGTCGAGTTTCTGCAGATTGTGTTTGCACAGCTACAAGTGACAGGGAATTGTCGAGTGTATTGCAGGATTGGAGGATATTGGAGAGATTATTGGGTTAGCAAGGTATAATCCAGCATAGTTTTTAGTGTTTTCAGAGGTGGCTTTCTTTTAGTAACAAAAGCCAGACACATAACCCAATCCAGAGCAGCCAACCTCACGGGTTTTGGTTTCAGAATTTACTGATTCACTTTTAGGCTTGATTTCCCTGGCATGGAGGTTCAATGGGCTAAATTTGCCTTTTCAGTCTTGAACTAGGCTTAAACTATATCTGGTAAACTAAATTTAAAGGCGATCTGTATTCCAAGTTCATATATTTTATACCTTCAATCTTGTGAGCACCATATTACCAATACCACTGAATGAAGCCCTGCTTTCAAGTTACAGCAGCACAAACTGTGCATTTTCTTCTAGCAGGAATTTGCACAGATTTGGTTGGTGATGGAAAAAATGCATTTATGTGTTTTTATGGAAATGTAGCTGCTAGAACACACATTTACTGTAGGCTATTTATCACTGAGAATATTCAGTCAGGAAAATGAATTTCCCTTTGATCTGACCACAGGCTAAACTGATTTCCTCTTCTATTACTTCATCAGGCCAAGTACCCTTTAATGTTTAAATGATTTTCTGCAGAAAGGCTCTTTTGACTAAGCAGCACCAGGCAAGACTTCTGGGTCTTTTTGTAAGGTTTCTCTCTTTTCATATCTAAAATATCAGTAGGACATGCTCAATTGATTGATTTTGTGCAGAATGAAAGCCAAAGTGTGTCCAATGCCTCCTTGTACGTGAGCACACACACAGGCTGAAGCAGAAAGCTTGGACTAATAAAGGAAGCTGATAAAAGCTTCCACAACAGCAGTTATCGCTTGACTGGGAATTGAAGCTTTATC
This sequence comes from Pelmatolapia mariae, assembly GCF_036321145.2. Classification (NCBI taxonomy): domain Eukaryota; kingdom Metazoa; phylum Chordata; class Actinopteri; order Cichliformes; family Cichlidae; genus Pelmatolapia; species Pelmatolapia mariae. The sequence goes on from NC_086233.1 coordinate 34,612,399, forward strand.
AAGCCACATAACACAAAGAAAGTCCAGCTATTTTGAACCAGACCAAGCAAAATGTATACTGCAATAGATGGAAATGTGTTCATTATTACTAACTTTTTGCCAGTTTGAGACCTTTTCAGAGAAATGTATTGAAGGTCAAATCCAGCCATGCTAAATTTTGGAGAAACAATAATAGGGCTCACTGTTCAATGTGATGTTTTCTGGTAAGCTGATAATCATACCACAGGAAATTTATTGAAAAAAAAAATTACATTCAGTCTTCTGAAACAGAAGCATTGCTGAGCAGTCACATTAAGCGCATGAAGTAAACATCCAAAGTTAGTGGTTCTTTCAAATCGGTGTACACCAGCAGGGGGTTGGAGAGATTTTGTAGGCGGACAAAGATGAAGTCCCTGTGGACCTGTGTGGCGAAACTGCACTTCGGGCTGCTGTTTTTGGTCACAGTGACAAGGCCAAACAATCATAAGACTAGAGTGGCAAAAGAAAACCAAGTGGTCATGGCATTCATCGCGATGCATTCAATCGTGTGTGGCTGAAGAGTTTCATTTCAAATTTTAATTCATTCATGCCGACTGAGACATGGGATTGAAATTAGAAATGCACAGATTATCCCCACCTTTTTTCTTTCAGAATATCTAAATATCAGTCAGTGCAATCTAAACTGATATATCAGTCCACCCCAATCAAAACCCTGACTTAGACTTAAGTCAGGGTTTTCTTTGAAATGTAACTCTTCAACCAAATTTAGGTTGGTGACAAATTAAAGGAAAAGCCTGAACCCTTTAACCCCATATATGCCCTCAGGGGGCAATTTTGCTGGCATGGTTGATGGAAGTGGTCTCTTCCAGAATGATAATGCCCTTCCCTGACCTTGAAAGGAAACAGGTGGGATGTCACTGAATGGATTTATGAGGATGATATCATTAAGAATCAAGTGCTACAGTCTCCAACGTGTTAGATGACATCATCGTGTTTTGGAGGCACGTCATTGAGACGCTTTTAACCTTCTCCTCTAATTTGTCACCAGTCTGTAGGCTTCTCGTTCTTTTAAGTGCACATTTCCTCTACAGCCCACTCTTACTTCCTCATGAGGTGCAAAACAAAGCTAAAAGCATGACAGTGCAAAGACATTTATCAACCAAGACTCCCGGACGAAACATATAACTTGTAAATCCATCAGAGAGAAAGACAAACCTCCTGACGGCAAAGAAACAAATTGCATCTGATTGGAGAAATAAAATGTAAAAAATACATGAAATAATGAGCAGAAGAGATGAATCCCAGTGGAGACAGTACAACAATACTGGCCGAAGAGTGGATGCGAGGCCTTTACAGCAACTCTTTAATCAGTTGGCATTATGAGCATATAAAAAATATGAATAATAAAAAAAAAAGACACACACACACAAACTTTCATTCTTTCTCACAAAACGCCTTTTTTTTTTCTTTTAATGATCAATCACAATCACTGTTGCCTTCAAAGTGGACCGCCTTCTTTCCCTGTGGAATGTGAAAGTAGATGAGGTCCGACTGGTCTGGCGGGGATCTTTCGGAGCCCTCACCAGCAAACATCTGTACGAAAAACCAAAAACAAACAAAACGACCCCCCCCTCAAAAAAAAAAAAGCAGATTTCAGACATGCAAACTTCAACGTTAAGCAGGAATAAATACACAAAGAGCTGAGGAAAGGCATCGGGAGGTCTACCAGCTTTCCAGAGCGGATATACGGACACGTGATTTCAGCAATACGGACATACAGACATTGTTGGCCAAGGTCACTTTATCAAGCATTTAATAAGAAATGAGAGGTGCTACTGATCCCGGGGGGTGGGGTGCATATGTTTCCTCCCTCGTCACATGAAGAAGTGAAGCGTGTTGAAGTTTGCTTGCCAAAAAAAAAAAAATCCAGCAGCTTCAATCAGTACAGCATAGTCTGCCAGAAAATATACAAAACCTAACAAAAAAAAGAAAAAGAAAAAAAAAAAGGCATAGAGAAGCTTTACAGTAAGACAGAACTAACAGAAGTGCTGGATTCAAATCAAAACATGCGGATAAAAAAAGAAAAAAAAAGAGAACAAAGAAATGCAATTGTGGCACCCTTTCACCCTTTTTATGTTTATCTGCCGCCAATCTGCTGTAATGACACGCTTCCACGATAACACTGAACTCTGTCGGCTCCTTCCCTCGTCGACATCCTCCAAAAAGAATAAAATAAAATAAAACCTGAAGCTAAATTTGAACCTCGAAAGCAGCAAAAACTTCTACAGCGTGGCGAGGAGGAAGATTCTGGACGCTGACAGATCAACTGTCCGTTAGAGGATCACGGGTTGGGAAAGACAGCCCAGCTGCTTTTTTTTTTTTTTCCTTCTTCTTTTCTTTTTAGGATTTGTTGCTTCAGCTTCAGAAAGAAGGTGGGCATTGAACACCAGGCCAGCCACCCGGCAGCTCCGATGCGCAGCTGGTAACGTGGCGTGTGGCGGTGCCGTGGCAGGAAATCAGCCAGAAAAACAAAAATAAAACACCCATGTTTCCTGTCTGGTCAGGAAGATGTGCTTATAGTCGGCTGGAGTGTCGAGGTGGAGGCAGTCTGGTCCCACAGGTGAGATGCTGCGATGCTACTGTACAGCTGATTGGTCAGGCAGATCAGAAGTAAAGAGCGGGCTCGCTGCTGTAGTCGGTGAGGGAGGAGCTGTCCGCCGGCGTGAGCTGAGGAGAAAAGAGAAAGAAATACTTTGAATTAGATAAAGTTATGTAATCTAAGATACCCTATAATAATAGAAAGAAACTAGAAAGAATCAAACTACTATTTGAGTTTTGGTGCAGCCCCTCAGTTCACCTTCTGTCCTCTACTTTTAAGTCACCTTTCTTCTGATTGGCTGCCCCTTTACAGACATAAGGCTGGAACAGCAGGTGGACGGGGCCTCAGTGCCTAAAATGACTATATTAGGCACTAGAGATGAGTTTGGTTGCAAGATGAAAAGATCTATTCCCCAACTGGTTGACATGTGGTCGCTGGAGGCTGTTACAATCACTAGAATGAAGTTGGTCACACTGAAATCTTGCATGTGATTGCTTTGGTTGCTAGCAGGTTGCTGTGATTACCAGTAGTTTGCTTCTTGTCTTCAAATGTTTGCAGACAAATTGAAAAAGTGTAACTGAGACCGTTCACCTTCTGGAATGTGCTGGCTGTAGTTTCACTGCAGCTAAGAGAGTAAAGGACGAGTGTCTGAAGATAAGACAGCAACTTCAATGCAAACTACAGGCGGTTAAGGCAATCTGCAAGTGACCAAAATAATCACACAGAGGTTTACAGTGCAGCATCCTCTCTTAAACCAATTTCACCCAGCAACTGCCAGCAGCCAACCAGTCTCTATGCCTCTGAATGAAGATTCATGGATAATAGGAACAGAAAAACACTGTCTGAAACTGTTTGTTCAATGCATTCTGAAGCCTGAACCTTTCCTTATCATCACATTAAATTTATCACCTACAACTCTATAAAATGATGCCGTGTATAACAGTCTGAATTACTGAAGTATCACAAGTTTCAGTTTAGGACCCAGTACCTTAATGTGCCATCTATAATCAATAATCCATCTATAATTTTAACCAAAATTCATTAAATCATAAAATGGCAACATACCAACTTTCATGGATGTAAAATATGCTGCTTTTCTCTGTTTCATATATTTGTAAATCAAATACTTTGAGTTGATAGATGGAGGTGAAAAACAGGGGGTCACATCTCCTGTGGAGTCTGAAACCCAACTTTAAGTATGGCAGCTGAAGGCGTTTCCCTCACCATGACCTCCTCAGTTATCTGTGTCTGCTGGGAGGCGCCATCCTCCTGGTTAATGCCGTCATCGTGTTTGTGCTCCTGCCAGGCGCTGAAGTCTACCGAGTGCTTGGGAATGTAGCTGGACAGATCTGCAGACAAAAATAAATAAATAAATAAGACTAAAACACATTAGATATTAACTGTGTAACTTTCCCCCCTGCATTTTTATTTTTATCCAAGTCATTCCAACATTTAGGTTTTCAAGTGTGTTTTTTGGTATAAAGAATGTGAGCTGCTTTTAATGACAGTGCTTTATGAGATACAGTATGTGAATACACTGTTGTTAAATCACTACAGTGGCCACTGTTTCTTGGAGGATGAAGTCGTTTCACACAATAGGTTGCTTCAGCCCTGCTGCACCACAGTGGAGACTGTGACAGCAGAGTTCTTAGAAACATTGGTTTTATTTTAATTACTAAGCAACGCCAAAGACTTTTGCACAGCCTCAGTAGAGGTTGAAGAGGGGCGTAACATAATCTGGTGATTTAGAGCTACAATTATGAGCTTCCTTATTGAGTTTCCAGTGGCAAAGCACAACATAGTTCATTATGTAACCCAGAGGAGACACGATAGTCATCACGTTTAACAAACATCATCGGTTTAATTTTTTTTCTTTTTTTTACCTAAAAAGGCCAAAAATGCTACTATAACTGCATCCACTTGTTAGCTGAAGGGCTTATTATATCTGAGTGAGTCAGCTGCTCTCAGATGTAGTAAACAGGACAGCCAGTAGGGGGCTCTGCCACCACACCTATTATGGCTTACATACTCACTTTACCTCCATACAAATGAGGAGGATGATGATGGCAAAACAAAGCAGTAATGACCTGATTGGACTAGCTTTGCACTTTACACAGCATCTTCCCCTTCTTTCTGCACATCAGCAGCTCTCTTTAATCTCTGGAAGCGCTCGCAAATTCTTCAGTTTTGAAATCTGCTGTTTTATTAATATGAACTTGCAGAATGCTAAAAGCTTTATAAAACTGGATCTATGTATGTAGATAAGCAGTCAGATTAGCAGTCTGATCTTTCAGTGCCATTTTACCCAGATATATAAATACCAAAAAAACCAACCAAATAAACAAACAAACAAACAAACAAAAAACACCTGACGAGTTTCCAGTCTCTCTGAACTTCTTACTTTGTCATTGTGGGAAAGTGCAGAAAACATCATGAAAAAAAAAAAAAGAACTAAACCAGCACCCTTTAAAAAAAAAAAGAAGATACCACTAGCCTAGCCTCAGTTCATTTAGGATGCGAATACACTTCACCATTTTAATCTCTGCTCCACATGCAGTGTTTTTTAGTGCTAAACCTTTAATTCTGTTAACATCTGCTTTATCTAATTTGCATCAGAATGTGGCACGTGCGCTGTCTGGTAGGTGTTTTTGCCTAAATTAATTTTGAATAAACCTAAAAGCATAGCTATGTTGGCAACAATTAACATGATTTTTAACTCATTCTAAAATTATTATGAGGCTACACATATTACAAATATGCTTGCACTAAAAGCCTAAAGCCTTAAAGATGAAAACTGACCAAACATGCTCATGCAGACAGGCTAGCCTGATATTTTTAAGTGATATAACTTGTCATGATAAGCAAACTACTGTAATGTTTTTCAGTTAATTTGGGGGCAGCTCACAGTAAACGTTCAGTAAATGCAGCTCAAGAGTGAAGACAAAGTAGGGGTGTGTTTTTTAAAGGTAGTTAATTTCTCCCACTACTAAAAATACTGGACCAATCATAAAAGGTGATTCGCTTTGATAAGTTTGATTTACATGGCTGGTCGCTTGCAAACTCTCCAGGCACTGGTTGCCTAGGTAACCCTCTAACGTCTGAGATGAGAATTTAATTTAAAACTAAAACTAAAACTGAAAGAGTTCGTCCTTGCAAACAAAAAACTTGCAAGATAAGCGCGACTGCAAATGCACTTATCTTGCAAGCTGTGCCATTAAGTACAATCTGAGCCAGTGGATTTTAGGGTACATTGTGATGATGATAAATAAAATAATAATCATCATCATCGTCATCCTCTGAGGATCATGAGTATATGAAGGAGATTTGACAACCAGCTCTTCTTTGTTTCACAAAATCTCACCGTTGCTGTTGGTGGTGTGGGAGGGTGAGCCGGTCAAACTGGCTCGAGGGATGTGGATCCGTCCCACCATGCTCGGCTGTTCGTCTGCCAGCTTCTCATCTTGTTTGTCCTCCTCTTCCTCCTCCCCGCTGTCCCACACGCTGCTTTCTGATGGATACTCGTATGTGCTCTGGAGGCTGGACTCGTTGAAGGAGATCTTCAGCTGAAAGACGTGCAGAAAAATGGGTGTGATCACCTGCTGTTCTTTTTAAACATCTGTACTTATGAATATTTAAACTCTTAGTTAAAATATAAAGTCCTCTGCTGTAAATCCACATGGTCATACATGTATGTTTCATGTTGAGTGAAACATACATGTATGACCATTATCAAAGAGCTCAGTTCCTGTCTCCTAACTTGATGTTTTTGCGAAGATATGATGTGAAATGTCCAATTATGCCCCACAATATCCTGCAATAAATATAAAGAATCTTTCCAAAAATTCCCGGATTTGGATCAGGAGCATCTACACAAATTAATCTCTTCTGAATTGGAGTAATGTCCTATCTTTGGTAAAAATAAACTAAAAAAAAAAAAATAATACCAATCCCTTGGTCATTTGCTTGGAAATACTCCTAATGCTAACAAACAAACCAATAACACCTCGTCACCAGATTCAGCATCTCGCTTAAGCGTTTTTGCGTGAAATCAGCATTGAGCTTCTTGTATTCACTTTCCACAACTGAAATACCTCAAATTCTACCAACATGCATTTATTTACTTCCTGGCAGAATAATTTGATTCAACGCCAACTTGACTTATAAACCTGATTTGTTTACAGGCCAAACTTCTCCTTTCCCAGCACAGATTTGAACTTGACACTCGCAGCAGGCTCCTTCAAGAGGGCTTTGTTTTACGAGCCCAGTTAAACTGAACAGGTTATTACTTCCTTATTGCTGCGTAATTATACTGTCGATACTGAGCATCACGTGTCTCAGTCATTTGATGACACTGCAGTCATGGCAGTTTAACTCGATGCAAACCCACTTCTTCATAACTTATTCAGCAAAGCTTTTAATTAGGATTCCTGCAGAGCCAGCTGCAGTTTGTTCACTCATCTGAGGCTACGTGTGCTGTACTTTGTGTGCCCTTTAAGTGGGACAGGTGGCAGCCTTGCAGGAGCTCGAGGGCCTGTGATTGATTGTCTCAGAGTATGCGGCGAGACGCGCCTGTCTGGCAATGCTTCAGAGGCTTGCAAACACAGATCCGTGGGGTGAGACGAGCCCTCGCACTTTGCTGGGCTGTGTAATGAATGCAACAGAGGTTTAAGCTGTCAGGGAGCATTTATTCTAAAAGGAGACATCTCACCACCTGTAGAAAGAGAAATCTACAGGTGGTGTGATCAACATGTATGTGCATCAGCTGTGCTGCAATCAGATCTGTCTATCTTGCCAACAAATCCAGGTATCTCTGTATGTGTTTGCCCATTTTTCACAGCTCTCAAAAACCATTCCCTTGTAGACTGGATGTAAAAGACGCTCGTAGCCACCGTACCATCACATCCTGAGGTTTAAAACCAGCTACACTGCTGGCTATTCAAAGAAATGCAAGTTCAGGAAACATCCATTTTGGCTTTTCTTCTACAGTGTGTGGGCCTCACCTGTGTCAGTATCCCTGTCAATATATCCTCAGATTTTGCGATTGTGTTTCTCCTGTTCTGCACTTTGTGTCATTCAGCGACTGTTTTGGATTGAAGGTGACTTGACTATTTGATTATTTATCAACATTAGCTCGGCTCCTCTGGCTCACTGAATGCATTTTATGTTTATTAGTAGCAACACGTACACATTTACACACACTACTGCCTGCATGTCAGATGTTGTGGCTACAGAAAAAAAAGCTTAGTTCACCAGATTATACAAATTAAAGCTGCAATACATCTTCCATTTCTGAAAGCTAACAGGAATTTAAAAGCACAAACATATGCAAAGACACCATCTTGCCATCAGTAGACGCCTATTGCATATGATTTTTCTGGAGTCAAGTGTGCAGCTCTCTTCCTGAGGGCTTTATTTTGAAGTTGGCAGAAAGACTATAAATGGTTTATAATAAGTTACTATTTATGTCTTCTGGTCGGATGTAGGCGTTGCAAACTCAAAAAGCTTGTATTTTTTCCCCCTGAGTTGCCATGGCATTCAAAACTGACACACACACACACACAGACAAACCTGCTGTTTGTCTGTGTCTTCCCCGAGGCGATCAGCTGACTGCTCTTAACCTGCTGTACCTGGCTCCATCAACTCTGCAGGCCGTGATCTAAATCTGCTCTAATCTCCATCACAAGGCCGCCCTCCACCATTCAGAGCTCGCAGTTAACCTATATTATAAAATGCCATGCTTTCTTTCCCCCGGATCCTTTATGTCCTCTCTGTAATTGATAGTTGGAACAGGAGCGTTTCCAGGTGTGGCACAGAGGATAAAGAAATCTTGCCGAACTATAATACTAAACCACTTGTAAACTGGTTGAAAGTCAGAATGGTTTTAAGTGTGGACAGACCTCCTGCCTCCATAAATATGTATTAAAAGATGTGTAACAATATGATGACTGCAATTAAACACAAGGTTCAAAATTCAGCCCGTCTGTGACCATAAAAAGAGGATGCAATAAATAAGGTGAACTGTGCATTATATATACACATGTTGTATTAGGTTCACCTTCATAAAGTAAAAGAGTTCAGTTTGTTTATTTTCAGCATTATACACTGAAATATATCCACCCGTCCAGTAGATCAGTAATCCTACAGTGTTTCTATAACCTCTTACACTACCCAAAAAATACAAGCAGGTATATCTATCCATACAGACATACACAGTATAGAAAAACAAAAATCTTGATTCTTCTAGTGTACACTATGAAGACAATTACTCTCTATTGTGCACTTTGGCTAAGGTAACAAAGAAGCTGATGCCAAAAAGAGAGCAAAAGGAAGAAGCAGGTGGAGGATGATTAAAAAAACCCCATCCATAAATGGGTTATAGCCAAAGGCGACATTGTAAGTGATGACATCCAACAAAAATCTAAGTCTTTAATGAATTTTGTTGTATTTACTAAGCACGGAAAACCAAAGTATGATCACACCTCAGCGAAACAGCTGCTTATTAGAATAGGTCTATAAAAATGTTTTGTTTAAAGCTGTACATTTAATTCCTTATTGTTCTGTACATTGGCTTGGAAAACTGGTAATTATGGTAGTTAAGGTTAGAAAATATTGATGAATGCTGAAATTTGAGAATGAGGCCAAAAATCTTGACCCGACTCGCCCGACCACTGTCAAGTGTTTACGCGTGAGAACATCCAGACCAGTATCTATGAGATTTCGAACTTTAGAAATCAGTTTTAACTGCTGAAGTTTAGTGACAAACCACATCTGCCGTACGTCCGTTATCATATCCTGATGATATGACAGTTACCAATATCTGATTAAGGTTAACAAGAAGCTCATAAAAAAATAACAACATGTATTCAGGTAATAATATCAGTAGGATTTGTGCATATTTTACAAATCTTATTATCTTATTGGTATTAATGTCACGTAAAGCACATTACTGAACAGCTGATGAGTGTAATGCTTTTAATGTTTTCGTTTTGTCTGTTTTTCAAGGCAAAATATTATTAAGAAATAAATTAATATGGCACAAAAATCCATGTTAAGTCCAAAACAAATGAGGTGTGGGGGGTGGGGGTTAATAGGTAAGTAACAGTAACTTTAGCATTTAAATAAAAGGACTTATTTCTTCCTCTTAACACTCAATTTTACAGTACAAGCTAAATCCATAAACATCATCATTTATGCCTTTAGACTCTTTTTTTAATGATCATGGTATTAGATGGCAACTTGGGGTTCAGTATCTTGCTCTGCACTTTGAGAGCAGACTGGAGGAGCTGGTGACCTAACCAGCGATCTCCTGTTAGCAGACGACCTAGTCTACCTCCTTAGCTAAAGCCACAGTTGGTGTGGACACGACAAGCCAAGGGTGGGTCTGACTGAGGACCCGAGAGGCACTGCATGCTTGTAGGCATCACCATGTGGTAAAGCATGCCCCATTTATCCTCAATTTTTACTCTTAGTGGGTCATAATGTACAAAATTAACATTATGCTGAATTCAGTAAGACTTGGAGCTAACGAATGAGAAGCAAAACTAATTGGGAGAGTGCTTGAGGTATAAATGTTTTTTTTTTTTTTTTTTTTTTTTTATAAAAGGTCATTTTGTCATAGATTTCTATACAACCACATAACTATTTTAGAGCTAGATGGGTCTCCCCCTGCTGTTCATTAGAGATAATGCCAGCGTAATTCACTTTAGACCTGGAAGCTACGCCCATCTTTTATATACAGCTAATCATGAGTACTGTTTTCCCACATATTCCTCCTGACAGCCATGACGAAACATCAGTATTCAGCAGTAGTAACTGCAGAAACCACAATGCCATTTAAATCCTGTGTACACACACTCTTGACACAGTGTGTTAGCATCTCTGAAAAGGGCCCTCGCTCCCAGAAATCTCTTATTTTTTAGCCCCAAACCTCTTTTTTTTAGTTCCTCTGTTAAATCCTACCCCACATAAAAAAGGTTTTCCTTGCTAAACTGGCATCCTGACTTAGAGGAAGTCTCTGGATGCCAACAGCACGTCCCATCAATAAATCAGGCTTGCTGCTGGGCTCGCTTCCCCTTTCACAGTCTTTCACTTTTTCTTTTTGTCTTTCTTCTTCTCACATGAGACTCGACGGTTAGACGAGACTCCTCTGCAGCTCCTTACTCTGCATCCTTTCGCTCTCACTTGCTGCTTTAGCTGCCCTTTCTTTTCTCCGTAACATGAGAAAAGAAAGGGGAACGAAATTCTGTGCAATTTAATAAAGACCACAACTTAACGGGGATGTTTGTTTAGGGGCCGCTCCCTTCCTGCTGCAGTTAGTTGTGTGGCTCTTTTTTCTATGATAAAAGGCTGCATCATGGAGGCAGAAGCGATTCGTCTTCTGTCCTCAGGCTATGGGACAGGCCACACTCACGCCTGCTGTCCTCCTTGCTCACCACAGGGTGCCAAACAGACGCCATTAAACAGGACACTGATTTAGATTAATTTCCACTTTGCCTTGAGAAAGACGCTTTTCATTTTTCATTGTTTCAGCAGGGTATTTTTTGATATACAGTCTACTTTTATATTATTTATTGATAAAGTTTAACGTTACAAAAACAGTCATCTTCAGGCACTTAGCATTTTTGAGCCAGCACACAAACACCCACAGCGATGACACTCCCCAACAGCAGTGGCCTCCCGACTATAGAGAGAAATATGTCTCAAAAAGGCTACAAACGCGTACGCTATATAAACTAAGATTTACAAACGTTTGCAGCAATTTCTGTGTAACTTTTGAAGCACATGCTTCAATCCACACATAAATACAAAGTAATTTGACCTTTGTAAACTATAATTTATTTAGAATTTATCAATTTCAGCTTCACGAGTTGGATAATTTTCTCTTTCAAAAAGCCCCCTTTGCATACAAATTCCTAAAAATGCACTTCACAGCCCTCTTGCACACTTACAAAAAATTAAATATGAGTGCACGAATCACCTGAAACACACATTTAGACTTCATTTTTTCAAATAAAGTGGGTATTTCTAGGCTGTGTTTATATTCACTTTGCGATGCACATACTGACAGCTGCACACACAACGTGCGAGTAAGGCAGGGTCCAACTTAGGTCACAGTCACACAGGCCTAGAAAGCACTCAGCAACCCGATGGCAACTTCCCGTCATTGGCCAGGACCGGTATCTGCTCCTTTGTGTAAGGAGATACAGATCGAGCACTGCCAGAGTCCTGAAAAATTACCTCCAACGGGCTACACATTCCATGTGTCAAAAAAAGACTGCGAGAGTAGTTAAAGTTACCACCATCCTTTAGTGGAACCTGTGGCAGCCTACATCAACACTGTGCAGCTGGTTACTGGTGCCCCATTTTCTTCGGGTTCATGTCAATGCAACGTGTAGTGACATTTCTAGAGAGGCCACATATGCGGAAATATAAATCTCACTAAAGTCTCATAAAGGGGGATTACCGAGGGGATATTTGCTGGCTAACAACTTGTGACTGACAAGTGCCGTTTCAGTGAGATTTCTGCCAGGCTTCAAAACACAAAGATGGAGATGGCAAAAACACTTGAGGCTTCATAACAGGACTTCACAAACTGCAGTTAGGGCTATGACAAATACTTACACTACATTAGACAGGTGGTTTTAATGCTGTTGCCAAGCAGCGTGCACAGCATGTAGACCAAATATAAAGAATCGTCTGTGTGATAAGATTAATTGTTTTTGAACCAGTAGTTAAGCTTAATTATGATGAAGACTTCCTGCAAGGCTGATGTACTTTCACTTCGTGGATCAAAAGTCAGATGATGATGTGCATTTTATAAGCAAAGTTACTGATTGATCTGAACTGAAAAAGCACACAAATATGGGACAGTGTGTGAGACTGCAATAGACAACCTGAGAGGCAGACTGATTATTCTAGGTGGAAAGGTTTTTAGAATTAGACTATGTGAAGAACTGGGTTAGAGTAATTACGTGTAATTGTGCAACCTTCAAAATATAAATGTGTGCCTTTATTTTAATTTGTACATATTTGAATCTTGTTTTGGGTTTTTTTTTTGTTTGTTTTTGTTTTGGGTTTTTTTACAAAAAAGTTTTGGGACTTTTCCTCCAGTTTATTATTTTTTTCTTTTGCTTTTTATTTACACTGCTCCAAAAATTATATTTGCACCCTTCCTGATTTTTTGTGTTTTGCATATTTTTCCCACGTTAAGTTAAACAAATTGTAATAACAATTACTCAAGTAAATACAAAATACTGATTTAAATGATTTCAGTATTAAGGGGGGGGCTTGTGTCAGGTTTGGCAAGAAACATTTTGATGATCTTCAAGACTTTTGGGGTGACGGGTTCACCTCCGAATTTTATAAAGCATTTAAAGAGGATCTCATTCCTATATTGAGAAAAACATGCAATTGGGCACTTGAAAAGGCACAAATCCCACCCACCTGGAAAGAAGCAATTATATCCCTCATACCAAAGGAAGCCAAGGACAAGAATGAATGTGGGTCATACAGGCCGATTTCTGTACTTAACGTAGATTACCGTATCTATACATCCATAATGGCCAAACGAATGGAAAAAATACTCCCTAACCTCATACATAATGATCAGGCTGGTTTTATACATAAACGTCAAACCCAGGATAACACAAGACGCACTTTACACATAATGAACCATATACAACAACATACAGAGCAGGCTGTGATCCTCAGTCTTGATGCTGAAAAGGCATTTGACTCTGTTTGCTGGCAATACTTATATAGAGTTTTGCATAAATTTGGTTTTGATAAGCTAATAATAAATAATATAAGGGCATTATATGATAATCCGTCTGCAAGGCTTAGGATCAATGGCCACCTAACCCAATCTTTAACATTGGAGAGGGGAGTGAGACAAGGCTGTGCCTGGTCTCCTCTTCTCTTTGCTATTTTTCTGGAGCCACTTGCCCAACATATTAGGCAAAACAGAAAAATCGCAGGTGTTACAATAAATGAAGTGGAACATAAAGTAGCATGCTATGCCGATGATGTACTCTTATTCCTAAAAACACCTGAGGAGGCTCTGCCGGAGGTAATGAACTGTCTTAAAAACATGGGCCCAATGACAGGATACAAACTGAATCTAAATAAAACTGAAGCTCTTCCCTACAATTATAGTCCATCCGAAAAGCTCAAACAAACATACCCATTGAAATGGAACACAGACTCAATTAAATATTTGGGGGTAACACTTACTAAAGATACAAGTAGATTATTTGACAAAAACTATAACCATCTATATCAAAGGGTCAAAGTGGACCTTACAAAATGGAATCATATCCCATGTTTGAGAATAAGCTCTAGAATAGAAACCATCAAAATTAATGTCTTACCAAGATTTCTATATCTGTTTCAGACCCTCCCACTCCAGATTAATCAAAAAGACTTTACTGAATGGGATAAAACGATTTCTAGATTTATATGGCAAGGGAGACGACCCAGAATAAGATACAAAACATTGCAACTGCCTAAAGCGAACGGCGGCTGGGGCCTCCCGTGCTTAAAAAAATACTATACTTCAGCAATGATCAGGGCTATGTTGCACTGGTGCGATCCCTCATATAAAGCAGCATGGAAGGAAATTGAAAGCAAAACAATATCCAATATGCATATACAGGCAGTTCTAGCGGATAAAAATCTACAGGATTACATTTCCAAAATAAGAAATCCCTTGGTAAAAGCCACTCTAGGGGTCTGGAAAACGATGGTAAAAGAAAATAAGCTGGAGAAGGACATAAAAATATTAAAATGGTGTGCATACGATTCGGAATTTACACCAAATCAAATGGACCCTAGTTTTAAAAACTGGATAGATAAAGGAATTACATCGATGTGTGGTATAGTAAAGAAGGGTGAAATCATGAGTTTCCAAACTCTAAAGCAAATGTTTCATTTAGAAAACCAAGACCACTATAGATACCTGCAGTTAAGAAATTTCTACACCCGAAGCATCAAAAACCAAACATCCACTACTGTGAGCCCACTTATCCAACTCTTTGTAAATGCTTATAAGTCAGAAATTAAGAAAGGTGTAATCTCACAAATATACAACAGTCTTCATGATCTCAGCAATTATTCAACAAAGTATATAAAAGAAAGATGGGAGAAAGAGGGAGGTCTGGCAATTACAGAAGAGGAATGGCAAAACATTTGTTCCTTTCATTGGAAAAGTACAAAATTACATATATGGAAGGAATTCTGTTGGAAAAGTTTTGCTCGTTTTTTCATTACCCCAGCTATAAAGGCACATTATGATGAAGGAAGTTGTGAATGTTGGAGGAACTGTGGTTCCGAAACAGCACATCACTACCATATATTTTGGGATTGTAAGAATATCAAGAACTATTGGAGAGAAGTCCATAAAGCGCTGCAAAACATATTTGGTACATATTTACCCTTTGACTTCAAATCCATATTTTTGGGGTATATACCCTCAGACATAAAGGGTATAGATAAATACTTATTTGGTGTGCTGCTGGCTGCAAGTAAAAAGGCACTGACTAAAAGATGGTTGACACAGGATCCACCAACATTAAACAGCTGGACTTATGTAACTTTTGAAATTTACAAGATGGAAAAGATTACTTTTTTAGTGAATTTTGAGTATGAGAAATTTTTAAAACACTGGAGAAAATGGTTCCACTATATGAGTCCTATAAGGCCAGATATTGCTGATACTCATCATTGAAGGAATGACCAGGTACTTTTTTGCTTGTTTACTTTATTTTTGATAATAACATGTACTAATGTTATGTCATCATCTGCTATCGAAAGTGTTGGTTTTACAGTTGCTCCCTCTCTGGATGTATATAGTTACATATTATACCTTCTTTTTTTTGTGTGTGTGTGGTTTTTTTGGGGGTTTTTTTCTTCTTCTTTCTCTCACACTTACATGTAGAAAATATTTGATGTGATGGCGGTCATCCAGACTACTGTATATATGAGTCTAAGGACTAAAGAAGCCATCAAACACTGTGTATTTTGTTTTGTTTTCTGTATAACTTTAATAAACACTTGAATTAAAAAAAACAAAACAATGTGCAATATATGTATACCCTGAAAAGGATTTACACCAATAAATGTACTGCAATATGGTTTCTGCTATTCAAGCTTAGTCTCTGTATCCTATTTTTAACATATGTTTCAACATTAGTATTAAAATCTGAGTTTTCCCTGCTTAAAAAAAAGACTTTTGGGAAAACATTCTGTGGGCTGACAGGACTTTTTGGAAGGTTTAAGTCTTGTTACATCTGGCATAAAACCCACACAGCATTGACTAAAAAGAACATTACACCAACAGTCAGACATGGTGGTGGCAGTGTGATGGTCTGGAACTGCTTTGCTATTTTAGGACAGCTTTCTGTAACCGTTGAAACTGTGAATTCTGAAAATCCACCCAAAAAATGCCAAAAAATCCTGAAGGAGAATGTCTGACCATCAGTTCATGCCTTGAAGCTCAAGCTCATTTGGGCTATGCAGCAGGATAATACAAACGCTTTTGGGTTTTGGGTCAAAGTCTGGACTTAAATCCAATTGAGATTCTTTGGCATGACCATGGCCGTGCTGGCAAACTCTTCAATGTGGCCAAATTAAAACAATTCTGCAAAGAAGAGAGGGCCAAAATTCCTCCACAGAGACGTGAAACACTCACTGACAGTTACTGCAAACACTTGATTACCGTTGTTGCTGCCAACGGTAGCACAACCAGTTATTAGGTTTAGGGGCAAACTACTTTTTCACACAGGTCCAGGTAGGATTGGTTTGTTTGTTTCCCCTTTAATTAATAAAATCATCATTTAAAGAGCATATTTTGTATTTAACCAGGTTATCTTTGTCTAATATTAACATTTGTTTGATAATCTGAAAGATATAGGTGAAGTCATATCATTTCAGCAGTGTGGTTGATGCTTTTCTTGCACTGAAGAAAAAAAATATTCATTTAGAGCTCAATAAATCAGATTTCTTCCACAAGTTGTTTCCACCCTAAGTTTCATCAGCTGTGTTTTTTGCTGTTCATGCTTTATGAAGCACAAACAGACGCAAGAGAAAGACAAACAAAAGAAGTAAGGGAGAAAAGGAAGAGGCAAGCCAGCTGATGAGATTATGTCTTTATGATTGTGCTTCGGCCAATAAGCGAGATGGGAGCAGTGCCACGCATTTTTTCCAGGCCACCCAGCATGGCGTGTCCTCGTTTGGTGAAAAGTGGCTCTTGCTGAATGGACACACCGAACTGGAAGGCTGCAGACTTACAGCAGAGCTTCAGCACAATAGTTCAGCCCTATTGAGGTTGTTGCAGCATGGGCGCGTTTGTATTTACACGGTGTGCCAGTCTTATGTCGGTATTTCCAGGTGGTGAAGGGCGCGGCGTGTACAGTCATGTAGAATATGTGTAGAAGAGTGTTTGATACCTATTGTCCATTCAATAACACATAAAATCAAGTCATCAGGATCTAATGTTGGCACACTGATGCCCACCACAAGGACTACACGCATGCAAGGCTGCTGGAAGAAGACTGACCTGGTGCCTGATTAGAGCTAATCTCCAGCCAGGTAGATAATATTAGAACAGCACCACAATGACCCGACTGAAGAGTCTGGCTGCAGAGGCATTAGCACCAACAAGAGAGATAACAAAACGTAACCAACAAAGCATCACTCAGCTGGTTATGATAACTAGTGCCAACTAGAAAAAACACAAAGTAGTAAGTGCATCATTATCAAACAGAGGATAATCACATTTCCACATTCTTATAGGAACTCTTCTATTTTACTAGCTTTGACACTTTCACTCCACCAAACTTGCTAATAATACCTGCTTTATACATTCAACAGAAGATTTGTTGATTTATTTTTAAAACCTTAACTAAGAAAAATTAACACCATAACATCACCAACTGATGGAGTCATCACTGGTGATAACCTTAACCCTAACTATCAGAATCATCTTTTCCCCTATACTGCAAAACTCATGAGCCACCCCTCATTTCCTTAGATCTTGCTAGGAAAATGGGAAATAGCTGCAGTAATGTACTGAAACAAGAAAATAAACAACTCTAACAAGCTTCAAAGCCAATATTTGCAAGATCACCTTTATTCTTAAACACAGGCTGAACTCTCTTAGGAAAGCTTTTTTGTAATTTCTTTAGGTAATCTCCAGGAATAGTTCTCCAGGCTTCTTGAAGGACATTCAAACTTCTTATTTAGATGTTGGCTGCTGTTCTCTGCTGTTGTCAAGATTATCCCACACTGCTTCAGTAATGTTGAAGTCAAAGCTCTGGGGAGCTTTTCAGACAGTATTACATGTTTGATCAAAATCTGAATGCACTTTTCAGCATTCATAATTTCATCTGTTTCGACAAGATCCCCGCAGCCCCAAACCATGGCAGAGCCTCCACCATGTTTTACAGACAGCTGTAGATGCTCACCTGTCTCCCATTTTCCTCCATACAAATTTGGATTCCTGTTACAACTGATATTCAGTCCAGTTCTTGTGTAATCTGCCATACATGAGCTTTTTCTCCCCGTTTACCCTCCATAAGTAGTCATTCTAGACAACCACCCTTCCACTGAGACCACTGAGACTTCAGTGAACAGCAGATAAATGAACTGGACCAGATGCAACTCTCAGGTCCTGCATCAGGTCTTTGCTGTTTCCTATTTCCTGAGGACGTGACTTTCAGACACTGTTCATCTACTATAGTTTTAGACACTTCTTCTCTTGTCATCCACTTGTCCAATTTCCTCAAATTTTGAGGACACATGGAAAATATTATTTCTTCCCTGTCATACTGGCTTATAATACAACTGAGAATTGGTTCTTTACTAAGCAGTCTGCTATTTGAAGACACAACACTGGTCCATCTCTTTTTCTGCTTGAACAATTCATAGGACAGTGTCATGTGGCTTAACAAACAACAAACGACTAACAATCTTCTGAAAATGGTCAGGTAAAAGGACTGGACTGAAGATGAGTGTAAAAGTAGCCATTGTCCAAAGAAAAGACCTCCACTAAGCCCGGAGAACTCTTGAATGTTACCCTGAATGTTAATTTCTGACAATCAACTGGTGAAAACACAAAAAGTGCACTTTGAAATCACTCTACAAGCTTTTCATTTAACGCATGAAAAATGAAACACGCTGTATTTTTTTCTTAATCATTAGCTAATGTTGGTGCAGTACCCAAACCTCTATGCAGTAATTATGAGTCAGATTTGCTGAATCCCAGCACCACCCAGCAGCAAATTACATTCAATAATTTTACAACAGGGACAGCAGATAAATTATCTTGTTGGATTCAACGCCCAGTTCTGGACCAAATATCCAACCTTTGGGATACAACAGTGGCCTAAAGTATTTTGGTTAGAAAGAAAACAAAAATAAATATGTGCAGGTTCTTATGAAGCTGTGGAGATTTTGCATCACGTGTGAGTTGGAAACGGTCCGGCATTTGGAAGCGCTTCAAGTGATCATCAGTGATGACAACACTGATATAAATGTGGAAACTCGCGTGTAGGTGGCTGATACTCGAGGCTGGGGTTGGCAGCGTGGGCAGCAAACAGAGCCAAATGTGAAAATCAGTATTTACACTGCCATGCCTCAAGACTGAGTGAGTCACAGTTGTAATAGTATGCCCTTTGTAGCCTTGTGCGTGTATGTTTTGTGTATTTAATCCTCCCTGTGCTATCAGTGCTCACAGATTATCTCACAGATAAGAAATGAGATGCAACAGGGAAGACATTGCTTCTATTTCCTTGCATCGACAACTGTTATTGATCAGCCTGAGATCATTTTAATAACCCTTTTGCTCCGTCTAAGGATGCTTTCACTCACGTGATGACGTGGCACGCGCTAATGTAATTGCGCACACTTTATATGAAAGGTGACACCAGCAGGGTGGAGATCGAAACCTTTCAGTGGACGAAAACACGGTCATTGTGGGAGCAGTCAGGCCATTTAAAGCTCTCTGCTGGACTCTCATGTGAAAGTACTGATGGTCGGGTGTGTCCGGAAAGCCACAATCAAGACAAGGCACATGACACGATGACGAATATTTGTCAGGTGAAGAAATCTGCTGGATCACAATCGTGTTTGCCCCCCTTGTTTTTAAAAAGCTTTCACTATCCAGCTTCTAGAATCTTAAATGATGAAGGGGGCTGCAAACTCGCCTCATGCGGCTCTTTTGCTCAACTCCGGTGGCTCCCCGTGGATTTGATGAGCATTTATTAGCAGGTGATTAAATAAATCTTTTTACAGGAACACATCCGGCACTGTTTACGGTTAGGACGGCCAGTTGGAGCCACTGTATTAACCTCCTAGGACCTGGCGTCCACATATGTGGACATCACATTTTGGGTTATTTAGACCAAAATACTCAATTGTGCTCTACAGGGGCCTGATATCCACTTAAGAGGACATTATACAGCTACTGTTCTATCGAAATTTCAAATGCATATCCTCATATGTGGCTCTCATTTGTCTTAGAAACAAAAATCAGGTAAAAAAAAAAAAAATAAATAAAAATCTGGTAACTCTTTGTTTTTATAATCACCGGGTCCCAATCAGCCCAAATATCAAAGAGAAATTAAAAATGCATGCCGTGGAAGAGTTCGGGTCTTAGGAGGTTAATGAACTTTGGGATCTGAGATGAGTCAGCGACTGACCCATTTACAAGGCGGCATATGAGAAAGATATCACGTAGTCAAAAAAGGTGAACACCATGTACATCCAAGGTGGGTCAAAGTTCAGCATCATTAAAAACAAACTGTTGATTATATGCAAGTGTAATAGCTAGGTTTGCCCCCCCCCCCCAACTAACTCTTTTCCCCATTTAAACTTTTAAACACTTCAGCTAATAAAAATAAAGAGCAATTATTGTAAAAAATATTTGCTTTTTTTACTTGGGCCATTATTTACAACAACCCCCCCCCAAAAAAAAAATCAGTGCTAATGAAAAGTGAACAGTGACAACGCTGCATTTTTCACCCTGCTCTAGATTAAGTTACGTGCTCAGTGCAAGTAAAGTGAAAAGTCTAGCTTAAGGCATAAAACACCTCGTACGTGCTGTTTCACACTTCCTGTTACAGGAAACATAACTTAACGTCATGGAATGATCTTTCATCAGTGTAACAATCAGTGTGCCCAGTATCATCAGTATTGCCAGTTATCTCATATTCCCGTCCTTACTGCTTGCATTTCCCTTCTGTTGCCAGCTTCTCTGCGCCGTTAGGAACCAAACAACTAATGACTAATAGGCACAGTGAGGTGTGTTTGTTAGGAAATGTTCCAAACTTAACACCCCTCACAACTAAATTTGATGTTTTTAAAGGATCAGTGGAAACAAACACAGCTGATTACAGATGATGAGTTTTTAGCTACATTTATGTTTTTGTAAAATGCCCAGTTTATGAACTACACTAAGATATCGGTGCAATTTAACGATGCACCTCTTACAAATACACAGACGGCCACTTAACACGAATATCTAATTAGCCAATCACACAGCAGCAACTCAATGCATATAGGTAGGGCTGGGCGATATGGCCTAAAATTCATATCGCGATATAATTTGAAGCATGTGCGATAACGATATATATCACGATATATTCTTTTCTTCTGTATAACGTATTTTCCACACTATAAGGCACACTTAAAATCCTTTAATTTTCTCAAAAATCTAGAGTGTGCCTTATGTATGAATTCTGGTTGTGCTCACTGACCTTGAACCGATTTTGGCGTGTAGAAATCTGTTAAAAAATGTTTTAGTACAACTTTGGTAAGCCTGCTGATGGACTGCTTGATGGATTGTCAGAGCATTACGGCTGCCGTAGTGAGGAGTAATCTGGGTCCAAAACTCCGTCCCCTTCAGGTCCCAAAGTTAAACGAACACTGAGAGTTAAAAACAGTCTAAATTCTTTCATCTTTAATTAAATCATCAGCGTTGCTGCTTTATCGGGTGTAACAATTAAGTTTAACATCCATGCATCCGTGAAAACAGAATTTATTAAATTTAACGGAGTTAGAAGTTAACAGGAAGTTAGCTCGCTAGTTTATACCTAAACATTTCATACCATGTTCTGACTGAGAGATTTTTGAAACTAATTAAAACGTACAGCTCTGCTACCACTTCCAACATAAATGAAGACAGAAAACTAAACAGCAGTGGCGTTTGCAGGGTTACCGAAGTTAGACTACCTGGTATATAATGTTGTGCTACGCGATTGCTAGCGACACAGCTATGTTAGCATAACATTAGCACAGTGAAGCTGGAGGATGAATGGCAACTTTTTTTCCACTCAATAAAAGTTAACGTGAGGGATTCTGGTGGTTAGGGACACATGCAATCGCATAGAAGGATGCTATACACGGGCCAAACTTCAGTCAGGAGAACATAATTTACTGATGATAATGGTTGTAGCCGCTGTGATACTTTCTACCAAAACAGGCGCAGCTTGATGACATCATCAACATGCGCTATCGCGATAGAGCGATATAGTCAAAATCTCTATCGTTGGCCAAATCTATATCGTTTCTATCGTATATCGTTTATATCGCCCACCCCTACATATAGGAATAAAAAATTTCTGACAAAATTTGGGCATTTTTAAGAGTATTTAGGAAAACTGTGCACTTGCATCTCCTCCTTGTCTAGGATGAAGTTAATACTGATACAGAACAGCTCGCGGTCCAGAACCCAGAACAGGGTTTAATCTGGGCGAGGGATGGCAGGGTGCAAAGAAGAAGGTTGTAGATTTTGGATTATTATCTGTATTTTTGTCTGTTTTACAAGCAAATAGAATATTGATGGCCTACCATACACCACAATATGTAAGTAATAGATAATTTAGGTGTTTTTTATTGTTAATATTGCATCAAGTGACAAAAGTTTATGGGGTTTTTTTTCTTTATTTTCCATTATTTAAAGAATGAAAATCAACAAAACTGATATTTTCTGTGAATTTCTGTTGTCTAATAAAAGGACAAAAATCTAAGTGATGTGCTGCCAGTACTTGTTCAATAATTTTACACATTTCACTTAAAATCAAAGCCAACTGAACTGTTCTTATGAGATTCTCAGATTTACTACATCAGCATTTCTTTATAACCTAAAAAAGCTGAGGTGTATTATTAAAATTCTTTCTCTTCTTCCTCTTCTTAAGGAATCTCAGATTGAGATTGAGTGTTTAGTTACACTTCTTTACAGTGAAGTAAAGAGGAACAATGATTTAAGATCTTAAAATGTGAATTTGGGTTGGGTGTTTATGCATGAGAATCTTTTACTTCTCTTATTATATTTTTTAAGTCACGCAGCAGAAGAACTAACCTCTGCTTTGCACAGCCCTCTCTTAAACATCAGAGTGCTGAGCTGTTTGCATCTCCACCCACAAAAAACACAGATTCCGCTTTGCTGATTACAGAACTGGCTCGCCTTTGACGCCCAACATCTTTATTAGGCTGCGTTTTACTTTTACGTCAGTCACGTCGAAACGCTGCTCCACCTACCTACAAATTACACGATCTGCAACATCAATGCTGATGTCAAAATGTATGTGTGTGTGTGTGTGTGTGTGTGTGACGAAGCGAGAGAGAGAGAGTCGGAGAGACAGTCTGTGTCCTTATCCAGGAATCCTAATGACGGGATTGAATGGCCGCGGCTCGTGTTGCCCTGGTGACAGGCGCCATGAATATGTGTGACCGAGGGGAAGGAGAGAGCAGAGACGCAGAGATGCACACAGGTTTTGATCGTGTAAAGAGGAAAGCAAATTATTAAGAGCAGCTACTGAAATACAATTTACATACAGGACACCCGGTCCGTGGCCTTGACGTTATCAACCGTGGGAACACTGAGGCGGATTGCACACAGGTTTCATGGAGAGAGCATTTGAATAAAATTTACATCCGGCACCAAATTCACGTATTCCCAGAATTTGTGTTTTGCATTTGTTATCAAGGAAGCAGAGGCCGAAGTGTTCAGTTATCGTGACAGCGTGGTGGGTTTCACAGATGATTTTACCTGCTTAGTTAGAAATGCAAGCAAACAAATAAATCCAGGAATCAACAAAGGCTTTGACCTCCTCTTTAAAGGAGACCAACCAGAACTGTAACACAGTTTTGTATTTATAAAACACATTTGTTTATAAAATGACCAAGAATTGCAATAAAAGGCATGCATTTCCTGTAAATAAAACCCTTATTGCCTTCACTTTATGCAGCACCCCACAAAAGGTCCATACTGAGTCAGTTAAAACCCCGAGAAGTGATGAATCTCAAACAGATAGCGGGGGGAAACGGTGCAGCTGATAAAAGTGAGCATCTTCTACCTGCTCCTTACACTCGCCCCGCTCTGGTTTCTTTTTATAAACTTCCAAAAAAGCCCGGTCTGTTAGCGTCCTGTGCTTTTAGTATCTTCAGCTTCATGTACTCTAAAGACACACACACACACACACACACACACACACACAATGAATTAAACATGACTATGATAGTGGGGCTTTGCTGGCTGAATTCTAATTACACTGACTTTGCAGGGGTGCACATGTGTGTCTGAGGGCTGTGCGGGAAACTCACGAGTCTACATCTCTCTATATCTACATGTTGTAATGCCTGTACAGAAATTAGACTTGTTAGTGTGTTCTCTGTGAGTTTGTGTGTGCCTGTCCACATCCTGCAGCCACACAGAGAAACCACATTTTCACCACCTTTGACGTGAATTATAAAAACAGCAGTAGCACTTCTCTTATGTGAGAGACGTTGAGATACAAAATCTTTCTTTAGAACCAACTGCTGCTGAAAGTCTATTGCAAATTATAGACTGCAACCGATTTTACGTACACAGTTGCCTTTTACTTTCTGACGTAGGAGTTTGTCCAGCGATGAAGAAGAAAAAAGGAAGCCCACAAGTACAGGAAAAAACTACAAATGGAAGATGGCAACTGATTAAAGATATAAGGCAGAATCGGCTTAAAGTCAAATTAAAGATAAGTCATTTGGAAAAAAGGTACTATGCAAACAATGTTATCGTGTTTTTTGGACCAAGAGAGTAAATCATTCCAGATCTGTTTAAAGAATCCTGAAATGCACGCCGTTATTCTGTTTGGGACATCCAACGCTCTGGTTGTGAAATCATCGTTCCAAAGGCTTCATTTGCAAAGCCTCACATAAAATCCTTATGCTAATGTAATGCAACTGTTACATTAGTAGACTAGTCTGCAACCATCCTCACATTTTAGTTTGTGTCTTGTCTACAAAATATGTCGTTAGCATATTAATTCAATGATCTGCCATCACATCAGTGTTTTAAAACAGCTTTTTAATAAAGGAGTTATTGTTGAAGTATGTGAGGTCATCTTTGTGTTTTGGTATCAAACTAAGAATTGAACAGTTCTACTGGTGCTGGCTACTAAATTTCTGGCATCCTTCTCCTGAAATAATCCTCCTATCTGACTCTTAAAGGCAATAACGTACAAAATTAAATTAATTTTATCAATAGGATCTGATTCTGGGATTTACTACAACAGCATTTATTAATATTGTACGGTTAATAATCTAAATCTACACAAGTTAGAGGAAGTGGAGCTACGAGGCTCCATTAATTCACCTTCTTTATAACTACTCCAGTCATAGCAATTAACTTTATAAAGTGGCGACCAGAATCAGCTTCTTTATATGAAGTATAGTATGGTGCTTATGCATATAATCAACTAAATTAATATTAGCCTGTTTAAATAAAAGGAGCACTCATACAGTACAGAGGTTGGGCCTTTTTTAATGCAAGGAGGTTGGGTGGTAAATCTTCAGGAAGTGTAAGGGAGGAGAGGTGGGAAATGTCTGCTGAGTGGTAAATAATTAAACACAATGGACTTTCACACCTGTAGTCCAGGAGCACAATGTAAATGTAGGAGTGTGCCCTTTCACTAGCCTTCCTGTGTTACAGGGAGCCTTTAACTATTTAACTTTAGGTATTTTTAAACTTTCTGCTTCCATGACATTTAACCGCACACAAAAAATATAAGAGCAGTGGTTTGTCTAACCCCACATGCAGGAAACGTACTTCAATCTCATGCAACGTGCTCCCTGCTGCAGAAGCATGACTTTGAAGTTCCTTAAGGACTTAAAAACATGCTGGCATGTTTTTAATTTTGTTTGCTTTTACTGTTCATAAAATAAACCGTGATGACTTTTAGTCACAGTTTGATTCTTGCATTCAAGCCAAGAGGTTGAAAACGAAGTTATATGGCCTGACGGGAAGCACCTTTATCAGTTTTGTTGGTGCCAGTCCTCATTATCGCAGATAATCAGATGCCAGTATTTGTCTTCACTTTTTAAAAAAAATGCTTATCAAATGTTACTTTAGTCTCTTTACATCTCTTTTATCATAATAATTAAAAGCAGTAACTTTGCATGTTATCATTCAAGACAACAAACTGGCTCACTTCCTGAGTACTTACAGTACACAAACTGTATTTTTACTTCATGGCATCTGTACTACTAAACCTCGATATCTAATTTGATACGTTAGAACTTGTAAATTTTAAACTTTCACACAAAATATTTGTTCAAGAAGAGAAAAATTAAAGAAAAATTCATTTTCTTTTTACTTCATGAAATCTGCATTTTGACAGGCACATTATTGCACACTGATCTACACTTAACTCCAAAGTATTAATTATCCTAATTATGTTAACCCTACAATTTCTGAACTTTTGTATTTTCTGAATGTCTTGTTGACAGATTAAAATTTCCTCATGAACTTTACTATGAATTTACAAAGAGGATTCTGCAATTTTACAGTAAATCACTGTTACATTTTTGTGTGGGATTGTACTGTTATTTTACAGGAAGTATTTGGATATTTAACCGTTTGTATGTTTACAGTGTTTATACAGACTGCTAAGAAAAGTGGTCCTTAAATTTTTTTAAGTCCCAAAATAACCTCATTTCCCCGTCAAATTCACTCAAGTGAAATTCACATGCTGCCATATTTCTATTTAAAGCAAAAACTAAACATGCATGTGTAATATTTAAAATATTTAGTGTAGAAACACTTACATTCAAAGCTTCTGCAGCTGTAAATGTTGCTATTCTTGTGGATTACAAATTCACATTTTTTTAAGATTTGATCTGCTCACTGCCGCCATCGTGGGTTGGGACTTACAGGAAGCTTTGGGAACTTTGTAAGGGGTTCTACGTCCTAAAAAAAAAAATAAATGTTTTCATCCAGCATGGAGGGAATTTAGCTACTCCTGCAGTGTTCTCTCTCTCTCCTCCACCAAAACCAGCAACAGGTATCTAGCGGCAGTTTAGACTGAATTATTCTACATTTTTACAATTTTCACTTTTCTTTGAATTTTGAGTTTTAAAACTGGACATTCCCTTTTTTGCATTCTTTTCAAATGTAAACGTAAAACCTGGGTATGAGTATAAACATTTACTTTTGTAAGGTTGTTATAGGTCATTCTGGCCTTTTAAAATTAACAGATTCCTGGGGCTTTCCAAGATTTTCCAAGCCACTAAGGTCAATCTCAGCAAGTGCCATAGATCATTAGGAGAGAGCCACCGTTAGTGAATGTGGCTGTTGACTGCACCTTACTCAGGGTTGCTAATGGGGTGCAACATCTAGCAGACTGCAGGGTAGGCTTTCAGATGGAGGTAGTGAGTGCTGGGTGAATCCCCCCCAATCATAAGTTTAAATCAGTTTCTGTTAACCTACTGTGGTAATCCCCCTAGACTCGGACTCTTTGAACAGAGAGCCGGTTTAGACTTCTATACAGAGGTAACTGTTAGCATTGTTTAAACACAAAATGTGACCACTCGTTTTTTCCTTCCCATCCAAGTAGGTTTTGTTCCTACACTTAACCAAACAGTGACTGAAAATGAAATTAAAGTGTAGCTAAATGCTAAATTTAAAAATGAGTCAAAATAAGTCAGATCCGTTTCAGCGCCCTCCGCACCAACTTCCTCCTAACTCTGCCTTTGCTGCACTAGTACTGCTATGTGTCACTGCAGGGACAAATGATCAGTATGACTATTAAGATGGAAGATTTGATGATGAATATGCTACACATACGTAGAAACTTAGTAACACCGGAAGAAACTGGAGACCATCACGGCTCTTAGAACTGATTTTAGGGTCTTTTTTCCCCCTCCCACTACACAGTAGGTGCTTTCCTAACATATAAGGAAGCAAGAGAGGTGTAGGTGTATGAATATATGATGCAGCACCACTAAATTACAAAGAATCATTAACACTGATAAATAGATAGAACAAATTCCAGAGAAGTTAACTGCAAGTGAAGCCCAGGCTTTATTAATCATCAGAGGGAACTCTAAAAATCTTCATGAGAAATTCCCCTCAGCTACCTGTCATCCACCACACAGCTGAGGACATCTACAGAGAAACTGAAGAGACTGAAAGAGAAAAAAAAAAGACCACAAGAAGAGGTGATGCTGCATTAACAACCACTGAAAGCTAAGTGGGTGCAGAACTATGTGGTCTGAAAGCAGCTCAGTTCCCAGCCAGCTCTCATGATCAGCTAGCGTTTCTAATAATACTTGAAACGACACGTATCTGCTATAAGATTTAAACCAAAATTCATACAGCTTTAAACCACGCTGACGTCGTCCTAAACTGAGCTCAGCTGAGAGCTTTTACACCAGCGTAAACTCACTGAACCAAACAAGCCCAAAGCTCCAGCCATTCAATCATCCAATCACAGGTTAATACAGACTGGCTTAAAAGAAAAAAAAACCAAAACATAACTAATCTGCTTTCCATGATAATAACACTCATTCATCTGAATAACCATCCCTTTCGGTCACAAATGCATTAGCGTCTTCACTAAAACCTAATCGGGTTTAATTGACAGAATGATCATAATTACATAGAAATATGCAGCAACAGTTTAAATATTAGCAGCGTTACCGTTTCCTCTGTGAATACCAAGCAGAAACACCCAGGATATGAAGCAAACACAAAAGTGCCAAACTGCAGTTCCTGGCTCCAGAACTGCAATTTTTGCAGATTTACCACAGTTAATCATCATGTTATCACAAACAGGACAAATAATCATAAAGTTAATCCCACTGTCAGTGGAATTGCTCCATCTTATTGCTGTTTATGACTGTCCTGATGCATCAAAATCGCTTTGAGCATGGCAACTGACTGCAAGTAGTCGCAGTTCTTGGTTATTATCTTCGAAGAAATCATTTCAAAGGCAATGAAACTGCAAGTTAATGGGACATGGTCACGGTAATTTTGTTTGTCCTAATTAGGGTTAGAGTGCAAACGTGTATTTCTTGACTTGACCTCTGCACAGCCATTTAAAGCTTCATGGTGGCTCTGTCCATCTTTTACATACAGTCTGTCTCAAATACACAGAAATGCCTCTCTCTCCCTTTCTCTCTTTGGATGTTATGCTGACAAACGCTTTGGCTGGTCTCATTTTTCCCATAATAACAGTCATAGGGAGCAGCAACTTAAAAAAAGAAACAAATCACTCCACCTCCTCCTGTGTCCCGCTGCCAACTGCATCTCTGCTTCACAAAGAGCTGCAGCGTATACCACGAGGAAACAAAAATATAAAAATAAAAATAAAATCGGCCAAGAGAGCCAATCCAATCAAACTGCAGCTGGAAAGTGAGTCGAAAACCCTGAGTCGCTTTTATGCAAATACAGAAGTGATAGTGCTACAAGAAGCTGCACTTGACCTACTTACTCTAGCTCTTCCACAATTCCTTCCCCAACAGAGAGGAGATCAGAGGAAGCTAGGAGCAAGGGGACAGGCCTTATTAACCACCACCACACAGGAATAAAGCGTTACTGGTTAGAGAGAGGTGGGGGGAAACAAAGCAGAGTGGAAGAAGACTAACAGGAGAGTCTTTGCTGGATGTGCTCCAAAAAGTCTTGGGAGAAAACCAGTAAAAAGATTCTTGGAAAATCTAGCGGAAGAGTTGATGATCTGTTCCTGACGTACATGTGGATCATTCAGTGTCAGCCAAGCTCCTCATATAAAAAAAAAAAAAATTTTAAATGGTTTGGGTTTGTTGGAAAAAGAGAGCTCAAAAAAAAAAAAAAAAAAAAAAACCCAACCCAATCCCAGCCCATAATTCAAAGCTGAGGCCGTTCTCCGAAAGGCTGCTCTCACACAGAAGCGGCCCTGAACAAAAATTCCACACAAATTATACAGGCTAGGCCAAGCCTTGATGCTTTTGTAATTGCTTGTGCAGCCCTGCCCAGAAAATAAAAGAAGCAGAAGAAGAAGAAGAAGAGGACAAAAAAAAAAAAAAAAAAAAAATCCGGGCCTTGATGATGACCAAGAGGAGCGGGCAGAAAAACAAAAGAATAAAGTGTTTTTGTTGGACACAAAAGGACAGGATGTGATCATGTGTCGCTGCCATGGTCTACATGTGCACACAATAAAAAACACAGACACACACACACGTCACAACCAGGCTGCACGGACATGTCTGCAGCCTCCTTATCTGTTTTATGACATGAAATCGGAGCAAAACTCAGGTAATTTTATTCTAGTCAGCAGTCACCCGGAGTTTCCACTGAAACTAAAAATACAAGTTACAGGAACATGTGGAAAAATTCCTGCTAAGGAGCTTTAAATTCATGTTTAAAACAACACTGCAGCTACAAACTTCTGTTTCACTTAGACTCAACATGGCAAAAATAACTGACAATACTGCCGTCAGCTTATTTATTTATTTATTTCGGTACAGTAACTTAACAGGTACTTATTTTGTTCATTTCCACCTCCATGTTTTTTATTCTTAGACTCTACTCGAGTTGCTTTGCGTGACTCACAGCTTTAAACAGCCACATAGTTCAGGATAAGCTCCACTTTTCTCTTCTGATTGGCTGCCCCTCCAAAACAACAGCAGGCGCACCGAGCTTCTGTTCCTAACATGGACAAATGAGGGATAACTTCTTTCTATGACATCATTTAGATGCCTGAGATTTTGGTTCAGAGGGATAACTTTTAAATACTCTGAAAATGATGTAAGTCTTTGGCATGTTGACTATGAGAAGCCACAAATTTAACAAGTATACTCTATATAGGAGGTCAACTTCAACTGGGCCCTGGTGCAACCCTCCTGTCATCCTCTGTCTGCTCACTGTCTAAAAAAGAAAAAAGAAAAACCTTTGAAGACCAAAACTTAATGAATCATTTATCGTAATAAATCGCATTCTAAGTAAATACAATGGTTTTCATTTCGATTTCTCAAGGCTTTTTATATTGTAAGGTAAAGGGCTTGCGATCATGAAAAGGCCACCCTTGCAATGATCACACGATCCCCTATGAGTATGTGAGGATGGTGGGGAGAAAGAACTCCTTTTAACAGGAAAAGAACCAGGCTCAGGCTGAGGGGTGAGGAGAGATAAGAGAAACAACATCAACAAGTAATGTCATATAAGTAATGACATATAAGCAGATGTAGTCCTCCTCCTGTCTCCTGATCCCAAACTGGGAGCTAGTGCCACAGGAGAAGGGTCTGACACATTCAGCATGGAGGGAATGAAGTGCTTTGTTAGGATAATATGATAGTTTGAGGTCTTTAGGACCAGACTCTTGAACTCTGGATTTAACAGGGAGCCAATATTCTCTTTTACATGACTGCTAATACTTATGATGGCTACGAACATAATTAACCAAGCATGCAGCGTTTATGCTAAAAAACACACGGTAGAGTTGTGAGCTTCAGGTTTCTTGGCCTGCTAGTAAAAGGTAGCTGGATTTACTCACAGAGATTACAGTTCACCGGGTCGAGGAAGCACACCTGCAGGCTGACGTCTGAGATGCTGTAACACTGGCCTACATCGAGGACATGCCAAATGGCTAAAAATATTCAGGGGCTGAAACAGAAACTACAGGCTCTCTTCCCTTCTCCCTTTATTGCAGGTACCTGAGCAACATAAACACCAACACGCTTAACATTACAAAAACTCTGGATGCAGCCTGCAGCACCTTACAAAATTAAATAGAAACATTGCCACAAATGTAATTAAACCCCTAAAACTGTTAAAAACAAGGCAGGACGTTCACCATATACATTAATGTGATATGAACATGCATCCAACATGCTCTGTGCTATGATTTAATTATGATTCATGACCAGGATTGGGAATATCTCAGCTCTTCTTGCAAAAGAAGCAATATATTTGTACCTACAGTGGACAAAAAACTGAGAACAGCTGTTCAGTCAATAAGCTTGGAGGGCCATTTAACCTAATGCCGCACTAACATGCTGTTGTTGGACAGAAGTCCACAGCGTGTTGTTCCAAGTGACTGTGTAAACACACGCTTTTAATCCACTTAAGCCGGCAGCGGGTCAAGTGATGGGCCATTTAAAGGAGCCCAACATGACAAAAACGGTCAGGATAAGGTGAAAACAATCCTCCAAAATAAAACTCAGGTGACCACAGTTTGGTAAGGATGCAAAAGAAACACACACAGGAAAAAAGAAGAAAAAATAAACCCCACACACAGCGGCTCCTGCATTTGTGACGCTCAGCTGCTAAATTTAGATCACATGAAATTTGTGCAAGTCTCCTGGGAAGGCTGCTAGGCATGAGATTGCAAGGCCACAATAATATTAGTACTTCCTGTGTGTTTGATTGATCTATGAAGAGTTCAAACCCCAGAGATTTTCAGCAAACAAGCACACACAGGCAAAATACAACCCGACGTCCTAGAAGGAAAACTAAATAACACCCAAAACATAGATAAAAACCATGATTTTGTTAAAGAATCTCGAGGCTACTGACTGCAAGTCTGCAATGTTATTCCAAAAGAAGATACCCCGCGCATACAGACAGTATTCCCTCTGTACACCATCACAGTAGACTTAAAAAGCAAATGCACACTTTCAGTTTTGATTCGAGGAGTTTAACACAAATGCATTGCATTAACCATTTGGGAATTACAGCCATTTTTTGCACAGTCCCCCACTTAATTTGGACACCTTAATGGCCAGATGAGGCCTGCTCCCTCTTGAATTCAA
The DNA here is from genome assembly GCF_036321145.2 of Pelmatolapia mariae. Classification (NCBI taxonomy): domain Eukaryota; kingdom Metazoa; phylum Chordata; class Actinopteri; order Cichliformes; family Cichlidae; genus Pelmatolapia; species Pelmatolapia mariae. The sequence continues at coordinate 34,645,019 of NC_086233.1, forward strand.
TAGAAATTAGGCACATAAAAGATCTGGAGATGTGATGAGCTTGTATTCAGTAGCTGTTCACTGGACCTCTAAATGTGAGGTCCACAGAGATGTGGATGCAAGTGATAGAGGCTGAAAAAGCAAAATAAACCAAAAATCCACCATAATGCTGCATAATTACACCATGCAAATATTTGTGCACTTAACTGTATGCTCATATACACTTTTTGCAGGTTGCAGCTGATTAAACATCTGTCTTGCATGTGTCAGCAACAGAGGCCATGATTTGATGGTCTCGCAGAGAGGTTACTGTCTCAGTTGTTTGCACAGTGTCAAGCACGGCATCATTGTAATGAAGTAAAGCATTCATGTGTAAGGCAATGTGCTCATAAATAGCCCATATTTGCTTGCTTTTTGCATGCATGTACCCAGGCCTGTTGTAATGCATCATGTAGTGTTAAAGTGCTATAAATCACCAAATATTCACATTTAACAAGCCACAAAAATAATTTAATATATTGTTTCATCTCACCTTTTTGCCCGTGGAGCCAGTCTTGGAGAGGCAGGACTTCGCAAGGGAGAGGTACCCGCCGATGACTTCAATCTCCTCCACAGCAGGGTAGCGCTTCTTCAACAGGGAACCCAGCTGGGCGTAGGGGGCCTGGGGAGGGGTTGACCCCGGAGGGGCTTCACTCGGGGCTTCCTGCTGGGGCTCAGGTGGGCTCAGCTGGGCGTCAGACTCCACCCGACGTTTAGGCACCACAGTGAAGGTGTTCCCCTTTCTCCTCTGCACCAAGGGGCTCGGAACAGGGACACGCTGGGGTGGGGGCTCCACCTCGATGTCGTCAATGTTTGTTACTGGCAGCTGATCCACTGGAGGTTGCACTGGAGGAGAGACTGACTGGGTGGGAGAGAAGGGAGGTGAAGATGGGACAGCTGGAGAAGAGGGGGGTGAAGAGAGGACAGGTGGAGAAGTGGGAGCAGGGGATGGAGATAAAGGTTCAGAGAGAGAAGGAGCAGGACTTGTGGCAACAGTGGGAGGAGATGGTTCAGGTTTGGATGGCCTCTCCACCTCCTTCTCCTCCTCTTTCCTCTTTAACAGGGTGGGGGAGGTTGGCACTCCAGGTTTGGGCACCTCTGCTGCTCTGTGTGAGGGGGAGGACTTGATGGGGCCAGGTGTCACCATGGGGCTGCTTGTTGAAGATGAGGCAGCCAAATGGCGCTTGGGGATCACTGTGAAGGAGTTTCGGGACTGGAGGCGCAGGTTTGCGAGGGCCCGTGCTTGGGTGTCGCCATCAGGAATCTGGGCGAGGTCTGGCTTTGGAGCGGGACGGATTTCAAACTCGTGTGAGGAGCGGGTCACCTTGGATGAGACAGGGCTCAAGGGGGCCTCGGCACGGGCACGGCGGGTCTCCGGAGAGCATGGCACCTTAGGTTTGGGGGGCACCTCAGCGGCCTCCCAGTCTCTTTCCCTGGTGGGCTTGTTTGTCCCCCTGTCCGGCTCATCTCTGGGGGTGACGGCTGCGCTGTGGTGGACTCCACTCTCCTCAAAGCGCTGACGGAAGGAAGACACGGGCTGTGAACGCTGAGGGCTGCCCGGCCCAGAGACAGCAGGCTGTGGCTTTGGTTTGGAAGACCAGGGACCCTGGAAGACAGGCGAAGATGGCTGGCTACTGCCCGGGCTGCTGACCCGTGGACCCGGCCTGGGCTTTGGCACCAGATCTGGCTGCGTCTTGGGCCAGAGTCTTGGCCTACTGCTGGCACTACAATCCAGGTCCAGGAGGTTCTCTGTGCTGTGGGACTTCTTCTGCAGCTTCCCATAGTTGCTGTCAAACTTCTGGAGGATCCGGCTGACCCTACCTTGACCCTCACCTGTATTATAGGGGACCTCCTGATCAGGACGGCCCAGGGTGCTCAGGTTCTCCTCGCTCTTGCTTAACGTGGTGTCATAAATGACGACTTCCTTGGCTCTTATCTCGGTAACAGCACTCCCTCTGCGGTCCAGAAGGTCGTTTAGAGAGCTGTAACTACTCACACCGTTCTGCTGCCATTGGCACTCGCTTTTCACGCCTCCACCTTCCGGAAAGTAATCCGGGTCCGACTCGATGATGATGATGTTCTCCGCTCGGATAGTCCGTATGCCGGGGACACTGCCGTACAGCTCCAGGATGTGCTGGACCGGGCGGGTGGCGTTTTCTTGCTCCTGCCGCCTCCTCCGCTCCTTCTCCAGCTTGATGAATGGGTTCTCCTCCAGCGGCCCAAGGCTCTCCTGCAGCACCAGGCTCTCGTGTCTGCCCTCCTCCCTCGGTGTCGCCGCGGCCGTCGCTTGTGGCTCTTTGTTGTGGGAGAAGTGCTGGGTGGCCGGGGTGATGGTGTAGTTCCGCCCGGTCGCGCCACCACCTCCTCCGTTCACATTCCCCGTTAGTTCGCCGTTTACCCGCTGCGGGCCCGCTCCCCCGGGGCTAGCCTCCGGAGCACAGGTTCCCCCAGCCCCGCCGCCGCCTTTCGCCTTCCTCCTCTCCAGGATTTCTCGCTTCCAGGCCGGCATCCTCGGGCTCTCTTGGCCGCCCTCTTGGCGGAGGACGCGAACCTCTCCTCCGCCGGACATCGCGGAGGGTTGTTACTGGAAGAAATGAGGAGGAGAGTGAGAGGCAGGCAGGCTCCGAGGCGGTCTTGCCGCGGTCCGGTGCGGCTCTTGAAGCTCTATCTCCGGCTGTGACTGTACCTGCAGCAACGATCACCGCACACTCACACACATCCCTTTTTTCTTCTCTCTCTCCTCTCCCTCTGCTGTCACACTGTCTGGCTCCCTTTCTCCCCAAAGGACCCTGAACGCGGCTCCGCCCCCTCCGCGGCAGCCCGAGCGTCTGTGATTGGTATCCGTGTGCTCTGGACACGCCCCCTCCCTCCCGTTTCTATTGTTGACGGAGCAAATTAGGCCTGCCAATCAAAAGTGCTGCGTTCAAGTTCAAGATATTGTTACATTATGTGATTAAATATAGATTTTGTTGCTGTTTAATTACAAAAACGCTGATTAATTTGTAGTTAATCACAACAAAAATGTCGTTTACATAACACAGTAGAATTATAACCACTACACATTATTATTGTTGTTAAAATTGAATTAAAACCCTAATTTACCTTTATTGTATTTACTAAATAGGGAACATTTCTTAAACTTTACCACCTATTATGTCCCAGTAGTGTTCAAAATAATTATTTTTTGTGGTGTTTCCACAGTTTTCATCCCCAGTCTCACTGGATAGTAATCAGGTTATTCTAAATGGTTTTGGTTGGGATGTCGGAGTGTTAGATAGACTTAACCTCGGTTCATTTAGCATTTGCCGGTGATACCACCTGTCGATAATCCGCGTGCAGCGATCAGATGAGCTGGGAAAGAGTCTGCTGCACATGAATCAGCACTAAGAGGGCTATTCTTGGGTACTACAAGAGATTACTGTAGCTCATAAAACATTCATCGCGGGGCAATAATTAAGAAGAGCAGGGCTGAAGAGGGCGAAGAGTGTGCCTTATTTCCCCTTTGAAGCAGGACCGAAAGATGCAGAGAAAAAACTAAACAAAAGAAGGACATAAAGCCTTCATAATATTTGGTATTTTATTTATCTTTATTTTAAAATGGTCAGTTTTCTCTGCAATATGAAGTCCTGCACCTCTAAGAAAACACAACAACCAGGGCTTCCAGCAAAAAGGCATAAAAAGTGTCTTTTGTAAAGTATATCAAGCGTATGCAGCCATAAATACATTTCTTTAATTATTTTTAAATGTATATACATTTTAAACTTAGAAAATCTGCAAACCAGGAATTTTTCCACATTGTTCTGCAGTTCAGCTTCAGAAAGAGATTTTCTATAATTTGCAGAGACCATTCAGGAAACAGTTCCAGCTTTAATCAGGAACACCACACCGAACTGGTATGCAGCCGGATATTATGCTTTTGTTCACCTGTAGAGAAGCCTCCCATATTGTTATCATCAAATCTAATAGAAATAATTTTAAACATTAGAATACGCATTACACTACAGAGCACTAAAGATGTGATGTTTGCTTTAAGGATGGGTTCTCCCTGTGCTTGAGCAGGTTTTCTGTGCTCTAACTTCCTCCTGAAGTCCAAAAGCATCTGATGGAGAGTTAGCTTGATTAGTGATGATTAGTGACCCAGTACCCTGTCACAGCTGGGATAGGCACCCTGTGGCCCTGAATGGGAAGAAAATGGATGATGTATAAACATATCCTAGGATGTAGGTCAGTGTTAACAGCGCCATGGTTAGGTAGATGAAATCCCAATGATTAAAACTGCTTAAGAAAAAACAAAAGTCATACTTGTTTGATTTCTATATGCAGAAAAAATGGCTGCATTTGACTTAATTATGCTGTGAGATAAAAGTTTAGTCCTTTACCCCACGAACTAGCGCCCCATTGTGGACAGAGAGAACACAGACTCAAAACATTTAATGGACAACCATTAAATGTTATTTTATTTACATGTATATACAGATGACAATAAAAAGGTGGCACAGAAAAAAAAGAACATAAATAACATTTTAATTTATTTTTTTTTAAAAAAAGAAAAAAAAATCAACATATACACAGAATTTAACATCAGGATTTACCCTAAAGTGAGGCCTTAAATACATGCACTACACAGACAGCAAAGGACTCAAAATAGACTAAACACATTACATGTTGTCAAAGTAAACAGCAGTTTGTTTGTTTTTTTAGGGATGATGTGTAAAACAATCCCCTCTGAGTCCCGACAGTTTTCACATCCAGCTTTTTATCAAGTCCAAACCACTTCTCTGTGATGGAGTTTGATGAACACACAAGATTAAAATCCTGAACACATTTTTGCTGGCAAGCAGTTTCTCAGTCCAAGGAGGGAAACAGCAATCAATAAAGCTGCAGCAACGTCATGAAAGTTGCTCAAAAAGGTTGCCTGAGGCTTTGCTGCTTTAACATTGAGTGTACGTGTGCATTAGAGCGATACCTCTGGAGTAAATTTTCTACCACTGACTGCTCAGTGCAGATGTGCCACTATGGTCCAAATACAAGCTCTTTCAAATGTATCACAAAACCTGCACACCAAAATATATCCTGCAAGTGTGCTTCTTCTTTAGATTTTTTTTAATAATAACTCAAGCAGGTGAGAAAATTTTCTGTTTATTATGCATGTTAAAGCAATTAGAAATTAACTGCGTGTTTCCTGAAATGTGAAACGCTCATTTTTTATTTTATTTTTTTTGGGGGAGGGAGGTGCCAATGAACCAAAGAAAACAAAAATAAAAATGGTTATGCTTTAAAATCTCTAATGGCAGATGAAGGCTACACCCACACTAACATATTTGTATTTTAAACCAGAAAATGTCCATGTCCAGACCAACATGTTTCACTTGTGCAGTCTGGACAACAACGGGAGAATAATGAGATGATAAGATTTTTATTATTATTATTAATAGTAGTAGTATTTGTTTTTAATGGAAATAGGGATTTTTCTTAATGGTGAAGACTAAGAACTAATGTGTGTGCTTGAGCCAGTGTAAAGATGAAACAAATCTTATGCAAAATACTATGGGGGAAGAACAGCAGTGACAGAGCGTAAAGACAGGCTTGTTTACTTGGAATCACAATAAAGTGGAAGCATAAACTGTCTATAAAAGATAGATGTAGCCACTGTGACTTCACCTGTTGGTTAGTGAAGTTCTGTTATTATGCTTTGAGGTCTGTCACGATACTTGCGTTTTAAGAAGTTTGGATCTGACTGAGAAACAGGAATGCCACAAGCTCACTGGTTAACACATTTCTGACCCAATAATGACCAAAGATTAGAAAATTACCTTTATGTTGTATTTATTAAGACCTGTAACTACCAATTTAACAAATAAATGCATGCGTCACAGGGCAAGGGAGTCAAGTGATTGTTCCCACAGGCTTTTATATAATTAGAAGTCATTTTGAAACCAAAAGGAATTGCCCCCTGGTGGCAGATTTAAGGCACTTTAGCACTAGCTTCACTTTTGTTTTTTTTAAGACCCAGAAGCTACATTCATCTTTTATATGTTTTTTTCCTGTGGGTAGAACTGATGTTGAAAGTAACTTGTGGGATTTGTGATAAAGTGAAACATCTGAGAAAGCCTTGGCAACAGCTAAAAATTAAGTCATACTTTTCACAAACATAAAGAATGCAATCATAAATGGTATCCAAGTCGAGCTACAGTGTTTTCACTTCCTTTTTGTGGCCCTATGAGAAACGTTAGTGTCTGCATCAGCATTTTCAGAAGTTTCGGTTTCTGCCCGTCCAGACTACAACACAAAATCTTGACATACAGGCAGCAGAGGACTTTGCCCCAACAATATCATCCTGAAGTCTTTATCCCGTGTACTCCGTATTTATTTCCTGTATTTCTTTCCCCTCTCATTTCTATGCTAATTGTATTACATTTTATTCACTGGGCTTTTAGATTTTATTTCACTTTTTTATTAACTGTGCTGCTTTTGTGGATTTCTTCTTTTTTTGTCTCATTATAATGTATCTATTTTAATAGGCTATTCAACACATGTTAGTTGTATTTAATGTTTTGTACACAGGAGTGGATAAAATATACGAGGGCAGTCTCGCATATTTTAGGGGTCTTTAAATGCTGGAGTAGTGCGAACATTTTAAAATGTAAACCTATTAGTGTGGATGTACCCAAAGCTGCTTTCTGCTTCTATGTTGACAGTTAGATGAAACACTTCAGCTCCTCCTCAGTTGACACGGCACGCTCGTATCATGAGCAGCTGCAGGAGGATGAAAAGCGGCGAGACGATGAGGCCGAACCACAGGTCTTTGGCTTGCTCCTGCTGGGCCAGCTTCTGGCACAGCAGAACTTCACACACCAGCTTCAGGCTGAGCACCGTTAGTACCCAGAGGAGCCGCAGCACCGCCAGGCGCTTCTCGTTATCCTGGTAAAGCCGGATGGACACGATGGCAGTGAAGTATGTGCTGAGGCCGTCTGCAGCAAACAGTGGGACGAACACCAGCCACCAGCTTAGCCCGTTGGTGAACTTGTCGACTTGCAGGGCGACCAACATGCTGAAGACCATCAGAGCCAGCAGGTGGAGGAAGAGTTCAAAGGTAGCGAAGCCCAGCCACTGGACCAGCTCTCTAAGGGAGAACAGCATGGCGAAGGACGTTGGGGACGGAGTGACTGAGGACGGCCAAGTCACACACAGGGCAGCCCTGGATGCAGGTCAAAGTACTCCAGGGTGAGGGTGGCAGAGGGCTGATTATCCCAGGGCAGGAGTGGTTAGGTGGTGGAGAGGTGTCACACTGTAGGCTACATCTTCAGATCCACCCTGGGAACGACAATAGAAGTGAAAAAGCTAATGATGATCATAGCTTTGTCATTAAATTAGTTTACCACCTTATTTTTAAACATTTGTTTACATTTTACAAACTATGCAATCTCAACTCTTAGCCACAGTGTTGGCACAGTTTTTAATTTGTTACAGACATATAGTACTGTGCAAAAGTCTGGAGCCACCCCTCATTCCTTTATATTTTGTTTTAAGGATGTCATTTTCTTCTAGTGGTCAAGAGCAACACCACTCCAGGTCTTTCAAAGTTTTCATTTGGATATTGGTTGCTTTTTCCATTTTCAAACCTTGTACCTGGCCATTTTCAGAGGAATGCTTTTTGTTTTAATGATAAGCCACTCACACACTGATCTAACCTCACCTAATCCTAACTAAGGATGAACTGGTGAGCCTACACATAAGTTAAAATAAGAATTTTAACTTTCATCTTTCAAAAAAAAACAAACAAAAACAAAACAAGACCCGACAACAACACAAAATTTGACAAGTTCAAAATTGTATTTTGGCACCCACGAGTTGATTCCCAAATTATCCAAAAAACCTGGCAAATCTTGGCATCCTGTGCAGTGATAAAAAAAAATAAAAATTTTTAAAAATCGAAAGAAATCTGGACAAGTGACGCAGTCGCAGGCCTAAAAAGCGATCTACAGCAGATGAACAGTATCTGTAAGTAATTCCCTTAAGAGGAATTTTTTTTTTTTTACCAAATACCTGACACATTTGGCCCTTCATTTGATGCATATATTACTTGCTGCCTAATATACACACACCGTATTTCCATTTGTGTTTGCACATTTTTCAATTAACTGGTGCATTTTAAAATGTAAAGAAATGAGGGGTGGCTCGAGATTTTTGCACAGTACTGTAGCTGCACTTAAAGAAACATGCTTAAGAGAGTTCAGAGTGTGTTGAAGAATAAAAGGTGGTCACACCAAATACTGACTGTTCCAAAATACTTCTCTCTCTGTATACATACTTTGTATTTCCATGTAGCTTCATTTCAATATATCCCTGAATGAATTTATTAGAAATAAACCCTTTCGTGTATTTCAAAACATACTGTGCTTCACTCATCAAAACTGATAACAGGATCACCCAGCACAGTTGAACAAGCAGATTTGTATTATTTTGGAACTTTTACTTATTTATCCTCCACGCACACACACTCATATTTTTAAAAATGTGTAATTATGATTATTCAGCAATAGTAGCGTTAATAAGATATGATTTTCTTTTTTAACTATTTTTTTGTGTATGCATTGTTTTATTGTCATTTATTGATTTTACAATGTGTTTTAAATATATTTTTTTTAAAGTGTACATGATTTTTTTATTACACTTTACTGTTTACTCGTAGACTTTTTTGAATGCTCAGGGCCCTCAAAAAACCCCATATTTTATAGATACAAGGCTGTTGATTAAACGTCACTGACGTCCACTCCCTCCTGATTTCCAGACCTTGACAGCTCCATAACTATTCTTATTAATCTCAGCCCTACCGCCCTGAGTGAGGTAAACACATCTGATGCGAGAGTAACTGCAAAAAATAGCGTTTAATACAGAGAATCCAGCGGCAATCACGAAGATAGCTTCAATTTAAGCTAATAGCCAGTCAGCTAGAAATGATACTGAGCTTCTAATTACTAACAGTGCGCTTGTTTACATACACAAGACGTGTTTCAGTATAACACTTTTATTTACCTTAGAAACAGATGCGAGTCTTCTTCTTCATCACACTAGATGTCTGAAATTTTAGAAACCACCGAGGCTAACAAGCTGTTAGCATTGTACCTTCTGCTATTTTCTTGCTGCTGAGAGATATCGCGAGAACACTACCCCCACCCCCCAGGCTGGTACGGTGGCCCTTAAAGGCTAATTTGTTTGTTTTTTTGCGTTTATTTATATATTGTTGAAAAATGTCCAAAGATATATCAGACTGTTACAGATACATGAATAATAATTATTTGTATTATTTTTTGTCTAAAAAATTAAAAGTATAATTATAATAGACAACCTTATTACAAGCAGAACTGCAGTCGATAGGTGGCGATAGCATAAAACTAAAATCGACACCACCGAAGAAGGACACAATGTCAGTTGACTTCAGTACGGAGACGTGATAAGCTGTTGTCTTGAGAGGTGAGTTTATTGGAGTATTTTAACGTCTGCTCTTTTTTCATGTCTTTTAAAACAACTATAACATATTTATGACATTAGCTGCGGTTAGCGTTGATTTCTGTAGTTACCCAGTCAGTAAAAACTATATTTTCTAACTAAACGTGAGGAAGAGAGTACCTGCTCAATGAAAAGCTTGAATTAAAGTTCAGAGAAGAATGACGTCTCATTTAAAGTGCGTTTTTGGCCTTTGCGGTTCTCACTTTGATCATAAACAAGGTTAGAAAATATTTAGTAACTGTGTTAAGATGCCACTATGCGCTTCCTACTGTGGAGTTATTCTTTCTGAAATCATTACATTTTTACATCCTAGATTTTCCTAAAATTTTGTGGTCCAAAGTTTGCACATAAATAATACTTGCTGTGAAATTTTAGCTTCATATATCAATATCAGTTTGTTTTTTTTCTTTCTTTCTTTCTTTCTTTCTTTCTTTCTTTTTTTTTTAAAGACCTGTACCGCCCAAAATGAAAACCTCTACTTACATTTTTGATTGAGCAAACATGATAATTTTATGTTTTGTGGTACAATTTATCAGTAGATGATCTGAAGAAACAAAATTCTGGAGTTTCTTCATAGTACTCTTATTATAAGACGATAATTTTGGAAAATGTCATTTTTCATTTTAGACCCCATTTCCAGACCTACTGCCTAGGAGGGGTCTTATAATTCAGGTTAAGTTAGAAATATACTAAGAAGAATTAAACATTCAAAAGGCACACATCTATTTTTTGAATATATAACAATAAATGTAATAAAACGATTAAGAGTAATGAAAAAGGGATTATTGGCTCATTTCTTGTAGGTAGTCCTGCCAGGCCAAGTCCACATGGCACAGTTACAAGACCGTAACATAACCCTAAGATCTTGTGGTGAAAAGCTGGTTCAGTCTATTAAGATAACATTTCGGAGGCAGCTGTGGCTTGTTGACTCTGCAGTTGGATTGAGCCGAGCTGCTGTTTGAAGAAGCAGCTCCATGCATGCTTGATCAGTGTTAACGGTCACCGAGCTGATGGGCAAATGTGTGACAGAGGGGGAATATTTTGGATCTTTGTCACTGATGGTTTCCCTGTTTCAGTGTAAAGATGCAGACGCCTGCAGAATCAATCCTCCACAGTGGCTACTTCCACCCAACCCTACGATACTGGCAGACCTGCATTGCCGATTTAAGACCTGACAATCTTATCTACCCAATCTTTGTTACGTAAGTCTTAAAATGACTTGGGGTTGACCAGAAGAAGTTTAGGTCAGTACATTCAAATCTTCTCACTCTTGTTATGTGGCCTTCTTTGCTACAGAGATGGTGCAGATGCAGTAGAGCCCATCGGCAGCCTGCCGGGACAGGCCAGGTAAGGTCCACAGCCATCAATAGCATCAAGTCGTCACAGCTGCAGCACCCACTTTCAGAACAGCTTAAAAACCTATTGAAAAAAGAATAATTACATTATAGAAGTGTTCATTTTAACAAAAATCACATGGGGTATGGTGTCACCCTGCAGTTGTGAAACCACTGAGGGTGTCGTCTCCAGATAAAAATAGTCAGGAAGGGCGGACCCAGAGCCAAACTCTGGACCTGGACCGAGATAAGACGAGAATCGTTAGACCTGTACCTCCCAAAATGAAAACCTCTACTTACATTTTTTGGAGCGTCTTGGTAACAAGACATAGAAATGGAAAATTTATTAAAATATCTATTTACCATGTAAATATTAATGTTTGCATATATACAGAATGTAATGAAATTCATTCTGGTTTCTAGTGTGTAATTGGTGTGTCATTTGGGTTCCATGAAACCCAAATGACACACCAGATGACAAACACCAATTAGTTAAACTGCAGGAATGACGTGTTGATGACATAATGTCTTGGATGATCTCTAATTTCCTGCTTCTAAATTCAGATAAAACTGAGGTTTTTGTACTGGGCCCTTAAAAAAAAAAAAATAAAAATTCAGAAACATCATGTCAAACCAGATACATCAGATGGCATGACCTTGGCCTCGAGTAACACTGTGTAGTCTTGGAGTCATTTTTGACCACAATATTTCCTTCAGTGTGCGTATTAAGCATCTATGTAGGACTGCTTTCTTGCATTTGTGCAATATCTCTAAAATTAGAAACCTCCTGTCTCAGAAATGAGTTCACACGTTTATTACTTCTAGTCTGGACTGTCGTAATTCATTACCGGGCTGTCCTAAAAACTCCTTGAAGGCTTCAGTTGAACCAAATATACAATTCCTTTTGTGCATGAAACTAAGAACCAATTCAAGTCACACTGATGAATCCCATGAAAACATTCCTGTACCCTGTGAGAATGTTGTGAGTAGAGATGCTATGTACATCACTCACAGAAGCTAAACCAGACTTTAAGCAATCCTATATTTACCACTGTGGAATAAATGGCAAAGGTGATGGTAAAAGTTTTGATTTTAAAAAGCATAAAAGTTAATTTTGGGACAAACTTTTTAAACATGTTCATCAGATTTCATTTATATCTCTCATTGACGCATTGAAACTGAAATTATTTCAGATAATGCTACAAACTAACTCCCAAAGATGAGCACTGAATTGCAAGAGCTTTAGCTAAACATGAATCATAGTCATCATTTTTTTTTTTAAATATTTTATTTTTTGTTTTTAAATTAAACACAACATGCTTATACAGATTCAACTGAGGACAATTACTACATTTAGCCTTTGTGGCTAAATAGTCAATATAATAGTCATTTTTCTTCTATATGTTGTACTTTTTTTCAGGACGTGAATTGGCCTCCTGCAGAAACCTCACTAACAAAAAGCTTTTGTCATTATATTTGTACCTGCAGATATGGAGTGAACAAGCTGGAGGGAATGTTGCGTCCACTTGTGGATAACGGCTTGAAGTGTGTGCTGATTTTTGGTGTCCCGGCTAAAATAGCAAAGGTATGAAGAGCTAAAAACCTCCAGGTAGACTTTTTAAGTCATTTGTTAAAAGTTCATCAGTGAACAGAGACATGACTCGTCTTGTGCTGTGTTCTAGTGTGCTCAGTCTTTTAAATTAGATTTAAAGCTACAGTACGAGGCTATTATTGTGTATTCATTCAGTTTCTGTTGGAAATGATTAGACTGGATTCACTTCGCTGATATTTTGTGCCTGAATGGGAGCAAATTCCTGAAGCCAGAAGCTTTCTGGAAAGCCTGACATCCTGCTATAGCTGGTTGTTACTGCCCGAGGATTTGTACTGGCACGACTCAGTTCCCTCACACTTGGACTCGCTGATCTCTCATGCTTCCTCCTTCAGGATGAGAGGGGTTCAGGCGCCGACACCGACGATACACCGGCGGTACTGGCAGTGAAGAAAATCCGATCTTTGTTCCCGGAGCTGCTGGTGGCGTGTGATGTCTGTCTGTGTCCCTACACGTCACACGGACACTGTGGTCAGTGGCTTGTCCTCGTAAAGCAGCCTAAAAAAGTTCATATATTTGTGTTGTCATATTATTATTATTTGTTATTTTTCTTGGCAGGCATCCTGAATGATGATGGCACACTGAACAATGATGCCAGCTGTCTGCGTTTGGCTGAAGTAGCGCTGGCGTACGCTCGTGCTGGTAATTCTTTACTTTGTTTTTTCACGATTGTGCTTGTTTTATTAGTGTGACAAACTGGAGGAAGCCTCCTCTCCTTTCCTCTTTTTTTAAAAATTTTATTAATGTAAGGCAAAGTTAAAGCCACACTACACTAGACTACATTTGGTGCACTAATCATCGCGTTGTCTGTCGTATGTTGCTCTGCAGGTTGTCACATCATCGCTCCCTCTGATATGATGGATGGAAGAGTTAGAGCCATAAAACAAGCACTGATTTCCAATGGTTTGGGAAATAAGGTAAATGTACAGGGACTTATATTAGTATTTAAATGCAACTCAGAATCCTGCGACCTAGTCTCATAGTGTGGCTCATCAAAGTATAACCATTCGCCTGTGATCCTACCTTTTACTATTGGGAAAGAATGTGGAAAATGCTAAAAACTGAGAATGATGTTCCCTCCAGAGAATTTCAGAACGGATTTATTCTCCAGGAATAATTCAAGACTCATCAGACCAGGCAACATTCTTCTTCTATTGTCCAATTTTGATGAACCCGTGGAAACTGTAGCCTCAGTACGGTCTTCTGCTGCTATTGTGCAGAGATGCTCTTCTGCATAACAAATAGTTATTTTTAGTCATTCTTATCAGCTGCAGGAGTGGGTGTTACACTCATGATACACAGACAGTGACTGGTAATTGGATTATGTCATTGTTATTTTTATATGGTGTTAATTTTGGCAGCAAATTGTGATTCAGATTTAGTCAGCGCCTTTTAGTCATTATTTAGGCATCTAAATTCTTTTAGTTTTAGTTGACTAAATATCATATGATTTATAGTAGACTACATCCAAAAATTGAATGTTAAAGTTTGTTTACCAGAGAGGGTTGCTCCACATGGTTTACCGAGAGTCTTATTTTCCTTGACATCAAATCAAAATGTGTCCATACTTCTACTCTTCTCTTCCTCCCAAGCGTTGACATTTTGTCATGTTTCCATGTGGAACGGGGAGCATGGGAATTCCCACCCTGTTTGTCAGGAGCTGATCACATTGTGCGCGTCTGACCTTTCTGCACAATGAGATTACTTCTGATTGGATCACTTCCAAACTCGTCCCGCCTTCCTACACATCTTAATTAGTTCTGATTGGCTCTCGTCTCTCCAGACCGTTTTCATCCTGTTTTTATTCATTTACGAAATTGTCAATACTCTTCATCAGTTTTTGTCCCCGTGCATCAGTTTTTATGTCATCAGGGGGGATAAAGGTTCTTGACAAAAACTGTAATAAAATAAAATCTTCTTGACTTTTTGTGTTTGGTTTTTTTTGTTTTTTGTTTCTTCTTTGTTTTCAGGTTTCAGTGCTGAGCTACAGTGCAAAGTTTGCTTCTTGCTATTATGGTCCCTTCAGGTAAGTGAACTCTAAACTCCATTGTTAACAGATCAATCAAGGGGCACTTTGAAGTGAGAAGAGGCCTAAGCCCCACCCCTTGCTGTGTTCATATACAGGGATGCCGCACAGTCGAAGCCTGCATTCGGGGACAGACGCTGCTATCAGCTGCCTCCTGGCGCGCGAGGGCTCGCCATCAGAGCTGTGGTAAATCATTTGTGGAAATGTCTGTTTGGCAAAAAAAAGTTTTACGCTCAAACACTTGTTGGGGATCCTGAGCTGTTGGTCTGTGCTGCAGGAGCGAGATGTGAGAGAAGGTGCGGACATGCTGATGGTGAAGCCGGGTCTGCCATATCTGGACATCATGAGGGAAGTCAAAGACAAGGTGAGCAGCTATATTTCATGTACCAGTCCAGTGAGGGTGGGAGAATTCAAATAAAGCATACTTAAAATTCCTTCAGGTAATTAGCAACACTTTAAAATATTAAATGTTCTTTGGTTTCCTCCCCTCAGTTCCCCACTCACCCCTTGGCAGTGTACAATGTGTCTGGGGAGTTTGCTATGATATGGCATGGCGCGCAGGCTGGAGCGTTTGACTTGAAAGCGGCTGTGATGGAGGCCATGACAGCGTTCCGCAGGGCAGGTGAGACCCTCTGACAGCGTTTAATTACCTCAAAGAAAACCTCTTAATGTGCAGAACACTGCGCTTTTAAAGCCCCAGTCTGATGTTACAGGTGTTATTTTGAACCTCTGTTTATGTTTTATTTTTTCAGACAACAGTTGATGCAGTTAGGCTAGTAAGTGTTTCGGCAATGACACTAATTTACCTGTTTATTTTTTCCTTTGTACTCCACCACAGTGGATTTCAAATCAGCCCATCCAGATGTGCCTGAAGTACAGACTTTCAGCTTTATTTCAAGGGATTTAATGATAGTGTTGGATTATTGGTTTAGAAATTAGATTCATCCATTGTGTCACTGTCCAAATAGTTATGGACCTGACTGTATAACCCAGGGTGTGAACAACTAAATACGTAAACAGATTTCTGATTTTTTTTTTTCTTGTCCTGTGGAGGAACTGTCTGCAACGTGTCACCTCTCTTTTAACACTCCTCACAAAACCAGACAAGACAGGAGTCAACTTTTGGTCTCTTTACTTTGTACCCCTCAGCTGTAAAAGGTATATGGAGTGTTGAGCAATGTGAACACCAAAGTTTGTGAAGTGTGTGACATAAGACTTTCAGATTGATACCATAGGAGTATCTACTAGGAGGCCACTGCCAGTATTTTTTACTTTTAGAGTCATTAAATCTGTGAATACCCTTAAATGACAGCTGTTTTTTACCCCAGAGCAAAAATAAGAAGCTGGCGATCTCTGTACAGTTTGTAGGGATCTCAGGAACGTTTAACATTCACCATCTTGTAAAATATGATCACAAGCTGCTCTGAATCATTTTTCTTTCATTTAGCTAGCTGCTTACTTTTCACGTTGATGCAGTCTGTGGTGAAAGGGACCAGGATGAGTCCACAGCAGTCAGCTGAATTAAGAGGAAGCTAAAGTAAAAGCAGAATACAGTTAACACATTTAGCTTGTTGCAGTCTTTGAATTTCTTGTAAACTGGTAAAGACTGACAGCATCCATCCTGTCTCTCTCTAGCAGCAGTACCTGCAGCATTCAGGGGTGAGTCTAGAGGGAGGCACAGAAGTTACACTGCTACATGTATTTTAAAGCTTTATTTACTTTTCTTCATCCATTACCTGCTGCTTATTTGGGTCCTTTCATTGGTACAGCACTCTAAGCATAGAGGTAGTGGCTGGGAATCTATCTCTTCCACCCAACCCGGGGTGGATGCTTGAAGACACCCCACGTTGTAGCTTGGGCCTGGCTGTGCTCAGCCTTAAAGTGTGAGGTTGGCCCACCACCTGCAGGAGGAGCTGTAGGGTCTGATGCAGTGTGGTCCAATCCCCAGTTACCAATATAAAGCGCCTTGAGGTGACTGTTGTTGTGATTTGGCGCTATATAAATAAAATTGAAATGAATTAATATACATTTTTATATTAGAAAATATACATCTAATAATATACTATTCTTGTAGATTAGGCTAGCAGTAATTAAATCTGCTTTCTTGTGGGTCAGTAACAATCTGGTCTTCTGGTCTGGGCCCAAGTGAGGGGAAAATTACATCCAGTTTCTATGTAGCTTTAAGTAAGTGTTAGTTCTGCTCTGGATTTGGCTGATATTAATAGCTTCTCCTTGCTCTTTGATGTAGGCGCTGACATCATCATCACCTACTACACACCTCAGCTGCTCACCTGGCTGAAGGAGTGAAGAGAGATGATCTGGACCAGAACAGAGGTGGACCAACTGACAGGGCATGTTCGCTAAAAACCCCTTTAAGGGGGAAAAATGAATAAAATCCACAAACTGTGATCCGTTTTGGGCCTTTTTCTAATGTTTATGGTCAGTTTCATGATAGCAACTCAAATGGCAAACTGCACATGTATCCACTGATTATTTTTAAAGCGAGTTCAGTATCATATATACCTGTCTGAGCTTATCAGGGGCTGATATGGAGCCGAACGCTGAGAGTGTAAAAGCAGATTTTTCATTGTGACTTCTGGGTGTGTAGGATCAGTGTTAAATAAAGTCAGTTATCTCTACTAACCGTATATCTGTATGAATCATCCTAAAATGTCTGATATATGTGAAGTATTACCAGAGAAAATAAAGTCATTCACTCGAATCTGTAACTGTGTGTATTATTATTTTTAGTCTTGTGTTTGTTTTTTCCTGCTATGATTACACAAGTGATATGATTGCACCACTACTCTCATTACATAGGTACTTCATTACATAAGTAATCTGATTACATGAGTACTCTGATTATAGTATTACTCTGATTACCCAGGTACTCTGATTATACAAGTAATCTGATTGCATTCCCACATTGCTGTGACTAAAAAGTTTGGTTGTAATCAGAGTACTGTTACCAATGTAATCAAACAAATGGTGTAATCAAATTACTCGGGTAATCAGTGTACTTGGGTAATCAGAGTAATACTCTAATCACAGTACTCGGTAATCAGATTATTTATGTAATTGAGTACCTGTGTAATGAGAGCAGTGGCACAATCAGACTGATTACCCAAGTACACCGATTACCTCTCATTACATAGGTAATTAAGAGTATATTTTGTTAATAGACTATAAAGTTTCTGGACTGTGGCTTGCTGTGACTAGTTTGATGGTAATCAGAGTACTGTGTAATCAGATTACTAATATAATCAGAGTACTTGGTAATACTGTAATCCTAGCTCTCAGGTAATCAGATTACTTGTGTAATCAGAGTACTTAGGTAATCAGATTACTTGATTACTCTGATTACACAAGTAATCTGATTGTACCACTACTCTCATTACATAGGTACTCTGATTACCTAGGTAATCTGATTACATGAATAATGGTGCAATCAGATTACCTGTGTAATCAGAGTACTTGGGTAATCAATCAGATTACCCAAGTACTCTGATTACAGCTTTACTCTGATTACACATTGCTCTGATTACTACCAACTTTTTAGTCACAGCAAGCCACAGACCAAGTCCAGCAATTTATCCAGCAACTTTGTTGTCTAGTAACAAAAATATACTCTTAACTCTAAAATCGGTGGCTGGCTGGTTGATTTGTTTAACTTAATATCGCTACATAAAGTCAATTGACACCTACTGAGCTTTATTGTTTTCTGGGTGATATCGGAGCAGTAGGAATAATCAGAGCAGAGAGCCTGCAGTGTTTCTGGTCTACGGTGATGATTTTTGAGAGATTATCTCTTAAAGGAAGGTGACAAACATGCTTCTTTTTCTGTGAGGTTTTTTTTTTAAATTGAATTGTATTTCTAACATACTACTATTCAATAAACATTTCTGTTATAATGATTATGCCAAACAAGCAAAATTAATTCTATGGTTGTTTTTGCAGCGTATAAACACCTTGACTGCTGTCTTTTGAGTCACAGAAAAGCTGTTAAATGAATCACAAATGTCTAATTCAAGGTGCTGCAGTGTGGGTAGAGGTGATCACAGCTGGGCAGAAAAAACCCCCTGTAAGAAGCAGCATCAAAACAGCAAACAGCTATTTTAATTGCTGCATATGACCTCTTCCTGCCTCTTCACAAGCCACATTTTAGATTATTTTCTGAGGAGTAAAGTTCCAGCTGAGCGGTAAAAGCCATTAAAGTAGAGTCAAATATGAAAGAGGTGTCAACCTTACTTAGTACAACAATTGCAAAAAAAATAATTAAAAGAACTAAACTTAAACTAGAGGTGGGCAGAGCGATCCAAATATCGATAGTATCGATACCAACACTAGTATTGGTATCAGATTGATACTAGCAAGTTCAGTATGTAGCCTGCTGAACTGTGTTAATTATTTCTTTGGAAAAAATAAACCTCAAACATGCACTATGAAAACTGTGTGGTTTAGAGACCGTAAGGTTTACATTCCAGGTCTCCAAAAACCCAGTTTCAAAACAAATGAAAAGCTGAAAGATGTGTTTTGTTGTGTTAACTAATTATTGTGGACAGTAACAATCACAGTGATATAGTGGTGATTAAAATGTGTTCAGAATTTGCAAATTGAGAATTCATCTCATAAGTCGTAGCACACTATACTCGCCCAATTAGCTGCCTGAATAACTCTGGCAACACTGGCCCTGTATTTACTTGGTATTGGATCGATACCAAAATTCGTAGTGTGGCACAGCACTACTGTGAATGAGGGAAAGTATGAATGCTGACTGTTTTTGTTGAAATGTGCAGGCAAGTATATACATGTTAAATGACAAGATATACGTGTTCAAGGGGCGTCAATTAACACACAACTTCAGGTTTTTTGATTTCTATATGATAATTCTTCATAATTAAACAATAAAAACAAGTAGTCTGATGTCCTGTAATCATTTTGAAATACAATAGCACATTAAGTATCGGTTTTGGGTCAGTATCGTCGATACCACCCTGAATTTTACTTGGTATCGGATTGGATAGGAAATCAGTGGTATTGCACATCGCTAACTTAAACATTAATGGATCATTCATTTACAAAAGCAGTGATGAAGAGCCTGAATTGCCTTGAAGAAAATATTTGTGTGTAGCTTTTCAAAAAACAAAACAAAGTGTTGGACATTTTATTCGTTTTAACATTAAATTTCATTCATAGCTTTTCTTGGACCCTGTCCACGATGCTTGATGAATATATCTATAAAATATCTATAATAAGTATAAAGTAAACACTATATCTGCTTATCTACTACTTCAGTGTGGGAGAAGAGTTTTTTTTTCCATATAGCCTCACATTTTCAGTTTTTGAACTCCCTTAACATGAAAATATTCCTTGTTTTACACATATAAGGAACTTTTTTACTCCATTTTCATTATCACGAGGCTCCCTTGCAGAAGGGCTAGCCCAACCTTTGCTGTAAACAGAGACGATTTTAAGGAATTTTGATCCCAAGATGGAGCTTCAAACCGTATTTGAGCCTTACTTGGCTGAGTTTAGGGGAAAAAATACTGCTTTTTTAGGTTCTTGGTTCCCTCAGACAACTTTAAGAACCTAAAAAAAGAGGTCACGTTGACTTCAACTCAAGTGCTTAAGACATCCGTGGGTGCTATAGGAGCAAAATCCACTGTTTTTGTGTGCACCATTGAACTTTCTATTTTCTTCCATGACTTTTATTTTTTGGATTTTAATCCTTAGTTAGGTGGAACTGAAAACTATCCACTTCTTCTGAAAATTAAGAAGATAAGGTGACAGGTGACAGATGAAGGTTGGATGGTTAATCAAAATGTAATGTTAAAAAAGTATAACTGTTCGTGTCCCGTACTATACTAGCAGCCTGTCTCCTGGGAATTTTTTTAATGCCTGGAAAGAATTCTGTGACGTTTTATACAAGCACTCATTTTACCAAGTGAATCAAATTTCCGGACTTTGCTGATCCCCTGTTGTGACCAGAACCCAACAAGCAAAACACGGACAAAGAGTATGTTTACTTTACTTGCAAACAGGAACAATTTACCCTTCCAAGAGTGTCCCTGTAAATACACAGACTAGTAATGCACATGAGATACAAAGTGAAAAGCAAAAACAACCAAAAATCATAAACTTAAAAGCTAAGGAGAATTAAAAAAAAACCCTGAAAAAGTTGTAGTTTGGGGCCAAAAACAGGAGCAGCAACGTTCAGGTGTAACATCTGCAGACTGAAGTGACTTCACCAGCTCACCTGAAAGACCTTAAATCAGTTTAGTAACACCAGCACCTTAAAACTGGCACAGTTTGAGCAGCCTCAAGAACAGTCCCAAACTTATTCCTTCTAAACATGCTTGCTCTGTAACATGTGACACGGCAGGCAGGGGGCGAGCTAACTCCGCTTTTTAGTGGGCTGTTTCTTCATACACTGCAAAAAATACCAAATATCTTAACAGGCGATTTGACGTGTTTGGATTTGTCATCTTCTGTGAACACTTCACGTGTATAATCGTGACTCAGGGCACTTTCTTCTTCTTCCTGATGCAGTTCGTTTTACTTCATCTCTCCAAGCACATAAGTGACAGTCAGAGTCTGCCGTGTTTCATTTAAGTGGGCACAATGAGGTTTTTTAGATTTAAAATTTATTATAAACTGTATCGGAATCATCTTGATTCAGTGAAACATTTAAAATTACCTGAATAAAGAAAATAAACTGGGACACGCTGATTTATTGACACTGTAGGGCGCACTTCTTGCAGTGTGTGACGTGTGGGGGCCGAGCAGAGGGCTGCTCTGATTTAACTTGGAGTCATCTGGATGTGTGTTATCACTCACCGAGAGACTGTCAGCGTAAGGACTGCGCAGCGCTGGAAAAGTCGCTTTGGAAGTACCACGAGTTCATTAGCGGTGGATTTTTACGCATCGGAGACGCATGGCACAACCGGACTGCCATGACAAGATGACGCATTTACCGACTCTGTGGCACTTGTGATTGAGAAAGAGAGGAGCGAGAGCGAGAGAGAGGGAGAGAGAGAGAGAGCGAGAGAGAGAGAAGGAGACAGAGTGAGGCAGACGGTTTGGTGTCAGGTTGCCACATCCGGCCGTGTCTTCTCTCCAAGCGGTGCGCTCTCCGTTGCCGTGCGCTTTCTCTTTGAGACGAGAAATGGGATGCAGAGGCGCGCTGGGATGCTGCGTGCTCGCTGCACTGTCTTGCTGCCTCCTCCCCGGCTGCAGAGGTAACATAACCGTGGCCGTGATGCTCCCGGACAACCACCAGAAGTACCCGTGGGCTCTTCCGCGCGTCTTCCCGGCACTCCTCATGGCGCACGAGGACCTGCACGTCAAACACAAGCTTCTGCTCGACCGCTCCATCAACATCCTGAACTACAGCACGGAGGACCCCGCCGCGGGGTCGTGCGCCGAGAGCCGGGCGCAAGTAGTGGCCGTGGACGCCAAGCTTTACATCCGCCCGGACGCCTTCTTCGGACCCGGGTGCGTGTACCCGCTTGCCTCCGTAGGGCGATTCGCATCCCACTGGAAAATCCCGCTAATCACCGCTGGTGGACCCGCGTACGGCTTCGACAAGCGGGAGGAGTACCGGACCATTGTGCGCAGCGGACCGTCCACCACAAAGCTGGGGGACTTCGCCAACGTCCTGCACACGCACTTTAACTGGACGTCCCGGGCAGTGGTGATATTTTACGACCGGCGGCAGGACGACCGGCCGCACTACTTCCTCTCTGAGGGGATTTACCTGAACCTGAAGGAGCAGATGAACATTACAGTGGGGGCCCACCCGTACCAGGAGGACTACAAGTACCACAAGGATGTCATTACTTTTATCAAGGAGAGCGGGAGAAGTAAGTTCATGCTGAGGGAGGTGTGATTAAAAGTTTGAAATCTGGGAAGTTAAAAATGGGTATCTTACAAACCAACAGAAACAGCAGCTCTAAAAGAGTATGATTAAAAAAACCCAAAACATTTATTTGTGTGTGTGTGTGTGTGTGTGTGTGTGTGCGTGTATCTTTTTTCTGTGCGTTTTTATCTTGAAGTAAAGCAGATCTCCAGCTGGATATTATAAAGATAATGTCAGTGGATGGAAAGCGAAATTTCCATCATACTGGATGATCTGCATGGGAAACAATTTGGTTGAGTTAGCCTGCATGCAGATTTATTTCCCAATTGTTTGAAGGGGGAAAAAAAATCTATATTCGAAATGATTTAAGTGCATCAGACCGTTGTGGAAATAACTAGATGTCCACAATAGGCATTTTGCTTTTTCTCCCAGAATGAGGTCACAGTGAAGTTTTTTCCTAAGAAGATACAAACAGAGGTGGACTGGAATAGGTGCAGGGAAAGCCTGTTTACTTGGGAGTTATTACACAGGAATGTTTAGGCTGTGGGCAGTCTGCTGCTTTGGGTTTATTGCCTTGTGGAGGACCACCACCTGTGTTTTTTAAAGACGCAGAGAGAGAGGGAGAGAAGTTGTGAGTAAACGTGTGTCCTTGCAGCCAAACAGTGCTGCTTGCTTTGTAATGAGAATATAAACTTACAATCAATTCAGCCTGGTCAATATTTGCTGTGCAGCCAGGTAAGTTAGGTTTATATCAATTATTTAAAAATCATGTGGAGATAAAGTTTCCAAAGAGAAAAAAAATAGCAAAGCTGTTCGAGGGTTTTGCACAGGGACCCGAAAACAGAGCCTCCCAGTTCATGCAGTTCAAACTACTACATTACTGTGCAAAAGTCTAAAGCCACCCCCCATTTGTTCATATTTAGCTGGGAAAATAGGAAATTGGTGCACAAATTTATTGAAGCTTGTGCAAACTTACATATAAATACAGTATATAAATCAAAAAAGAGTTTGTATGAGTCTAACAAGCTTGAAAAATCAATATTTGGTGTGACCACATTTGTTCTTCAGCACAGCCTGAACTCTCTTAGGAAAGTTTTCTTCTAATTTCTTGTTTGGATGTTGGCTGCCTTTTGCTCCATTCTCCATCAAGATAATCTCACACTGCTTCAGTAATTTTGAGATCCGGGCTCTTGGTGAGGCCGATCCATGACTGATAGTGTTCCCTTGTGTGATTTTCTATCCAGTTATGCTTTTACTGCATTGAGAATCTGGCTGGCATCATTTCCATCCTGAAGAGAGCACGTTCCTGTGTTCATCCCGCCATTAAGCTTATCACAATCTCTAACATCCCTCAAACCATGATAGAGCCCCCCACCATGTTTTACAGATGGCTGTAGACACCCACTGTTGTACCTGTCTCCTGACCTCTTCCAAACATTTATCTGAACCAGAAATTTCACATTTGGGTACGTCACTTCCTCATACCTGTTGCCACTTTTCGCTTCAGTTCTTGTGTAATTTGACGTCCCTCAGTCTTTTCCCACCCTTATAGGGCTTTGGAGCATGATGTCACGAGAGGGGGCGTGACCAGATTTTTTGGTCGCCAAAAAAATGGCTTCTTGACAGCCACCTGTCCTGAGATCCGTCCCTTAAGTTCTGTGTCCGGTCTTTGTTCTATTTCTATCTCATCTGTTTTAGATAGTGTTTCAGACTTGTCCTCAAAGCTTTTAAGGTCACACTGCATAACATGCTGAGTATGCATATAGAAGTTCTTTAGGAATCAACTTGTTGGGTTCAAAATACTATGTTATGTCTGTTGAACTGTGCTATTATTCACATTTTTTATTGCTTAAACTAAAGAAATGAGAACATTATGTGTTTTTTCAACAGGTTGCTGGTAATAAAGTACTCAACGAAGATTATACTTCTTTGCTAAGTTGTCTGTTATGTGTAGACACAGCACTGTTTCATCCCTTTAGTTAGGTACTTTTTTTAAGTCCTGGAATGATTCGTAGGTCATGTTAAGTGGTTCACCAAATAATAACTTTTTTTTTTCTCAAAATGGTAAGGTGAAGGACTGGATGGAAAATTAGTGAAAAAGCAGCCAAATGAAAACTTTGAAAGACCTCTATCAAGCCTGGAGAACTGCTGCTCAAGATAGGGTTAAAAAAAACTGACAGAAAAGTCTGGCTATATGGCTCGAGTCTTTTGGGCAGCACGTTATATAAAATATAGATGAACAACTGTTTGCTAAAAGTCCAAACAAAACTGTAATCTAAATTTACTGGATTAAAAGTTGAAATGAAGTAACTGGCTAATATTTTCAACATAAAGTAATTAATTTCAAATTAATTTCCTAGAATTAAACAGTAAAAACTGAAACTGCTAGCTAAGCTGATGATATGAAGAGCTGTTAAAACTACAAACCGTGCATAAATGGTTGAAATAATAAGCTTACAGCAAAAGTAATAGCAGTATAGTAATAGTTACTAGTAGTACAGGAATGGACCCCCCGCGACCCTGAAAAGGATAAGCGGAAGCGAATGGATGGATAGTACAGGAATGGTAAGCTGAAAGTCGTGCAGATACAGGTTTAAATGAGTTTGCTGAAAATGAAAAATGTTGAAGAGAGACGTATTTTGGAGTCCAGGGCTGTGGGTGTAGAGGAGATGGAAAAGGTTGGGGTCCACTCCACGTTTGATTAAATTATGGGGCATTATGAAACATGAAAACACAGTTTTCCCTCAGTGGAAACAAACAGAAACAAACTGCAGCCAGTAGAAGAGCTGGAACAAGACGATACCAACAATGCCACGGTGTCAGCAGACTATTAGATAGCCTTAAAGCTTCAACCTTGAAATATTTTGTCCCACTGAAAAATAACCCCATTCATCTAGACGTCAACAAATCACAATACCGCTATTTCTTTAAAGGCAGCAGAAGGAGGCCTTTAAATCTCTCACCACTCTTCTGTCCTTAAGCTTTACGAACTGGAAATATCATGAGGCCGATTTGATGATTACTGTTCTTGTGAAAATGCATTTGTGTGGTTGAATGTCTTCTGAATGGTGGCCTGGTAAGGTTATCATTGGATCAGTTAACACTTTGTTCTTCACTTTAGATAACATATTAGATCCTAATATGTTATCTAAATATTAGATCATATTAGAATTTCCAACTCTTATTTTTAAGTCCCTCAATCCAGTTCTTCATCTGTACAGTCTCATTTGTATTGATACGCGTCTGTGTACAAGAAATAAGTATTTTCCACTTTTTAAGGGATGAAAGAATGCAAAGTTTGGAGGTTGGAGGGGTTTGGTGGTGGATGTAATCATTTCACTCCATGCACCAGAGAAAACACTTAAGTTGTATAATTTTAAATACGTTATGTATGCATTATTAATTTAAAATATGTTATCATTAAAGACTATTTGGCTGTATTCAATAAAAACTATGTCGCTAGAAAATAAAAACGACTTGGTTATGCTACAGTCACACAACAGAAAACAGTGGATATTATTGTGACCGTTTGCAACAAACTTGTGATCTCGTTGCCAGTGAAATGGATGCTTCTAGAATAGTGACGGGTCTGCAACAACTTGCAATCAGTTGCTGTTTTTAAAGCGACTTTGGTGTGTCACGACGGCATTAAAACAGCAATAAGACGGAGTCAGTGTGCTAATGACAATTACGTGTTTGTGACAATATGGAAATTAACTGTGATAAATTGGCAAAAAAATCACAAATCCTTTGCAGAAATTCACATTGATTCACAAAAATTCACAAAATGACATAGGTACTTGACAACATCTCTTTTATCTACCATATAAGAAACACAAATTTACTGCAGAGTGTTGGAAATCTGTCTGTTTATAACCTAGATGTCAGTTATTTCCAGATTTGTGCCAAAGTGTCTGAAAATGATTGTGGTCAGTCAGCGGTCTGTGTGAGACTGAGTCTGTTTACAGACATGTTGTCCCCTCCACCAGGTAAGCCGTGTATTTGCATTGAAATTGGTAGCCCAGGGTGATTGAGGGTGTTGCACGCTTAACCTCTGGGTGACCAGTTAGTTGCTGCAACTACTTGCAATTGGTTGCTGAAAGCAAACATTTCCATGCCATCACAGAGCAACCAATGATTGCTCTGTTGTCCTGCTTTTACTGTGACATGACTGAGCCACTCGATTTAAGCATTTCAGACTCTTTGATTGGATTCAGGAAATAAAAGCTGCTTTGTGAAAAGTACAATTTGGTTTAAGGCATTAAAGACTCCCTGGTTTGCCTTAAGTAGTGCTGGTTGGTATGACTATTACTATTATTTGTATTTTTAATGCATAATGGGGCCTTTACTGTACATAGACTTACAACAGCTCATTCTTCTCTCAAGTACACATAAATATAAAGCACTTAAATGTCCACAATAATAAGGAAAAAACATACACACAGAGTTGAAACAATAAAAAAAAACATAAAATACAGCATATTGTCTGTTTTTGAATATATTTAAAAATCATAGCACACATGAAATTTAGACTGCAATACTGGTATGTCCAATATACCACCCGGTGCTAGGTGTAGACAAAAAAACCGACTTGGTTAGGTTTAGAATTTCTTTTGATGATTTGGTTAATGCTCATTTAAAAGCAGTTTTCTTGGCTGCCAGTCTCAAAATATGCCTCCTACATTGGTTAAAAAGTAATTTTCACTGTCAAGAAGGGAAAAAAAAATCATATCCAAGAATACAAACAAATATGTGACTTTTTCTTGACTGTTGCACAGTTTGTAATATGAAGGGTTTGACGTTGAGTGAAGTGCGTTGCATGTGGTCTTTATATTCGGTCTTCAGGAATGTATCCTGATAGTGCTAGTGTATATTTGCAAATTATTCATCTCTCTATAATCGCAGGAACATTTGGAAAGAATCACTTTTGGATTAACTCAACAAGTCAGAGCAAAATCTGCTTCAAGCGGTAAATCTTTGAGTATTATGGTTTCTGGCACGGGCAAACAAGCTTTAAACATCTTAATCTGTTGTTACAGTAACAGCGTCAACAAATAGTGGGATAAACACAGTGTAAAGGTAGTTCAAGCAGGGAAACATGCTGGCAGCTGAAACCCCCACGCACACACCCCAAATAAATTGTGGAGCTGCCACAGTGAGCTGGAGGTCAGAGGAGCTAATGGTTTTGTCAGGGCTTGTTGCGGCTCAGCACTCACTTTTATCCCAGCAGATATCCTCCGGGCTGTCAGCTCTGTTTAGTCACCTGACTGCAGAAGGCTGAGACTTTTAATGTGACACCTTATATCACTGGAGGTTTAATAGCTTACCAAGTTACTGCATGCTATTTGAAGTTACCAAAAAAATCCCCTTTCACCTGTTCCACTATGACCTCTAATTCCCCAAATTCCTGATTTTAATATCCAAAAAATTTAGATGGGGGAAGTAATCCAA
Source organism: Pelmatolapia mariae (assembly GCF_036321145.2). Taxonomy (NCBI): domain Eukaryota; kingdom Metazoa; phylum Chordata; class Actinopteri; order Cichliformes; family Cichlidae; genus Pelmatolapia; species Pelmatolapia mariae. Next base: position 34,672,825 of record NC_086233.1, read on the forward strand.
GAAGTGGTGGTATGTTTCTGTTAAGAAGGACATTTTATTCTTTGTTAGAGTATATTTTGCATCACTGAAATACAAGCACATAAAATACACTGCCTGGCCCCCAAAAAATGTCGCCACCAAAACAAAGGTCACACACTCTAATATTTTGTTGGATCACCTTTAGCTTTGATTACGGCACACATTATCTGTGGCATTGTTTCGATACGCCTCTGCAATGTCACAAGATTTATTTTCATCCAGTGTTGCATTAATTTTTCACCAAGAACTTACATTGATGATGGTAGAGTCTGACCACTGCGCAAAGCCTTCTCCAGCACATCCCAAAACTTATCAATGGGGTTGAGGTCTGGACTCTGTGGTGGCCAATCCATGTGTGAAAATGATGTCTCATGCTCCCAGAACCACTCTTTCACAGTTTGAGCCAGATGAATTATGGCATTGTCATCTTGGAATATGCCCATGCCATCAGGGAAGAAAAAAACCCATTGATGGAATAACCTGGTCATTCAGTATAGTCAGGTAGTCAGCTGACCTCATTCTTGGAGCACATACTGGCTTGTACAGTAGGCACTAGGCATGATGGGTGCATCACTTCATCTTGCCTCTCTTCTTACCCTGATGTGTATATCTGGTGATGTGCACCTCCTGAGAAGGTTTGTCTATTTGGAAAAACAGGCTGAAGGTGCCAGTTTGTTGTGGAAGAGCTTAAAAAAAATGCATGGATGAGTGGTGTCATAGTGGCTACGTCCGTCTTTTGTACTGGTATATGGTCAAAGACTAGTTCAAGAAGCTGGAAACCAGGTTTTTATGCATTTAAGTTTATTATTTAAGTATATAAATCTAAATTCATGTATTTAAGCTTATAAGACAATGATGTCATGAGTGCCAGTGTTCAATATAGGTCAGGCTCAACAAAATATGACTGACCAGACTCCTACACAGACAAGTCACAGCCATCCCATTTTCAATCCCATTTCAGTTTATAGGTGTGTAACGTCACCACCCAGTAGACTATAACTGACCACAAATTTTAGAGGAGGAAAATACAGTGGCTTGCAAAAGTATTCGGCTCCCTTGAACTTTTCCACATTTTGTCACATTACAGCCACAAACATGAATCAATTTTTATTGGAATTCCACATGAAAGACCAATACAAAGTGGTGTACACGTGAGAAGTGGAATGAAAATCATACATGAGTCCAAACATTTTTTACAAATAAATAACTGAAAAGTGGGGTGTGCGTAATTATTCAGCCCCCTGAGTCAATACTTTGTAGAACCACCTTTTGCTGCAGTTACAGCTGCCAGTCTTTTAGGGTATGTCTCTACCAGCTTTGCACATCTAGAGACTGAAATTCTTGCCCATTCTTCTTTGCAAAACAGCTCCAGCTCAGTCAGATTAGATGGACAGCGTTTGTGAACAGCAGTGTTCAGATCTTGCCACAGATTCTCGATTGGATTTAGATCTGGACTTTGACTGGGCCATTCTAACACATGGATATGTTTTGTTTTAAACCATTCCATTGTTGCCCTGGCTTTATGTTTAGGGTCGTTGTCCTGCTGGAAGGTGAACCTCTGCCCCAGTCTCAAGTCGTTTGCAGACTCCAAGAGGTTTTCTTCCAAGATTGCCCTGTATTTGGCTCCATCCATCTTCCCATCAACTCTGACCAGCTTCCCTGTCCCTGCTGAAGAGAAGCACCCCCAGAGCATGATGCTGCCACCACCATATTTGACAGTGAGGATGGTGTGTTCAGAGTGATGTGCAGTGTTAGTTTTCCGCCACACATAGCGTTTTGCATTTTGGCCAAAAAGTTCCATTTTGGTCTCATCTGACCAGAGCACCTTCTTCCACATGTTTGCTGTGTTCCCCACATGGCTTGTGGCAAACTGCAAACGGGACTTCTTATGGTTTTCTGTTAACAATGGCTTTCTTCTTGCCACTCTTCCATAAAGGCCAACTTTGTGCAGTGCACGACTAATAGTTGTCCTATGGACAGATTCCCCCACCTGAGCTGTAGATCTCTGCAGCTCGTCCAGAGTCACCATGGGCCTCTTGGCTGCATTTCTGATCAGCGCTCTCCTTGTTCGGCCTGTGAGTTTAGGTGGACGGCCTTGTCTTGGTAGGTTTACAGTTGTGCCATACTCCTTCCATTTCTGAATGATCACTTGAACAGTGCTCCGTGGGATGTTCAAGGCTTGGGAAATCTTTTTGTAGCCTAAGCCTGCTTTAAATTTCCCAATAACTTTATCCCTGACCTGTCTGGTGTGTTCTTTGGACTTCATGGTGTTGTTGCTCCCAATATTCTCTTAGACAACCTCTGAGGCCGTCACAGGGCAGTTGTGGAGCTGTTTTGCAAAGAAGAATAGGCAAGGATTTCAGTCTCTAGATGTGCAAAGCTGGTAGAGACATACCCTAAAAGACTGGCAGCTGTAATTGCAGCAAAAGGTGGTTCTACAAAGTATTGACTCAGGGGGCTGAATAATTGCGCACACCCCACTTTTCAGTTATTTATTTGTAAAAAATGTTTGGAATCATGTTTGATTTTCGTTCCACTTCTCACGTGTACACCACTTTGTGTTGGTCTTTCACGTGGAATTCCAATAAAATTGATTCATGTTTGTGGCTGTAATGTGACAAAATGTGGAAAAGTTCAAGGGGGCCGAATACTTTTGCAAGCCACTGTATTTTTAACTTTTGTAAAGGAAAATCTTTTGTTTGACTGTAGGCCATAATTTAAAACACAAAACTGATTTAAGAGATTTCTTTTCCGTAAACCTGCAGATTAGTTGGAAATTAAATGAAATATGGAGGACCACTTTTAGATGACTGATTAGCATAGAATAAAATACTTTGCTAGTTTGTTTTAGGATTACGCTTTCTTTTTAGTGAAGGTTTGTTCTGTGGTGGAAACAGAGGAAACGGGAGAAGCCTTCACACTAAAATATGACATCAGCTTTGGACTTAAATTCAAGCAATCACTCAGTGAGTGCACATATGGATAAATGAGATTAGTATTTGGACTTATTTTAAGGGTACAGAAAACATATACAGTGCATAGTCAGCTCAGTGTAATTCCCAGGAGTAAAATACTGTACTGTTAAAGCTTCTGCTCCCCTTTGGTGTCTTCAAATTAAGCCCAAGGTAACTCTTGGTGTCTGTGGGAAATATGAGATGGGTCTTGCGAACGGAAACTGGTAAATAAGCCCTCAGCGTAACATTTAAACACACGGTGGAATGCCTGTTTTTGTTTTTCAATGTGCAGACTTGATGTTGTTGAGGAGCATATTTTAACCCAAACCACAATCTTTTCCATGCAGGTTTGAGTGCCAGTGGGTAAACACAATTATTTTTACAGAGAAGGAATCACAGCGAAAAGATGAGCCAGATATACAAGTTTCTCTTTACTAACCATCTATTCCACATACTTATAGGACCTTTTAAAATGTACCCAAAATGCACTTTGAACATTTACTCCAGTAAATTAAAATTCTTCCTGTTAAAAGGGAGTTTTTCCTTCTCACTGTCGCCAAACCGCTTGCTCATAGGGGTTCACATGATTGTTGAGTTTTTCTCAGTATGTATTATTGTAGGGTCTACCCTATAATATAAAGTGCCTTGAGGTGACTGTTGTTGTGATTTGGTGCTGTATAAATAAAACTGAATTGAATTGAATAGCTCTTTACAACAGGATAGCTGTCTTTTGGTTTGCGCAGATTGCCAGCATTATTTGACGACCTTTGATAAGAACCATTAGCATAGTGGCTTGTTACCCTGTTTATCTGGCTGTTGGTAAACCGAAAAACATTTAACTTCAGTGCATTGAGGCTTGTCAGGGAGTGTTTTTAGTTAAAGGGTTTGTTCAACCAAATCACCAATAGAAGAAAGATTGAAAGAAAACACAAATCAATAAATTAAAAGCTATGGCAGTTTCACAAACTGCCGTGTTAAAGATAAAGTAGAAATAGCAAAAAAAAAAAAAAAAAACAACCCCAAACATACATTGAAATTTCACCCACTAGGTGTTACACAAACTGTCAAGAAATTACCTCCATGACTAGCTTCTGCTATTCCTCTGTGATTTGGAAGGTTTTAGACCACTTTTTTAGATCTAGCACAGTGTCTAAACACTGAATATATTCCAGCTCCCATCACATTTCCCACTCGTCTTGATGCTTTTTACTCTGTTAATGGCGCACAAGAGGGAAATTTTCAGCAATCACATCAGGCCCTGATGTGTTTTTTTTTCTTTTTCAAGTACATATGCAAGTGATTTTCAGCTCTGATAGAGGGATGAAAAGAGTGTCTCTTCACAATGAAGCTCAGGTAGTGCCTCGGTCTAATTACAGAAATCCTGTTTCCCGTGAAAACATCTTCAACCATTGCAGGTTTGGTGAGCTGCATGTTGCTTTACAGTTTTCTGTGTAAAGAAAGGCTAGAGGCTATGCTACAAGTCATTTATTTGACAAGAGCCTTTCATAAAGATCAGAAGATGAACAAACAAAGAGCTGGAGAGGGTAATCCCACCTTAAAAAGATTCATCTGCAAGACAAACATGGCACATGTTAGAAAATCCTGCATAATCCAGGCAACAAAAACACTGAGTGCAATTCTTGGCTTCCTTTCTGTTCGTGCATTTGCATGTGATTACCTATGAAGCAACCAAAACAGTGAAATAGCCCCGAAACAGACTGAAACAAAACATAGTGTGATTTAGAATCTAAGTCAATAAAGTCATATGTTATAATTTCTCTTATTTTGTTGCAAGAGGTATAAAAATGCAAGGGGTTTCTATAACTGGCATCTACATAGTGGTGGATCTTTCATATTTTAACTTTTTAAACTCCGTTTTAGAGACATATACACACTACAGAGCTACGATAAACCTGCAGTAAAATATAAGAATTTAAAATAAATAAAAATATAATAGTATGCACAGCAGTCTTGTGCTGTCTGTTACAAATCCCCGACATAAAACGGTTTGTTATGGATCCAGAAATAACAGCTGTATGACATTACACCTTTCAGTGAGCAAAGAAAATAACAGAACAGCATCTCAAATTACGACTCACTGAAGCCTTAATCAGCAACCCGTTGCCTGTTTATGAAATACACCTAAACTAATGCAGTCAAATTACAACACACAACAATTGTTGGGGTTTCAGTTTGTGGTGCTGTTGAACAGTTTTCAGCCTTATCTGTTATTTTGTATTATTTAGATTGAAACATAAACCAAACATTACAGACTTCATATTTTAGGTAGGAAAACCGGATACGGTAATTTAATGAGATAAAATGGATCGCAGAACAGCTGTAATAAGGGTAGAAAAAAATGGGGGATATTTTTTGATGAAGATGAAGTCAGCATTCAACTAACAAAACACTGGTTGATAACAAGCTGCACATGCTAAGCTGGAGTCCACTTCCCCATCGACTCCCAGACATCGGCTTCTGAGGTTGGGTCTGAAATTTATGCCTTACACTGTGGTTATGTTAGAATTATACCGAAAAAGAGAATATCACTTATTATTGATCTTCCAGTAATATAGTTTTAAAAATAACATAAAGACGCAGTTGTTAAATGTGATGTTACTCATGCAGCAGGTGGAGCCGCTCTGCTGGACAAACTATGCATTTACACCATTTTGCTTATATTTGCCTTGCAGAGGTGATTTGGTCAAATAAAGATCACAAAATAAAATAATAAAAAAAAACAACAAAAAAAAAAAAACATTTCTGCATTTTATTCTGATTTAAGTTTCATATAGTTTATAGTTTTCACAACTTTATTAAGCAGATTGCATTCCCAAATTTGACCATAAAAAGACTAAAATTAAGGACATTTTCCCTGCGTTTTATTTTTTTTCTAGTTAGTTTGTTCAGTTATTTTTCTTCGCGAAACCTTCCTTTTTTAATATTGTATTTCAGTTAACTAAAATGTTTCCCCAAATGTAGTTGTAGTTTATACTTTAGTTAGTAACATTCACCTACTGACTTATAAATTAACACAATCATTATTGTAGCATTAAAAGATATATATAGAATAGAGATGTTGGTTCTCTTTTTTAAAGCTCCGAGTGAAATTTAAAACAACGTATATTAACATTGGGTAGCAGACACAGCAGCTGCTCTCATAAAAGCACTAATATGTCCAGTCTTTAAGGATCCATCACATCATGTTTTAATAAAGAAGAGTAGAAAAAGACTAAATGATGAAATATCCCATGTTTTTGTATAATATTACATTTGTTGTTTCCTGTGAAAACTTTGCTATGTGATGTGAATTTTATGAGTCACATGGACCCTATAGCACAAGTATATTTAATAGCTAATTCTGAAAGTTACCAAAATTAATTATAGTCATACAAATCATTACATAATGTATCATTAACAAGTGTTAACTGTGCTCTTGGTAATTGTGGTATTATGCTCAGTTTCTGCATATTTATTCTTAAGACTGAAACACCATAAACATCACATTTTCTGTGTTTTCCTAAAAAGAAGTTTTTTGCTTTAAGCCTATTTTTAAAATGAGCATCATTATTTTGAAACAGCGTTGTTTGGAGGGTAAAGCGAACAGGAAGGAGTTCGTACGAACACCCGCCACAAATACATGCGTTACTGTATGTGTTATTTCAGTAAGAGAAAATACTGACAATTGTTTGTGTTTAGATCTGGGTCAGTGTCAAAATATGTGCATGAACAAAACAGAACGCTGCAGGATAGGTGGCGCATGCCAGTTTGTAAAAACACAGAAGATCCTGACACAATAGCAAATGCTCTATTTTGCAATGTTTAGTAATGCTTCAAAAAAAGAAAACACAGAGCACTGAAAACACAATCTTTCTGTTAGAGGTAAAACTGAAACGTGATTATATAAATCATGAAGCCATCTTTAAAAAAACAAAACAGAATTTAAATCAAGATCTTGGTTTAAAAACAATCTTTAGAGTCACTTTTAGATACTTTTATATAACCCTCTGTAAACACAGTGACTTCTGCAACACAAGAGGACATTTTCCCTCTGGCTGTCTAACGTGTTTATTTTGGGATCGGTCCAGCACACAACAGAGCTACCTGGCATGGTGACCCAAGCTGGAAGAGCTGAGGGTTGGGGTTGAAGCAGCAGCAGCTCTAAAACATGAGGAAATGTCTGTTAGTTGGGAGCCTACTAATGGAAAAAAATGCAACTTTTTGGGGTTTAAAAAAAAAAAAATGACTCAACAGCAGGAGGGTGTAGGTGGGTAAGCTTAGAGAGAGTACTGTCAGAACTGGACACATTAATTTGTGTTTTTAGACATTTTATTATGTTTGTGTTCTTGGTCCAGTGTCCGATTATCATAGTGTTATGCGTTTTATGTAATTCTGTTTTTGGTTAATGGTTTAATTTACAAAAATTAAAAGTGTAGGTTTCATAAACTGCTTTTTTTTTTTTTTTTTTTTTTTTGCAATAATCAAATCTATGGCCAGAATATCTTTACCTAGATAAATAACTGCTAACTTCTGACTAATCTAAATCTTGTAAAATCCTTTTTTTTCATCGATTCCCAAATGTTAAAGTTAATTGTCACACCTGGAGATTAGCTGCACCAATCATTTTATTGGAATTTAATGGATTTGGACCATTTTTAACTCAGTTGACTCAGAGACCTGCAAATGTCTGAAAACATCAGGTTTAACCACAAAACCAAGGGAAATGTTCCCTTTGTTGAATCTTGATCTAAAACTTGGGACTGAATGGGTGAGTTGTAATTTTGTTTGCTTTTTCTTTTTTAAAAACATTTCTGATTCTAGTAAATATTTTTGACAGTTTTATTTATGTAAAGCTCTCGGATTATAGTTTGTGTATTGCCAAATATACTTTTTTTTTTTTTTTATCTCCAGTACCCTTGAAATATTTATAATATTTAGTCCAGTATTCTTCTTTCTTCACTTGTTTCCACTGTTTGAGGTCCTCTGAACTAATATCCACCCCAATCTTTGTACAGCTTTTCTCTCCATCTTGGCTTGCTCGTGATTTTTTTTCTTTCCTGCTACAGACCATTTTGTTGAAGCCTGACATTTATTAGAATCAGGCATTGCAAAAGTTGAAATAAACGCCAGCTGTCGAAGTGTATTACCCACTACTTAGACTGTGCTGTTCATTTCAATATGTGAAACCACAAGAAACTGTGGAAAATGTGTCACACTGCTCTGGTTTTAATAGAGATTATTGGTTTTGTCACAATGATAGCAAACAGAGATCAATTAGATTTCAAGGAACCGTATACGTGTTTAATCAAAGCCACGGGAAATGTGCTGATATGAATATCTGCAGCATCTGAAAGCATGAACATTAAGTAAGTGTTAAAAATTTTCAAGTAAAGTAAATGTCAGTGTGTTTCCCCCAATATTGCTGTGAGGTGACGTCCCACCCTAAAGTGGTGTTGAGCAGTAGTTCTCCAGGCTTTCTGAAGGTCTTTCCAAGTCTGTCATTTGTCACTGGCTGTTTTTTCACTCATTTTTCTATCCAGTCCTGACGAGTTTTAGAGGAACCTTTTTTTGTTTGTTTGCTAAGCCGCTTAACACTGTTCATTTAATAAAAAGCACCTAACTCAAGGGTTGATCCAGTGTTGTGTCTACATACTGTATAACAACTTTACAAAGAACCCATTGTAAATTGTATATTTAGGCACTAACAGCCTGTACAAAATTTTCTTTAGTTGAATCTACTTTAAAAAAGCCAAAGATAGCACAGTTTTACAGACATAAGATATTATTTTTTGCACCAACAAATCAATTTCAAAAAGCTGTTAGCTGAATACTTAGGGTATCTCAGAATGCCATCTAACATGTCCTTAAGAGATTTGAAAAAACTGGACCAGTGGAGGACACAAGATGAACCGTATCTGGAAGTCATGTGTTTAAAAAAAAAAAACTAAAACAAAACACCAGGAAAAAACCAGCAAAGACCTGATACATGACCTGAGATAACTTGCTCTTTAGCAGATCCTTCTACTGTTCACTGAAACCTCATCTGAATAATCTCAGTGTAAGAGTTGCTGCTTCTTAAGAATGGGAAACAGGGAAAAAAAGGTTTAGGTGTACCAAGTCTAAAGAACTGGACTGGCATCAGTGGCAGTCCAGTGCCTTTAAACTGTATTTCCATTTATGTTTGCACATTTTTCAGTAAATTGGTGCAATTATTTCACCGTTTAAAATGTAAAGAAATGAGGGGTGGCTCAAGACCTTTGCTTGGTACCGTAGTTGAAGACAAAATCCACCTTCTGCAATGCTGACAAAAAAGTTTAGCATGTTAGAACATTTATTTCCAGAGTGCATAGAGCACTAGGGAGCACTAAGTCAGGGGTGTCCAACTCCAGGCCTCAAGAGCCGGTGTCCTGCAGGTTTTAGATATCAAGCTCAAGGACGCATCTAAAACCTGCAGGACATCGGCCCTTGAGGCCTGGAGTTGGACACCCCTGATCTAAGTAATCTAAGTGGTGTTTAAAATTACATGATATGAGTGATCATTTATCTAACACCAGACATGCATCTGCTAAAATATGATACAGTCTGAACCCAGCACAAGATGGACTTTTTTGGTATGTTTTGAAAAAAATTAAAAAGTGATTGGTTGATGCTTTTCTATTCACAGTCGTGTACATCTGTGGGCCCTTGGAGACGTTTATGACCATCATGGAACAGTTTCAGAATGATATCCAGGACCCAGAAAACTATGCTATCTTCTATCTGGATGTGTTTGCTGAGATCTTGGCAGATCGCAAACCGTGGCAGAAAGCTGACTGGGCTGATCCCATCAAGGTTTTTAAGGTAAAATGAACACATACCTGTTTATGCTTGGATTTATTAGATGCTGCCATCACTGTTTCACTTGCTTTGCTATTGGAAATCACACAAGACCTCCATTTGGCATGGGAAATGGTAATCTCGCTTAATTGAGTGGCATTACCATGTTTCAGTTACCGTGTCCATTGGGCTGAGTAAACTCAACGTGGCTGTGGAAATTAAAAACATGTGAAGCTTTTATGGTAATGACAGACATGTAGATGAAAGATTTGCATAAACTCTTACAAGCTGGTAAGATTGGTTCATCTTACAAAGTTGAACCAATTTGGTCTCTTCAGTCTAAGATGACACAAATTGTTCCTCTTCTCAGACACTTTGACCACTTTAAAGAGGGAAATTCTTGACATTAATGAATCGGGGGATGTGTTTTTACAGGAGGCCTTTTAGCCCTATAAATTAGTGAACTGAGAAATAAGAAAGTAGGCACAAATGTGTCAGTCGACTAATTTATTCCCCTAAATGTCACACTGGCTCCCCCTAATTCTCTTAATGAAGTATTTTCAGTAGTTTTGAAGCAGAGTAGCCTTTGTAAAATAAATCTTGCATAATAAATAGTGGATTAAGACATAATGTACAGCCTATTTTTGCCTAAATCGCCAATAACAAGATAAAACATTGACTTTGAATAGCTGGAAAATGTTCTTGTACAGTCTTGTAAAACTTATGTTACAGCACGGTTTTTTGACAGTTTTTCGACTTTTTTTTAATTCAAGGGGTTTAACAAAATAATTAGTATTGCAAAAGTATAGATTTTATCCTAACAAATAATAAGGTATTTAAACTGTATACCTATCCACAAGGGTTGGATTTATTTCAAGAAGGAAGCAATTTTAAGATCGCAGAGAAGATTTAATAATGAAAGGAAGTGCTTGTTTTGCAATGTTGAAAGCATGAACTGATAAACACTCTGTGTCTCTATCTGTTCATCTGAATCTGAACTTCTTCTAACCTTCTGAGCTGTAAAGCCACATTTTTGGATCTGATATTTTTCATCATGAAAGGTGTTAATTTGTCTGCATGCCGTAACAGGTCTCATTATCGCAATATGCTTCCTTCACAGCAATAATTGCTTGTGGAAGTTTGTGGTAGGTCTGCAGTAACTGTTGTAACATGAAAACCAAGCTGTAGAATTTCCAGATAAGAGCAAAAAAAAAAAAAAACAACTTGTTTTTTTGCGAAAAACTTGTTTTTGTGACTAAGAGTGTATCGACAGAATCAAAGGTCAGCAAAGGTAAATATTTGCACTGAAACGTCTGGGTCAAAATTTGATTGCTAGACTAAAGGTCTCTCTCAGCACTTGTGCCTGCAGAGCAGTTTGTATTGAACCAATTTTCGAAGTCATTAAAGAAGTAACAACACACTCTGTCAGGCTGTATTTGTAATTGCACGACGAATTATAAGACCAATAGTGTTTTTATGTTTTGTCGAAACACATATTCCACACTGGAGAGGGTTTTGTCTAAGCAGCTGCTTTATTTTAGGACCTGCTTTTTACTGAATAAAGTGTGAATTAGTCACCAGAGTGAGGGATGAGTTGCTGACAGAGGTGTGAGGAGAGTAGTTCAGTTATGTTGGAGTCTAGGTTGAAAATGGGTGGATGGATGAAAAACAGGCCTTTTAAATGTTTGTTAGTTGCTTAATACAAATAAATAACTCAAACAGTTTATTTTGTTACTTGCATCATTGAAACACAAGCTAAGTGTGTCTTTGTGACACTCATTTTGGGCTTCATTTAATACCATGAATATACTGTTTTCACAGGACTCTATGAATGCTAACTGTAACTAAGTACACACCACCAAACACTTATCTTGTTGACTTATTCTCTTGCTTAGATTGTGGGGGAGATATTCTAAGATCTTAAGATCCCATCAAAGCATTTCAGCCATGTTGAAGTCTGGGTCGTTGCAACACCTTCAGTCATTCAGCCATTCTGTTGTGAACCTACTGCTGATGTGCTTGAGATTATTGTCATGTTGCATATCTCAGTCTGTGCCAAGCTTTAGCTGTCAGACAGATGTCCTCATATTTGACTCTAGAATCCTTTGATATACAGAAGAATTCATAGTCGACTCAATGACTGCGAGAGGATCAGGTCCTGTGGCCACAAACAAGACCAAACAACCACCACTGTGTTAACTGTCACCAAATCTGGTGCTGTGCATTATGGCCAAACATCTCCACTTTGGTCTCATCACTATTCAAGAACTCGTGTTGTTTGTTAAGATGCAACTTTGTAAACCTAAGCTGTGCTTCCATGTCCTAGAAAACCCTTCCAAACAAGCTGGATTTGTTCAGTGTTTCACTAATATTTCTCTCAACAACTTTAACAGCATTTCTTTTTGTAGAGTGCATGTTTAGGTGGTTACACATTAGGTAACTCGGGGTATTACACAGCCAAGCTGTTGTCATTTACATTTAGTATGTGTTTCTTTCTAATTTACTATGATAAAATTGCTACAGCCAGGGAATGAACAGCTGAATATTGAGCTAGTTTGAGTCAACTAGTACTTTAAGTGTTCTAAAAGAGAGTCTTCGTGTCTCATTTCAGATGTATACTATGGACCTACTTGGTTAGTGCATTCATTATGGAAGGATGATGTTGTCTCCGATTAAGCACATCAAATTGTGCACTTGACAGAAGTGATAATTGACACATTTGATCATGATTGTTATGGTCACTGTGCTAGCTATTTTGCAAAAATGTATTTACTTCTTGTAACCCAGCGCATATGTAATGCTACATTTTTCCACAGTGAAGATGACTTCAAACAACGGCAAAACACATCTAAAACATTTTGACCATTCTAAGCACACCATCAATGCTCTTGATATTTTAATTATGGAAGCTTGTGTATACCACCAGGGAAATGTAGAGTATTTTTAAGAATACATCTCTCATATCTATCTTCACTCTTTGTTAACATTTCCGTCTTTGTGCTTCCTCTAGTCTGTTTTCGTCATAACGTACCGGCCTCCTGATAATCCAGAATACAAAGACTTTCAGAAGAAACTCCATGCCAGAGCTCAGAGGGATTTTGGTGTGCACTTGGAGCCGTCATTGGTAAGTTATCACCTTTAACATATTTGTGAGTTCTGATTAGAATCGTAACCTGCTTAATCTTTTTTTTTTTTTCAGATATTCTGTGCAGAAAAAAATCGATTTGACCTGTGTCATTGTCAGCACCTAATGATAAATGATGTTTATTGTATTATGTATTATTGAATGTTTAAAAGGGCCCAGTGTAATGCAGAATATCCTCATGCTGCTGTTTGGTCTCTTCTTGCAGATGGACTACATCGCTGGAAGCTTCTATGATGGTTTTGTACTATACGCGATGGCCTTACAGGAGACACTGGCAGAGGGGGGAGCCCAGAATGACGGCATTAACATCACAATGAGGACACAAAACCGCCAGTTCTGGGGTGAGTACATTTCTGTAAATTTGTAACAACAAGTCTTTCAGAGGTTTCAGAAATGAAAAGACAGCGACAGTGAGCTTTTCTGCCGCTGTTTGATCTTGCATCTATCGCTGAATGTTCATGCATGAGACCTAATGCAAAGTATGGATTTAGGTCTCCACCACCACTTTAAACACTGCCATTCATTTCACCCTCAAGCCGTTACCGCACTTCAGATAACAGGGAACAGTACTCGCTGCGAGGCCAAGTGACCAGCTGCACATTATCGTAAAGCACCGTTGAACCCAGAATGCGATTAAAATGTGCCCTTTCAACATCATAATTACAGCATAATTGAACCGTTATCACACAACACTCCTGCTAATAGCCATTTGATGCTTGATGTGCCCGCTCACACACTTCCTTGTTTACTTTATCAGCTGCCAGATCTGCACTCATATCAAATGGAAATAAGCAGAACAATAGGATTTAGTTGTTTTGGCATGAAAGAGTTCAACAGCTTCTTTTTCTCAGCATGATGAGAAAAAAGCAAGAAAATAGGGGGCACGATGAGGATGTAATAGAAACTTTCCTGGCGTTATAGCGAATTTTGCTTTAACTTGACCTAATTTGATGGACACAAAAGCTTTTCAAATATCCTGTCTGCCTGTTAAGTGATGACATAACAGCGTTTTTGGGGTCCAAACATTCGATGAAAGCTCTCATCTTTTTAAAATGCAGCAATGCTTTCTCCTCTTGTTGGTTTTTTTGTTTTAGTTTATGTGCAGGCACTCAAAAGGTGCTTCAGTTGTGTTGCAATTTTCCGTTTTTTATTAGGACTATTCATGTGTGGTAGATTTTCCAGCAAAAAATTTAAAAACTCAGTGTCCTCGTTTCCAGATATTTGAACCCTTATGAAAAAATCTTTTTTATAATAACCATAATAATAACTTTATCCAAACAGTGAAGCACTTTATAAAAGTGCTATACAAAAAAGTCCCATATTAAAGATAAGTTAAAAGGTTAAAGAACATTAAAGATTAAGGAAATGCTAACCTATAGAAATGAGTTTTCAACAGTCGTTTAAAAGAAACAAGATGATTAGCTGGGAAAAAGTCCACACTGTGATGTTGTGGGGCTAGTTGATGTACCAGAGACCCAGCTTTGAATCCTAGATGTCACAGTTCCATTTCTGTTATTTTTATTTCATACATCATTGATTTAAAACATTTTGAATTTGGACCATTTTAAGCTATCAGTGGTGCCTCTGTGGTTCAACAAATGCACTTCTTTTGTTTAGAGGTTACACAAAAGGCTATTGGTCAGGAGAATACTCAGCGTAAAATCTGCAAATGGAGTTCCCGTCATGCAATTATTATATTAAACACAAGTCACGGTTACGGTTAGGATTTTCACACTTGTTGTGCACTTATCAGCAAAGGATTTATTGCTGTTAGTCTGACTGTTGCTTATGGTATTTCCAAGTTATAAACAATTTAGAGAAAGTGCTGTCTATGAGCATTTGAAAGAAAAATATGAAAACTCCTGGGTGCATGGTTGGCTTGTTTTAAAACACCACAGATCGCGATCCATTGTCAAATCTTTAATGTGGCCGTTCTTCGTGTTTTCAGGTGTGACCGGACTTGTTTCCACAGATGAAAAAAATGCCAGAAATATTGACGTTGACCTGTGGGCGATGACCAACCAGGAGACAGGGGAGTACGGGGTAAGTCATGGTTTTATAGTTTCATTGAGGGTTTTGAAAGTTATTTTAGCTGCACATGAAGATGTTAATCTGTGATAACACCTTATTGGATTTTACTGTGATAAGCCCTCAAGGCTCCATGAAGACTCGGGCTAAATCTGTGCATTTTGCACAGTAGGGAGATTTAAAGATTTAAAGATATAGGAAGTGCTTTCCAACATATGGCACCTCTAAGACAGAAACACCTAGAGGCACACAGAGTATCACAGAGCTGCCACAGTTATCAGTGGGATTTGGCACAGTTTTATTAGGAATTAACTGGGCTGACGATGAGTGTTTAATACGTTTCACTACCAAACAATCATTTTCTCACAAACCTATTTCAGAAATATAAACTTTCATTTCTCTGTTAAACCAGTTTTTGGCACAGTGTAGTGAGCAAAGACTTATGATGCATACCAACTGGTGTGCGGAGACATTTGTTGCATGTTCTTCCCCAGCTCCTGCTACCCTCATTTCTTCATATCGCTACGCAGTTGGCTTTCTAGTGAAGGCATAAAACACACTCCAAACTTGGAAACTCCAAACAACCCTTTCCAAGTGTTAAAATGAGGATTTATTTGAAATTTAATTTGGTCCAAAAGAGGCTGAGTTTTGATACCCAGCTGTGCATCTGCAGTCATGAACCTGGAGCTCAGGAGATTCATGCACCTCTGTTGCACATCTCTAGAAGATTCTTGTGACTTTGACAAAATACCAAATGAATATGAACAACAACATAAAAGTTTCCTTAGCGTTTGAATTTTATTCATCATTGTTAGATGTAGATTGTTTACTTTTTTTTTTTTTAGCATTGTTCACCTATTAAACTTGTCTCATCAGCTGGTGCCCTAGCCATGTTTACTTTCTAGCAAATGGAAAAAAGTAAAAGGTAGGGAAAATAGAGGATTTAATAGGGTGTGCACAGATTTGTCTTCTTCTGGTGCTGAAAAAGTTGAGATTAAACTTAAACTGTCCTAATTCTTTTAAGGCTTCTATATTTCATTTATTATCAAAGTGGTTTACTTTTTTTTATTAGATCAAAGAAAAAAAAAACACAGGTAGCAAAGCGTTATAGCTTCTTCAAAGTAGGCCTAAACAAACTGATAGCTATTTTTAATCCTTTACATCATCATCATTTTAGTTGTATAATTTCATAAAAGATGATATTATTGTAATGAAAATACAGCTTTAGTACTGAATCATTATAAATAGTGTCATTTGGAGTCATCACATGACAAAAGTTCTTAATTGTATTTTTCATTTGAACTTTTTAATTCAAAAATGTTTTTGTTGATATACTAAAGTTACCATCTCTTTCTCTAGATAGATAGATAGATTTGCTGAATATACATATTATGGCTGGGACTGAACTAATAATACCAAAGAGAGTGTTTTCAGATTCTTTTAAATAAACCTTGTCGTTCTTTCTACTGCAGTGTTTTTGCATGCAGCAAGTTTCACTGTGGCTAATACGGTGATTAATTTTTACTGGCTTATCCCTTAAATAAGCTGCCTGGGAGAAGAGTCACAAGCAGTTTAGTGCAGAAATACTGTAGTGAATGCAAAACAAATTCATATTTTATTTAATATTCAAAGTTGATACGTTTGCTTCCTACAAAATAGTCCCATTACTGAACACTTTTGATTTACACTTCTGAGATTTCCACACAAAATGACACCAAATTATAAACAAATTGCAGACAGCGAGAGACTAATTTACTGAATGTGTCCCTAATTACTGTACATTTTTCCCAAAATTCTTCTCAGCGTTATGTGCAGTTTTAAACCACAGCCTTTCCTCATGTTTGGCTGTAGACGCAGTGAAATAAAATGTTCGACATCATGCATGGAAAGTGGCCTGTTTGTTAGATATTCTGGGGTCTTGACCTCTCTAATGATAAGATGCATAAAACCTCAGTTCCCCCAAACAGTCCGATGAAAATATTTTTGTATGTTGTGCTCTGCAAACACCGCTGTGAACGCTTCCAGTGTGTTTTTTCCTCCCTGAGGGCAGAAGAAGTGGGTTAGCTACACATGACTTCAATTAGAATTTCACAGTGGTCCTGAGAGGCTGTCAGTGTGACTTCCTGGTCTCATTTATCCCTGGGTTTTAATTGGTGGATTCATATTGACCAGCAGGCTGATGAAAACATCACATGAGCAGTTTTAGGTTTCAACCTTAACAGTATAAAACAATATAAAAATCTATGTTCATCTTTGCACAAGGGGAAAAATCCCTTTAAGAAAATAAGAAGCAGATTTTTGTAACTGTATTGAACATAGCTAGAAGTTTTTTGTTGATACATATATGAACAAAAGGTATTCTCCTCATCTTTGATTCAGTTGTTTTCAGTTGCATTGTCACAGGTGTATAAAATTAAGCACTTAGCCATGTCAAGCGTTAAAGAGAATATTGTGTAAATCCATCAACCCTCCGCTAGCTCAATAATTGCAACATCAGCACAAAAGTTGCGCGTTTGGAGCATCTCGGCATGGGTTTCCAAGGGTTAGCAACTCCTGTAGGTGTATTGTGTAGGTGGTCCAATGATTTTGTCTATATATTGTATCAGTGGATTATGGGAAACAGAATATTAACTAATATTTATTTTCCACTGAACAGAAACTCTCATATAAACAAAATTTGTTTGTGGAAGTGTTCTTGTAACGTCCTCTGTTGCTTAATGTTTAAAGATATGTAATATTAACATAAAAACACAAGCTACACTGTTAATAAGTGGATTTATGTGTTAGATTTGATAAAAAAAAAAGTAACATTAGCATGACTTTGGCGTAATCAAATGAAGTATTTCCATTTTATTAAGGTACTCCAAATGCATACGTATGGTAGACAGTATATCATGTAACAGATGGCATTGTTACCCACTGGTTTGTGGACTTCAGGTTTGAGCTATGAATTGAGACTTTTGCCCATCACCATGCTCATATGGCATGCAACTTGCCAATCACAAGGTAGCCATAACATATCCAAACTCATAATTTTTTATAATCTAAATAAGAGCACAGATTCCAAAATAAACATCTTCCTGTGTTGAGGATCACATGGAACTAGCAATTGAAACTTATCAGAGAAGAGTTGGAGTTTATAGATCAAGTGAGAAGCACGGTAATTTTCGCATAGACGTAAAAGATGGATGGCGGAAGAAGATGGATGGATTAAAAAAACTTATTTTGAATCCAGAGGAGTCACCCCCTGCTGGCCACTAGAAAGAAATGTTTTAATTTGGTACACTTTAATTATTTAGTTTTCTTTCAGCATTGTTATATATATTACCAAAGGACCAAGTTATGTTATAGCTTTACATAGCCTTCTTCAGCAAAACCAATCATTGTAATATATGGGTGTAATTTTAAGGTATTTACAATTTAATGATATTTTATGAACTTTATGATATTGCGTTTTACGAGAGAGCACCAAAGAGTCTGTTGGCTGTGGAGTGACGTAAACGCAGCCCCTGCACCAAAATACTGGAGCTATTTCAGTGTGTGCAGCTTCTGGCTCTTCACTGAACGCATTCTGCATTGTTTTGATGACCCTGTGTAGGGGCGACGGCCTTGAAGCCTTTAGCAGAGAGGACACAACATGTTGGGATCAGGGGTGGAAAGCATAAAACTTCCTCCGGCTCGTTAGAAACACAGGAGTCGTGTTTCACAGCAGGACAACAGATGCTGCTCATGGAGCTGTCAAAATAAAGCTCTCTCCCTTGCGCACAAGCCTTTCAGGATGGTCGTTGCTTGTGTGGATGTTGATCCTACAGTTCTGTATTTTCACTTGAACGTTTCATTAATTCCTTTAATCATTACATTCCATGGCATGCAATGATCACCTATGTTATACCAGGTTAGGGGGTTAGTAACGTGAAACATATGTTGATTATGTTGATAGGTTTAAATAAATACCTTTGTACAATTGTGATTGCAGGAAAGTAATTTAAATGAAGGTAATACGATAATTAAGTTAAAACTGAGGTAATAAAGACTCTTTGAAAACCTTATCTGTTATATGACTTGAGGGAAAACATGCAAGCAGCTCTTCTTGTAATATCAACTCAGTTGGCTCTTTTCATTTTTACCTTTTTTGTTAATTTCTGGTATAAAATAAAATAACAGCATTGTCACCCTGACAAATTTTAGAAGCACCACTGGAGAAGAACAAAGGTACCTGGTTCCCTGTCTTTATGCTTTTCAAGGCTAGTCGCCTATGAGCTTTGTAGCTTCAGATCTCACTATATTTATCCTCTTTAAATACTTATATTTAGCAAGTATGCTTGCCAGGTTAAACATTACCAACTCCTCAGGCATGGTGGTAACATGCAGCCTGTGGAGGGTTGATACTATTTTGCAGCCAATGGTTATTATGTTTTCAATCATATCTAACTATCAACATATCCATCCATGCACAAAGTATTGGTGTGATAACAATTGTGTTCAATTTTTTTTCCTAAACTAAACAAAAGTGAACACTAAGTATAAGACAAACTTAAAAATACTCCCAATCGTGAGCTGAACTCCAGTTTCCTGGCCGACAGTTGTGTTGCAATTGTGACAATCTGCCAGAGACCAGAGCAATCTCAGGAAGGTTTTGCCAGCTGGTTAGGGAAAACACATTTTTCTCTAGTGACTGGTGGTTGCCAGAGGTCACTGATTGACCTCTAGGCCTATGTGATTGTAGCTTTAGTAATCAATTTTCCATCGACCTCCAGGAACCACTTGCCAGTTTGGGGAAGACACACTTTTCCCTCAGAACTGGTGATTGCCAGATGGTTGTAGACCAGTCTCTGGCCTGTATTCACCTGACTCATCATTGTCACTATGATTATCACATTTTTTTTAAATATTAGTCCAAAGTATTGGACTAATTAAAATTTAAATCCACCACTTTGAGGCTAAAGAGAAGAAACATTTGGTGCTGTATTTGAGCATATTTAAATTAAGACTTTTTTCCTCTGTATTTGCAGGTTGTTGCATATTACAATGGAACCACCAAAGACATCATTTGGTCCCAGACAGAGAAGATCCACTGGCCCAGTGGTGGCCCACCACTGGACAACCCCCCCTGCGTCTTTTCCACTGATGACCCCTCCTGTAATGATGGTATGACCCGTCATAATGTAATAAGACACTTACCCCTTTCTACCTACCTACCGGTGATTATACCTGTCACAAACGAGCAGCACAAGGTCTTCTAATGGACACTAATTTCATGACAAGAATTATAAAAAGTTCACACACAGTATAATAGCTTACTAGCATATTTTTTCATGACCTTGGTTAGAATGGAATTGATAATCAGGTGGATATTACAGGGCACTAATGCGCTGTTCCTATTTTAAATAAAGCTACCGTGATTAATGCCTTGTTTTTCTTCAGTTCCTTCCCAGCTCTTTGTGTCTATAAAGTAAATGGGTGAAGTGGAGTATTTACTTGAGTGACAGGCAGTGAAATATGAGCGCAGGAAGTTGTCTTTGTTGAGCAGTGACACTTTTTGGGGTTTTTTTTCTATCAGGGATGATAAACAGAGAAGGAAAACCACACTGCAATTAAAATGCATTGTGGTGTGAAGACAGGATAATGAATGGAGGCACAATAAATCTGTCTGTGTTCCCAAATCTGAAGGCAACCGCAAATAATTTGCAGAACCGATTGCCTGGATGTCGCCTTTTTTTTAGTGCTCACTTTCAACACCAAGGATGATGAATGCTGAGAAATTTGGAGAAGCATATCAACACTTAAGAGTTTCACAACTTCAGCTTGGAGTGAATTAGATAATTGAGATGATTATAAGCGTTTGAAACCTGTAATTAATTGGCCAGAGAAAACAGAGTACAATCACAAGTTTGATAATTGCAGTATTCTGACACACATCAGAAAACGAAACAAATAAAAAGTAACCAGACTGCTCATGGGTTTTGTTTTTTCTCTGTTGAACTGTTGGGGTGGACTTTAATTAAGTTTAAAAAATGCAAAGAGAGAACAACAGTGACATTACAAGCTGTGCTTCATGGCGTCGTGTTGTTATCATGGAGAAATCACCAGATTTGGAACCCGTTCCCACTGCCCTTATAAGTAAGTCTTGCCTGGGATACTGAAGGATAGATTGTTTGTTTTTTTTGCATAAAGCTGAGAATTTACATGTGGTGGTTGGTTGGAGCAATGGGTGACCAGTGCGCATTTTACAAGAAGAAATAGCAAAGATCCTTAGAAGAGCAATGTCATCTCTACTACTCCTGTTAGGATCAGGGCTGCAGCTATAAATGATATTAGTAATCAAGTATTCGATTTTATTAATTCATTGTATTAATTAATTGAGTAATCAGATAATAGAAATACTTCAGTCTTATTAATGAGCAATAGTAGTTATTCAAAAGAGACAAAACAGAGGCCTTTTAAAATGAATGTATTATTTGTTTTTATTTTAGAAATTGCAATACATACGGGGTAATGTGTGAGGAATGAAAGGATGCCACATTGTTTGATGAAAATGATCAACCTACAGAGGGCTGAATTAAAAAACACACCCAAGTAAAAGTGAAAAAAATGGTATATGGTCTGCATGCCTGACCATGAGCAATAGTAGTTATTCAAAAGAGACAAAACAGAGGCACCAACGTAGGGGCTGACAATGAGTCTGAGGATTTCCTCCTGATATGCTGAACCCTGGCTTTTGTCTGTGTGTCCCTCAATGGATAAGCCTCCCCAAACCATCACTGACCCAGTGCCAAACCGGTCATGCAGCTCTTGTAGCTCGGCAGTGCTCATGTTGTTCCTGTTGCACAAATGAGCAGATATCAGTCCTGCTGACGGGTTAACTACCTTCTACAGGCCCATCCAGCTCTAATAAAGTAACTGCCCGTCTCCTGGAATCTCCTCCATGCTCTTCAGACTGTGCTGGAAGACTCAGCAAAACTTCTGGTAATGGCACGTATTAATGTGCGAACCTAGAGGAGTTGGACTGCCTGTGCAACTTCTGCAGAGTCCAGGAATCTCCTTGTGCTACCCATAGTGGCACTGACCCTAGCCAAATGCAAAACTAGTGAAAAAACAGTCCGACAAGATGAAGATTATTGTTTTGGGGGTTGTCTCATTGTTGCCCCTCTAGTGCACCTGTTGTTAATTTCAGTAACAACAGAGAAGCTGAAACTGAATAAAACCCCCTGCTGCTACTTTACCGACCGACCTCCAGCAGGTGTTGTTATTAATCGTTGTTAGGGTTTTAATTGTGTGTTTGTGGGGTGACAGATTTCTAAAGCACCACAGCTGTACTTCAGGAAGTCACATCTGTGCGTTTTTCCTTTATTTTCAAAGATATGATTGTGGACATCTGCTGAACATATGAGAGTGTGAATTCCTTGTTTTCCCTCCTGTTTTCAGGTCATCTGCCAGTTCTGGGTATTGTAGCTGTGGGTTCTGGCTTAGCACTCATCATTTTTGGGATCTCCAGTTTCCTCATTTACAGGTGAGTTTGATCGCATCAAGCTGACGCTTCCTCTCTGTGGTGCTTTTAGCTCAAACAGTAGAAATGTGGACAAAAAGAAAAAAAAGATTGAGAGAAAGAGCGAGAGGCAGGCTCGTGTTTGAAGCAGGATTTATGGATTGTGCTGCTTTAGGTGGTAGTTTGGAATTTACGCACTGTTGCTACAGCAACTGCTCAGCAGGTGACGGCATTAAAGTGGTGGTGAAGTGTGTTTAAGCTGCCAAGTGAGCTCATATACTGGCTCGAAACAACACTTACTGCCACTCTCACTTAATGATCATTAGTGTGTTTGTTAAGTTTATTTTCTTTGCGCTGAAGTCAGGAAAAATGCCGCTTATTTTAATAATTCACACACTGGTGATGTCAAGTGGAAAACATCACTTGAGCTGATTATTGTGCCTCTCTCAAAGGATTACAAGTGGATTATAAAAGCCCTGCAAAATAATATTCAAAAGAAGCAAAAATAAGCCAGAATTCTTTTATGTACAGCACCACGAAAGCCTAAATTAATATTTCATGTTGTTTACAATATAAGTAAATAAAACTGGCAGGACTGATACTGAGAAATGTTTTATGTTTTTTCAATCCCCTCAGGGACCTCGATATTAAAAACTACTGCCTTTAAACAGTACTTCCAAGGTGTACAAGGACAGATTGGCACAATTATTAGAATTATTTAAAGAACTGAATCAACCTGAACAAGTTTGAGAATAAAAATCAACAGCTGACTGAAAGAAACAGAGGAGCAGAACAGAAGCCAAAAGAAATACATAAATAAAGAAAACAGATTAGTGTTGAAAAAAATACAAATAAATAAATGGTTGAACGCTATGTAAAATTGTGACTAAATGTTGGAACTGTTAGTATAAAGTGATAATATTAACTAATACTGGGCTATGGATAAATGAATTAAATTGTTATAGAACTTTATGGATTAATATGAAGTACAGATAAATGGTTAATTTTGTAAAGAAATTATATGAAAACACTGTTGAATTTAACAGAAGTAAAAGCCCACAGTTGAGTAAAACTATAGCTATTTTTGTAGTGACTGACAATTACAGTAGGTAGCTAAAAACATGGCTAACAGATAGAATTATTAGCTAATAGTATGGCTAAACCAATTAAATAGCTAGCTTAATGAAATAGATATAGTTTAAATTGAAATGTTAGCTTACTGTTCAAAATAAATTATTAGCAAACCTAATGAATTTAGGATTGAAATAGTAGCTAGCTAAAGTTATTTTTGCTAAAAGAAAGGTCAAACTGTTAACTAAAAATATAGATTAGCACTTGAAAGATAGCTAAACGATATGTAAACGTTTATCTCTGACAGCACAAGTTATATTGTTAAATAAACATAAACTGTAATAGGAATTAATAGCTGCTAAATGGAGAAGTAGCTAAAAGTAGTCGATGAACTGTTAATGTAGTAATTTTACACAGTTTGTTGTTTGTCACATGAACATGAAAGCTGTCTGGGGGTAGAGAAAAGTGTTTTGAGTACATCTGTTAAGTAGATGAAAAAAACGATAAGAAGCACTGGTATAGAAAGCATATTCACTAAATGTTTTTAGAAGCAAAAGACAAAAAGAAATCCTAGAGACTGTGCACCCTATATAGATGCTACTGCAGTTTGAAGTTAAAAATAAACAGAACTGAACATTATGCGATTAGTTGTTTAAATAAGCGTCAGTGTTTAATTGTTACTGCTGCCCCTGAGCACTTTCTTTTAGTTGTATATTTAAGGGAAAAAGTAATTGCCTGCTGCTTTTCTGATGGTTCTAACTTTGTGCTCGGCATTCAGCTGTGTAAACAATTCAAATGAAATTGTTGCTCTGTCTACATGGTTTATGTTGTAACATTAAGCCTCATTTAATTACTCAAGAAGTAAATCATGCATGCCCCGAGAAATAAAGTGACTGGAAAGATTTCCATAGGCTGGTTAATATCATGGGTGTTATCTGCATGTAATGAAAGAAAATTCTTCTGCTCTTCCCTCTTTGCTCACATCTTCAGAGGTGTCTTTACTTAGGCAGTTAAGGATATTCTCCCTGATAAATGCACTGATTTTATGGAGGATTAACAAATCAAACTAATAAATCACACCGGTAATCTGATCCGTTTTCTAATACTGACCATTAACACAAACAAGTGTTAATCACCAGCCAATCAGAATGGATTTTGATCAGACGAATGGTGGAAGAAAGACGGAGGAGCGGCTGTCCGCCTGAGGTAAATCCACTAAACCTGAATCTGAGTTGATCATGCCCATTAATTATTAACGTGCAGATAATTAGATGCAGAGCCTACGCTCATTTCTGAAAAAAATTAACTTGATCGTCTCTGTTTTTTCCAGCGCCCAAATCCACAAACACACTGTGGTTTCCCAACTAGCTAACTAGTTTTCCTGGATTCTTGGATGGTAAGTTTCTTTTCTTGGATTTAGGGACAATAAATATCTATTTCTGTGATGGGAAACTCTGTGATGTATTTTTGTTCCTGACCTACAGTTTTGAACTTTGTGCTCTCAAACTATATTAAGACTCAATCTCTGTACATAAATGACAGTGTTATATCTGGAGCCCTGCTTAATAAGTTCTCCTTTATTAAAGCGCACCATGACTTGGAGCTTATTCATCGTTGGCTCCGTCTCATATAAAGCTAACAGATGACTTCCTGTTTTTGCAGACACTACTGGGGCTTTGCTGATGGACAGAGAGGCGGACAGCACAGTTGTTTGTGGCCATTTTAAAGACCAACCACCTGCAGAGGGGACTCCATTTTGCTTTTAGTGCTTGACCTACAGAAACACCACTAAAATGTTAAAAACACTTTGGAGTTTATGCCACTATCAGTAGCTATTGAGAAGTGATTTACCCAGTGAGAAATTAGTATTTAATTTTTTATATTTTTAATAAGAAGATATATATAAATAGAAAAAATATAATTTTAAAAGATGATATATATTTACTGCTGCTTACATGTTTATTTTTAGTACATTTAACTATTTTTTTAATATCCTAATTTGGGGCTGGATCTAAGTCTAGTTCACAGGGCAGAAAATGTTGAATAAAATGAATTTGTTTTAAGAAATCTTTTGGCAATAGATCTCTGTTCTGACATGTACACAGACGTAAACTGATGTCTATGCAGTTTAATAAAAAGAGACTTGTATATTGAATGATATGTTTCTTTGTATTGCTTTCTGATGAAATGCATGCAGCAAACCAAATTCAGCCTTCAATTTCATTTTGTCCCCTCACAAGACAGTAAAACATGATCTATAACATCTTAGGCTCAGACATCAGACCAGCTTACTTGTTAATGGCTCAGATGTAGATATATAACTTTGCCACATTTTTCTCTCAAACTTCACCCTGGAGTGCCTTAGATTTAAACAGCTGTGCTGTCAGCTGCTCGCCGTTGATTTTGGAGGCTGCTGTGCAGCAGCAGCAGCAGCAGCGAGCGTGAGGGGATGTTGAGCAGAGCAGCAGTGGCTCTGTTGTTTTTAATGGAGGGGCTGGTCCTGTGGAGGTATTCACAAATGGGACTTACCAAACAATAGGCCCAGTGTGGAGCCTCACACTTTGCCCCTCTGGCTGCCAGAGGTCTCTAAACAAGGTTCTTTTAATAGAAAAGTACTTTTTTAGTAGTGCACGAGGCTGAGGTACTTTAGTGGCGTTTCCTGTCCTCCAAATACTAGCAAACATCAGAATTTACTTTTTGGACTCTCCAGCGACACAATTTGTTCTGGTGAAAAAGTGGCAAAGGAATGATGATAATGAGCCACTTTAGGAGCCAACTGGGATATTCTGGGGGAAAAGACTAAAAGATGATGATATGCACACGCTACAATAATTTCCCTGAAGCCATCTGGAAACGTTTTACACCTTTTTAGATTGGGCTGGAATGTGTGGGGCTCTGCTCATTTTTCATTTCTAAGCGTTTCAGTCTGCCAATGAATCCACTGCCACCTTGCAAAGAAAAAAAAACGCACAAAAGTTCCTGCGTCTTTTAAATTTATTGTTGTCGTAAATCGTGAATTGTCAAGAAGCATCAGCTCCTCTGAGATTTCCCCCAGATGTGCTGATTCGCTAGAGTGCCTCTTCCTCTCCATGGTGCCATGTTTATCAGAGTGGTGCTGAAAAAAAGCAACACTCAGAAACTTGTCACAAAGTTCACTGATTAGAAAATGGATGGATTCATTACTCTGGTTGGGCTTTGCAGACATTTGGTGGTTGTTTACCATTGTGGAGAAGTTGCTTCACATAATCTGCTTTTATTCATCCACCTTTAATGGACGAAATAGGAGACAGAAGTAAATCATGGGAAACTCAATCTGGGAAATTCCTCGCTGCGCCAATTTAAACACCACAATCATTAGCGAAAAATGTTTCATTTAACAACCTGCTGACATGTGTGTGAAATAAGGATAATAAAACCTAAACTAATGCAACTCTTATCCTAATCTAACATCATCTGGAAAGCTTTTAGACACTCCCAGTCTATCAGGAGTCTGTTCAATGTATCTTAAAGGCTCCTTCATTAGAGCTAAACAAGCTCAGTGCATTTACCAAGGTTTCCATCCCTCCATCCATCTTCTAAAAGCTAATCAGAGACGCTTTGACCTCCTTCTCACCTGCCAGCTGAGATCTCTCCAGTGTGTTCCAGGTCTGTCCTAGAATCTCCTTCAGGTTGAACACCTCACCTGGTGTTTTCCAGGACAAATCTTAGACAGATGCCCAAACTATCTGGCTGCTTTAAATACCACGCTTGATTTTTCGGCCATAACCCACAGCTTGTGGGCAGAATAGACTGGTTAATTGATAAATTTGTATGCCTTTGTAGTTTCTCTCTTGATCACTTGCGTGGCCGTTACTGTTGGGGCAGATTGGACAATTGCTGATTTTAACGTCTGCGTTTCGCCCCTCAAACTGTCGCTAGGTTCAAAAACCTCCTTGATTGCTTTGGTTGGCGATAGTTTGTTTTGAAGATGCCGACTTGTCTGCAAACACTTGCTGATAAACCACCAAGCGAAAGTGAAACCTGGAAATGGAGAACATTTACCTTCAAGTAAAGGTTTCATCTCACAAGATGTTTTAAAAGGCGCAACTTTTACTTTGAAGGTGAGAATCATCTCTGTTTATGGTTTGCATCACACTTTTCACAGTTTCTTTACCACTCAGCGAGCAGCTGACAAGTGTTTGCGGACAAGTCACTGTCTTCAAAACAAACTACTGGCAGCCATAGCTATCTGCTAGTGACCAAAGCAATTGCAAGGTGGTTTTTGGTACAGCAACCAATTACACCAGTAATTGACTGCCAGAAATCACCAGCAACAAATTACAGCTGGTTGGTATTTAATCATTTTCCCCCAGAGACAGGTGGTTGCCAGGACAATTTGAATTTCTTAAGTGGATGACTTTTCATTATTTTTTAAGGAAAGCCAGCTTATTAAATTTTACGGTGTACAAAGATGACCAGTGTAGCACAAAGCCTTCATTTGGTTTGGTCATTAAATCTGTCTTTTGGATAGCAATCATGTCGCTTTGCTGTCCCTTTAGATAGTCTTTCCTAAAGTGCTCTACTCTCATAATTGAGGGTGTTATTCAAATAAAAGAAACTTGTCTTTAAAGCTGGCCTGACTGGCTTTATAAAATGGAACACAGTAAATGGACTTGTTTATGGCACCTTTCTACTCTGAGAGCAGAAAGCAACAATGTGGTTGGAAAGGTGTTTCTCAACCCAATGGATGATCTTTCCTTGAGTATATATGAAAAGAAAGCTTTCTGGTTATGTGTAGCACAAACTCGAGTCATGTTAGGCACCACAAAAGAAGACTGGTTGGAGTCAAGAATTTAGGTTAACCAAGGGGGAAAGACAACAGACTTCAACAACAGGCCATCTGTTGCTTATTAATCCAGGAGTAATTTAATAATAGGCTTGACTGTTTCAACTCCCTCCTATCTGACGTAAACGAAGAGTCGCTGTCTCACCTCCAGCTGGTTCAGAAAGCAGCAGATCAGCTTCTTACTGGTTCTAACATTTAAATGACATCATCTCAATCATTGCTTCTCTCCAGGGTCTCCGCTTCGTTTTAGAACTGATTTTAGGATTTTACTGATCACTTTTTGAGCACGTATGGGTCTGGCCTCAAGCTGCAGAGCATAAATGATGACCCGCCTATGAACTAGTTCGCAGCCCTTAGATCCTCAGTTGGCTTAAATCTAAAGGTGTCTGTGTTTTTGCTATCAGGCCCCCTCGGCTTTGGAACAGCCTGGCTGAGGAGATAAGGCTAGCAAATTCACTGGCTTCCTTTAAATCCCTTCTTAAAACTCATTTTTATAGACCTGCATGTATGTGATGACTTTACATCTGATTATATGGTTATCAGCTTGCAGCTGTTTTGTCTAATTTTAGTTTTTCACTGTTTTAAAATTAAATCATACAGTCCTGTGTGTCAGATTTTTTAATTGTATGTTTCTCATGTGACTTTCATGTTTGGCTCTGTTTAAATCGACTCTTTTAGTAATCTGTTTGCCTGTCTGCCTTTGTATACTAGTAGTAGAAGTATATCAAAATATTGTATCAATATTGTTATTAATAGATCAATACATAATTTATAGTGCTTTGAGAAATCAGAGACAGAACAACAGACAAGTAATTTTGGGATTTATTTCTCTATTTCAGTTTTAATTTATAGTCTATTAATAACTGAAGCTCAAAAGCTAACATTTCTGCACCAGGACAGAGTCTTTTTCTACATGCATAGAGACGTTTATAGCACTTCTGACAGAGGATTTCTTTTGAATATTAATTGGAATTTCATGTAGTCAAACAGACTGGACACTCTTTTTTAAAAATAACCTGAAAACATAGATTTGAGCCATTTTAAGATGACACAAACTCATTGCCTTTACTGTACACAGATTGATTGTGCTTCCAGGGGCGCTCGCCTATTCTCAGCCAGGAAAAACCCTGCAGGATTTCAGTATTTGGATGAAGTCATTTGCAAGAAATAAGCAGTGTCAGTTAAGTAGGCTGCAGCTCTTATTTGTGTCAAATACATCTTTAATCAGTGTTTAAATAAATAAAAGAATTGGATCAAGCTCTGTTTTAGCAGATAGCCAAGACTACAGGACACGAGGGAAAGAAGAAATCACCACATATATTGCATACATAAAATACCTTTCTGGATGATGTTCAGTGATTGTATCTTCTTCACTGAACACTTAACCCTGTTTTTCAGTTGCTTTAGCTTTATCACAGCAATTCAGTATCCAAAACTGGCAATTCAAAGAGACAGGCTGATTTGCCACACTCCTATTATGAACCACAAAAGGCAGGACACTAAAGCTTGGTCGGTATGATTTAGCAGCTAATGCACTTTAAATGATTATTACTGGGAAGCCTGGACAGACCATGCCATTATTTTAACTTTACCCAGGTGAGCAACAATTTAAGATGATTGGTAATCACCACAAACGCTGTTTCCACTTCATAATGTCACACTGAGCTCTGTGGTATACATCGTGGCTTACTGTGTGAGGCTTTTACTGTTTTAAATGCCAGAAGTCATGATTTCAGTGTACTCTATGATAACCCCCTTCAGTGAACTGCAACATTACGATGCTCGGTTAAACATTACCATTAATTCAGTTGAATAAGGCATAAATTAATTAAAACATTTTTCACGCTGAGCCAAAACAACTGTAAAATACTGTAAGTTGCATTTAGTCTAAAGCTCTTAACCCTAGCATGTTTAACTGGTCTGAAGAGTAACATTAGGAGACCATAACTTTTATAGCTCTTTTAAAAAACATAGTTGGAAACAGTGGTAGTACTAAAGTACAGTTATGGCTTGAAATTCAGGGAGTAAAAAAAATAAAAGAGTGAAGTGGATTCTATCAACCAATATAATGGTTGGTTTATGCCATAGCTGCCCTAAATTAACAGCATTGGTAACTAAAAACATTATTAATTATTAATTTAAAAAAATTAATTCTTTTTTTCCCCTGTAATGGTTAATCCACCAGTATGTGTGAGCTGTTTAATCGACATATTTTAAATTCTGAAATATGTTTTTATCAATGATTTTAAACTTTACTGGTTCACAAAAAAAAAATCAGAAACAGATTAGTAAAACACATTATTAACCTTTGATTAAGGTGCCAAATTACAATTATTTACTTGCATTCCTGAACAGAAAACATAGTTTTAGTGGTTTAATGTTATGCTTGTTTATTTTCTGACTTGTCGGAGAAGTCAAGTGTGCCGGATCAAATTTGGGTATAAAAATTCAACAAATTCAGTTCAGCAAATTAAGTAATTTTTTGTTTTAAGCAAGCTTTTGACAGATTTCTAAAGGTGGTCCAAGAAATTTGCAAAGCACTGTACCATTACTTGAAGTAGAAGATATAGTGGACATTGATTGATGATTAACCTTCAAGTGACTGCTGTATATATATATATGTACTGTTGTGACACTCTCAACACTATCAGTCGAACAGGCCTAGATAATCTGCTAGCTATAAAAACTAATTGCAAGGACTGCAACCGACTTTACCTTTAGCAACCACTTGGCAACTGGTTGGGGAATATAGATTTTTGCCTAGTGACTGTTGGTTATCAGGAAGTACAGACAGGTTTCTGGGCCTTAATTGAAAAATATTTCCCACCATGAATTTGTTATTTCCCTACCAAACTTTTCACAGTTTGCCATCAGTGTGGCAAAGATAACCGCAAGTTATCTGGGATCTTTTCTGAACCTGGAAATATTTTTTACGTAGTTTTGCAGTGAACAATGGCTAACACACCTAGAGAAGCAAAAGGTTTTGTGGCTGACGCCTCGAGGCAGATACTTAATGACCAAAGTAACTATGAAAATAGCTCAACAAACTCAGACATATTGGGTTAACTCCTTTTTACTTAAACATAATTTAAACTGTTTAAGGAATGACAGACACAAATAAATTATTTTATTTTTTATTAGTTATCAAGTGAAGCATTCCTGTTTTAAATGTAATGCTGTGATTTTAGCTGCTAAAATAGCCTGGTTAAGCATGGGGGTTGTAAGACAGAGAGGGACAGTGGGGCCTTTCCAAAATTTAAAGTAACATAAATGTTGCCAAGATTAATGAAAGGTGCAGTAGGAAGGTGGCTGTAACAAGGAAATATAATAAAAGTTCAACAAGGTTATTAGGAAACGCAAATGTGAGAAATACATAAGACAAAAAGTTGACAACTTGACCAAATGACAAAAAAAGAGGAACGGTGCAAACCCTGCATTCATGTACTCTTTTGTTCTATTGTACTCTTATTATCAAACATAAGCAAAACATTTCTATGCAATACATGAATTTTCAACATTAATCTAAAATTTCTTATGATTATGCAAATATGTACATTTATCTGTCATCAACTCAGCAACCCAAGATTTCCTCTTGCTTTTACTCTGGTTTGTGTGAATTTTTCCACTCGGAAATTTGTTTTCCCTAATGAATGCACTACAAGAACAAACACAGTTCAAGGAAATAAAATGCAAAAGTAAGCTTAATTAGACAAAAACAATGGTGGGAAAAGAACAGAGACAGGAAGTTAAGAAAAAAGTAAGCTAGATGAGGGAATAACTTTCGAAATGGAACAGGAAGTAACTGAAAGGCCCATGAGACAGAAGGCATCATAAAAAGTGACCCAAAGGAAAACTAAGGACAATGTGCACTGTGACAATCCTTTTAAAGAAATCATTTTATGAACTTATATTTACACTAACTTCATGCTCAGTTGATTTCACTAAATAGCAGTTTGGGTGTTTACTGTCAAATGTTCCATGTTTCTGTATTTTGCCTGGAAGAAAGAGCCCTTTGTTCAGGAGAGTCAAGATACTTCCCCTAAAATAGTGCTTCACTGCCAAGCGTCAATAAGTAGAGCATATGAGCCAGTAAAGTTAAAATCTAATAAAAATAAACACAGGCCTAAATGCATCACCAAATGTACATAACTTCACGTAAATGCTGTATGTGAGGCGTTCTGTAATCACATCTGAGACCGCTATCTCAGGAAATACCAACAGGAAAGACAGAGATCAAACGTAACAAATGGAGTTAATTTGCATTTTGTTTTAAGGTGACTTGCGAGATTAAATCCAGCTTGCTTAATAACTTATAATTCTCCTGCAGACCACCTTGGCTCCGAAGGACTTTTAATCATTGCTTTAGTTCCAGCTGGTGTAGCTTTGTGGTGAAAACATCACCTCATGGCCTTTGCATCAACCCCAAACCAGTCTAGTTCTCCTGTTGTTTGTGCTGCCGTGAACTTGTCGATTTCACCACCTGCTTTTTTACTTTCTGCAGGAAACTGAAGCTGGAGAAGGAACTGGCGGGAATGCTGTGGAGGATTCGGTGGGAGGACCTTCAGTTCGAGAGCCCAAATAAATACCACAAGCGTGCTGGCAGTCGGCTCACCCTCTCACAGGTAGATCACAAGATTTATGTGCAGAAAATGATGCAAAATGTTGAAATGACACCCACACGATCTCATATGAGAGCTAGCAGCCATTAAACTTTACAATCTTCATAATTCTGAGCTTTTTATCACTTTATATCAGGCTGCAATCTGTGAGGCCTAGAAAATTGTTTTCTGTGCCCTGGTCCCTATTCTGTTCTCACAGTTTCTGTGTATTTTGGAGTTTTATTCTAATTAACTCTTGTTTTTGTTTTTTTTATTAGTTTTTCATATATTTTCATAGTCTTTACAGTCTTGGGTTCCTGGTTCCAGTTTGTATTAGTTTATTTGTTCCCTCAGTGCTTCCTGTCTCATTCTCCTGTGTCTTTCCCACTAAGTTTATTTATTTGCCGAGTTAGTCTTGCTTACTCTCTGTTTCAGTTTGGCCATTAAATATCTGCTGAGTTTTGTGCCTGGTTTTACTTCCTCCTGCTGTCTTATTGTTTTGATTGAAATCAGCAGTGTCTTGTTACCCATCTGTTTCTACTCTTCTTAATTACCCTCATGTATATAAATAGTCCTCTCCTGCTTCTTAGTCTTGATCATAGCATGCATTTACCCCACTTTGTATTCTCTCTGCTACTTTGTCAAGAAGCTTTGTAGGAATATGTTCATTGAAGTCAATGTGAAAGAACCAAAAACTGCACTTCCTCAAATGGCCACTTGAGGGTAGCTCCAAAAGAGAGCCAATCCTTATAGACGCTCATGTTAGAATATCCAACTTTACAGCAGAAATAATCATGTTTACAGCTTTGAGTTTGGTCTCTTCAGCCAATTTTCCCCTTTATGACTAGAGTAAAAGAATTTTACCTTTTTCTATCTCAATCTTGTAAAGTTAAAAAAAAATTTTAAAGATAGGGTTGTGGCAGCTTTGGTTACAGGTGGTGTCACCTGTAACCAAATTCAAGTAACTAAACTGGAAATGATGACCATGTTGGAAACTTTTGCAGCTTTTTATCAAGTTTTTCTAACAAATAGCATGGGTTACTGTGTTTTTAATTGTACTAACAGAAGTTTTGAGTGCAATTATGCTCTTTTATTTGATATGTTATCACTAAGTAACATCCCTAGACTGTTAATGGGCCTTGGTAATGAAGATTGCTAATGTGGCTAATAACTTAGCACTCCACCATACCATCCAAATGTGGTCACTTCAGTCATCAAACCACCAATCACAGTAGATTCAGCAAGCTTTTTATATACAGTCTTTTATTTTATCCCATCACAGTTTCCTCTTAACATCCACCAGGACAGTGGTTTTCAAGGTTTGTTTTTTTTTTCTACCAAAAACTTATCAAAGGGTCAGCCAAAATTTTGAACACTGATGTATATATTCTGCAAAAAAATGCTTCTTTTGACTGTAATGTCGGATGGGGGTACTTTTGATAGCCCATTTGCAACATCTGCAACTAGCACCCCAATATACCCTTCCACCTACACCTTCTGTCTATCCCGCTATCAAACAGCTTCACGCAGTTAAAAAACAGTCTTAATGTCTGTGGTTTAGATCCAACACTCGAGTCAATTAGGTCAATAAGAATTTCTCAGTTAGCGTCTCCTGACTGATGAGCTGTCAGAGTGAGGCCTGCTGACATCCCCAGTCCAGCTGAACCCATGAGAAAAGTGGTGTTATTGACAGTTTTTGTTTCTTCTTTTGGTTACATTTTCAGGTGTTATGTTCTTTGCACTTGCATTAACGTGATGGCAGATATTTTGATGTGTCACACTTTCATAATTCAACATCGTCCCTAAAACAGTTTTAGGGAACCCTAAGTTTTTTATGCAGTCGTATGCTGCAATAATAATATATGCTTACCATAAAAACCCCAAAGCATGCCTGGACTTATCTTGTCACACCAATTGTCAACCTCTGCACTTGTCTATGATTTGAGTTTGGTTAATGTGAAAATGGATGAGACTTGTAGTTCTGAAAATGTACCTATTTAGCACGTAGCTAAAACAAAACCCAGCCCTGCCCCTCGTTAATTGTAACCTGGTGGATGTTAATTGGTAAAAAAGTTGCTCATCTGGCAGGTTATTTTTGCATGCTTGGTTGGCATTTTTCATTCATACAGGCCTGATTATCAGTCTGGACATGTCACTGTGGTAAAATTGGACCCTCCAGGATTCAAAATGCTAATCGGACATGTTTGAAGTTCAGAGCTTCCCTCCTGTTTACACACTGTGTGCTGCGTATTAAAAAGCAGTTTGTGGGTTTTGTTAGAAAAAGCAAAAGCTGCTGCCCCGAGAGAGTCCAAATCCTTTGTGAGTTTACACATTCCTGAAAGCTTTCCTGGTGGTTTATTGATGGTAGCTGGGTTTGCAGTGGCATATTAAATGATTGTTAAAATAAGCCTTCGCCTGGCCCCCACTCCTATATACATAATATGTCATTACGTTCTTAGTATCGGGTTCTGTTGTCTGAGGGTTAATGCATCTCCTTCGGGTTGTGTTTCATCCCACACGTGTAAGTGTTCATGAAAAGCACATGTACACACCTTTTTCATTACTGCTTTTTTGTCCATTTCCTGGGATGTGTGTGTGTGTGTGTGTGTGTGTGTGTGTGTGTGTGTGTGTGTGTGTGTGTGAGTGGAAAACACAGAAATTTTCCAAATTAGAGTATTTTCCAGTGTGCCGTATGATGCCAATATTTGCATTCTATACAAATGTGTAGTTGACTGTGTTGGCTGTATGCACGCAGTGCGCCCACTTGATTTTTATTCACTCTGTGTGCTCTGCAGACATTTGCCCAAGGACTCGAGCTGGAATCTGAAAGCACTTTATTTTCTCAAATATAAGTGAACGACGGTTTCATGTTACGCAGAGAAGTGGGGCATGTTTTTGGGTAGTTGAACCATTTTAGAAATCTACATTGCAGTGAAGTAGAAGCACAGTCTTAAAGTGAACATGATTTAATCCTCTTTGCTTTAATCTACGCACACTAACTGACATTTTTTTCTTCTCACTATCCCTTTCCACCTTCTCAGAGAGGCTCCAGCTACGGCTCCTTGATAACTGCCCATGGAAAATATCAGCTATTTGCAAAAACGGGCTATTTTAAGGTAAGGCTTAGCGAGTTCTGACATTTTCAACTCCTGCGCACTCCTTTCCCGCCCACACATGTGCACACTCGCAGAGAAAAACTGAAGAGAGGAGAGAGAAAGCGAGAGTGTGGGCGAATTTAGGTAGTTGGTTTTAATGTGAGCTGCAGAATGCGTCAATTTTCTTTCTCTCTCTCTCTCTCTGCCTTTTTTTTTTTGTGTGTGTGTGTGTGTGTGTGTGTGTCTTTGTTTCTACACTCCCGCCTGCAGTCTGGACAGGGCCATCAACTTGTTGCTGCTGTTAATTTGTCCGTTTCAGATTGAAGAGGTGTGAGAAAATGTGACAAAAAGAGGCTGCTGAATAACGAGATGGCGGGCTGTGCTCTTTTTTAGCTGAATGATGCAGGGTTTTTATATCAATGCTGATGTCAGGATACAGATCGAGCATCCTGTTTATAATTAGGGTTAGTGATACGCCTCTTGAAAGTCAGTACAGATCAAGGGTGATAAAATCTGTCACCAGAAACAGCCAATATTTGCTGGACAAAGAGAACCTTTCTATTCAGCATTTTTCAGCTCTTAACTGTGCATTTCATTTGAATAAAAGTTAAAACTCCCACACAAACTGCTGGCCCTGCTTCGTAGTTGCTACAGCAGCATTTTTCTCCAGTCTGTCACATCTGTGGCTCTGAGGAATTCACTCCGTTTCCTTCACGTGTTGATCATCACATTGGAAACAACAGACGCAAGTCTTCCTCTGCAGCACAGCTGCAATCGACCACACATGTACCTGTAGGCTACACTGCTGTTCTCTCTCTCTGTGTTTAATACTGATTCCCTTTAATTTCATGTTTTTTGTGTTGTTTGTGCATCCAGATTTTTTTTTTTCATATGATGAAAGCTGGTGTGTAAATCTGGCTTCACCGCTCGTCTTGTGTTGCACACAGGGGAACCTGGTGGCCATCAAGCACGTCAACAAGAAGAGGATAGAGCTGACAAGACAAGTTTTAATGGAGCTCAAGCATGTAAGTGTCCCAAAACGTATTCCTTTGCAGGAGATGTTTTATTACTGCGTGTCAAAGGGAATTACAGAAAGTGCAGCATGTGACTCTCAATTGTAATTTTTATATTAAAAAAAAAAGAGAGAAAAATGGAGAAGCCATCTGTGTGTCTGTTCTCTAATTATTGAGCACAGACTGCAAAGGCAATAATTAATAAACTGCAAAGAGAAAGGGGGATGCTTTCATGGGTTTCTAATTCCTTAATGAATAAAGTTTAAAATGCTAATAATCACTCAGTAAGCATGGCAGTAACTGGACTGGCTTGGGGCAACACTTCTGACCTACTAAGCCTGTGTTGTACAAGTGCGACAGGATTACTACTGTTCACAATCTGTATCGCTGCAGCTCTGTTTTCTTTCTAAAAAAGTGACTTTTAATTGACTCGCACAATTTTATATTTCCTGGACTGGTTCTTTTTTTTCTATCTCATTTTATTTGTTTTCCGTGTTCAGCGAATATAAAATATGAAAAAAAAAAAATCTAAAAATATGTTATATTATTATTAGTACAACCCATCTGACCCAGTTTTATTTGTAAGTAACATCAGAATCTAGAGGGATGTTTCATTTGCCTTCTTTTATGTGGAAGGATCAATATTCTTTGGCACTCAATCTAGTGAATGCCATTCTTCATAAAAGGCTTATAAATGAACGAGCTTTATCACTCCGAGGAAGAAACTGAGAATCATTGCTGTACTTTTAAGGTTTTTGCTTTCATAACTTTCTGAAAATAAAATAAAATAATTTAATACATTCAAAGATTCAAATTTTCTAACTTGGTATTTATAAGTAAAACAGTAAATGATAAGATGGGCGTGTTGCTGCCAGACAGTGGACCCAGGTGCACGATTCGGCAGATGGAATTAAACTCACAATCACAGCTGGCGAAGAAAACAAAAATAAAAACAATAACAAAGCAGGACGTGGACAAACTGACTGCAGACAACAGACTGATGGACGCTCACACACCATGAGGAATATGCAGACAATGTACACACAGGAGGAGATGAGGGCAGACTGGACACACCTGGGAACACAGCTGAACAGGGTCTAACTATTGAGACACTGGAGGCAAAACTGAACATAATGCACATGAGACGAGGGACTAAAGTAAATACAAAAAAGAGGAAGTAACAATCACTGAAAACAGGACTAAGACACACAAATTCGACATAGACAAAAAGGTAAACAAACATGGAGACGTGATTGAATAAAATGGAATTGAATTGAATTAATTTAACTATTGAACTAATTGAGTTCGGTGTAACAAGCCACCTTCTGAGTAAGGTCAGATTTTTCTCGACGTTATGATGTATAAAATTCAGGTGCAAATTAAAAGCAATGAAATTTACTTCCTTTTGATTTCTTCATCGCTGTCTTTTAGCTTTCTTGGTTCAAGCTGAACTAAACAGCAAGGGAGTGAGCGAGCTTAGAGTTGCTAAGTAAAGGAAAGGATTGCACTGGATTGGGTATTGATGGGGTAGGCCTGACCTAAAGCACATCCCACTTTATCCTTCTGTTTCACTCTAGCATCGACTGTAAATTATAAAAATGAACTTCATTATATTCATATATATTCATATTGACCCCAAAAGCTCATAAGGAAGGTGTTTACAAAGGTCATAGATCAAATGAAAAGTACGGTCTTTTCCTATTGACTTCTGTACAACTGGACTTCTTTTGAAACCAGAGAAGTCGCCCCCTGCTGGCTGACCACTAGACGAAATGCATTGCCTTCACTTTTCAGACTCTACCTCGATCTTTTATACACGGTCTGCGAGTGAAACAGATTCTCGTCACTCTTGAGTTTTTCTTCTTTCTTTTAAAGGGGAAAGCAAAGATGTATTTTGAGGTAAAATACATCTCTGAGTGCTTCCAGTTGCATCTGTTTGAAGAGAGCTTTACACTGAGTGAGACCTTGGAGGACAGAAAAAAAAACCTTCATCTCAACTAGTTGTATTCAACAGGTAATTTATTTGCTCACCAAAATGAAGCAACTGTTTAGATGAAAGACCTTCATAATCTCCACCTGCTTTATGAAAGGAGTTTTTTTTAAAGTGGAACAATTTCAGCATATTAGTTTTGGGTATTTCTCTCTGGCTCTGTAGCTTATCTTGTGAAAGATAGGTTTGTGTTAGTGTTTACAAAGACCCACTGCAGGATGTTACGGCAAAGAGTTCAGATCCTTTAAACATGTATTTGAGTGCAGCTGCTGATGGAAAAGGTCTCCTCGGCTGGGTGATGTTTACGAGTGAGCGATAAGGAAGCTGGCTGAAGGGGGAAAAACAGAAAATCTTGCAATTTATGTGGTTTGGTGATGGAAACACTGTGTGGCAAAGGGAAACCCGTAACTCGGACATTGCACCGGTGGTAATGAAAAGTTGTGGAGAAAACTTGTGGCCATTTTTTCTCTTTTCTCCAGCTCGGATTCTTTTGGTGCTTTTGGGCCTTTTTTCTGTTGCTGTCCTTCAGAGGAGAGGAGAGTTCAGGCTTCCTTGACGCCTCTGTGGCCTCTCGGTCAGTCGGCAGGCACATGGGGGAGTGAGGCTTCTGTCTGAGCTGGCAGCTTCTCAGACGCCCCGGGGGCCTGATCGACTGTCAAACCTCAGCTCGTGAAAAAGCCGACCAGATGGGGGGAAGAGACAGGCCTGCCAGTGGAAACTTAACCACTTGTCTTCCAGCGCTCTCTCCTCCCCCCTCGCTTGTGTGCAGCGGGGGAAATTATATAGGCCAAAGGGTAGCCTAACATCCCCCGAGCCGTGAAACATAAGCAACTAACACCCTGGTTTTGGTGTGAGAGCTTCTGTCACTCACCGAGGATGAATTTTCAAAGTTTTGCACCAGCTGCAGAAAGATACGCTGTCTTTGTTAGCACTCGTAGCCGTTTGTGTTTCTAGAAAAGAAAATTACTATTTTCTTCTTCCTTTTTACTTCCACTTCGCACATTCTCATAAAATGAAACGTTCCCGCTTAATCGACACCAAAGGTTTCTGTTTTCATTCCTTTTTTCGAACATACAGAGTGATTCATGCTTTGGAAGACGCTTTGTGTCGTTAAAACCAGTGAGTGATTATTTTCCATGTAAAGCAGTTTTACACATTCAGCCTGTTCCAGTGTGATATTCCTGCTCATACGTCCTCTCAACACCTCAACCTTATGTTATTTTTTTCATCGCCCTGAGCACACTGGCTCATTCATAACCTCCAAGGGCAATTTATGCACACGCACATGTTTCACCTGGGTGCCCCGAGCAGGAATGCGTCTCAACACGTAGGAAAAGACACGGTGCCAGCTAGCCCACTGCAAATAGATTATTTTGATGAACTGCTGGCAGCGTTATTCTCAAAACTTTGTACATAAACGAGCCGTCAGTCCTCCCTCCTCCGTCCTCTGTTTCCATGGGGTTCGGGAATGTGATGTTTGGAAAGAGTTGCACTCACAGTTGCTGCGTGTTTGTGTGTGGTTATTTTCAGATGAGAGACGTTCAGTTCAACCATCTGACTCGCTTCATCGGGGCCTGCATCGACCCTCCTAACGTCTGCATCGTAACGGAGTACTGTCCCCGAGGGAGCCTGCAGGTAACCAATGCTTTTCAACCCCTCTAAAGGTGAAGAGGATCACAACAGGCTATTTTAACCTTCAAATTTTAATTACAACCTCAGATGAACAACACATGGCATATTACAGTTATTATTTATTTCACAAAAACTAAGCCAAAATGAAGATAAGTATACAAAAAAAATCATTAGTAGACTTTATGATTCATTAGCTTGTGGAACCACCTCTACCACCACTAACTTGAAGTAATCTGTTCACATTTTGGACAGAGTAGACAGATGGTTCAAAAGAGGAGTAAAAGAGGCCATTTATGTCCACTGTGCGCGACCATCTTTGAACAGGTGGCTTATGACACCAACTGTCAGCCATCTATAATCCAGTTTTGAGATCCCTTCCCAGACGCCTTAACGCCCACTCACATCCTGGGCCATCTGACCTCAGGAAATCACTGGGGCTAGGTTTCACCCGAAACCTTGGCTGATTGTGACCTACACCCGTTTTTACACCTTGGCTCATGTGATTAGGTAGAGGATCATTAGATGGTCCTTTTGTCCCTCCCAGTGGGTTACTCCCACAGGGTTTAAATCTGGGAATCTCCACCATTTGACCCTAGAACTGAAGAAACTTCTCAGATGAGAGGAAACTTAAAGAAGTTCAGACGCTTTTCTTTCCAAGCTCCTTAGACTTTACTATTCAGAGTTCATGGCTGCAAGACAAGCCCAAATCGTCAGCGCTTATCTGTCCAAAGGTCATTGTTCAAGAAGTCTTGTAGTTTGTTCAGATGCACCTTTGCAAGCCTAAACTGTGCCGTGTTCTCTTTAGAGCAAAGGGGCTTTCTCCTGGAGACCCTTCCAAACAAGTCATGCTTATTTAGTCTTTTTCTAACTGTACTGTCATGAACGTTAACATTTAACATACTGAGGCCTCTAGATTTCACTCTTTGCAGTTTCTCTGGACACTGCACGGTCTGTCCTTGGGTTGAATTTGCTGGGACGTCCATTCCCGGGAAGACTGGCAGCTGTCTTGAATATTTTCCACTTGTGAATAATCTTTCCCACTGTAGTATGATGGACTTCAAATTGTTTGGAAATCGCCTTATAACCCTTTGTAGAATGATGGGCAGAAGCAACTGCTTCTCTAAAGCTGCTGCTGTCTTTCCTCTCTTGGTGTGTTAGCACACACCTGAATGCTCCAGACCAGTAAGCTGCCAAAACATCTACTTTTTTTACAGATGCTGATGATCAGTTAATCACATACATTTGATTAAAAGCACCTGGCTGCATCTTATCCTCTTAATTCCTATGAAAGCAGTTTAGTTCTGTATTGTTGTTCATTTAAGGTTGTCTTGCGTCCTAGTACGCAAATCCCTAGAATCAAAAGTTTATTTGTGTACTCGATTTGCCTATTTAACATAAAATGTAGTTATACAAATAATTTTCATTATGTATATTTCAGTAACAGTGTTGGGAAGGTTACTTTTAAAATGCATTCCATTACAGATTACAGAATACATGCCCCAAAATGTATTCTGTAACGTATTCCGTTACGTTACTCAATGAGAGTAACGTATTCTGAATACTTTGGATTACTTAATATATTATCCTGCTTTTTACAACTACGTGAATGTACTATTGCTGTGATTTATTACTGTTACTGAAGGTCCGCGGCTCCGAACCGTAGTAAAGGGACCTCTGGCTAATACGGCGGGTGGCTCGTAGCCGAAAAATAGCTTTACTTTGTTGTGTGGGTCAACTTTGCTTGCGAGAGACAAAGAGAGGCGTTGAAAGGCTGCTCCAACGGAACTTATTGTTTCAGAGGAAAACACGAACACAGCGTACAGTCGAGTCTTAACTGGGCTCGTCAGGCACTCTTCTTGGCTGCAGTGGTTATTATTATATTTACATGCTTCCAGCTCCCGTTTTTCCTCGATGACAACTGGTACTTTTCCACTCGCCTTTTTCTCCCTCCTCGTGCTCCAGACACATAACAAGTATGGCAGTCCATTCTCCCCGCAGCACGGACTACACTGCCCATGATGCTACATTCTTTAGAGCCATACCTGTAGCTTAGCACAACAACAACAACAAGGCGCTCTCTCACCCAGGAAACACGCAGAGAGAGAGCGTCACCCTGTAACCATGGCAACCGTAACGCTGCCGCCTGGAACAACAGAACAAACAAAACCCAAACAGTCCTGACCCGCCACAATATGAAACAGGAAAGTACCGCCGTGTAATCCATTTATTTCAACAAAGTAACTGTATTCTAAATACCACCTTTTTAAACGGTAACTGTAACGGAATACAGTTACTCATATTTTGTATTTTAAATACGTAACGGCGGTACATGTATCCCGTTACTCCCCAACACTGTTCAGTAATCTAAATGCAGCATTTTGAATTTTTCTGCACTAAACATTTGGCACATCTGTATAAGGCTGCTTCTTTTCAAGGTTACTATAGTTAACTAAAACTACATCTAGATTTGAAAAAAATGTTTTTTACTTTACTAAACTAAAAATAGTCTTTTGAAAAAAAACAAACCAAGTGAAATTTTGTGAACTTTGAAAGCTAATTTAAATAAAATATAAACACAAACTAAGTATCATCATTTTTGTATTTGTTTGTTTAGAAAAAAATGTTATTACAACTTAATTGATGAGGCATTGTTATTGTGAATTTGGATGTCCACAACACTGTGAGTCAACTGTTTTTAAAAAGCTTTTTATTGTAATACCTGTACTGATTTTTCGTAAATCTTGCCTCTGACATATCCCGCCCATACTAGAATAATTCAAAAACACTAAACCTAATACTAAAACTAATAAAAACTAAACTGAAACGTGAAACTCACTCACGAAATTAACTGGAACTAAACTGAATTAAAAACAAAAAGTCAAAATGAGATAAAAAAAAATACAAAACTAATTACAAGCTAATTACAAAACTGTAATAACTCTGCTTTTTGTGATAATAATAGCCCTAACTCACAGCCTACACTTGAAAAAATGTGTCATTTGTGTTTTTACAGCTTTAGTAAAATGGTCAGAAGGTGAAATGGACAAACAACAGCTGAGACAGCAAATATCTGGTGTGTCTGTGCAGAGGTCCGCTCCACACACCCTTTGAATCAGGTTGTGTGTTGCCAGATTGCACTGACAGATAGACAGAAGCTGTATTTAGTGTGTGGCTCGTGTGTCTAGACTGCAGTTTATAGACAATCTGCGTTTGCAGACGCAAACCCAGTGGGCCCTCATGTGTTACACAGAGCTTTCCACCACTATCACGAAGACACCAAAGAAGGAAATGTCTTCTGGAATAGTGATGTTCATCCCTCCAGTAGGGTTCAAGAGACCTGGATAATCATGTTCCAAGGAGCACTGAAAGCTGTCCTGTCAGCTGATGTTTTACAGACTAAACAATTCATCCCATACAATTTAACAAGCAATGATAAAAATAACTGAACAGACGGCCAGGACCTTTCAGAGCCTAAAAGTGTTTTCTAAAAGTTGAACGCCACGAAGATGAAAACCTTCTGAGATTTTTTATTTTTGTTTTTGTCACATGACAACAGACAGACAGACAATGAGGACTCAAACAACAAATCTAACAAAAGCCAGCTGATGGATTTTTGTGTTGAAGTACTGTTAGATTAAGCTGTATTCCTGGCAGTGTTTGTGTCTGTTGAGCTCTGCAAGACCAACTTAAATCACCTTATTTAGTCTGCAGCAAGATTACAATACTTACCAAGCTAACCATTAAAAGTCCACACATTCTTTTGTCCTTGTCCCAGGTTCAATATTTGCGATTTGTCTTTTTTTGTTCCAGTAAGGAATACATGACGCTTTAAACAAACTTGATCT
Organism: Pelmatolapia mariae; assembly: GCF_036321145.2. NCBI lineage: Eukaryota > Metazoa > Chordata > Actinopteri > Cichliformes > Cichlidae > Pelmatolapia > Pelmatolapia mariae. The sequence continues at coordinate 34,717,341 of NC_086233.1, forward strand.
TGGCCCCAGATGCTGGCACGCCGGAAGCTTCCTTAAAACGGACGAGCTGGGAAATGACGAAAAACGGAGCCATAGACTTTTATCAGTCACACTTTAAAGAAAGTCTTCTGCGTAAAAGGCAGATATCTGTGACTGATGTGATGCTGCTGGATGCTGAAACAGAGGCTGGGGAAGCCAAACTGTCAGCTCTGGAATTGTTTCTGCATTTAGTCTTTAAATAAACTTTAAGAGCATCTTGGCTACTGATATGGACGACCAGATTACAGTAAATATCAGTAAAAAACAAAGAAAAAAGAAATTAGTGTTCCATGAAGTCATAGCAATAATAACGAAATGCGATAAATAATGAAAAGCTACTTTCGGCTGCTACTTTGTCACAAGGCGCTGACACAGAGTAGCTCCACATGTTTTGAATTTTGGCAAAGTTTCACACCGGATGCCCTTCCTGATCCAACCCCAGAGGGATTTGAGTCTTCGTCTGGAATCGAACCAGTTCAGTTGAATTCAGTTTTATTAATATAACGCCAAATCCCAGTTAACTCAAGGCACTTTATGTTGTAAGGTAAAGACCCTGCAGTGATACAGAGAAAGCAGAGAAAACCCCAACAATCAGACAACTTCCTATGATTAAGTTTTTTGGTGACAGTGGGAAGGAAAAACTCCCTTTTAAGAGGAAGAAACCTCTAACAGAGCCAGGCTTGGGGAGGGGTGGCCATCTGGTGCAACTGGTTGGGGGTGAGACAAAGAAACCAAGACCTTTGGTTTACCATGTGATTGTGTGAACCACTGTACTATGGAACCATTACATATAATAAATACATAAAAAATATAGCAATAAATAAATGTGACAAATAAGTAGACAATATGTAGAAAATTAGAGTAATTAATACAGATAAATACAAAACAGTAAAAAAATAATGAATAAAATAAGATGATTAAAGTGGATAAATAATTAAAAATAAAAAATAATTAACAGATAGATGGGTTTGGGTAAAATGCAAATGAAAAGTAGATAAATAAATTCATCTCTCATAAATGAGAATAGGGATTTTTTTTAAAAATTCACAGTTTACACTCTTAAAGTAAAGCTAAAGGGTGACACGTAAATGTTGATGTGTCTTTTTATTCAAAAAAGAAAAAAAAACATGAAATAAACATGCCCTGTACAGTTAAAAATAAACATGAGAAATTCAAAATGAAAATAAAACAGATTAATCAAAAAGCAAACACGGCAATGAATGAATAAAAATATCAATTTTTTATTTTATAAATATATAATTATTTTTGAATTTTACTTTTGGTGCATTCAGGGTCTGTTTTATTGGAACTTTTATTGACTTTATGCTTTAAAGATGAAGCGTAAAGTTGTAAAAGCAACTGCAGGGTCCCAGGAACACTTTACACAGATTAAGGGTTAATCAGGACTATATGTATATATATATATATATATATATATATATATATATATATATATATATATATATATATATATATATATATATATATATATATATATATATGTACACTGGGGCGTGATTAGGGATAAGACACAGATGCATGTAATCACAGGTGAAAACAGTCAGACAACTAACCAACCAGAACACACCTACTAAGGCAGGAAAACTCACACTTAACATGATACAGAGACACAGGAATACTATACGGTGAATTAAAACAGGAGCTAAAAACTCAGCAATATCATAATAGTCACTAAAACAATAATAAAATCAAAACCAGATTTAAAAAGCTCAAAAAATCCTAAAAGTCTAGAACCATAACTCAAACTTGGACTAGCTTTGGTTTACCTGTAATCTAATTTAGGCACAGATTAATTAATAACAACAATGACAAATGAATCTTAACTCATACCAAACACATGAGTGTTTCCAGACATACTTTAGCAACAATGATAGAAAAAGAAAAAGTCTTTCTGGAGCATTTTGTACTTTTGTCTGAAAATTATAGATTTGCATGCTTGATTGGTAGGTTCTCACCTCGAGACAGACAGAAGATTATATATAAGGCATTTCTTATGTCTGTAAAGGTTTTTGAGTTGTTCTTGCTTTTTATTCTTTCTTTATTTTAAGGACATTTTAGAGAATGAGAGCATCAACCTGGACTGGATGTTCCGCTACTCTCTGATCAATGACATCGTGAAGGTACGTCGCTGTCAGACTGGGTGAACAGACATTGATTTAAAAAGTCACACGTTTTTGAAAGATTGTCCCTTTTTCTTAGTGTTGAAAAAAGAGGCTTTGTGCACTTTGGAGATGCACACAGAAAATGTCTGGGTTACCATGGTTTCTCATGGGCAGTTTTTCAGAGTCTAGACGGAGAGAGGGAGAGAGAAATGTGCACAAAAATGTATTTTTGGCACAGTGCACGAAACTGGAGTAAATATTTCCATCCTATAATGTAAAGCAGGAGAGAAACTCTGTAGAAGTTTTCCTTCCAGCTTAATCAAAACTAATCATGGACATGATTTAGAGGACTCCTTTTTAATCTGTCCCAACAAAGAGGCTTTTTGTCTGGGCGATACCGAACGACATGCATGACGAAGCCCTTCGGCTAAATTGCTCCATGCAGATAGCATCGTTTTGCAGGAGAAGAAGCGCTGGTGAAGCTCTGAGGCATGATTGACTCACCGTTTCCACAAAATATTGAACATGAGTACTTCAGTATCCACCGTGCCTTTCTGTTTAACAGTAATTTCACAGAAATTACCCCCACGAAAGCGCCTGTCCTTGAAAAATGTTCTCTTCAGCATATGTTTGTCTGTCAGATCATATTATTTCCACATGTCTGAACATAAGATTTACTGTAAACATGGGGAAAGTAGCAGAAACAGACAGAAAACACCCTGTAATGCTTTACTTGCACATCTCTGCACCAGGGTATGAACTATCTGCACAACAGCTACTTTGGCTGCCATGGAAATCTGAAGTCATCTAATTGTGTGGTGGACAGTCGATTCGTTTTGAAAATAACAGATTTCGGCTTGGTCAGCTTCCGCACGTCCAGTGAAAATGACGACTCGCACTCACTCTATGCAAGTAAGTTAATGCAGCAATGCTTATCCAGTCACATTGTTGAGAAGAAGAACAACTTTCTGCTAAAGGTTTGGGTTGTTCTGTTTTTATCTAGAGAAGCTCTGGACGGCTCCTGAGCTGCTCATATACGACCGCCATCCTCCTCAGGGGACTCAGAAGGGTGATGTGTACAGTTTTGGCATAATACTGCAGGAAATAGCTCTGAGGAATGGACCTTTCTATGTGGAGGGCATGGACCTCAGCCCCAAAGGTAAACACAACAGTTTTTTTTAATGGGCCTTAAACAGGTCAGCTGACCCCTGCAGAAACAAATGTCCAGTAAACTAAAACATTTGTTCTTATAGTTTAATTCAGCTCATTTTCTTTGAGAAAGATTAAAAATGTACAAATAAAATACATTTGCAATGTCTTTGAAAGGTCAGAGCACCCTTTCGTGCAGCTATGTACACAAAGAACATGTGCTGACCAGATGTCAAGGCAGAAAAAAAACCACAATGTGATGTTAAATCAGTCCAAGATATGAAAAAAATAGTCAACTCTAAATGAAGATGCGATCCAGAGATCGTGCAGAAATGGAAACTGAAGGCAACGGTCATGTGTGTTATGTCTCGAAGCAGCTTTAGCTGTGATACATCTTCCTTAAGTCAACAGTATGCAACGACTTGATTTTCAGAGTTTACTTTATTATTATTGTGTCATTATTAAAATAATATGCCCAACCCTTACAGGGTAGCACCACTAACAGATAACCAGAGCCAGAGCCACAAGTATAAACAAATAAAGCATAATAAACAGTAAAATGTATGAAGAAAAACAGTGCTACATCCAAAAGCCCATCTGTTCAATATTAATTATCGCAGCGCAGATATTGTGCTCTAACATCATTAATTATGATTGTCGGTGTTTTTTCAGCCAAAAGGTGTTTTAGCGTCACGGTTCTAACAGATCTTTGTGCCAGACTTGGCTGGTTTAGAAGCACCTGCTTCTGAAAGCTGCCATCATGAACACAGAGACCAGAGAGAGAGGATATGGTTAACTGGGCTGCAAACAGTGTCCAAAGATCCCTGAAACATCCCTGTTTGTCAGTGGTCTGCATGTCTGCTGTATTCAGAATGTCTCTGAATCACTTTTTAGATTTCTTAGCCACGATGTAAAACATCACAGCTTAGTGACAAGGATAGAAGTGGAAAATAACAAAACAGTCAAAGCCTATGATGCTTAAAATATAATTCCATGCAACTTTTCACTATCACCGATGGACCAGTGGGCTACTTCAATAATTTTGAACTGCATGTGTAAAATCACCACTTAAATCAGTTTAAAGAATCTGGTGAAATGGTACAATTGTCTCCCATCACACCCATTAAATGGTTGTGATTTGCTTATGTGTTCCTTTTTTCGACTGCTGATTGGCTCTTTAGGAGCAGCTGTCATTATAATTGTTCAGTCACACCAAAGCAAAAGAAATAGGATGGCGATCTCTTTGGTCCTCCACCAATTGCAAGGTTGCTGGGAAACAATTTCCCAAGTATCCTTGGATGAGGCACTGAGCCACCAGACAGTCTGAGCGTGCAAGGGAGACCACTCGTGATTGGAAGGTGATTGGACAGGTAACCTGTTTTGAGGCGAGGCTAAACATGTTGCAATCAATCTGAATGAGTGCAACTCGTCCGCGAGGTGACTCTTTGCAGCAAGAGACTCAACTCAACTGGTTCTGTTCTGTTTACATAAATGCAAGGTTGCCAAGTATCTATGTAATTTTGCAGTTCAGTTGTAAGCCTGCAGCAACTTTGTAATGATAATAATAATAAGAATAATAATAAATTTTATTTAAAAGCGCCTTTCAAGACACCCAAGGACACTTAACAATAGAATATACACATTATAGAAAAATGACAAAATGAAGAACAATAAAAACAAAAAAGCAGAAGATAAATAAACAAACAATAGGTTCACAATGAATATGCAGCATTGAACAGATGGGTTTTGAGTTGGGATTTAAACTGGGGGAGAGAACCAATGTTTCTTATGTCCGGGGGTAGAGAGTTCCACAGCTGCTTTGCTTTTTGGTCATGCTGTGGTCACCAACCACTGTTTTCCCAAACATTAAGCTGCGTACACACTGGAAGTGAATCGCAGAGACATGAGGCCAAAGAAGGTGAAATAATATTTGATGATTTTGAGCGACTACAAGGAAAATAATTGCTGTCAACGTGAAGTGGGTGAGACTGAATGACTGGTGAGTCATGAATGCCCATGATTGACATCCGGCCTGGTAGTAAATACATTAGAGGGTTACCTAGGCAACCAGAACCTGGATTGTCCTCAAGCGAAAGGCCGTCAGCTTCAAAGCGATGCGTGACGAGTGACTCGCTTCCAGTGTGGACAAAGCCTTCATGTCACATAATTCTAAGATAGATTTGATGAGTGATGAAGATGTCTCCTCTTTAAGTATGTCTCTGTAAACTTTGCGGGAAACTTGTTTCCTCCATAGGTCTCAATAAAATCCTAAACTTGTGTCACATGACTCAATGCTACTCCAATCAGGATGGAGGAAAACACATATACAAGTGTTACCTCAGGACAGGTTTTTTAGAAAAAAGGTGACCCTACTTTTTAGCAGCAGCAAAGTAAAAGAAAAAAAAGGAAAAAACTCAGACTGCTGACCGTGTGAAAACTTTCATACACTTGTGTGATAATTATATATTTGTGTGCTTTATTGGAAGGTTGAGCTCCAAGACAGGCAGAAAATTATATATTTAGATGACACCATTTCAAACTGATCTTAAATCTTCATTATTATGGTTTGAAGTGAACTACTCACACGTGACCCTTTGGCTCTTCCTGGACACATACTGCCTATTGTGGTTTGACCAGTTTCCCTGGTTTCCCTCTTTTGCCTGCACCTCTGCTGCTTCTGCATTAGTGACATCAGGAACAACTTCTAGAGCAACTCCAGATCAACTTTTGTGCATCCAAAATGGATGCGTGAAACCCTCCTGGAGTGCCTCATCTGTGCGATGGCTTTCATTAACCTTTTATTCACAGTCACGCTCTACACTGATCGTACAAGTGGCTCACGCTCATCTGTAACAGGCTGTGAGCAGTGAAAGCCAGCACCTGCTCTCTAGTGTTCAGATGTGTTGGAGCCAGTTGTGAAATTGTGATTTTGTGGTTTTAAAATAACAGTGGAGTCTTCAAATTACTCTTATGGCTCTTTCGTGATGATAATACTAACAGAAAAGAGCGGATGTGGAAGAATCGTTTGGGGAAGGATGTCTCTTACAGACTTTTATAATGACATGATTAATGAATAAAAGAGGGAAAAATATCAGCAACTATAAAGAGTCAACCAGCACTGCTGAATAAATTAATGCTATACAACAGAAATAGCACATTAGCATAAGGATAACACAATAAAAGAAGCGGTGTACTACAAATATTAATAAAAATGTACTCTGTTTTAGCTCACTGAGTATAGCATCCTGTCTTCATGGGAATATTTTCCATTTGCTACAATAGTGAATGCTCATATTAAACATGAACAAAGTTTTTAAAGCCTTACCTGATTTAAATTCGAGGTTGTGCTCTTGGGCATTTCCAGATTGCTTCCAACATGACTGATATTTTTAGATCGCTTTCTGGAAGTGACCTTCTGACCACTCACATCAACTTTATGTTTCGAATTAACCTGAATTTTGTGTCGAGAATCTTCAATTGAATTCAGTTCAATTTTATTTATACAACAGCTGCCTCGAGATCCTACAATAATACAGAGAAAACTCAACAATCAGATGACCCCCTATGAGTAAGCACTTGGTGAAAGTGGGAAGGAAAACTCCCTTGTTTTTTTTTTTTGGCCTGTCCCGTTTGGTTCTTTTGCCATCAGAATTATTGTCTAAAGGAAGAAAGATGCCCAACGGATTTACTTTACTAAATAGACCATCCCAGCCTTGCCGTAATGGTCTATTTGATTCACCTTTTATTGTTTATTTTATTGTTTATTTTTTTATTTTCACTTGCTAGATGCGGGACAGACTTGAATGAGGAAAAGAAAAGGGAGAAAGAAAGAGGGGAGAAAAAACAGTGGAGAAGAGGGACGGGGATAAAGGGCAAAAAAAAACCAAAAACCAACTAAATAAGCAGACAAAAAATACATATATGAATCACCTGGATCACCTGTTGAGAAAGAAAAAAAGAAAACAAGCAGAAGAAAACGAGAGTAATAGAATAAACAACATCACGATGATATATGGGAATATAACACTAAATACTTAATATTAAACATTATTGTGCAGCACGTAAGATCGACAGCGCACAGTGTGCTTTGAGGTAGGAGCCAAAAAGGGTGTAGTTTGTGTGTGTGAGCACCCGTGTGTACACCTGTGAGCATGAGCGCGCTTGTATTTAAAAGGTTCCTTAATGTAATGATCTGCTAGAGGGTGTGGGGGGCCACAGCCCCGTCCACCAGGGCATGAAGCAGGTATGGAGGAGATCAAGACTCCAGACATCCAGAGGCCCCCAGAACACAAGAGACCAAGGAAGACCAACAGAGGGGCAGCCGCGCCACTGTCCCAGAAAGAGCTGAGGAGAGTCCCAGATGAGGGGTCACTCAGCAGCCGCGGAGCAGAAGCCAGGGGGGGTTGCAGTGACGTGCCCATTCCAACCCTCATGCTCTCATATGCAACTACTCAACACTCAACCAACGTGGAGACAGACATAGAGAGACACTGTACACACAATCACACTCCCCAAGGGTACTCTAAGAACCGGGTCTAGGTACCCTTGTCCCTGGAGGGGGAAACTGCACCCAGACCCAGGTGGTGTTACCCTTTTCCCTGCGGTGGGGAGAAGCAGACCGCCCCGACTCGGCAGCAGCAGGGAGGCCCCACATTCCAGACCCCAGTCGGACGGCCAACTCCTCCTCCTAGCCCCCCCGCTCCAGCAGAGAACGGGGGTGTGTGAAGACTCCAAACCTCCCTCCCCCCGCTCATATGTAGTGTTGATGCATGTGTGTTCTAAGGTGCCTTTAAAACCCCGGAGGGCATGGAGCTACCTGCCAGAGAGCAGCAGGTAAGCGCATAGCCCCTCCTGCTAGCCCTCAATGTCTACGTGTATTTAAAATTGAGAGGTGGGCAACGACGCCAGGGGTGAGGTGTACACCTTGATGGTCTTTTGGAGTCCGTGTAGCGTGCCCACCCCCAAGATCCTATATGTATGTGTTATGAGAGTGTGAGTAATGTGAATGTCTAAGTTGTGAGATAAAATTGAGGCACAGGCAGCCAGAAGGGGACAGAGGGGGGGATGCCTCCCCTGCACCCTGGTGACACACCTTTACCCCAAGGCCCTGCATGTGTGGGTGATTGTGGTGGAGCGGGAAGAGGGAGGCAGCTGGAGATGGGGAGGGAAGGAAGGGAGGGGCAAGTGACCCCTCCCTGGGGCCAGCTCCCCCGCTGACCCCAGTAGGCACCCCCATACTCTGCAACCCACCAGGGAAAGGGGGCCCAAAACTCCCTTTTAACAGGAAGAAACCTCTAGCAGAACCAGGTTTAGGGAGGGACAGCCATCTGCCATGACCTGGTTGGAACAGGGAACTTCTGGTGGAGACATTTTAGCAGGAACAATATAAACTGTTTTTGTGTGTGCCGTAGCACGATGAGATGAGGTTTGCTTCCCTACGACTCCGTCCACTTCTTGAAAATCAAAATTGAGGTAAATGATCGCACGTTGGGCACATTGGAGGAGATCCAGCAGCAGGCTTGATTACACTCGTGTTGCAGACATGAACAGTTGTAGACCTGGCAGCTGAGTAATCATTCCTGTTTTAATTAAGTCCACATGGAGTCTGTCACCTTGGGCACATGCATAAATTCTCCGCAGACGAGTCTGTCCACACTTGAACCCAAGTGGACCCAAGTAGACTTGCTGATGTGGAAAGTATAATAAAGGCTTTATGGAACACAATGGGACAGCCAATAAGAAATCTGAAAATAGCAGCTCTGCTGAAAACGATCAAGAGGTGCGCAAGAAGATGATCTTGAATCGGATTTGCCAACTCCTGTTTTCAGAACTTTTTCATATCCCTGTGAGCCAAAAGACTTTAACCTCCAAGCATTCGCTTTCTAACACTCTTTTCCCTACTTATGGCTCTGTATCATGTCATAGGGAGAGGATATTGTGAGTAGTGAAGCCATCCTCAGCAAAGGTGTTCAAACCTGATGTTTGTGAGGGGCAGCCAATCAGAGAAAAAGGATGGCTTAAAGGGAAAGCAGCTAAGGGCGTGCACTAAGACCCAATGTAAACATAAATAAAGTTTGAATGATGTGAAGCTACTCTAACAGGGTCCAAGAATGAAAATTTTAGAACTGGAAAGGAGGAAAATTAGTCCTTTACATTATGAGAGTAGCATCAAGTTCAGTTAAAACTGTAGAAAACTGTTATCAATATACAATGCATTGAGCTTTAAGTAGAGTTTACATGTGGCGGAACAAATATGACCAAGAATATGAAATATACACCTTTGAACACAAAGTCATCAGTCAGGGTGTTTTTGTGGTGTGAAGCTAGCGAGGCAGTTTAGTTTAGCTTTTACAAAGTAATAAATTCTTTTTTGGCCAGTGCACTGTTTTGATAAATGATGTTTCTTTGCACTGCGACCAAAGCTGAGCGTTGTTTCCAAAGATCTAGCTGCTTTATTTATTAATGAAATTAATAAATAAAGAGCACAGTGTTGGGGTCCACACAGTCCCCAGTTACCAGACTGGCAGTGTGACAAATTATTTTATTAAAAGAACATGAGAGAACCCTCCTGGGTGAGCAGCAGTGAAATGAAGTAATGTTTTTTTTGTGGGTTTTTTTGTTGGTTTTTTTGTCATGAATTCCTTCTCAATCATTTAATCATTTGAGTATATCCTATCATTACTAACTGATGTCCTCAAAGTGACATCACATCACTTGTTGTTTTAAGCTTTAATAACACATTTCTGAGATGACCTATAGACTTTCACAAGATTAGGAAGTAAGATAAATTTGAGAAATACTTCAGAGAAACTGGAAAGAGGAAGAAATATCCTGGGTCTGCCCAAAGATAACAATATCCAACACACCAGTTATGTCTCAGAGAACAGATGATGACAACCCACGTTTCTCAGAAAAGAGTCTACTTCTCATTATTGATGATGACTTAGATCTTACAACTTATAAAAACATTTAATACCGATTACCAAATTTGGACTCGGGGATTTTTCTGCTGATATTGTAATAAGACCTCAAGAAACGCATATTAAATTTCACTTGCTGCCAAAAAATGCTGCACTTTATGCTCCTTGTTGAGATGGTGTACAGTGCTATGAAAAAGTGTTTGCCTCATTCCTGATTTCTTAGTTTTTTGGGTAATGTTGCCACCCCACTGGGTGGGCGACGTGAAGGCATATGTTTATGTATGCGATAAGTCAAGAATGACGTGACATAGGAGCTTCAAACTGACACCATAGGTGTATCTACTTCGATGAGTTTGAATCTCAGTGACTTTGACCTCAAGTAAGTACATTTTCTGAAAATCTTGTGAATGTGATAACTTGACAACAAGGCAACGTAAGATTTTGAAATTGAGACTATTGCTGTGTCTACCAGGAGGCTGAGGGGTAGCACTGGGAGCCACCAGTAATTTTTGTATGTTTCTCACATTTAAATGTTTAAGATAAAACAAACATAATTAGACAAAGATAACCTGATTAAATACAAAATGCAGTTTTTAAAAGATGATTTTCTTTAACAAGGAAAACATTTTTCCACTTAACTGACAACTGGTTGGTCCACCATTTGCAGCAAGAACTCCAGTCAACCGTTTGTGATAACTGACAGTCAGTCTTTCAAATTCCTGTGGAGGAATTTTGTCCCACTCTTCTTTGCAGAATTGTTTTAATTCGGCCACACTTGGAGGTTTTCTATCTTGTTTAAAGTCATGCCAAAGCATCTCAATCTGATTTAAGTCCAGACTTTGATTAGGCCACTCTGAAACCTTTATTTCTTTTTGAGCCATTCAGCAGTGGATCTGCAGCTGCGTTTCAGATCATTGTCCTGCTGCATATCCGAAGTGCTTCTGTCTCTGGCCATCAGTGCAGGGCATGAACTAATGGCTGGACATTCATCTTCAGAATTCTGTGGTAGAGAGCAGATTTCATGGTTCCATCAATTACAGCAAGTCATCCTGAAGCAACAAAGCAGCCCCAGACCGTCACACCACCACAGTCCTGTTTGACACTTGGTATGGTGTTCTTTGTATGAAATGCTGTGTTAGTTTCTGCATCTCCCATGGATGTGACTTTTGCCCAGTTACTTTTTTATCATTGAATCATGAACTCAGACCTTAACTGAGGCAAGTGAGGTCTGCAGTTCTTTAGATGTTGTTCTGGGTTCTTTTGTGACCTATTGGATGAGTCATCAGTGGCCTCTTGTAGTAATCCTGTAGTAATTTTAGTAGGCTTCTCTTGGGAAATTTCACCACTGTTCCCAAAGAAACTACTTTGTAACCCCGTCCAGACTGATAGATGTCATTTTGTTTCTCATCTCATCTCATCTCATCTCATCTGTTTTCTTGGATTGTGGGATGATGTGTTGCTTTTTGAGATCTTTTACTCTACTTCACTTTGTCAGTCAGGTTCTATTCAACTGATTTCTTGATTCAGCGGGTGTGGCTGAAATTGAACTCAGCTCTCCAAAAAATGTGGTTAATCACAGTTAGTTGATGACCATGTGAATGTGACTAATATGCAAAAAACTATAAAATCAGGAGGCAAATATTTGTCACTGTATCTGTGTCTGTTGGTTTTCAGCTGTTCAATTGTGTCCTGACTATTATAATAACCTGCTGAGTTTCACACTTTGTCTTCTCATCTCCAGAAATCGTTCAGAAGGTGAGGAACGGTCAGAAGCCATACTTTCGGCCAGCCACAGATAATAGTTACCATTCAGAGGAGCTGACCATCCTGATGGAGGGCTGCTGGGCCGAGGACCCTGCAGAGAGGCCGGACTTCAGCCACATCAAGATCTACATGGCGAAACTCAACAAGTGAGTCCCACCCTATGGTAGTCTGTTCACACCTATTTCACAGCCAGCTCAATTGCAGATACATGCCTTTGCATATTTGAAACAGCTAGGTGTGATCTAGATGTCTACTAACCTTTTTCTTTTAAGCCAAATGTAATGTGGCAGGAGTTAGGACACAAAGGCACAGGGTAGAAAAACTAAACAAGAATCCAAAACCAGGGGGATAAGAAGTATGAGGAACTCAAGAGTGAAACACAGAGTGCACACAGGAGTGACTGAGGACGAGACACAGGTAGAAGAAAAAAACAAAAACAGGTAAAGCCAATAGGACAGAACGGAATAAAAAATAAGGCAAAACAAGACACAGGAAAAAAAGACAAACAAAAAATTAAAATAAAACATGAGAAAAAATGATCTAATTTACAAGTAAAAATCACTAATGTACAAGCAATAAAATACCAAATTTATGAGAAAAGATTGGAGAAAAAAAAAATAAATTTACAAGAAAAAAATTAAAAAGAAAAAAAAAGCCAAATTTACAGCAAATAAAATGGTTAATTTATGAAGGGAAAATAGCAGAATTACAGGGAGAAGGGCAAATTAACAAGAAAAAAACCCTCAAAATTATGAAGAAAAAATAGTAAAATGTATGCTTCTGTAAGTTTCTGAAAACAAAAACTGTCAAATTTATGCAGAAAAAAAAAAAAATTCATAAAGGTTTTGGTCATTGTTTTTCTTGTACATTTTTTATTTTAGTCTAGAAAATTCAAAACTTTTTCTCTGAATTTTAATTAATTTTCTTTTTTCAACAACTCCAGAACTATGACATGCAGAATAACAAAAACATGATAATAATAAAAAAAAACTATTTCAATCAGACTGTAACACTGTGGATAAATGTGAATTTAAGTCTTTTTAGCTGTTTTCATTTTCAAGGATATTAATGTCTGACCAGATACAGCATAGAAAACAATGCTTACAGGGTCAGTTCATCCCCAGTGCAGAAAAACTCAAAAGTCAGATATTTGAGTGAACAAAGCCAAAGCTGTCTGCATTGCTTCATACTACAAGGGGAAAATGAGAAAATATTTTTCAGTAATTGGGAAAACTGACCTTTCGCAACATAATAAAATTACACAGAAACAGTAGAAGCTGGAAGCCCTCTTCACAAATTCAACCTTTTCTACACGTCAGTCCTGTTTATCAGAGCCAGTATAATTGGACAAATTGAATGTGACGCTGGTCGTGTCATACCCTGGCTATCAGCGTCTTCCTTGCCAAGCCCAACAAGCGAGCTTCATGCTGAGAGTCCCTGCCAGGAGAACTGATAGGTTTAAGAGATTCAAAAAGGCAAACAGGAAAAAGAGTCATGTTCTGGAAGTGGCTGAGACAATTTCAGATAAAAAGCTGTTTGTAATTCATGACACACTGCACTCGACAGGAAGTGCTTATGTATCAGTGAGAGTGTGTGTTTGTGTAAGAAAGGGGGAGGGAGTGAATCCATGTTTCTAGTATTGTTTTCGATATTCCAGTGAATCATTCTCGTGCTTATTTGGGCTCTGAGTTTCATATCGAAGCAGGAAGCGTATGTTTTCTCCTGAGCAGGGCAGCTCTGTGAGATTATATCAAGTGAAGTGACACTAAAGCGCATCCGATGGCATCAATCCATCACGGCCAGCTTGCACTGAGGTGGTTTCAGCCAAGTGCAATACGTCTAGGATGAAAATCAGCATATTTGACCAAAGAAGTTGCAAAAAAGCAACAATATAAGTGACAAATGAACCTCGTCTGGATTGTGTGGGAGTGATTTGATCAGATTTGTCTGACAGTGACTGAACGAGTGACTGAGTGTGTCCATTTATTCTCGATATATGAATGAATGAAAAGGAGCCAACACCTGTTGTTGCTTAAAATGAGCACAGAGATAAAAAGGAGAAATATGAGAAAGAAGTAGATTTATTTTAACTTTCGGAAAGCGGAAGCAAATATTGGGCCCATTCACCTACATTTAAAAGCCAGAAGATTTAAACATATTTTCTAACAGTTTTTCACCTTATTTGGTGTTTTTTGGAAACCTTTGGGAATTTTAAATGGTGTGAAATGACCCTCTTTGGCATTCAGAACTACCTTAATTCTCTATGGCACAGGTGACGAACTCCAGGCCCTCCAACTCCTCGAGGGCCGGTGTCCTGCAGGTTTTAGATGTGTCCTTGATCCAACACAGCTGATTTAAATGGCTAAATTACCTCCTCAACATGTTTGGAAGTTTTCCAGAGGCCTGGTAATGAACTAATCCTTTGATTCAGGTGTGTTGACCCAGGGTGATATCTAAAACCTCCTCAAGGTCTGGAGTTCGACACCCTGCTCTATGGCAATAGATTCAACATCTCCCGTTTCACCACATCCCAAAGGTGCACTGTTGGATTAAGATCTTGTGACTGTGCAAGCCATTAAAGCACAGGAATGAGAAAAGAGAAAAGCACCATTTCTCTGGGTGAAACTGCCTTGTTGAGGTCAGAGGGCAATGGCCAGACTGCTGCCATCTGCAACAGTATCTCAAATAACCGCTTGTTGCTACCAAAGTTTGCAGAAGAGCATCTATGAACACAGAATGTAGCAGCAGAAGACCACACTGAGTGTCACTCCTGTCAGCTAAGAACTGGAAAGGGGGCTGGTTGTGGTGTAATTATTTAAAGATTTTTTTCCTGGCACACTTTGGGTCCTTGCTGTGAGGTGACACCACCAAACACACACGGTACTCAAATGAAAATGTGGCTTGTTTAATTACATGAAACCATAAAACACTGTAGATAGAAAAACAATATTTGGAATTTGGGAGTTTTTACACACACCATTTACCTTCAAGAATTCACTGAATCAAATTTAAGCTTGTTCACACTGATGAATGATGTAGCCTGCCTTAATTAGTGGACATGAGTGCAGCTAATCAGGTAAAACTAGTCATTCATAATTTCCCCCCGATTTGTTATTCAATTTTTTTTTACTTGGTTATAGTGTTTTCCAACTCTTTCTGTGTGTGGTAAATGGTTAACAGAAACAAGCTTAACAAGATATTTCAGTTGAATTATAGAATTAAAAATAAAAAGAAATAGGAATGGCTGGTATAAAAAAATAAAGTTACGGATGTTAGTGTCAACTTAGGCCTAACAGGCTGCTGGGCATATTAATATTTCACTAAGTCAAAAAATGTGAACAAAGCAACACTGTGAGGATAATATTTCATACAGTAAGAAAGTGTGCTGTGTTAAAGGAGTAAAAAAATCAGGATTCAGCAGATTAAACACAGCTCCTGCGTGACTGCAGAGCTGTCAGGGGGTTGTAATGTTTTGCCTGCCAACTGCACTCGATCTTCCCGTCCTGTAACTTGTGGCATAAAGATCAAAACACGGGTCATGGTTCATTACTCTGAGAGGCAGCTCGTTGCTTTCTGCAGCTCATGGTGTGTGCTGGCGTCGCTCCGTGCAGCAGGAAAGAAACTGATTTACAGGCGAGTGCTGATTTTCACCTGTGGCTACCCCTTTGACAGATGTGTACCTAACGTAGACTTTACGGTTATTGTTTTTACTTTCTTTAATTCACTTTGTGATATTGAGTGAAGGTGGGAAGGTTTACTGCTCGATAGGGGGTCTGCTGCTCTGTAATCAATAGCCAAAGTAATCATTTTCACGGCCTTTCATTCGCTTTAACAGAGGGCGTCAGTCACAGCATGCAGTGGGCGTGCAGTTGAATTCTCTTTATGGAAAAGAAAAATCATTAAGCTCTCCTTTCCTTTGTCTGGGTTTTTCTTCAACATCAGCAACTGCTGGCAGAGGAAAACTTGGAGAAAACACAAAGGTAGGGCAGTTAATTTTCCAAAACGGACAAAATTGGGACCTAATTGTCTTTCAAGCTCAACAGTTTCACCTCTCTATTTTTTCAGTGGAAATATGTGGAACCAGTTCTCGATTAGGTATCACTGCAGTCTTGCTCACTTTGCCGAATTTTAAAATAATTTCAAACAGGTTTTTCTATTTCTGGCTTTGTGTGATGTCAGAAAGAAGTGGTATCCTTAAAAGGTCCTCCCAGGTACTCTGCAATCACAGGAGCTCCACCTACATGCTGTTAATGAGGGGCATCCAATTAGAAGAAAGTTGACTTAAAGATGACATTAGCTGCACTACTGCCCAGCATAAGATAAATAAGGATTTTTGAGTCGAAGAATAAAAATATAGAGCCATAAATAAGCATGGATTATGGAATGAGTATGGAATCTGTATGCTCTAAAAACAGCTGTTTAGGGTCTGATTCCACAAACTTCTGTATGGCTGTTGTGTGTTTGTCCTCTCAGTTTGACCTTTCCTCCGTTAGCAGTGTAATTCAGCACAGGATGAGCCCGGTGATGTATAGCTTTCCATTTGAAGTGGCCTGAAGTAGAGAGGTCTGTATGACTGATAACCTCAGAAGCACTCAGTGATGCTCTTGACAGCTGAAAGCTAATTCCCTCCTCACGTGTATGACGCCCTTCACCTCTGAGGCTCGTACGCTAATGCACTGTTTGCTGGTTATTTTCATTAGGTAAATGTATGTTGTTGACATGACGTGATGGATGAGCCGGTATATTTAGTCTGCGTGTGTGTGTTAGGGGGAGAGCCGAAGGGTGTAGTAAAAAGAGGGGCGTTCAGCAGTAAATTGTTCGTTTTATCCCACTTTTCACTCTGCTCTTCATTGATTCCCGATACCGTGCACGTCGAGTCTCTCGCTGTTTCCCACCAGGTCTGTGTCTTTTGTTGACACTGCTCACACACACACAAACCCTAATGTAGCCGCACATTTTCAGCCAAAATGTTACTTCCTGAAGAATGTTTAGCCTCTTTGCAAACAAAAAAGCACTCAGAGACAACGTACTAGAGCCAAGATTGTGCAACTATTGACATTTGTTTTAAGAAAAGAAATGCTTGTTGTATTTAATCTCCATGTGCATTTAAAAAACATGGTGATACCAAACATAAGATCCAGGAAGTCCATGAGACAAAAGGAATCCACAAGGAGCATAAGGACTGAGAAGTAAACATACAGAGCACAAACAGACAAACCAGACCCCAGGAATACGGCGGTTCTGACACTGATGCTGGAGCCGATTGCGCCAGATGCTGAATGGCAAGTTTCAAGCCTCGTTTATGGTTATCACATGCACTGAATCTGTCATCATCACAGCTCTCTCACTATTTATACCAGTGCTTAAGGAGGAGTCACTGCAATCTCCTCCTGAATGACAGGAATAGAAGAAGTAAAACAGGAAGCAAAGTGACGTGACATTTACTTCCGCATTGAATTTTTATTGTTATGACTCGGCTCAAAAGCTGCAACATAAAGTGGAGAAGGATACGAGACTTTTAGAAACATTGCTTCCACTTTAAACCACTCAAGAATCTCAGCTTAAAATGACAGCCCAGAGAGCCCAGAGAGAATAAAGGCGAGAAGTGGCATCTCCACCAAGCCAACCTCAGGCATCCCTTTATCCAATCAGGTGTAGACAATGGTCAGTTAAGGCTCTGCAACACCCAGAAACTGTAATTGCTGAAAGGCTGGCGCTACACTGGATCAGTTCTGCTGCAATTTTTGGTTTTGCTGTATATTTGAAAAGGTCACAAAGAAAGGGAAAAGTTTATATGTCAAACATGCCAGACCTCTAAATTATTAAAATTTTGGTTTTTACAACAAGAACAGGATATTTAACCAAAAAATCATGTAGAAATAGTTTGGTTGGAGCCTGCCTCTCTCTATCTTAGTAAGGCACGTAGTATGTAACTGCTTATCTGCACGAAATGGAAGACAACTGCCCAGCGTCACTGGACAGTCAAGGAAAGGTGGAGGTCTGAAAAAGGGAATTTAAAAAAATGACAAGCAGGAAGCAGACACATCTCTCATCCTTTGTATAAAAGATGCAGGCTAAATGTTTTATCATTACCAGCAAGTTTTTGAGGGAGCACCTGTAGCTGCTGCACAGAGCTCATCAAGGCTAGACTATCAGATGGCAGATACCTTAATAACCGAGGGCTTTGTTTTAAAAAAGAAGCTAAGTTACAGCCTTAAATGCATCCCTCAAGCTTTGCACAAATGTGAAATTTCAGTTCCAAGAATGTCGATATAACCCTGATATTTAAAAATAAGATCTATTGTTAATAACACAAAATCAGAATCAGAGAAACATTTTAACATTTCAATGTATTTGCATGTGGATGGAGACTCTGTACATCTGTCTTAACTCTTATTGTCAGTTTCATTCATTTACAAAATAGAGCGGTTCGATCCTGAGATGACACAAGTCCCTTTGGGGTTGAATCAGAAAGGGCATCTGACATACAAACTCAAATGTGTAGCTACCCGTGTTAACTACTCCGTGTGAATAACGGAGCACCTGAAAGTCGTTTTCTCCGTAAATTAGAGACAAACACAGTTTACTGATAGTGCTTTTAAAATTTTCAATAGAAGACAAGACATTATTAGATGTCTTGTATTAAAAGTTGGACCTATAATATCATTAAAGTGAATTATTGTAATCATGTAGAGAAAATCTGATATAGTGACAGCCTCAAATTACAGGCTTATTTATACATATACACAAATATAGAATATTTATACACAAGTGGAAACAGCCAGGCCAAAATAAGACACAGGTGTAGACAGTTAAAACAATGAAGTGGGGGAGGAAATTATAAAGTAGAGGAGATGGTTCTTGTTTTATTTTGGTAGTCAGCTAAAACCCTTATCAGCTTTCAAAGAAAACAAGGACAGCATTCAAACACAAATCAAAGGCAAAGGAAGAATAAATCTCATCAGAACCAAAGACAAGCCCATAATAATCCAGCCTCAAAATAAAGAAATCAGGACCCAAACACAGGGAAAATAAGACCAACCCATTACAAAGCTATAAAACAAACAAACCCAGTGGTTCTCGGTCCGTGGGGTCACTGTGGGTGGAATTTAAAAAACCAAAGGAAAAAAATAGAGAAAATGAGTTTTCTAATGCTGCAATGATATTCCACCAACTCTGTTTCCGCTAATGATATATAATAAAAAAATAATAAATGAAAAAAGATTAAAGACAAACATGTGGTGTGTGGGGCACGGGCACTTTATGGAGCTTCAGAAGTAGTGCATGCCAGAAAATGTTAAGTGGCCTGTGATGGAGTCCAGGAATGATTGTGAAGACAAAGGCAGGAAGTTAAGGTGCAGGTGATACAAAAAGAAAAGCTTCTACCAAACTAAGAAGGGAACACTAAAATCAAAACAGGAACTAAAACTTGATAATGTCACAAGAACTCAGGATCTTGGGGTTTCCATGTGATCGAGCGCTACTTGCCAGAAAAGACTCTACTACACCATCAAATGTAAATGACTGCAGATGGAAACAGACGTCTTCTTACTAAAGTGAAATTTAATTTTGCTCCCTGCTCGTGCCAAACATTTGATATATTCATTTAAAAAAAAAATTAAAAACCTTGTACCAAACTGAATTGTCCCTTCGCCATCCAGGCTCTTCTCAGCTTCCAGCATTACTGTTAATTTTGGATGAATGGTGGGAAAAATATGGATGTTTGTGATGCGCGCTGCAGTAAACAGTGGTTGGCCTGTGTGACTGCATTCAGTGCATTGATACTCATCAGTCTTTCATGTCTCCCTCTGATGTTTTGTACTTTAAACTTAAACATGTGGGTGTGTGTAGGATCCTTGACCCAGCAGACACGTGGCAGGATGCCAGACATTAATGCTTTTAGCCGCCATGGTGGTGTGGCTGACTCACCTTCTTGCTCCGTCGGAGTAAATGCGTGTACCAGCATGCTTGTGTGTATGTGCGTGTGTGTCTGTGCGTAAGCATATGAATGTAAAAATCTCAAGAGAAAAAAGAAAAAAACCCCACACATTATACAATAAATGATTTTTATAATTATAAAATAAATGTGAAGGGCCGTGATTGCAGCGGTAACAAGGAAATGGAGACCTGCCGTTAAACCTTTAGAACGGAACAACAGCTGCTCTGTATGTGTGCTATATGCTGAAAATAACATATAAAATAATGGCTGCTGCAGTGCTTTTATTGCTCTTACCTGTTTAACAGTGGTGATCATGTTTGAGGAGGGAGAGCTACTCAAATACTCCAAATAAGACCTCTGAATTATAGTTTTTACCTCTGTTGTTTACATTTAGTGCCATTTAATCTGTGAAGTCTCAGCATAAACAGTGCGAAACTGCTAAACGTAGTTCAGTAATTCCTTTAGTAAATTAAGACCCCAATCATATGTTTATATGCTAGTGCTAAAAATGTTTCTGCCCTCTATTTCTATTCATTTTTACATTACAGGCTTTGATTTTCTTGTATTTTCCACTTGTATTCACTGCACTGTGGTGTGAGCTTAACCTCTGATTGAAAAGTCCAAAAGAAAAAAACAAAGTCTAGAAAATAGAGCACTAGGGACATGTTCAGGTGGCCAGCCCCTCAGGTCTGACTCCAGGGTGAAGCACTGGTATCTCATCAGATCCAGGCGAGGTTTCTGAATTCCATGCTGCAGTCATTGTAGAGGTCTGGCTCCTCACTTAGGACCAGATTACCTTGGAAGACCCTACCAGAAGGAGCTGGCCTGCCATGGAAACCCATGCCATGAAGCTCCTGGCTCACACTTTTTGTGCTGATGTTAATGCCAGAACAGATTTGGATCTCTGCAGTCACTGTTTTAGCAGAGAATTGTTTACTTGTATTTACTCTGCAACCCCAACGGTTATTCCCTTGAGATCTTACCCTAGACTTTGTGGCTGAGCTGTTATGGCTGCTAAACACTTCAATTTTGCAAAAATGTAATTTATAGTTGATTGTGGAATATCATTGAAGGAAGAAATTCCAAGAACTGACTTGTTGCAAAGTTGGCGTGCTATTATAGTACTACGCTCAGTGAGCTGTATGAAACAACTAGTTCATTCATACATGTTTGTAAAGACAGACTTCAGTGCTAGGAGCTTGATTTGATACAGCTGCAGCAACTAGAGTAAAAACACATAAATACAAAGATTAAGGAGTGTCCCCCAACACTGTTGTCCATATAGTGTAACTCCTGAGATCAGAGCATGCAAACCCCTCCACCGCATTAAATGGGGATTTATCCTTCAGCAGAAGATCTAGGTTGTAGCTACATTAAACCACACACCCAACAAGGTAATTGCACACGCAATACGCATAATGCACCAGCACAAGCATAAACGCCACCACGACGTCAGCCACTTGCGTAGGTT
This sequence comes from Pelmatolapia mariae, assembly GCF_036321145.2. Classification (NCBI taxonomy): domain Eukaryota; kingdom Metazoa; phylum Chordata; class Actinopteri; order Cichliformes; family Cichlidae; genus Pelmatolapia; species Pelmatolapia mariae. The sequence continues at coordinate 34,738,725 of NC_086233.1, forward strand.
ATGTCACAGGCTCTTCAAAGAGACACCGCAGAAGTCTAAATCAAGCTGAAGGTTGTGACTCATTGGCAGGGTTACAAGCGGACAACAACAGCTGAAACTGTCTTCCTCTTCAGTTTCTTTTTCCCTTCTCTGAAGGGCATCAACACAAGAAGGGACCAGCAGCGAAGTGGCAGCCACTGGGCGTAGATTGCCAGTGACAATAAGCAATGATGGGTGAGAAAAATGCTTGTGATACAAAGTCCATGTTGACTGAAGTGATTGAAGCAATTACCAGTGAGAGTGATTGATACTCTTAATTTTCAAATGAGGAATTGGTAAATACATTAGAGGTTTCCCTAGACAACCTCTGGGTGAAATATCCACTACTAACCAGTCATTAGCTACAAAACATGATGCATGATGAAGGAATCGCTTTGTAAGTGGACTGGGCTTAGGAGACATAGTCATTGAAAGATGTCAGATGAGGTGGTTTGGACATCTGACGCCTCATAGGTGAGGTGTTTTGCACATGTCCAGCTGGGAGGAGATGTTGCGGCTCACCCAGGACATCCTCAAGAGATTTTGTCTCTGGGTTATCCTGGGAATACCTCCATGTTCCACTAGAAGAGCTGGAAATGGTGACAGGGGCAAGGGACTGCTTACCCAGACCCAGACGAGCATTGGGAAAGAAATGGATGGCCCTATATTAAATGTTATGTTCATGTTATGTGTGTTTGTTTGTGTGCTCAACAGAGAGGGCAGCACCAGTATTCTGAACAACCTGCTGTCCAGGATGGAGCAGTACGCCAACAACCTGGAGAACCTGGTGGAGGAGCGAACACAGGCTTACCTTGAGGAGAAACGGAAAGCTGAAAACCTCCTCTATCAAATTTTACCACAGTAAGAAAGAAGAAAAAATAACAGCGTTCACATTTTTAGCCTCACAGCCAAAAGCTTAAAACTCCCAGTGAACTCGAACACAGCAAATTGGGTGTCTCAATGACACTTTGTCATTTGTGTTAAATCCCTGTATTAATTAAAGACTCCGAATTCCTCCCAGTGCTGCATTTTATTAACGGATACACATTTCCCCGCGGCGCCATCTCACTGTAGATGAAAGGGAACACAGAGAACTGACAGGCAAACCGCTCATTAAAGTGAGCCGGCAGATCAGACGTGATAGCGAGTTTAGGCATTTGGATAACACCACAGGAACAAATCCCATCTTTCTCACCCACTTATCTGCTTTTTTCTTGCCTCCCCTCCATCAAAGCCAGACTGTCAGAGAAAGGCCTGAGAGGAAGGACACATTTCATTTCTCACCACACGTGTGAATTGAGTAAACTGTGTTTTTTTTTCTTCTTTTTTTGGCTTTGGTATCATTCGATTAACAGGAAATTAGCGTCAGCAGAATTAGCAAAGATAAACTGACATCTGGTTATAATTGAGCCTCCGGGGCGTTGATGTAATTGTGATTCAAAGAAACATATCTTTGATTATATTTTAATTCAAAAACTTAACATAATTAAAATATATACATCTTGTTTCCTTCCTCCTTTCTGATTCTTGCTTTCTCTTTCTCTCTGTCATTGTTTATGCAGCTCTGTAGCAGAACAGCTGAAAAGAGGGGAGACCGTGCAGGCAGAGGCATTCGACAGCGTCACGATTTACTTCAGCGACATCGTGGGCTTCACATCCATGTCTGCAGAGAGCACGCCGCTACAGGTACACGCCGATCAATGCCTCATCACAAACCTCAGTTTTGTCTGCTTCTGACAGCATTTAAGTGTTAACTTTTCTGACTTTCAAGCTAATCTTAAAGCTTTTAAGAAATCAGTGGTCGTGATCGCAGTTGCAGTGAATTCTCCCTTCTCTACTCATGCATGAAAAGTGCTCACCGGGTCTCCATCTACAGTGTGTCTCATAGTGTGTGTTCCCACACATAGGCCGCGACTGAAAATAGTACAGTTGTTAGATGGTAGAGTACGTTGACTCAGAGTTGAGTCACGTTATGCCACCACATATCTCCCTCTCACTTAAATACCAAAGTGGTTTCTAGACTTCATCTGAAAGATATGTCTCTGCTGCTAATGGACAATATCACACTGTCAGGTGAACTGGAATCACCCTGAGAAAAAACAAAAATGTGTTTCTCTTCCAGTGTGCGGAAGAAAAGGTTATGTTATTTGACAAAGCTAAAAAAGAAAGAATAAAAAAGGCCTTGTAGACCTTTTTTCCAAAGCAGACATCTTGACTTTTCACAGGGAAAGCAGAGAAAGCACAGATGTTTTAATTGTGGCCGCATCCCCTTTACAGGATCTCGTAGATGATGGATTTACCCCTGCTGTGTTAGCGCATCATCCTAGAGACTGGTGGGCAACCTACTGGCGACCACCAGTCACTAGGGAAAAATGATTATTCCCCAACTAGTTGGAAAGTGGTATACCAGTTGGGGAAGATGTATATTTATACAGTCCTGAATGGAAAAACATTCCATCTATATTCCTTCTAATGAAAAAATGTACTTCGGAGGTGAAGGAACTTTTTTCTTTCCCCAGCCCCGGGTAAGCTCTGGAGCCAATCCTGTCAGGTCACACACACACAATGCCAAAATCCCCCTGTCAATCAAAGTCTTCACCTCATCTTGACCTGTAATTATAGCGTCTCTCTGTGCACCCAAACAGCCATTTTCAGAATGCTGTAGATTATTCCTGAGGATCATCATTCACCCAAAGTGCTTTTTTTGGACATGTGATGGATGTCACCTGCACCCAGAGTCAGCCAGTGCGGATTCTGCAGTAAAATGAAGGAGTCAGCTGTCTTGCCTACCACAAGATTTTCTCTATAATGAAGCTATATATGGTATAAATATACTGTATGCAGCTGAAAGGTGTGTGGATTACAGATATATGTGTCGGGCCACGGAAATCATTAATCTGGTGTTTAAGTGGCAGCTGTTTTTTTTCCTACAGTGTAAATGCCACAGATAAGCAGTAATTTAAATCATGCAATCAATCAATACTTTATTTATATAGTACATTTAAAGACCAGAGGTACACCAAAGTGCTTCTCAATAGTAAAATATGAAATAAAATCAATTACATATGGGTACGATAATAGAGTACAAACACATTTCCAGACAAAACAAAGCACTAATTAACCCAGGAGTACTATGTTAAAAGAAATATTTCACTCCTAGTGTTGAAGTTGTAATTATCAGAGCTTTGACCAGCAGCACAGCAAAGAGCAACGCTGTGATGAGTGGGTCATTGTTTTCTTTCTGATGCTCCACTAGCACACTCAGTGACATATATACACATAAATCAAAGGGTGTTTTCAGGTTTTTCCACAATATTTCACACATTGCGCTTGTACTTCCACGACGACAGCAAAGTCGGTATGCAGTCAGGTATTAGTATCATGGTTTCTGTAACACTCAGCTTCACTTTACTACAAGGAAGGTCTTTTTAGATGTTGTAACTTCTGTCTTCTCCACAGCTGGCTAAAGGTCCAACAGCATGAGCAAGAGTAGCCCAGAGACAACTTGTTTGTGACACTGCTCCCTGGTGACAGTAGACAGTGTTGGGATTAAATAATTTGCAGTGCCTGATCAACAGATACGACACATATATGACACATACATAGAATGAGGATCTTGGTTATTTGGGAGGAGCTCAGTGTAGAGCCACTACTCCTTCACATAGAGGACAGTTGAAATGGCATGAGCATCTGACGAGGGCCCTGAGCCCCTCCTAGGTGAGGGATTTTAGTAAGGCTATACTTGTGTAAAGCTAGGACACAAGCCAGCTGAGAGATTATGCTTTGGGAATGTCTTGGGAACACCTGAAGGATATGGTTGGACAGAATGAGATTCAGACATCTCTGTTTACTGGCAGTTCGTCGTTATCACTTTTGTGAATGGAGGTTTGTATTAAAAGTGAGTCACAGCTGCTGGCTCGCGCCATGCTCTGGAGTGGTTGTGCACCGGGTTACAGTTTGTGAGAGGGTCAGTGCTGGAGCTCAGATTCCCAAATGGCAGAGAAAGTGACGTTCTGTAGAAATGTCCTTATTTCCTGGATGCTGGTTTGGCTTACAGGTCCAGGAGGCAGCCATATGCTGCAAAGCTAAATGTGACGCTGACCTGAAGCCGGTCACTGCGTGACTTCCCCCAATCTCTCGCTGTCCCCATTTCGTCTCCTCTTCGCTGCGCTAATCTCATCTAATAAAGGCAGCAACCCCATCTCCAAAAAAAAAGAATAAAAAATTATTTGTTACTTGTGTTAATATTAGTTCTGCGGTGGTCCTAATCACAGGCTACAGACAGCTTTGCAGACTGTCGTCCACATGTTGTAGCTGTTTACCTTCACCAGGGGGCAGTATCACAAAAAACCTCTCCTGGCGATTCTTGATTGTGCTGTTGTTGTTGTTGTTGTTGTCACTGCAGATCATCAACATGTATGGAGGGCCACAAGTGCCAAAGTGAATTAAACTAATACATAATTAAATAATAAATTAAATGTCATGAATTAATTAAAATTGGGAATAATAATTACATTAATAAATAACTATAAACTCATTTGTTTTAAAACGTTTAATAAATTTCCAATTTTAATCATTTATTTACACATTTTATTTACTATTTATTGATGTTTTTAGTTAATTTATTTTGACACTCGTGGCCCTCCATACATGTGCTTCTCAAGGTGCTTTTTTAAAAATCGTTGAGATTTTTTCTCTTCGTGGTAACTTCCACTGTCGCTCCCTTCTCAGTTCTCTTTAGCTTATCAACCAATTAACATCTGACCTACACTCATCCAGTGTCGAGCTATGTGCTGCTGTTTTTTGGAAACTGCACACAAACACGTTTTCAAATCTCCCAGACCTACACAGTGGACACAAGCGATGTGACATAAATTCACCATTAGGCTGCTGCTCCCATGGCCCGGAGCTTTATAACATGTAATTTAAAAAAAAAAAAAATTAAATATAAAATCTGTATAAAAGATGTTTTTTTTATAGAGAGCATATCTTCATATTATCAGGTTTTACCATAAGATAGAAAATACAGCCGTAATTTACATGATGTCGGTTATACTAGTCATTTAATTTCATGTGTCTTTGAATTAAGCAACTGCATGAGCTTTCCTTTCATAAAGGGTGGTTTAATGCATCCTCTGCTAAAGAAGGTAATAAACAAAGCACTGAAGCACCTTTTCTTAATATTTAGAGAATTCAATGAGCTCTTAATCCAGCTGCCACGCAGATGCTTCCAGGCCACTTCCCAAGCAAAACCTAATACTTAGAAAACTCAAGAACTTGACAACAAATAGGTCGGAAATTATATCCTGGTTCATCACAGTTCACTCAGGACCAAATGTCCCTGCTTCAAATGGGTTTTTTTTAGGTTCAGAAAACAGCTGTAAAAACAAACAAAAAAAAGGAATAAAAAAACCGAACATCTAATATGAAGCCCAAATAATAATAATGGCCTCTGAATAAACAGCCAGCCGGTGACATTACCGCTACATTTCGACTATTACGAGCCAATTCAATTTCCTAAATTTAAGACAGATTGTGCGTTTGTAATATTCCATCTGCGGATTTGATTTATCGTCTCGTATTTGTGTTTTTCAGTAAGCCTCAAAGCCTGGAAATCGTCCAGGGACAGAAATAATGCGAGCGGCTCTGAGGTTTTTACAGACGCGCTCGTCTCCCAGTCTGTCAGCCTTTCAACAAAAGAAAACAGGGCGCCCAGTGCTGGATTTACAGTGTGCATTTCTACATTTTTCATTAACTCATAATGCTTTGGGTTGAGAAACAGGATATGAGCTAAAAACTTCCACCTCTTATCTTTTCGTGCTGCACTGAAAACACAGAATCATGAAAACTTCTCTCTCTACAGGTTGTCACGCTGCTCAACGATCTGTACACGTGTTTTGATGCAATCATCGACAACTTTGATGTATACAAGGTACGTCGGGATAATCAGTGAGGAGTCTATTATAGTAGCTTTGCATAAGAAGGACATGTGTGTAGCCCCTCCCTTCATCCTCTGTCTGAAATAAGCAGTTTTATCTCCCTTTCAGCCAACTTTTATAGGCAAAAATCAAAGCAGATAATGTTAAAAGTAAAAACATCACAGCAGCTCATAGAAATAATTAGTTGACTTATTTACTTGAAGGTTAAAACTGATCTTCTTGTGACTGGTCCCTCAGGTTGAGACCATCGGCGACGCCTACATGGTAGTGTCTGGGCTGCCGGTGCGGAACGGCAAACTCCACGCCAGAGAGATCGCCGGGATGTCGCTGGCCCTGTTAGAGCAGGTCAAAACGTTCAAGATCCGACACAGACCCAACGACCAGCTGAGACTCAGGATAGGCATACACACAGGTGAGTCTTAACTCACAAGGTGGTGGCCAGTGGAAAATGTAAAACTTGCAGGGTTCCAGTTTTCTTGTTTACTTCACCACAAAAACATGTTTTGGTCCAGTTTTAGTATCAGAAGCTTCAAGGTTTGCATTTGCAGCAGGATTTAGTAACATGCAGGTAAACATAAACATATGAAGAGCAAATGAGTGACTACATCTGTAATGAAATGCCATCAACAGTCATCGCAATAGTTTTGCTTTAATTAGATGTGCTTTTCTAAACAGGGACCGTTAGCTAGATGGAACAGGAAGCCTTATCCTCGATATTAGAGTTGGGAGAGCTTCTGTATAGTCAATATCCAGTCAATATCCAATACTATCAGCAGCAGGGAGGTCACAGGGGTTTCCATTATTATTATTTGTTATTTGTGCCAGCATTACTGTTTCTTCTATGTTTTTCCTGCAATTTAAGAGTGGGAAGTCAAATTCATTTTACATCAGGGCCATCCGTGCAAATCCATTTAGCTGCGCATTTAATCCCTGCGATATCTCAATATAAACAAGTGCAATATCAACAGCACGTCTCAGTTTTACTATATGATAAAGAAACGCTGTTCTTTTTAATGGAAGAAATGTTACAGCACGACTCTTTGGGCTTAAACTGAAAGAAATAAATGTGTTAAATTAAAGGTTCTCATTGCCCATACTGCCCTTTAATTATAAAGCAGAAAGTTTTTTTAATTAACAAAAAATTATATTTTATGTATTTATTTAATTTATTCAAAATATTTTTATTGAGTATTTGTGGATATAGTTTACAGAGAAAAAAAGAAGACGGAAAACACAGAGTGTTTACAATGAATACAAAACAGAACTTCTCATGTTGGAACATTGTTTTCCTCTCTTATTATTTGTATTTATTTAAATGAAAACTGTTTGTTTGTCTATTACTTTGGTGTAGTATGGAAACCTATGGTTGAGGCCTTCATCAATAGGACAAGCTGTAAAATTTATGGAAATGTAGTTAAAAGTCCAAAATGCATGTTCTCCTTCACATTTTCCAAAGATCTCCAGTGGGCCAGATTGGAGTTTTTGCCGGCCTGATTCTGGCCCAGGGCCTCATGTTTGACACACGTGATTTAAGGGTATACTCCAAAGCCCTCCCAGGGAAAATTCTGTAATTTACCTAACCCTGAAACATTATTAGGTATGTCAAACAAAAGGCCTGGGGGTCAGTACTGGCCCTGCAAGCACTCCACTCTGGATGACAGTGGAAAAATTTGAAAGAAGGCAATAACTTTGGGCTTTTAACTGTATTTTCATAAATTCTTCCTACTGATAAAGAGTTGGTTAGACATTCCTATTTATACTACAGGAAGGTAATTATGTAATAAATAACAAAATTGATGACAGAAAAGTTCCTGTTTTTCCACTATCTAATATAGAAACTTTTGTTTTTTTCTAATAGGTAGCTAATACGTAGTTAAACTTCCTTAGGCTGACAGAAAGGGGAGTCTCTTTAGTCCAGCCCACTTAAGATCAAAGTGGGTTGTATGTGGCCTATGATATAAAATGACTTCGGTAATATAGGCCATGCAAGTGACCACCACCAGTGCCAGCATTTTGTACTTGTGCTGCACTGCTCGTCAATTTCACCACTACAAAACACCAGCTGGTGGTCGAGATGATCCATTCTCTCCCAGTCAATTCGACTGGTGGCAGAAGAAAGGCGTAGGAGGAAACAATGGTACTGAACGGGCAATCACAGTCAGTAGACACCAACATGAAACTACAGACTGGCAGATTAAATTTAATGCTACGCTAATAATAAATAATAGTACAATTATAATAAGATTAAATCCATGGATAGGAAGACCAGCAAATAATTAACTATCACTTTGAGGGTCATCGATGATCAGAGTGATTATCGGAAACCCTAAAATGTTTGCCTTGAAAGGTTAAATAAGTCGACAATACCCGATCAGATCACATATGGGACAACTGAATAACAAAAAGCGGTAGGTACAGTTGCATTGGTCTCTTCCATGCTCGCCCGCTTTTTTGAGACTTTTTTCTGTTGCTGTTATTCCATTGATGTGGCTACTTTCCCCACCGTGGCAGAAGATCACAATCTTATTATTAAATGCTCTTTGAGTCTATCGAAAGTTAATTGGCCCCAGATGGGAAGCTCCCTGGTAACAAGAACGACCGTGACCTTTTTGAACAAATCAAAGATTCAAAAAGCTGAATCAGGCTACCTGAATCCTGCAATTATGACAGCTTGTTCAGACATTATTGGGAACTAAGCAAGGCACATTTCTCTGTCTCCACACACTCACTCCTCTAAAACTAGATGAGCGAGGCGCTTGTAGAAAGGCTGAATTATTCTAACTGCTTTTCATGCAATAAAATTAGTCAGCCTCATGTGTCTCTTTAAGTCTCCGGGTTCTGATTTCTGAACGCCCCCACTTAAATGCTTTTTAATAACTGTTGAGTGATTCTTCATGTGTATCCTGGCAAAAACATAAAAAATAAATTAATAGTTTTTGGACTATAAAAGAAACATGTGTTATCCAGGGCATGAGATTAGCTGACAGTATCCAGAGCCTTTGTAAATTCCATTCTTCGAATACCCAAACAGATGGAGTTTAAAGGGAGGGATGTTATTCTTTTACTCATTTTCTGTCATATATGCATTGCCAGAGTGGTGGAGGCTCATCTTAAACATGACAATGAAATATGTACAAATAGATTCTGTGAGCTGAACAGCTCTAAATGCTTTGTTTAGAGTATTTTTTCTACTCTTAGCTCCGTATGATGTCAATGAAAAAGGACACTGCTAATATGGTCATCTCAGGAACTCTGTGCTCCGAAGTGGCTGATGAAGAAAGTTAGCTTAAAAGGAGAGGAGCTAAAATGTCTTACTTCAGACAGAAGATGAATGTCTAAAATGTCTAAAAAAGAAAAACCCTCCAGTACAGAGTCCAAGAGTAGAAATTAGGAGCTGGAAATGAGCACAAGAGCCCCCCTTGTTTTGTTCTTTTTAATTTGACGTAACTTATAAGAAGCTTCTTGCACAGTATTTAGACTGCGTCAGCTCATAGAGGCACTGTTTATGTTCTAGTTCAGCAGCTGAAACGATCCAACATGCATAGGCTGGCACTCAGTGTCGTCACTGTAATTTAGAGCAGTTTCCTTTCACTCACACCTCTGTCTTCATATTTAACATTTCCCCTGAGGTGTGGTAATGACAGAGCTTCCCAGCTCCTCAGGTATGATGATTGTTTTTCCTTGGTAAAATCTGACTATATTTAGTGTTTGTTTTACAGGCCCAGTGTGTGCTGGCGTGGTGGGGCTGAAAATGCCCAGATACTGTTTGTTTGGAGATACTGTCAACACGGCATCCCGGATGGAGTCGAATGGAGAGGGTGAGTGTCACTGGGTTTTTCCTCTCTGCTGTCTGTTGGATGTAAAGCTGGCGTCACTACATAAATCTGGGTTTTCAACAGAAGGAGTAACACGCTTCGTACAAATCTGTGCAGTGTTGAAGTTAAAAAGGACTCGCAGCTTATTCTTATTCTTGTATTGCAGCTGCTCTGTATTTAATTAACTTTTCACTTCTTTTAAACACTTTGTGCACTGCTGGTGATAAGGTCCATAAAGAAAAACTCAAACAGAAACAAAGCCGATAACACAAAGTCCAATGGTAAACAACAAAAGGAGAAACCAAAAACTGGGAAACATGAAAGCACGGAAGACAGAAGCTAGAAACAGGAGGCTAACAGGGAGAAAAGGCGACTCCCTGACAAAAAGAAAACCGGAGACAGGACTAAAGGCTTCTTTCCCATTTCTCTAATCTGTGCCTCCTCATCTCCTCCGTCCTTCTCCCTGTGACTGTGTAAGTTAATCTCAGTACTCCAGGATGAAGGATGTCTTAAATGGATCACGAGGACAGAGAAGAGAGGAGGAAGACACAGATGCATTTCCTTTTAACTTTAATGTAGAGGTGTGGCAGACAGCTGGAATAAATTAACCATAGCGACAACTCATCATAGATGAGCAAACTTTCTTTACCTGTTTGTTGGTGTGTGAATAAAGCATCAAGCCATATTATTAAAAGTACCCTTGAATTTAAAAAAGATGCCATAAACACATAAAACACAAGATTAGCCACAGGTAAAAACAATGAAGGTGGGGTGGACATTCACAAAGGAGGCAAACAGAAACAGGAAATAAAAGAAAGCTTATCTTCAAATTAAAATAGGAAATAACAAAAAGACAAAGGTTTTGTCTATTACTACTACCAAACATGGCCACAGAGACAGGAGAAAGACAAAAGATGAGCAAAAAGAAGACTAGAAGTAACTGAAAACCAAGACGACCAGTGCAAACAAGCTACATTATGATAGCAGGAAAAAAATAAGCTACTATTAGATAGAAGAAACAGAACAGAATAAGAAACACAAAATAAATGCAGGACCAATGGCCAACATCTAGCTTGATGTGCTTCTTGGCTTTTGGAAATCACACCAGTCTTAACAAAGCAGATAAAGTTGTGTCGGGCGAATCCGCACTGTAGTGTGAGGCAAATTTAAAATTGAAAGATTTACACAAACACAGGTTTGCTTCTGTTGACATCAGATAGGGGAAAATTGCATAAATTCTTAAAATGAACTGAGCTGCATGAAAACTTTGCTTTGTGTTTGGTCTGAACGCGACATTAGTCTCTTAAGGATGAATTATTGTGATCCAGTTGTTTTTGTCTTTGAATCTTACTGTTGGCTTTCTCTTTAATTTGCCACCCATCTGTACATATAGAAAATCCCAAACTTGGTACTGCATTTGGTTTAGTTGAATATTTGAAAAGCTTTTTTAATGGGAAACTGAAATGAGAACTTTTTTAACCTCCTAGGACCTGGCGTCCACATATGTGGGCATCACATTTTGGGACGTCTAGACCAAAATACTTAAGTTTTCTCTACAAGGGCCTGATATGCACTTACGAGGATTATACTGCCACTGTTCTATCAAAATTTGAAACAAATGTCCTCATGTGTGGATCTCATTTTTCTCACAAACAAAAATTAGGTAAAAAAAAAAAAAAAATCTGGTAATTCTTTGTTTTTACATTCTTTAGGTCCCAATCAACCCAAATAGCAAAGAAAAATAAAAAATGCATGCCATGAAAGAGTTCGGGTCTTAGGAGGTTAAGCATATGATGAAGTATACAACTTCAGAATAGGCTGATTTTTTAAAAGTAAAATAGCTTTAATGTTTTCCAAGTTACAGACCTTCCTTGTATATAGTAGTGGGTTGAAATTTGGCGTCTTTATATTCACTTTATTTTTTTCCACATCTAGCTTATGTTTTTTAATGCTTAAACTGATATAACCGTATATTTCTAAACAAATCTCAATTTGTCAAATTGCAAAATCCACAGGGATCCCACAAGGATCTATCCTGGGCCCGTTGATGTTTAAATTATAAGTAATGAAAAAGTAGTCAGTGCTTCCCACCTCACCCCTTTAGAATAAGCTGATTTTTTTTTTTTCTGAGATACAGGACTCACCCCAAACTTGAAAACATGCCTTTCGGGTAAACTGTAAAGGGTCATATCACCATGTGAGACACAGTTATAATCAAACATTTACTTATAACCATCATGCGCATGAATTTCATAATGATTTTGGGCTTGTAATGATTTCTTTGAACTGTCCTTTTTCCAGGGTAGAATGATTGTACAGCATACATCTTTAATTACTTTAGAGAAAATCCAAAATTAAATTGTGCACTGATTTTTTTTTTTATTAATTAAAGATGTATGCTTTAGCTGTAGCTGTAGGCTGGCAAATCGAGAAACAACACTGAGGTTGACATTTTGGACGTGTCCCATTGAACAAACAAGAACCAGACTACCAGAATTAACAGCAGTAAATAATAGACCCTTTATCACTGTACGCAGGACCTGTTCATCTCTGTCTCTGACTCATTTCTTAATGAGTTTTGATGGAAGCACTCCTGAGGAAAAAATCAGATTTGTGAGCTAATTATAAGCCGCGGTGACCTGCTGCGTCTGATGCTGTTCGTGCTGACATTTCTTTTCTTAACTGGCAGTGACAGCAGTACCGTGTTATGAATCTATAACTGGATATTTTGCGAGTGAATCTTCAGATGTATCGATTAACTGCTGAGGTCCTTCCTGTTTTGTGCCTCCTCTGCTAAATAATTGATGGCACTTACAGCTAAGGGCCCTTAGCCAGCGATTAACAGTGCAGCATGAAGCTTCATGGGCAAGAATCGCATCTCACATCCCTGCACTGTGTGCATTATTAGGACAAAACAATACAGATTTTCATCACCGTTAGCATTTTGATGCATTGGCTCATCTCCACAGTTTTCCTGTGAGCTGTTATCTTATGGTTGGAGATGAAAGCAGATATGTGAGCTGTTATTTGTCATTCACGCTGTGTTTGATGTCTCTTCTAGCCTTAAAGATCCACGTGTCCTCGGCCACCAAAGAAGTGCTCGATGAGTTTGGTTACTTTGATCTCCAGTTACGAGGAGATGTAGAAATGAAGGTAGGAACCGTCATCTGAATGAAACCAAATTAAACCTTTGCCTTAAAAGTGAGTTCATATGTATTGTGAATGTTAATAAAAATAAATAAAGAGCAATGCATGATAACTGATCACTGATAAACCTACAACAAATGATTTTCATTATAGATCAGCCTGAGGATTATTGGTTTAATTAACTGATTAATATGTCAGCCTGTAAACTCAAGGCTGTAACTATTAATGAGGATGCTGGGATTGATTTTAACATCCCGAGGAGGAGAGATCAATATCTTTAAATGAGACAAGTTCTTAGGTAAATAAATGAAACACAGCAGATGTCTTGTGTTTTTAACCCTCGAGCAACAAAACTATTTTATTAGCAACTAAAATACTTTTTTCAACAGCGTATTTGTGTTTATAATATTCATATCATTTCTTTTATCTATGACTCGTATTGTTAAATGTTCAAACGTCATTATGATTTTCTGGAGTCACATGGCAGCAACTCAATGCATTTAAGTATGTAGACATAGTGAATATAAGATGCTGAAGCTTGAACTGAGGATCAGAGAAAAATTGTGATTTAGGTGAGTTTGAACGTGGCATGGTTGGTGATACCAGAAGGGTTGGTGTGGATATTTTAGAAACTGCTGATCTTCTGACATTTTCTCACAGAACCACCTCTAGGGTTTGCAGAGATTGACCTTAAAAAGAGAAAATATTCAGTGAGCAGCAGTTCTCCAGGTGAAGATGCCTTATTGATGTCAGATGAGAATTTCCAGACTGCTTCGAGCTGATAAGAAGGCAACTGTAACTCAAATAACCACTTGTTACAACCAGGGTATGCAGAAGACCATCTCTGAATGCGCATGACATCGAACTTTAGGGTAGATGGGCTACAGCAGCAGAAGACCACACCAGATGCCACTCCTATATGCTAAGGAAACTGAGGCTGGCATTCACAGAAAATGGGACGACAGTAGATTCGAAAATATTGCCTGGTCTGATGAGTCTCGATTTTGCTGCCACATTTAGGTGGTTGGGTCAGAATTTGGCATACATGACATAAAAGCATGGATCCATCCTGTCTTTTATCAACAGTTCAGGCTGCTGATGGTAGTGTAATGGTGTTTGGGATACTTTCTTGGCACACTTGGGCCCCTTAGTACCAACTGAGCCTTTTTTAAACACCGCAGCCTGCCTGAGTAATCTTGCTGACCATGTCCTTATATTTATGAACAGGGCGTACCCATCTTATGATGGCTGCTTCTGTCAGGGTAACGTGCCAAAGCTCAAATCATCATTGTGATGTTCAAACTGTTTTTTTGAACATCACAATGAGCTCATTGTACTCAAATGGCCTCCACAGTCAACAGATCTCTTCTGCCTTTGGGATGAGGTAGAACAGGTTTTGCATCCTGGATGCGCAACTGGCAAAAACTGCAGCAACTGCTTGATGGTTGCAGCAGTTGATGGAGAATGGATCAAAATCTCTGAGGAATGTTTCCAGGTCGTTGTTGAATCTATGACATGAAGAATTAAAGCAGCTCTGAGGGCAAAAGTTGTTCCAACCCATTACTAGCTACATGTACCTAATAAACTGTAGATGAACTGGTTACCTCGTAGTAAGTCTAACTTGAACACTTGAAGGTAAAAGCAGCAATCAAAAGTGGTTTAATAATTTTGAGAGGTAAATCATTTAGGAGTAAATATCCTTTCACATTTATCTATAGTCAGAATATATAATTTAAAGTGTCATATGTGAGCAAAGGGTGACTTAAAAGCTTTATAGTGTCACCTTTAAGCAAAGGTCAGCAGAGGATACCAACCCCTCCACTCTTCATCTCCATTGATGAACTTATTGATTTCTGTGTTTTTCCAGGGCAAAGGCAAAATGAGAACGTACTGGCTTCTTGGGGAGAAGACTGATGTGTATGTTATCTGAGAGGCCTGCTGATAATGTGAGAGCAGCAGTGGTGGAGATGCCAGCAGAAGCTCCAGTGGCCGAGCCACTTCTTTTATTTGTTCTAGAATAAGTCTTTAATGGTGATTTCCCTGCAGAGGAAAGGTGAACGACACCCTACAACAACAACAAAGAGGGAATTCCAGGTATATTTATTACCTGCATACTGAAACTGCAAAAAAAGAGAGATTAAAACTGTAAAGTTGTTTTTGTATGAAGAATTTCTGTCCTGAGAGTGGGTACTTTTCACTGATAAATTCTTATTTTTTGTGCTTTCTATATTAAAATTTGTATAATGTGTTTGAAAGTCAATGATGTATTCCTATTTCCATTGAAGTGTGCAGGCACGGTGCTGCAATCGATGTCACTGCAGGAGTTTCAGCCGTGTTACACAGTGCAAGATAATATGTATATATGTATATCCAAGATACTGTAAAATATTTTGTTCAATAAACTCAGTAAAACACACTTTTTTTTAATTTATGGACCAGGGACTATTTTTACATTATTGGATTTCTTTTGTGGTGTTATTGATATTTGCTTTCACAAAGGGTGTAATGTGAGAAAAGAGCCCTTTATTTCCAGCATTACACAACATCTTCCTGACAAACACCCACTTTCAACTCAGGAGCAATTCATAAGTGACCTTCTACTGTCCCCCCAAATATCGAGTGTCCCTCTAAAACATTGCATCTTTTAAAAAAAATTAAGTGCAGCAACCAATTTACTAGAGGGGCACTCTAACCTTTGCTGTTTACCTTGGAAGATTAATTGGTTAACGAGGTAGGTTGAACCAAAGCTGTCCCAAAGCAGGTTATTCTGTTATCTGCTTTTATTTTCATATTTATTTCTCTTAACTTCTACTTCCTGTCTACCCAAGACCAACCAAACTAGTGAGTTTTCTTTTTTCGTTTCCAAATTTTTCATTTGGAAACAAAATAGAAATCAGTCACATGACTTTATTGATTTGGTTTAGTAACAAACAAACAGCTGACTTCCTGTTTCAGTTTCAGAGGAACTAACGGAGTAATTGACCGTGCGCAGATGTCTCAGGCCAGCATTTCAGTTTTGTTTCTGAGACCAAGAACATTTTTTCATATTTCATTTATTCATATATGTTCATTTGTACTAGGAAACCAACATTATTCAATGATACCCAGACCCTTTTGCAAAGAAAATGTTTATACATCCACCCTGCCGAGGTGAGCAGTACTTCATGTTTTTCCTTGAGGGGTCAGCACAGCAGATTGTCTGCCTCCACCTCACCCTGTCTCTACTGTAGCATGCTACTCAGTCACACCAACCGTCCGCAGGTCCTTCACTACATCCACGAATCTTCTCTGTGGTTCTCTTTTCCTCCTCTATTCTACGTCCCACCTTGACCTATGGTCATGAGCTCTCGTTTAGAGGTAGGGTGAGGAGTCCAGTCCATTTGTAACGGACTCAGACTAGAGCCACTACTCCTCCACATTCAAATAAACCAGCTGAGGTGGTTCAAGCATCTGATTAGGATTCCTCCTGGGTGAGATGTTCTGGGCATGTGCCACCAGGAGGAGGTGACCCTGGGATACCCCCAGGACAGGTGGGGTTACATCTCTTGGCTGGCCTGGGAATGCTTTGTTGTTCCCCTAGATGGCCTGGAAGAGATGGTGATGAGAGAGGACACATCTGATATTAATTTTGTGAACTGTGGTCCCAATTAGTGCATGCTTTAGGACGGGACTACCTTATGATTGACAGGTTGTTACCCTATGAATGAGCAGTATTGCTGAGTTTCACTAAGTAATGGGTGTAATGGGTGCATCCATTTTTTACATCCAGTCTATCACTTTACATTTCCCTAAAATACTGAGTGCGCTTCAGTAAAGCAGAGCATTGTGTATCTGCAGCCTGTGGACAGACAGCGAGGAGGAAACACGAGTCGGCAGCAGACAGCTGTGTTTTGGTTGTAATGACATCACCGCTCATTAGAGGCTCATCAGTTTTTGAGCAGGTGCACGGGTGTGTGTGTGCGTGCGAGCGCTCGTGCGTTGTCATCTCTGCAGGATAGCATCTTCCCCTCCTGCACGGCTGTAATTACCGCCCACTTTCTTGCAGCGACATGCCGCATCCTGACACCAGTTAGAGCCACACAGAGGGAATTGAGGGTCTCCACTGAACCCCACGCCGAGCTTCCCTCAGCTGACCTGGCTGTCATCCAATCATCTGTTACTTTCTGCTTTTGCCACATATAGATCAGACCTTTTGTTACACAAACTGCGCAGAGTTTACACAGAGTAACTTTGTGTCTTTTTAAGCTCTGGAAAACAGCTTTGGTGATTTCCAGATGCAAGATATATGCATATTAAAAATGATATAACTATAAATAGGAGCAATATCAGCGTTTTAGCTTCGTAGGGACTCTTGCTATTTCTGGCCGCAATCTCTGTAAGAATGACAACGTGTTTTTTTGTGTTGAACACAGAATTTCTTTGATCTCAGTGGTTTAAAGCTTTTGAGGATGTTGCAGATAGTTTCAGAGAAACAGTAAAAGCCAAAAAGCCAAAATTTTGCAGATTAAAATAAAGAGCAAAAAAATAAATTCTAGCGACTACCAAGGGAAAAACTCGAGGCTGAAAAGCAAAAAACTGCAGTTCCTCTGATGGCCACTTGGGACTTTATCCAAAAGTGAGTCAAATCCCCAATTGGTTGCTGCACTTTGCTGCTCTGTTATTGCCAAATCAGAAAATCGTTTTCCATGTAACCTTTATGGGTTCAAATGTTTGTGCAACCACAACTATTGCCATCTGATGGCCTTTCACGTTGGTCTCAGTTTCTGACCTCGAAGCTACATCCATGTTTTATACTGTCTATGACCAGTGTTGGGAAGGTTACTTTTAAAATGTATTCCATTACAGATTACAGAATACATGCCCCAAAATGTATTCTGTAACGTATTCCATTACGTTACTCAATGAGTGTAACGTATTCTGAATACTTTGGATTACTTAATATATTATCATGCTTTTTACAACTACGTGAATGTACTATTGCTGTGTGATTTATTACTGTTACTGAAGGTCCGCGGCTCCGAACCGTAGTAAAGGGACCTCTGGCTAATACGGCGGGCGGCTCGTAGCCGAAAAATAGCTTTACTTTGTTGTCTGGGTCAACTTTGCTTGCGAGAGACAGAGAGAGGCGTTGAAAGGCTGCTCCAACGGAACTTCTTGTTTCGGAGGAAAACACGAACACAGCGTACAGTTGAGTCTTAACTGGGCTGGTCAGGCACTCTTCTTGGCTGCAGTGGTTATTATTATATTTACATGCTTCCAGCTCCCGTTTTTGCTCGATGACAACTCGTACTTTTCCACTCTCCTTTTTCTCCCTCCTCGCGCTCCAGACACATAACGAGTATGGCAGTCCATTCTCCCTGCAGCACGGACTACACTGCCCATGATGCTACATTCTTTAGAGCCATACCTGTAGCATTCTGCCAACAACAACAACAACAAGGCGCTCTCTCACCCAGGAAACACGCAGAGAGAGAGCGTCACCCTGTAACCATGGCAACCGTAACGCTGCCGCCTGGAACAACAGAACATAGCTGTCAAACAAAACCCAAACAGTCCTGACCCGCCACAATATGAAACAGGAAAGTACCGCCGTGTAATCCATTTATTTCAACAAAGTAACTGTATTCTAAATACCACCTTTTTAAACGGTAACTGTAACGGAATACAGTTACTCATATTTTGTATTTTAAATACGTAACGGCGGTACATGTATCCCGTTACTCCCCAACACTGTCTATGACCCAAACTGAAGCCCAGACTTATTGGCTGATCCACCCCTCAGAGATATCAGCACCAACAACACAAACACAGTTGAGGCATCCAGTTCAGTGACTACAAAATTATGGAGATGAAGCCAAGTGGACGCCAGCATAAACTATTTATATAATTTTCTGTTTGTTCCAGGCTGTAAACATGTTGGTCATTTATAAAGTTACTAAAAGTTTTCACCACTAGATTTCAGTAGTTTGCCAGTTGCAGTCAACCAAGTTCTGTTTTCTTACTCGTCACAATTCAAGTGTATAATCCTTGCTATGGCGTCTGCTATAAGACAAACATGTTTTAGTCAGCCAAGAGAGATCAAAAACATTAAATTTAGACTGTATTGGCTATGGCCGTTGTGTTTCTATAACTGTCTGGAATGGATCGGCCCTTGAGTTTTTTCCCCATCTGTGGAATGCTGCCAGTCTACTGTTCACCTCAGCTGTCAACATGGGTGAAAAGCATGCACTTTTACTTACTCCGGAAGAGGCTATAAAACTTTGTGAGGACTCTGATACGGGTCAGTAATTCAGAGAAGCTAATCTGACTGATGAAAGCTGAACTGTCCGTAGTGCTGCTGATTTTGCTACTGTTAACTGCTGTTAACCCCTGTTAGCTGTTGTTAGCTGCTGTCCCCTAGCATTAGTGATACTTTCTTTGAAGTGGATGTAACATCGTTGTTTTAGTTTAGTTTTAGCTAATGATAATAATAATCTTTTTAATTATACACTATTTTTATTTGTGAGTACGGTACGTTTACCATGGGAGCCTATGGAGACTGTGCCTCCAGCAGCCAGTAGAAAAACTGCAGTTTTCACTTCCACTTTGACTTCATTTTTTAACCCTGCAGGTCAACACTTAGTTCACAGAGTGGTATAAAAACTCTTTTTGGTCCCTTTATATAATTTACCTCTTCAAAACAATTGTTCCAGGTTAGATTTTTGTTTGGGAACTCAGCCTTTAATTTTTATTGAGGCTTCAGGGCTTGGGCGCTTTGACTAATTAAAGCTACAGCCAATTGTGTCTCCTAGGACTGACCCCTGCTAACTGGTTTGAGTTTAAGCCTTCTATAAAAATAAATTAGCTGATTAATATCATGAGACATCGCTGCACTAATTAGGAGACGTGTCTGTGAGTTGCACCCTTACAGTTTATGGATTCTAGCCAAGCTTGCTGCCATTCGGTTGATAACTAAGCGCTCTGCCTTCTTGTCGAAATATGGCCATTGACTCAAAATGATGTCATAGTATACATAGTCTATGGTTAGGACCTGGTCAGCACTAGGATACAGTCACTTAAGTTATGCTAAAACAGCAGTTACACACTTGTGGGAATAGAACATTACCTTCTGACCTAAAAATGACTTCACTGTCTGTAGATTTCTATTGTACAGCGTAGCTCGGCATGCATAAATAGCACAGCTGAAACAAAATGACAGTTGCTGTATCACATTTCATTTCAAATGTTGAGTACAAATCTGCTGCAAGCCCTTGTCTTTCAGAGGCAAATTGGTTTTCCTGTATGATGCTGTGAGATATTGAAATGTCTGGAGAGAAAAGCTGCAGCGATATATACTAAAAATTACTTGTCGCCATAGCTACCACCTACTAATCCCTGCTGAAAGCCCGGAAAGGATCAGCAGAGCCCGGCATTGTCCTTTGATTGACAGAAGACGTACATGAATCTGTAGCATACACTGTGTGACTCCCAACGATGTATTGTTTTAAATCAGCATGCTGTAGCAGCACATGTGTGTGAAGAAGCTGTTGTTCCTCTTTAACGGTGACATATTTACCCGGTGTCAGAGAAAAGTGTGTCTTTTTGCCACTCAGCACTAACTGAATGCAATAATTACAGGTTGCAAAAAGGCTGCACAGACATATTACAGAAAACGATGAACAGAGGATGTAAACAAACCCCTGGCTAGGTGCACACAGCAACACAACAGTCAGGTGCAGAAAGTACTGAAGTTGCTGTCACACCCATCAATCAGTGAAACCTGCTTCATCCTCCACATGGAGGGACCACAGCTAACAGTGTGAGAGAGACAGGGTGAAAGGTTTACTTATTACAGATATTCTTAGACTTTACTTGAGAAGCTTCTTGTTTTTCACCAGATCTCAATCCATCAGAGCACCTTTGGGATGTGAGAGCCAACAAATCACATCAACGTGGACCAAAATCTTCATGAAGAAAAATTACTCTAAGGCAGTTCTGGAGTCAAAAAGGGTCCAACGCAGTGCTAGGTGTACACAACAAATTGTCCGTTGGATATATGTGCACACTTTGAAAACACTGGCTTCTCAGACAGTTATGAACCGTTTCATATGCTGAGTGACGCAATACGATTGGCTGATTAGAAGTAATTCACTCCTTGCAGCCAGGGGCCATCTTTAGCATCTCAAAAACGCTCCAGTCAATTTGTTGTTGTTACCTGGGGAAAAAGTGGGCAGGGACAATCTGAAATGATTAAATCTGATTGGCAGATTAATGCGTATTACTGAGAATGAGTTAATCTGTCATGCCCGGCAGCTTGGAGTTTCTTCCACTGATGGCACAGAGATACTTGCTCAGTAATAAGAAAATAATGACATCCCACGGGTCCACTTACACACTCAAAACATCCTTCTTTCCTCCCATTCCTGTGACGTGTTCATGGTGCAGATGTAAATACAGCTGCAGTCATGGTACTCAGCATCTAGATAGCATCTTTTCAAACACTGACTGCTGATTCATCTCATCCAAGTCAGCTTTGTTGTCAATACACTGACAGTCGGGTACACAGAATATATGCTGGTCTCCCAGCTGTTGCATAGGATTTATGATGTCCAGTACACACAGTGAGTCTTGTGCAGCTCTAACTGCTGTTTTGGCGATGGCAGTTCACTTAACCAACATGAGTGCCAATAATAACAAAAAAAAGAATAGCCTTAAAGAATAGATAAATCCTTTGTGGTGCCACTATCACTAAGAACTAAACTTAACCTTTAAAATGGATTACCATTTTAATAAAAAAATCATTAAGAAGGTGGCAGAACAGCACGCTGGTGTATTGCCTCAATAGTCAGGTGGGAGATCAATTTCATCCAGCCGCTCGGTGATGGGCGTGCTGAACAGAGCAGACTTCCTGAAGGGTCCCTTCGAGCTCCGGGCGGCAGTCACACCCTGTGACGCAACACAAAAATACACTATGACTAATCACTTCTTGATTAGAAGTCAATTAAATTCATCAGAGTGACGACTAAAGGATCTGACAGAAAATAACAAGCATGCAAATCCACAGAGCAGAGAGAGGTGATTAATCATCCTCTTGACCTTGGTGGATAAGTGCGACTCTCCTGCTGCTGTTGTGTGTTCCCTGACATATTTCATGGTGCTATTAGTGGCTAAACGGTATTCTTTAAGAAAAGAAAACAGCTGCTCAGACACTAAGGACAGACCGCAAACACAAGTGTTCATCATCAGACAGGGAAAATTTCTGTGCTGTTGATCACATATAACTTTCAGCCGATAAATAAATCACTTAAATAGAACTTAAATATGGATATTTTAAAGGAGAGAAAAAGAAAGAAAAAAAAGAAACCACTACCAGAGATAAAGCAGTCTGACTCACTTAATCATCCAATTACCCAGTTTACACCTTTTCAAGTTTTCTCCATTTTATTAAATTTGTTTTTCCATTCCTGAAATTTTCACATGGCTGCTTCATGTACTTAAGAAGCAAATTTGCCTTTAACTCCTGTGTGTAGGGCCTGCAACTCAGAAAATATTCAGAATTCATTCATAATGCTAAAGTTAGTATCATAAAATGAAAATAAAATCAACTGCTTCTGAAAGCAGTGATTAAAAAAAATTATTATATGCAATTATCCATCTGCCTCATTTGCTATTAAGATTAGCCATCCTGGAATGATGTCTGACCATACAAGGATGGTTTTTGCTTTCTTCCAAATCTTTTGACTGAACGTAGCACGCAAGCTGAAGCGTTGCATTCACTGGAAATAGTAAAGTCGTCTCGCCCTAGCAGGTGCAAGAAGCACTATTAGCCAGGCGCAGTCTGCTCATGCCCACACAGTCCAGCGAAGAGCTCTAATAAATGCAAACATGTGTGGGTGAGCTGATGGTGTGCAGGGCGTTTAAGGCTCCTGGAGTAAGCATCATTTATTTGTATCGTTTCACGACACTCAGTGGCTCTGTGGTATTACATATAGTATATAAAATATGTCATACTGGACTGAAATGAAACCCAAAACTTGATACTCCGCCAATCTCCCATCTGGCTAGGATTATTTATACACAGTGTTGTGCTTTACATAACAGCCAATCAGCCAAATCATACAAGGCTGTTGGACACACCGTTGGTGTTTGCTTATAAAACCCAGGAAATTTAGTGTATGGTTTAAAATCAAATGATGACACACTGTCTACTACTAGTCAAAAAGTTTTCATTGAAGACATTACGCTTTGCAGGCTTTTACGAGTTGTTAACTTGTGTGGGATGTTAACAACCACCTCTGCAGGGATGGACTTTATAAACCCCATAAGGGTGACTGGCCCCTGTGTAAAATAACACCATAAAGTCTGATTTAAAAGCTATCACAGCTGTGACTGAACAGTAAAACAAACCCCAACGTGTAAATATTACATCACCTTTCCCTCAAGACATGGTCAGGCAGTGCTCCTCGTCTCCATAAACAAACCACTTCCAGAAATAATTTGTTTAACATCAAAAGACTTGTTCATAGTTCATTTACCTTATCATCTGGGCAGTGTGTTTTTTAAGCAGCTCGCCTCTGATGCCTGAACCGAGGAAAATATAAAAGACAGGATGAACAGGGCATGCATAGAAAGCCATCCCCCAAAATAAAAAACTTTTTTGAATTGAAATAAGAAGAGGTCACAGCAAATAATAAAATCTTTCAGCTCTTTGTAAATGCTTCTCTATTCTTTACATGGCTCTTAATGGTATGGGTTTCAACAATTTTTTTCATTCTGGCTGGTGAAAGATAAAGACACATACCCTGTAACCTCACCACTGGACTCTTTGGAGCAACATAAGCTGCTTTCAGCGTAGTCACAGACTCCATCTTGGACTCCAGGTCTATTGTGAGAATCCCCTTGTGGCCATGTATGTGCTTGTGTGTCTTTGGGTCCTCTGTATGGAGATCTGCAATGGCTCGCTGAGTAAAAAAAACATGACTGAAGTGCAGACTTTCAGCTTTATTTCAAATGGTTTTACAAATGTATTGAATTATCTGGTGAGGAATTACAACTATATTGACACACAATTACTGGCACAATTACCATTAGGTACACCTGTTCTTTTTAAACTGCTTTTTAATGCAACTACTGAATCAGCCAATTACATTGCAGTAACTCACTGCATTTAGACATGGTCAAGATGATCTGCTCAAGTTCAAATAAAGCCTCAGAATGGGGGAGAAAGGTCATTTAAGTGACTTTGAACATGGCGTGGATGATCTGGGTATTTCAGGAACTGCTCATCTACACGAATTTTCCCACAGAACCGTCTCTAGGGTTTACAGAGAAAGAAAAAATATATCCAGTGAGCAGCAGTTCTCACGGGTAAAATGACTTGTTGATGCCAGAGGTCAGAGAATGGCCCGACTGGTTTGAGCTGAAGGCAACAGAAACTCAAACAACCACTTGTCATAAGCAAGGTATGCAGAAGGACATCTCTAAATACTACACAAAATAGCAAACATTGAAGCAGATGGGCTACAGACCATACGAAGAATTAAGGCAATTCTGAAGGTAGAATTGGATGTCTTGATGCATTCTCAATCAGAAGAATTGGATCCAACTTAGTGCTAGCAGTGCTAGCAAGGTGTACCTAATTCTGTGGCCCTGAGTGACGATGACTTTGAAATCCGTGTTATAACATATACTTGCTGTGTCACTGACTCTGCCCTTCAAATATGGTTACCTAGACACCGGGTGTTAGCTCCAGGTATATTAATTATTAGATTAAATTAGTAAACGTTGTTAAGAAGTCTCGCGTGAACTTTTAACATTAGCTAAAACTCGGAAATGGTTCACAGCACTCACCTCTTCGACCCAGTTATGCAACATCGGTTTTCCAACTTTATGTCCCACAGCGGCTGTCTGCTCGGTCATAACGGGAACTGGACTGAACGCACGTGAATGGAGCTGCGGGTAGCTTCGGGATCGTCTTTCTAAGTTAAAGTTTACGAGCATCGCTTAGCAACAGCGTTTGTTCGACGGAAGCGTCGCCATGACAACAACAACAACGCACAACGTAGCACGTTGTAAGAAAAGGTAAACTTCCGGGTGGAATGCATTTTAAAACCTTATTTGGGGCCAACATTAGCAAACCAATGTTTTTAATCAGACTTGGCTGGTGATTCTACTTCATGGGCCAGTAGCAACTGAAATTAAATTAAATTTAGACAATGTCAAATTGTGGGACTGTACGTTCCAGGTCCTAACCTGAGGTCCTCAGCCAAGGTCATCCCACAATCTCAGCTGAGAACTAAGGCTGATCCAGCTTTTTCCGTCAGTGGACCCACTCTCTGAATCAAGCTTCCTAAGAAGGCTCACTGTCGTCTTTTAAATCCATCTTAAAGACATATACGCAGCTGTTTTCTGTGCCTCCACTTTGATTTACATTTATGTTCTCCATAATAATTGTTTTATCACCTTCCCCTAATTATCCTTTTTAATTCATTTTTTAATATTTGCTTTTAATTTACCTGTTTTTCCATTTCTAATTTTCTTTATTCCTTGCTCTTATCTCCATTTGTTGCCAGTATTCTTTATGTTATTTCATTCCATTTCCCATCTTGCACTGTGAAACACTTTGTAACTTTGTTTTGAAAGGTGCCATGTATAAATAAAGTTATTATTATTCAAGTTATATATAGTCTGTCAAATATCATCCACAGTTCCAGAGGAGCTAAAAAGCTTTCCTCAGAATGAAAGTGGAATAAGACATTCTTCTTCACATTCTTTCGGGTGAGCACAGAGGCAGAGCTTCTAGTCTCCAGGAGACAGCTGAGCGAGAAAGTGCTGTCCCGTGGGGTGCAATTAAAGTGAACAAAGATGACACCCCTGTCATCTGATCACCTGGTAAAATGGCTTTACAGCCATTTGCTGATTGATCCATCTACGGGTACAGCCATCCTGCTGAGCAAGGGTTGTGCTGCCATTGGAGGAACATTTCAGGTCAGAATTTTTTTCTCCCCCTCTATTGAACTCTCTTATTCTTCCATTACATAAGGCAGAGCTTGGTTCAGCTGTGAACAGTGAAACAGCAACTATAAATCATCAAGTGAACATGAGAAAGTATAGTTGTATTAATATGATCGACACTGCCAGATTTTTATAAAGAAACTATATCTTTTTTAGACTGACAGACTCCAAGTGCAGCCCTTCATACTTCAATGTGTGTCTCAGTTCAGATACACTGTCATGTAGTACACTAGAAAGCACATACTTTCATTGTCAGTAAGGTGCTGTTGTCTCAAACTGTACATGGCATGTTTTGCATTTTTGGAAAATATAATGATTTCTGCATTTGTATGACTGATTTTTCGGAACATTTACAACCTGTTGATCCACACATCCAGAGCAATATACTTCTAGATTTAATAAACAAAGCCCAGCAGACACATGGAAAGACCAGACAAAAATCTGCTGCCGGTGGAAGCTGGTAGTCCCTCCCTGCCTGCTTCAAGATAGTAATGCTTGATCGTGAGGCCTTTTAAGTCTTCCACAATTGACAGTTTCACAATACATATTCTATGTGTCACAAACTGGGCTACACAACCATGACAGAAAGAGAGATGCACAGCAAATGACAATTAAAAACTTCTTCATTTGAAACTAAATAAACCAGGGGTGGCCAACCAGTCAGAGACCAAGAGCCACTTTTTTTATTGTGTTACCGCAAATAGCCACATCATACACATGGGCACACATGAACATCACCCATCCCTTCCTCCCTCTCTCTCACACACACACGCACAAAAAATACACACACCTCTGCTCAGCCAGATTTATTGTAAATGTCACACACCAACATGATAATGACAGAAATGGACTCCTACAGTACTAAAACCACAGGCCAGTCATTTTCAACAATGAACATTGTGTGCACTGTCTCACACACACAAACTCTCAGTTCAACCAAGTCCACAAACAAAAATATAATAATCTACAATAGCATTTTTCTTTTACTATGCATGTTGTTTAGTGGGACTTCTGGCATTCCTTGCCTTGAACACTCCTCTTCAAATTTGGCTTGTATTCCGTTGTTGTCACTCAAAGCAATTCTTTCACATGATGTCAGTCAGAACAGATCGATGCTTTGATTTCACATATTTTAGGGTAGAAAACACAGACTCGCAGGCGTATGTTGACCAAAACATTGACAGTATCTTAAGAGCAGCCCGTTTGACATTGGGGTATTTTTCCATTGGCACACTTTTCCAGAACTCAATGGTCCCTTCCCTTAAAGCAGGTTTCAATTGGTCCTCCTCACAAAGATCAATCATCTCCAACTCAGCTGCAGCTTCATCTGTGACTAGCGGGACTTTCAAACAGTCCGTCTCTGCATTAAATGGGTCGACGAGGAATGTTATCTGTGGCCTTTTCTATTGTAGATCACGGAACCGGGTCACAAAGCTTTCGTGCAAGTTTTCAACCAGCATTGCATATCTGGCTCTTTGCTTACTCAGGGCGGCGCTGGCAACTTGCCGGCTGGCTTTAAGCAGAGTGGGAAAATGCGTTAAATCTCCCTTTTGAATATATGCCTTGGACAGCTGTAGTTTGTTGACAAACGCAAACACACTTTGCACCAGGTCAGGCAGCATTTTTAACTTACCCTGCAGGGTCAGTTTCAGTCTTTCCAAGTGACACAGCATGTCGACCAAAAAGGCCAGATCCATAATCCACTTGAGGTCCGAGAGTTCGGGATAGTCCTTGTCCTTCTCTTCCATAAACAGTTTCACGGCATCCAAAAGCTCAAAGAAGCGAGAGAGTACCTGGCCTTTTGACAGCCACCTCACAGTGCAGTAGAGCGGCAGGTCACCTGGAAGCCCTTGGTCCAGCTCAGCGATGAGATTCTTGAATTGCCTGTGGTTAGCCGCATGTGTGTGGATGTAGTTGACGACTTCCATCACAGGCTTTAAGACGTTATCTAAATTCAATGATTTAGACACGAGTTGCTCCATGTGGATGATGCAGTGGAAATTCCAAAACTCAGGAAATGTTTGGTCAGCTTTGCACAGCCCCACAAGCCCGTTCACAGATCCCATCATGGCTGGTGCTCCATCCGTGGTTATTGCAGTTAGTTTCGTTATGGGCAGATTTGCTTTTTCAAATGCAGCCATCATGGTTTCTTTTACGTCTATGCCACGGGTTCTGTCTTTTAATGGCACAATATCAAGGAGTTCTTCTTTGATCACACAACCGCTTGACACAGACGATTGCCAATTGAGGCTTGTCTTGTATATCACAACTCTCATCCAATGCGACACTAAAATACTCATGTGCTTGAAGGTCAGAGTGCAACTGTGTTTCAATAACCGTGTTAATGTCCGATATTCTGTGTTCAACAGTGTGCTGGACAGCTGGACATCTGATACCATGTGTTTTAGTTTGTCGTTTTCAGGAGACAAGATTTCAACAACATCACTGAGGCATTTTTTTAACAAACTTCCCTTCATTGTTTTCATGGGTTTTTAGCCCTTGCAATGTTCCAAGCCAGCTGATAGGATGTGAGCGTTATGGTCTCTAAGTGCTTCGCAAAATTTGGGAAAAACTGTATCTGCTTTTCTGCCTGACTTTTCAAAATGGCCAACTCGTGCTTGCGAAGTTCAGTCCCTTTTGGTAATCCCTGGTCAATGTTAGCATGGAGTCAGCTGAAGTGGCGCTGAAGGTTTGAAGCTTTGAAATGCGCTAATTACATCTGACATATAAGACATGGCTTGCCATTGCGTTTAACAAAAAAAATATAAACTCTCCCACTCTGTTAAAAGCATCCCATGTTCATCTTCATGTTTTCGTTTTGCTGTGCATTTTCCCCTGCCATTTTAAGGGTGAACTTGCCCCTACTGGGAAACTTTGCGGTATTTTCATCTCACACACATGCGCATTTGATGAAAATACCGTATTGAACTCAAGCAAAGTGAACACACACATTTTAAAACAACAACAAAAAAACCTCAAAAACGCAAACACAAACACAAACACAAACTTTGATATGTATGTAAGAGCCGCATGAAACCAGGCAAAGAGGCGCATGCAGCTCAGGAGCCGCGGGTTGGCCACCCCTGTGCAAGGCTGTCACAGAGGTAGTCATACATGAGAGAGCAACATTTTTTTAATAAATATGTTAACAATCAGACAGTTTAACACTGTTGGATTTAACATTTCTGAGTATTTATCCCTCTGGGGAGAAAAGTGAGAGAAAGGAAACAGAGAAAGAAGAAAATGACAATGACATTATTTAAACAGAAGCATCAGATGAGCCTTCAGCTGTTCGGTGAGGTTAGGTTATGTCATATGGAAACCACAGGTATTATCAAATGTGTGGCATTCGACTTATCCTACTGCCAGGTTGAGTTATATCCCATTCATTATGTCATTAGTATTACCAGACAGAATTTCTGTATAGTATTCTCTTTTAAGAGCTTTATGGGTAATAGTATTTAGGTTTGCACATTTCAAAATCAATTAAAATAGTTAACTTGTTGTTTTAAGTCGTGCTCTGCTGGTATATTTTATCAATTTCCAGCACTGTAAAAATACATGGTAAGGTTGTCTAAGACATACAGTCCACCATTACCTCTTTATTAAGCAATAAAGAGGTAATGGTGGAGATGCTGAGCTGGGTGATTGGTGATGTATATAGTTAGAGGCGGGGGGCCGTAATGCGAATTCTGCTCAGGGCCCCATAACACCTTGGGCCGGCCCTGGTGCAGTGCAGCGCACGTACCTACAGTTGCCCTGGTAGCTCCTGAAATGGCCACTTGAGGCTCCACAGACTCCCAAAAAGTATTTAATTACTTTTCTCGCATTCTTTAACACATTCCTATCACTGCTTTGTAAGTGCATGGCCTCTGTTTCCCCACCACCTACAGCAGAACATTGTTTCCCATTTTCACATGATGCTGCAGCTCTTTTGATCTGAAGGTGAATGCAATTTGCTTCTAAATCAAGAAACTCCATCACTGGAACAAAAAAGCCCCTCTCAAACCTCAATTTGATTTTTTGTTATTTGGTCAGCAATCAAATCATGGACCATTTATTCATGCAAACTCTGCCAAATTTAACGCTCAGTGCTTGTTACCGTGGATATGAACCACAGAAACAAACCACAGAGAGTGTTGCTGAGAAACAGCGAGAGGAGTTTTCACTGTTAGACAGCCAGAGTGTCTGCAGCAGTCTACTCCCTCGGCATGAAGCACAGTCAGAAAGCAAATCAATGTTTTATGGATGCTCGACTGTCAAACTGTGCCTCGTCATGGCATGCAAACTAATAGGTGTCCTCCACCCGTTAGTTTATATCTATTCAACTATACGATGGCTGCATATTCCACATGTGCTCCACTGGAAGAAAAGCAGCAGTGGAGAGATGAAGTCATCAAAGAGTGTACTTTTATAGAAAGACATACTTTAAAGAATTTATTGCTTTTCAGTTTTTTGCGTTTCGTCTTTTTTTCACTAAGGCAAAAGACAAAGGAAAGATGGCAAAAACATAGGGTTACCCACTCTCTGCTGCTTTCTGAAAACATTCATATGCATAAACATAAGAATCAATTATTTTATAGTCGAAGATGCAGAGAGAGATGTGTCTTGGTGCTCTCCATCTCTAATCTTCATCAGCTGCTGAATCTTCCTCACATCTGTCTTCTCTACCTGGATGTGTTGTTTCCCTCTTCTTTACCAGTATGGTAGATGCACCACCGCCTCCATCTGTCTCTCCCTCACATATTCTCAGGTGTTGTGGAATAACTCATTCATTTTAATGTCATATCCACAGACAATCTTGTGAAGTGCTGCAAGTACCTCACAATAAAATCCTTATATACAAATTAATGTTTTCTGTCTGCTGAAATTCTGGAGGGGCTTTAATTTGAAGCAGTTACAGAAAATGTTGAGCTCTAAGAATGCAACTGCAGTAATTTTAACAGAGCAGGAAAGGATACAAAAATAAAATAGGAGTAATTGGGCTTATCAAGAAGGAATAATCTCTCAAGCTGTAGAGGATAGTTGGTATAAGATCAAATACAGAGATTTAAGGTATTTAATGATAATGTTGTGCCTTTTCAAAACTGAATCAACACACAGTCTTTACCACTCTGTGACTATTTTAATTTGCTTTTTGTATATGCTTTTGCATAAAATATACTTTTGTGATTGTTAAAATGTCACCGTGTTAACCAAAATAATTAATGCAGGACATACTGGTGGTGATGCAATGAATGACCACAGATAAGGAAAAGTGGAATATGTACTTTAAACAGAATTTAAAGAAAGAGAGTGGATTAATATCACTATATAAAAGTAAAGAGCCAATTAACAACAGTAGACTGGAGGTGAATGAGGCATAGCTTAAAGTAGCCAAAGCCACCGTCATGTGAACTCTGACGTTTTGACCTGGTCACCCATGTCAGGCACAGACTGTCCTGCAATATTTTGGTTGCTCAATGAAATTTTTTTTTTCCTTTTAACGGAAATTTCTACAGTAGACACTGAAAAACAGGAAATTTTCTGTCATTTACGTATTTCTTACTTAACTACTTAGATATAGTATGGATGGCTCTGGATGGATGGAGGTCTTTATCAGCAGTACAAGCTGTAAAACTTAAAAATACAGTCAAAAGTCCCAAAATGTATGCCCTCCATCATATTTACCAAAGCCATCAAGTGGGCTGGAGTGGAGTCTTGGAGTGGGCAAACACGCATTTGGAGGGATGACACAGAGGATGGGAAAGCAAACACTGAGGCAACAAATTCACCTCTAAAACTAAATTATAACAAGAGCTGAAGACTCCAGAAATACTCAAGAAACCATAAAGATCAATAAACAAAACTATGAACATGAAACACAGAATCTGAAGTCAAAAATTCAGACAGACCCAGGATCATGACAATTACACTGCAGCAAAATCACTGATGCCTTTGCACGTACCCACAGCCACAGAAGTATTGTTCGTGAGTGCATGAATGTTGTAATCCTTGTGGTGGTTTGGTGGTCATGTAACATAATAGGTCCTGAAGTTTTTGTCTAGTTTCAAATATCATCATTAAGAAGCACACAAAATACAGATTCTAAACTTTAGGTTGAAATTAATGCTTCGGTCTTTAACCAGACAGTTGGAGAACGATGCTGGAAATAACCACGCAAAGACCAAAACCTATCAAGTTTACATAGCAATTTGCTCTTTTCCTCCATTTAACAGAGTAATGGACAAAGTCCTCCAGTCTGACACTGAGGATATATCGAAACCTCTCTAGATGGAGACTATCAGTCAACGTTGTAACATCCTTTTTCTCCCACAAGAGAAGAGAAGGACAGGAGGTGATGCTATATACTCTACAAATGATGTGAGCTTTCTGATCTGCCGAGGATCATCCGAAGGGGATCTGGCCTTATTTGGATTTTTAAAATCTTTAAAAAAACAAAGAAAATAATTCAGACTTAGAAGTTTTTTGTTCGCTCTCTGTGGCATAATTATGTCACATTTTATAAATGTCTATAGTCTCTATAGACAGGTTATAAATCTCACATACAAAATGACAAAACTACTGCTGGTGTGACGTGTTTGTAGTAGAAATCCTTGTTTCTGTGCTTCTACAGGAACATCATTCCTCCAAAAGCAAACTAAATGTATTTATTCCCACGGCAGAGGCATTCAGACCTTTTCAAGTAAAGCATGTGAGAAGATAAAAACTCTTGGAGCCTGGAGCAGGACTCTCCCTCCTCCCGTCATTAACGTTGTGGCTTACAGCATGTGTGGTCACGCCGGCGGGAGTGCGAGCTGGACTCGGATCAGATTCCCCATATCCAATTCATGTAGTTGGTGATTCAAAAACACATGTTGCAGAAGGAAGTTCTTCCAAGGCTTTCTCTCTCTCTCTCTCTGTGTCTCTAACTAGCAAGCAGAGCGCTTGCTATTTTTGTACCACATTGTGATTACATGTTGACTGACCATCTCCATGGCTACCAGCATCTCTGCAGATATATTGATGAGGCATGAGAGTGATGGTCTGTTTTTCTCTTTAGCCAAATCACTCTAAGACCTGGCACCACATCAGCTTTCATCTCGTTACTTTCATCTTCCCCTGCAGTCACATCCTGACCCCCAGACCGACCCACACCCTCCCAATATGAGCCTCAAATAACTAACAGCGGTCGTTGGCTTTCATCTTCAGGCTCCTCAAGGATGGAGTCATGTTGCGTGACATCGTTATCATCCTTAGTATACCTTCACGCCATGCCAAAGGTGTTCTTTTTTAAAACATTTAAAAAAGAAACAGAATGAACCATTTAGCTAAACAATCTGAAAAATGCAACAATAGTTTTATGGTTTCAAAAGCCTTGCACATAACCACATACAATCCAGTCTGAGATGGGCAATTATTTCACGACCCTAAAGAGGATCAATCAGCAGTGGTGTGGTGACTCACAGGGACATCGTCTTCCTCCCGTTCAATAAAATATCTCCTTCAGAGATCCATCGGAGAGCAGAACTTCAAGTTAAAGGAGCCTATGCCCAGATATAATCAGACTCCTGGTGTAATAATTAAAACATTAATGCTGTTTTATGGAAGCTGATGAAAAAAAAAGGCTAGTTTTTTTATTGAAACAACAGCACAAACTGTGACGTCTGTGACTGACAGCCTGGTCTCAGAAACAGCCACGATGCAACAGACAAGCAAAAAGCTACATGTGCGTGTTTACAGACAGGAATCGTCACGTTTTCGTGACTGTCAGACTTGGTAACTAATGCCTTTCATGTCGATAAGCATGTATAATGTCGAAAATCTCCAGTGGGAATGCATCACCATAGCAACCAAGAAGTCAGAGCTTTAAATGAAGCGGAAACCCTTCTCTTTTAACCACAACCATGATCTGTTTGTCAACTAACCAAGCTGATTTTAGTGATAGTGAATAAAATTAAATGTAAAAAATCTGTGAGGTGAATTACCTAAACTTGGGGATGCACCGCCAACCCCTCCATCCTCCAGATGTGGATTATTTTTCCAGCTTTTAAAAGTGGAAAATATTAAGTTTGCGTACATCCACATGTACGGTATATACCAGACCGGGCAGTCAGTTGATGAGATGTTGTGTTGTGTTTCACCACCTGCTGTGAGGCTGTGTTGTAAAGCCTCGGCTGAGCATTTTGCCACCATAATCTTGCTGTTTTGTAACCGAATGTGACAAATAAGTGTTGGATGTGACTAATGGTGCATTTATAACAAACATGAAGCAAGCTCTGGAGTGTGACCTTTAGCTTTTTCAGAACTTACCATAAAGTCATATGATTTTACTCTGTCCTTTTCTCTTGTCTCTATCTAAAAGTGAAGTTACAGCACATAGATCGAGCTACCCACAAACAGCCTGTCTCTCATTGCTAAATATCGGTGGCATAGACAGAGTCCGAGCTGATGATGCAGTTTGGACTTGTAGCTGAAGCTGAGACATTTTAATTCACGGACTGCACAGACTTTTATGTAATCGCAAGTGATGTGCGGATCGATACTGAAATATCGATTCCTCCGATAGCAGTAATTTATGTTCTAGAATCGATTCTCATATTAAAATATCGATATTTTAGTAATTTAGGGTAAATTTAAAGTTTATCATTAACAGGAACACAGTGGAAAGAAACTATATCATTCGGATTGTCTACATTGGAAGGAACTACTTCCTCTTCCGCCTTTCATAATCATGTGCGAAATACGGCTGTATAAATGTGTCGCAGCCGCTTGGCGTGCACACTCACAGCAATGGCTGAGTGTAAATGGAGTCATGTGCGGACGTATTTTACTTCCACAAACAGCCAAGACGCGGTTTGCGATACATGTGGCAAGAATGTGAGGTGTTGTGGCAACACCACTAACCTCGTCAAACACCTCAGAGTAAATCATATCACAGAATATGACGAGCTTATGTTGAGGCGAAGTGAAGAGGAGGAGAGGGACAGGTGCTGCTAGGGCGAGACAGACGTCTCTCACGGAGTCCTTTAGTGCTGCAGGCAGGCAACATGTTCAAATAGCGCACAACTTCAGGGTTTTTTTATTTCTATAGGATAATTCTGTATTATTAAGTGATAAGAACAAGTAATCTGACGTCCTGTAATCATTATGAAGCTATAATTTGAGATACAATAAAAGATACAGTAAAAAAAATACGTTTTTGTACAAAGTATTGGTATCAGATCAGTATCGCCGATACCACCCTGAATTTTACTTGGTATCGGTTGGGAAAGGAAATCAGTGGTATCGCACATCACTAGTAATCGCACCAATCATGAAAATGGGAATAAAGCTGTTTTGAGTTTTACGCCTTGTCCCCGAAGTTATGGACTTTGGGACCAAAATGTGGAAAGTCAACCTCATCCTGTATTAAAAAAGACCTGAAACTTGCAGCTAGGGCCATTAACCCATCAGGAAAAGTGTGAGCAAGAGGGTCATTATCTCACAGACTTCTCTGGAATCTGAGTCACCCTGCGCTCATTTTAAGGCCATTTAAACTTTTTACATGTGTAGAATAGGACCTTTTTAAAATGTATTTGTATTTTTTTTTAAATAAGCTTGTAACTGAAATAGACCATTTTATGACCTCAGCTCATTAGGGGGAAGACGAGCACTGTTAATTAACTGGGTCCACGTGGTTTGGTCATAGTTTGGTTAATTTAAAAATGCACACATGAAAACACTGTAAAAGAAAAGAGTGCAGGGAGGTGGGTTGGGAAAAAGGTTAAAGAAAAAGCAACTTTTAAGAGAAGCATGACAGCTACACATGACTCCTCTAGATTAAAAAAAAAAAAGGAAAAATAAACAAATAATGGATTGCATTTTAAGGCATATGACTGGACCTGTGCTCCAATCAGGGGCTAGCATACCAATTAGCATATAAATCAGTTAAAATACACTATAGAAAGAGGTGCAGTGACCCAAGACTACAACACATCTGCTATCGATGGTCTACCGAAAAAATCTGAATGATTTTAGGTGGATTATCTCAACAATTTCCCCAACCCCACTGCAAGGGTTATTTTTCCCCACAGTGCTGACATAAAAAGGTAAATTGGGAACAAGTAAAAAGTAAAGGAAAGATGAAACAACAGGGCAAGGAAAAGGAATGTATCCAGACTAATATTTATGTAAAATCCGCTGGTAATTATGTAGAAGGACCCATCATCCACTGTCTTACTCAAGTAAAGTAATTAAATATTCGTTATATAAGCAGCTATTGCCTCGATGTGAGAGCCAACCTCGCCAGTTTCTGTAAATTTCATGGGCACTGTTAAGGAAGTGCTCTGAGCATGTTGCGGTGCAGAAGTCCTTAACCTGTCTGAGAGCAAACGAAAACTGAGATTTCAATAGGTCAGACCTCAGAAATGGCTGTCAGAGCGAAGCGCCCTGGAATTTCAACAACATAATTCAATTTGCCCCTGTTAATACATTCAACACTGTCAGATCTGTGTCTTGTGTTTATCTAGCTGGAATAACACTTACAGGCTGCGCCATGTGGCCCATGGGGCCCATAATAAAGAGCCGCGCCACTGTGTGCCTAAGGGAGATGGCGTTATGTCCACTGCCCTTCTTTTGTGCTCCCTTCGTACTCCTGAGCCAAGGTCTTATGTTTTAGCTGGTCATCACATCTTTTAGAAATCCCCCTTCTCTTTTTCTTCTTCTTCTTTTTCTATTCATTGAGGTGTAGCGCTGTCTGTGAACAAAAACACCTTGAGCAGACATCTGCTCCGTCCCACATGAAGGCAAACACGGAAAATGTTCCCTAACTCAGCTTTTACAGGAATTTAAATAAAAATGATTGGCTTATTTTATTAACACAAGGAACAAAGTATTAAATGACATGGAGAAGTGCACTTTTAGACATTTCAGAAGGTCTCCTTAACTTTATTTAATTCATAATAAAAATAATCTGTTGAGTATCTGGTGTAAAAAATCTGTGCCAAATCAAATATGTGGAAAGACGGAAACAATGGGACATTAATTAATGAAGCAAATATCAGCCATCTTTAGTGAGTTTTTTCATCATTTGGACGAACTCCTGCTCGTCCATCTTGAACTGCAGTTTGCAACAGTACTGCTGGATCTAGGCCACAGCCTCAGGGCCAGATTAGATTCATCACGGAGCCTATGATGTTAAACTACATAAGTAGCTGACATTATTTCCAGGATTCATGTGCGTGTGTGGTATTTTGTGTGTTAATTACCTTGTGTGTCATGATCCGTGGGAGCAGCTGAGGGGTTTTCATTTGTTATCAGGATGGGTCCCTGGCTACTCGCCCAGGCGGAGTCTCTGCATCACACCTGAGCTCCATCTGCTGTCAATTACAGGAGGACTACTTAAGCCAGCACTGCCTGCTACTCGTCCCCAGTTCTTTCTGCCACCCACAGTGGTAGCTAGGCCACATCTGCACTCCACTCTTACCGCTCCCTCTTTTCGTGCTTAACTCTGTTTCCTTGTGTACAGATCTCCACACTATCCCGTCTTGGATGCATCGCCTGTGGTAACTCTCTCTCCAGCGCTGGCTCCTTTGTTATACATCTGTGATCTGCTCCTGCTAGGAAAACCATCATCCTGTCGCTTCACCTGCTTGTCCTCCTGCCTGCTCCGACGCTCTTGTAAGCCATTCCTCCCCTCTTGCACTGCAGATTTCCTCTCTCTGGAGTCTCCCACAGAAACCCTCCCCAAAGCTCTTCAGTCTGGACCTGCACGTAAGCCAACAGCACCTCCATAATATTCACTCTGGTCATCTGCTCCCTTACCTGCCAGTAATCGCTTTTCCCTCTGTTGCAGCACACCTGCGGTTCGAATCGTGACCTCAGCGGACAGCCTTTCCCGTGGCCGTCCCCATTTCCACCGGCTCCTGTTCACTCTTGTTTGCCTTTGTTTTGATCTCCTTCATTCTGTAAATAAAGTCTTGTCAATAGTTCTCAGTAAGTAAATTGAGTCTGCTTTTGGGTCCAGCTCTCGTGAAAACCTCGGTTCATGACACTGTGGCCCTGTCCTGGTGTTTTGTATGCTGTGCAACCTGGGTGCCCTGTCTTTGTTTTTTTTCCAACATTTCCAGTTGGGATTTTGGACGACTGCATGGGAACATGTTTGTGGTGGGTAAAAATCCTTCTCCATCCAAATGGAAATGTGCACACGGACATACACATCTGCTGGAACATAAATCCCGCTAGTCTGTCAAACTCATGGATGAGTCCAACAACAGCAACCCGATGAGCCTCCTGATGGGGAAAGATGAGGCAGGGAGGCTCTGTGCTAACTGGTTAGCTTTCAGAATAAAAGTGTTGGAACTGGGCTGATAGTAAACTGATCCCAGAAAAAATAAAATAAATCACAAAATATACTTAATGAGCATGTGTCAGTAAATAAATATTAGGCTAAAGTGATGCGGGGGTGTCTAGCTCAGGTACGCAGAGCAGAAACTGATTTAATTCACGTTCATGACTTCCGGTCATGTTCACTGCTGCAGTCGTGAATTATATAAATGTATTAACCATTTAGGTTGATTGCACAGCAGACTGACAGATGCAAAGTTCCCGACTTACTTAAAAGTGATCCATCATGTTCTATTTCAACTTTGTGTTTCTATTTGGCTTTTCAGTGTGTAGCGCTTTGCTCTCTGTATAATAGTCAATCTGGCCTTCTGAGGAAAAATGCTGCCCACCGCTGAACTGGAGCCACTCAGCTGATGATAATTAACCACACAAATGCCAAATGCAGTCCGTGCAGGTTTTCATGAAATCGGAGTTGCCTGAAAAAGGCACAAAACTGGGATTTATTGAAGTACTTTCGTGTTAAGCAAAACCGTTCTATTTTTAAGTCATTTCAGTTGGAACATATTAGCTAAAAGAAGAAAAAAAGTAGGTGCTCATTTGATGACATGTTGCTAGCGATCAGCAAGTATTATTACTGTTATCCAGGCAGATGTGTGGTTTGGGTGGTTAGTGTGACATGATGCAACATTCACATGAACCAGTGTAATCTACAGTTGTTTACTGGAGAGAGGAGGTACAGTATTATCCTGGGAACGTCTGACCTAAAGCAAAATTCATGACTCAAAACACATACACACGCGCGCGCACACACACGCACGCACGCACGCACGCGCGCGCAGGCACACACACACACACACACACGCAGAGCTTTTGTTATTTATTCCAGGCCCTGCTTTTATATTTCCAAATTTATAATGCGTCAGTTTACATGGCCCAGAGCAAACCTGTGTCCTTTCTCGTTCACTTTACGTGTATGCATGCAGTCACTCTGACTAAATGTGCATTATAGTCAGTGCAGACAAACCATCTGAGCAAATGATGGTGAGAGTATTTGGTTGTGTAATGTGAACACAAGGGAGCAGGATTAACGTTACATCTCCATCCAGCAGCTAGTGTTTCCTTTCTCCAACTTAGCAGTTGCAGAGATTTAATTGCTTATAAAACCTTAAATTTGATCATCTTAAATTATTTTTTTAAATGATTTTTTTGGTTCTTTTTGGCTACCCACTGTAATTAAATGGATAACTGCCTAAACAGTAACACGAGCAACATTTGTTTGCCTTGGCCACAATCTTTCCTTGAACTTAACCAAGTAGTGCTACTTGCCTTGGCTTGAAAGAATGTACCATTGGGGCATTGAGAGGACACAAATGCAGGATGCCAGAACAAAAAAGTGAGTCTTAACTGTGGCTGATACAAAATAGCAAACATTAAAGGCCAGAAGGTGAAAAAAACAGAGGTCCAGGAACATAAGAGCCAGGGAATAAATTAAAACAACAATAAAAAATGAACAAACAGGATTGCACAACAGGGAACATTACCAGTCGCACCAATAAAGCGCTAACAGAAGAAAGGAATCCATACACTTTATCAGATACACCTGTTCAACAGCTTTTAATGGAAATGTGAGCCAGTCACCAAATCTCTATGCAATAAAGCTTTGGCACGTGCTGGAATGGGAGATTCACATCATGGATCAGCTGGAAACAAATCTGTGGCAACTGTGTGATGATATCATGTCAATATGGACCAAAATCTTTGAGGAATATGTCCAGCACCTTGCTGAATCTATGTCATGAAGAATTAAGACAGTTCTTAAGGCAAAAGGGGTCCAACTTGTTACTAAGGTTTATCTAATGAAGTGGGAATTGATTTGGAAATGAGACTCAAAAAATAATAAAAAATAAAAGATAAATAACACAAAAGGCATGACTTTAAACGTAATAACAGAGAGAGAATGAGCATGCAGGGACGACACAGACAGGGAAACACTGGGGGGAACTGTAATGATAAAACCAAAACAAAAGAATAATCATGTAAAACAGGAATAAAAGGCTCAAAAATAATAAACAAAAATCCAAAACTCAACATGAGAACCCCGGGATCAGGGCACTATGTCTCTCAAACACCAAAAACCTTTGTTATACATACATACAATCAGTGTTGGGTAAGTTACTTTGAAAAAGTAATTCAATTATAGTTACTAGTTACTTCTTCAAAAAAGTAACTGAGTTAGTAACTGAGTTACAATATTCTAAAAGTAATTAATTACTTGGAAAAGTAACTATTGCGTTACTTTAAAAAAAAACAAAAAACGTTTAACCCACTGGGGTCCAGGGTATAATTGGCCATTTTTTTACTACTCTTGATTTTCCCTCCACATTTTACCTTTAAAAACTATTTGCTTTGCCTTGTTTGGTATCATTCTTTTTAGCACAACCTCACATGCCTGAATTTACAGTTATGTTCTCATTTTGTCATACTGTATAACCAAAATTGCTCTAAAATCAGACAAAAAACATAAAATTAGAGAAAAAGTTATATTTTTACTGTAACAACCATAAACATCTTTAATGAATCATATTTCATAACTTCAAATGCAAATATTAATTGTCAATTTTAAAATCCTATGCACAAGTTTTGCAAACAACAAAGTTATTTGCATCCATTTACCTTTTACCCTTTTTTTAAATAACCATTTCAAACTATTTACAGAACAATCAGCTGTTCTTCAATACAATGCCACACAAATTATTTGTGCCACTCCAAAAAAATATTTTGTGTCCACTATAAAGGAGAACATCACAGCCTGATACCTGCAGGTCTGACAGCAGCAGGTGTATCACTCCTGTTTCTACCTGGAGACAGCAGTCGCCTCATTGTTCTGACACACAACACAAAACTATCCACAACACTACACACTAACTACACAAGACAACACATTAACTACACACTCCAAACACGCTAAACGTCACAAATCTCACATCTCAAAACTCGCTCTCTCTCTTTTTCTGCTCTCTCTCTCTCTCTCCCCGTCACTCCTAAAACTTCTCCTGTTTTGTTTTGTTTTTTTGCTCATAAGCAGAGAGTGCTTGCTAGCGCTAACGTGGCGAAACTATTGAGGAAAAAATGCCGCGTATATCTTGTTTATCATGACTCTGGTTTTACGTGGCCTATCGACACAATTTATAAACTGGTATATATCACCTTGTTGCTTTGTCTTTAAGTGGTCTTGTGATTGACTTACCACGACTCCTTTATTCTTCCTCAGTCAAACAGCAGCACTCATGCCATTGTTTTGCCCCCTGAGCTCCAGGTGTTGTGCTAGACAGTGACCGTGATTGCTGTCCGCGGGAGCGCGCAGCTGCTTAAAGCTGTAGCGTCCAGATTACTTACAGCTACTTCCGTGTGAATGATATAAGATGCGGTAAGCTGAACACAGCTTCAACCGTCTGTTTGTTGAAAAATAGTAACGGACCGCGTTTCCTTGTTAGTAACTGTAACAGCGTTGTAACGCTAACGATAGGAATAGTAATTAGTTAGATTACTCGTTACTGAAAAAAGTAACGCCGTTAGTAACGCCGTTACTTGTAACGCCGTTATTCCCATCACTGCATACAATACACTGTTTTTCCAGACGATGAATTAGATCAGTGTTTTCTAACACTTCTGTAGCCACTGCATGATAAATCCACAATGTGTCTGCAGTTAAGGTGAGCATGCATAAATTGGAAACTATTCTGAGTATGTTAAAGGTGAGAGATTATACGACTTTTATTATTAAATACTCCTCTTACTGGCAGGTTGACCTTGTGGATTTGAAGTGTTAGCAGAAAAGTATTATCTTTAGGGATAACACAGCTATTATTTTCTGTATTCTTAAAACACCTCTGTCTTACAGATCCATGTGGTTTTCATTTAAAAATAGTGATAGGCCCATTTCTACCGTTAAAGCCAACGGCATAGGAAGAGCTCCACCCATCCCATCAGTTAAATATATGAATATCAGTCATCTAGGAATGTAAGATAAGGTAAACTGTCTGTCTCCAGTAAACCTCTAAGGCCGTTCACATGGCAATAAAAACAGGGTGTAGATAATTCTCAGATGTCAGACTTTTTCAAAACCACAGGCATGGTTTTCAGTAAGAAATGGCTCACAGCACTTCCCATCTGAATCGCCCCGCTGCCCATTACCAATACTAAAATAAGCGTACTTTTAAAAAAAGACATGAAAGTATGTGTCTAGCCAACTGATGTCAGTAAAATATCAAATGTGTTCTGGTAAAGGCTAGAGTTGAACAGTTCGCTAACCAGTCCTGTGTCTGGAAGACATCTTTTGATTATTTAAAAGCAGACATCCTTTTTCTACCTGTAATTAGATGTCAGTCAGAATCGTACCTACAGTACAGTGCCAGGAAACTGGCAGCTTAAAACTCTATCTCCCATCTCCATCTGAATACAAGATTATTTGATCCACACCAAATGCTCTTTGGATTTTAAAGCCAAGGAGTCATTTAAACTTTTAGTTTTATTCAATTATTTTCCAATTTTTTTCTTTATTGTTCTTCAGTTATTTTCTAATCGCAATCATATATCGTTAACATGACTTTCGATGCTGTCCCGACATAACAAATCCTCGAATTTCACCAATTTTTGATAGAAAAACCAATAAATATACATTTAGCATTTGCTCTGAGGACCCTAGCTGTAAGGATAATCGTACAACTGTAGATGACACAACAAATTAAAATTTTGTCAATTTCTCACCAGATTTGATCTCACTCAAATGCCACCTGCATAAATTACATTCATTAATTTTACATGGATCTTATGCAGGTTCAGGTGCGCAGCCTTCCTGCAGCACCCATCTGGAAACCATAATTAGGCTGGGTTATAATCACATGGCAGTTGAGCTTCCACCTCTGGGCCTTTGGAGCAGATGTCTTGTATATTCTCCAAAAAACTAACTTTTTTTCTTCTTTCACACGCCAACAAAGAGCTGCTGCCACGAAGACACAAACACTTCAGAATCATTCGGTTGTCTTATCTGCACTAATCCAAGGTTAAATCT
Organism: Pelmatolapia mariae; assembly: GCF_036321145.2. Lineage (NCBI taxonomy): Eukaryota > Metazoa > Chordata > Actinopteri > Cichliformes > Cichlidae > Pelmatolapia > Pelmatolapia mariae. Next base: position 34,782,014 of record NC_086233.1, read on the forward strand.
CTTATTGAACAGCACTGTGACAATGCCATGAGAGAACATCAAGTATCTGAGAGCACAAGAGCTTAACGGGTGGGTAATCCATCCTTGTTGTTTTAAAGGGCAGTAATTTTGGATTCGTTTTTCTTATGTGTTACCTGTTCAAAGCATTCCTGCTGTTTCATTGTTATGTGTCTAATATACGCCACTACATCGGAGATTTTAATTAATTTTTTAATGAAAACAACATACTCGAACACTGCAAGAGTTCCACACAACTGTCTTTTAATGCTTGTGACTAATTTCCGGAACCCAACAGGAGAAGTTATGATGGCAAACTATGCAACGTGGCCAATTCAGTGTGTCCAAAATGGTATAAAAGCCCAGTGGTATGATTTGCAAGCCAGAACGGCGAGGCAAGGCTTCAGGAAAGACACTCATCCACCCGAGCCAACACCGTACACCTTTTGGAAGATCTTCACCATGAGGCAGTCGCGCCTGTCCATCATCTTTGCTGTAGCGCTCTTTTTCAAGTGCTACGCTCTGACAGTGGCATTACCCATGGCCAAGGCTGAAGACGGCTCCTTGGAACAGGATGCTTTTACCTCCCTGCTGAACGATGAGGCCACGGAAAACAGCCTAGGCGATGCAGAGCTGTCCTCCATGACCAAATCCAGAGCTCCGAAGGTAATCGTCATCGCCGCTGATGCAAACCTGTGGAGGGACCTGCGGGTGCTGCACAACGGGCTACCCCTCTACAAGCGCAGAGTCGACGAAAACAACCAGGTTGTCGAGCACAAAGATGTCGGACAGGACCTGACCATCCCCATCCTCAGGAGAGACACCATGAGGTGCATGGTGGGACGAGTGTATCGGCCATGCTGGGAGGTGTAGGACAGTTTGCTCTTCTCCTCAAGGAGTCCAAACAGAGGATAGCTGTCAAGTGACCTCACACTCAGTTGCAAACTAATCCAAAAATGTGTGTATCTATAGAAAAATCACCGGAGAGCTGAAAATAAAAATGATTTAATTCTACTTTATGTCTTTTATATGTTTTTTAACTGTTCTTGACAAAAACTGAGATGGTGAAGGTTAAAGATTTTTGTTCAGATTTATTCATATCTGTCAGACTTTTCAATTTTCAATAACCACTGACTGACTGTCTAGTCTTGTTTGAAAAAATGTTGTATAATGTGAGAGGTGTAACCTCACAATCAGATTCCAGCAAGAAGAAATTTGTCTTTAAAAAAATAGGTTTCTTTTATCCATTAGAACAAACTTAAAGCAGTCTCAGACTTTGGATGCAAGACTGGATTGTGTCGCAAGGTTATAATGCATCAAGGATAGAGAGGCGATAACTGCAACAGTCCAGAGTTGTTAAGCTCATCGTGCAACAAATGAGACTGAATATACAGGCAGATAAACATAAATTCTTTCAAAAAATTCTAGATAATACTCTATGTATGTAGATAGAGGATATTCAGCTAGGTAAATGTCATCACCAGTTCACAAAAGAGTCATCTCAATTGTAGGATCTTTACCTTCATATTATAAGGTAAAGGACTCACAATACCAGAAGAAGAAGCCCAGTGATTTAGCCCTATGTGTAAGCAGTTGGTCACAGTGAGGAGGAAGAACTCCCTTTAAGTGGGAGAAGAACCAGACTCAGAGAGGGGCAGCCATCTGCTATGACCGGTTGATGGTTGCAGTTAAGTTTATCGTTGGGACTTTCCAGTGTTTGTAATAAGCTAAATTCATCGCCTGCAAGTTTGCCAAAATGTTACATCTTCAAAGCACCGTGTCAGAAACATTCTCACCTCTGGAAATCCTCTCTTTGGCTTTGGCAAAGGCTTCATTGTGAGAAGGGATGCACGCCATCTTCTGACTTGATATAAATCTTGGACATTCTCACATGGACTCCGTTTGGCATCCAGAGGACTTAGAAAGCAGCTTAAAGTATTATTTAATTAGGCTGACCACATAAAAAAACAACAAACTGAATGTGGGTGCTGAGATTTAGTCTGAAATATGTGATATATGTAACTTAAAAGTTAAACACACTCAAACTCAGCATCCAGGGTTTTAACCGGAGCAGCACTATTTGGCTAAAGTATTATAGCCAAATACAGAGCCACTATTTGGCTCTTTTCCTGTTAATAGGTAGCTCTTCCACTCCACTGTCACCAAGTGAAAATGAAGTTCAGTCAAACATAAAGTAAAACACCGGGTCACACTGAGTGTGAAAATTGGTAACACACCCAGTGAAATGGTGTAACCTTCTTTTCTTCAAAGGTCTTTCCTGGAATTCAAGTAACTAAGGAGTTGCAGTAAAACATCTGCAATGTTAATTCCAGTGACTTGCTTGGTCAAGTCACAAATCCCTAGGCAATTCCCCTTCCTTATAAAATTACATGCAGATTTTCACAGAAGAGCTTGTTACCTCACGTCCTGGATACTAGTAAATGACTGCAGCCTTACGTGGGTTATTGGCTGGCTGCCTGCAGAATCAATGTATGCTCTTGGGTATAGGAGCTCATTTTCCACAAGAGGTAAGGTGTGCACCATAATAATGCCAGAGCATTGCAGGTACATGCTGCACATCTGCCCTCAACTAACAAATTACAAAATGTTGGAGTCAGGATTCCTAATTTTTCAATGCAGGTCCATGTTTGAGAAAATACTAAAGAAGAAGATAGATTCGATCACAGGAAAAACAGCATGAGACAATAAACAGATTAAACCTTATTGGTCAGCAGCAAGTCCTGTTGTTGTGAAACAGTTCTGCAACAGCAAACGTGGGTTATTTGACCTACAATTTTCAAGAATGTGCTGTCATCAGTACGTAATTATTTAAATGACTGGAGTGTCTAGACTAGAAATCCCAAGTGTATATATTTTTGAGTCAATCAGCAGCAATAAAGTCCGTTCAAACTGAATCATGCTGAAAATCTGTGGAAGGAATAATTTGTTAATGATATGGGAAGTTTTGGAAATTGGGAACAAAAATAAAACAAAAAAAAAATCCAGAAGAAACTGTTTAACATACAAAGGAGATAGTAAAATATTACCTAACTATTATTAAATATTGACTTTGGGGGTTGATAATGTTACTCAAGGGTCATAGTGGAGAAAACTTTAATTGACTTTTGGAGTGTATTCAACAATCATTTAAAAAAAAAAAACCCTCTAATATGCAACTTTAAATCTTTGCCAGAACTTCAGTTTAATTAGTTTAATGACATTAACTTGTCTGACTTGGCTGACACTTGTCTAAGACCAGTCTGTGTCAATCTGGGAAACACTAGTTCCCTACATGGGAAAAGGAGTATTCCTTGACCAGTTCAGAGTAGTTATTGGAAGTTAATTGCAATTGCTGGGAAAATGATACATACACTACACTAACAAGGGCATCTTTTCTTTTAGTGCTTAAGTTTGAACACAAAGTGACAACACATAGCAAATTTCAAAACCAGGTGGAAATGGAGGCTAGAATTTTACAAGCCTACCTGCTCATAACTGTCTTTTTTTACCTGTTAAAGATCAGGCTCTGACTGCTGGGAAACAACATGAATTAAAACTATTTCATGTTGGCAATCACTTGGAGGTTTTTCAATATAGCACCTACTTTGTAAACAATTTCAGCCAAGGAGAACCAGAAACCTCGAGAAACCACTGCCAAACATGTGGGGAATAGATATTTTCCCCTAATCACCAGTCGTTGTCAGGGAGTCACCAACTGATCTCTATGCTTGTTTGACCTCAAGGTGATTTTCGGTGGTGCGTATTGTCAGCCCATTATCACTCCCGAGGCGAAATATAGTGACGATTTTGTCAAGTCCCGAGGCGTTCCTGAGGAACGTGAAAGGTGACCTGCCGTGTTGCTACGCGCCGGGTTATGGATGAAATCCAGTAGAATGACGCCACCACGGTGATGCACATCCCAGCCATGTATTCCAGCCCTAACCCTAACCGTATCCATAACCCTATCCATAACTTTATCCCTAACCTTAACCAGGACTTTAATGACATTAGATAGTGTTTTCCAAAGCGATTTAAGTAAAACGAACATACATGTGTAGATTCAGTCTAAACGGTTCTCATGTTTCCTCATTTTTCCGATCTTGTAATCTAGGACCATGTTGGGTGCCCTGAAGAGTAATATACTGACGATTTGTCACCTAGCGTAAAATGTTATGCTTTGGAAGTGAGAACGTGTTGGTATTGTCCATATTTGCCAATCTACAGTTTTGCACAGCTGTTTAACATCACCAGGGTCAGTGCCACAAATAACTCATCTGTGTGCCACTCTTGCTTGTGCTGTTGTTTGTGCTGTTGGATTTTTCTGGAGGACTGTAGAATGCAAACCATAAGTTAGAGAGCAGAATTCATAGTTCCATCAATTACAGTAAGTTGTCCAAGTCCTAAACTGGCAAAACAGCCAGACCATAACAGTACCACCGCCATGTTTGACTATTACTATGATATTCTTTTTATGAAATACCCTGTTAGTGTTATGTCAGTTGTAACAGGCCTCGAACCTTGTTAAAAGTTCAGCTTTTGTCTCGTCAGTCCACAGAATGTTTTCCCAAAAGTTCATCAAGATGTTTACTGACAAATGAGAGACCTCCTTTTGTGTTCTTTTTGGTCAGCAGTGTCTTTTTCCTTGGAAGTCTCTATTGATGCCATTTTAGCCCAGTCTCTCCAGATAATTGCTCACACCTTGGTTTGCTTGAGTCTTAAAGCTTTACAAAGTTTTTTGCTTTGTAACTCTTTGCAGGCTGATAGACGTCAATGACTTTGTTCCTTGGCTGCTTCTTTGCTCCTTTTTGAGGTCTTTTTTTTTTTAGGCTTCACTTTATCAGACAGGTTCTATTTAAGTGATTTCTTGATTCAACAGGTCTGGCAGTTATCAGCTTTCCAAAAAAAAAGTGGTTAATCACAGTTATTTCATGAATTAATGGGTCATACAGGGTTACATAGGTAGATCACAGAGGGCAGATAGGGTTGGATGGCTTTTCCCCCTTATTAAATGAGATCATCATTTACAAACTGCATTTTGTATTTAGTCAGGTTATCTTTACGAATATTAAATCAATTTCATGATCTGAAATGTTAAGTGTGAAAAATATGCAGAAAAATTAGAAATCAGAAAGGGGTCTGTAGGAACTGTAAGCAATGTAACCAAATCCATCATTAGACCACACAGGGTTAACCATAACTTGCTTAAAACATTGTCAGTGGAGAACATTAGTATGTTTGTGTGGGAGATCATGCATGTTCACAGTGTGAATTATTTCAAAATGCAAGTGTCATGTAAGTGGAAACTTGTGAGTCAGACTTGCAGCGCTCTGAAAAGAAGTTTTTGCTGGTTGATTGTTGTTGGTCACAACAGCAGAACATTCCTCACAAAATAGAGAGTGAGTCAGCAGAAAGAAGGATGTGTTTCTGGGAATATCTGCACCTTTTTGGTATTTGGGAATAAGCTTCTGGTTGGAAAAACAATTAGGCTGAAGGCATAAGCAGAAATGTAGCACGTGAGAAATGCAATGCTAGCTCTGACGAAGTGACTGGCCACAAATGAGAAAACTGTGGTACATTAGAAACTATAATAAGCTATTCAGGGCACAGTTTGAAATATTAAAGGGGTAAAACCTTCCATATCTGGTCACTGACTACACTTTTGTAATGATTTTTAGATTATTTGAGGAGTTCTTGACATAAAGATCTCCACAGTAGGAGAAGTTTAGCAGACTGTACTAAATAAACTATTTCCTGTAGCTTTAAATACCGACCACAGTGTGCATCCATAAAATATATGACATAATACTTCAAGTCCTTGGCTTTAAATGTACAAAAGTCATGCCCTTTGAAATTATGACAAATTACAAGGGTAGACTTTTGGCATTTTCATACCCCTTAAGAGTACGTAATGCAGATAAATGTTTTATGGGAAGGTGTTTTGTTTTACACATGACTGTGGGGAGAAACATCTGGAAACTGTTATACAAAAGCCTGAGCAGTTTTTTAAAACAGTAGTTGGTCATAAATTGTTTTAATTCAACCTACTATGTGTGTGTATGTGTGTGAATGTGTGTGTGTGTGTGGTGGTGGTGGTGGTGGGGGGGGGGGTCTGCTCCTGGGTCTGCTCTCGGGCCTCTTCATTCATTCATTGCTGGTGCCAGCCAGATGAGGGGTACCCTGTGGCCATAAAAGGATACAAATGGAGAACAACAATACTCAGGTAGGCTGTGGTTCTGTTCCAGATCTAGCCAGAGAACACACTGGAAAGAGTACTAGGAGAGAAGGAGAAGTCAAATCACAGAAAATACTAAAGTAAATAGCTCACAGCGATTAGCGCCACAAAGGTGACAACAATCTGGCAGAGAGTGGAAGTTTCATCTGGCCTTTTGAATCCTGGGAAATGAGTAGATGGGAGACAGGTGTGCTAGCTGGAACTGGAACTTGCTGGAGCCATGCCACGAGCAACCTGAACCATTGATACAAGGCAGGATGGATCCATGCTTTCATGTTGTTTATGTCAAATTCTGACCCTGCCATCTGAATACTGCAGCAGAAGTCAGGACTCTGGTGTAGCCTTAGTTTCCTGTTCTTCCTGTCAGGAGTGGTACCCAGTCTGGTCTGCTACTGTTGTATTCCATTAGGAATACATCATGTTGTATTTAGCAAGATCTAAAACAGTTTTTACTGACCTCAGAAATCAGGTGAGAAGTAGCCATTTGTTGTTATTAGATAAAGATACAAAAAACTGCATTTATCCTGTACTTGAGAATTCTTCTGCCACAGCTGATAGAAAATTAAGATACACACGAGAAACATAACAAATAGTTTAAATAAGTAGAATTGCATTTATCTCAAATATCTAACATGTATCTAACAAATATCCTAAGAAGGTAAAAACCTGAAATCTGAAATTGACATAAGTACAATAAAGTTAAATAAGTGTAAATTAAAGTAAAATTTTACAAAAACAATGTGCTAAAGCATTAAAACAAAAAGTTACCCAAAAGCAGGTTTAAAGGAGTTATTTGAGAAGAGACTTAGGAAAACAAAACAAGTAAAAAACAGAACAAAATGTCTCACTAAAAGCAGAATTGCACATATTAGACAACATTAAAGTGCAGTAGTATAACAGTGTGAAAGGTAGTAAATAGTGCGGTGCAATAATGCGTTTCGGTTGGTGTTAAATGTTGTGTGAGTGCAGAGTTCAAATATACTGATAACAGATCATTTTCTGCTGGACAGATGTGTTGCACCGTAGAGGTGAAGTCATCATGAAGCATTAAAGTGAGTATTACATTTTCTCAAACATGTCTGTTCTTCTCTTTGCAATCCTGCTAGCCATTAGAAAGAATGCAGATTTTTTTTTTTTATTAGCAATATTAGGTTGTTAAACTGCACAACTTTACTTGTTTTAAAGCTGCACTTTTTTTAAGATAGCCAGCAGGGGGCAAAAAGCTTTTTTGCGCTAGATTCTGAAGCTGTAGGTTTTATCTCTCTCCAACCAATATTGACTGAACCAGCAGCAAGAGAAGATCCAAACTACGCTTCACATAAACATCGTCATGAATTCCCTCTGACTTTTGCTGTTTTGCTTTCACCACAATAAAATCACACTTCATGCACAGCTCTCTCTCTCTCTCATCTAAAAATCTGTTTTCTGCATTATTCGCTTGCTTGTTACGCACAAGTCTACCGTTGTTTACAGCGCTGTCGGCCGCTGTTTTTTTCCTTTTACTTACTTCCGAAAAGAAAGCCTCATTTCTGCTGTTCAATACTGAACAAATTTAAACTTTTTAAAATTATGCAAAATTGCAAAACGCTTAGCTGTGTCTCTAAAACCTCTGTAACTTTGCTCTGCTTCATGTCAGCAGCATCAGGTAATGTTCATATGTTGATTAATGGTTTTCTTTCGTTTTTGATCTACTACAGAATATTTTTATGAACTCCCAGGCCAGGAAAATCACCTTCACGTTTTTCTGTGTTTTATCCTCAGTTACTTTGACACAAAGGAATCTGCCGTGATGCTTACACCTTTGATAAAGTCTCGCAAGTGTCAGTTTTCTTTTTATAGATATAAAAATATGGAAATGTACTGATGCATGATCTGAATTATAATATTTCTGACCGTCTGAGGCAAAATTTCCCCAATTCGAATCGAATCGAATCAATCGAATTGAATCGAATCATGGATCAAATCGATTCGAGACCTTGTGAATCGGAATCGAATCGATTCTAGAAATCAGTGATGATACCCAGCCCTACTTACTGCCTAGCTGTTCGATGACCTGATGAATTAATGGACTCAGTTACTAGTTTCAAGTCTTGTATATTATGTAAGAATGACAGAGACCACGCAGCATGCTATGCTGTAGAGATTAGCTGCTTTGAGACTGAGAAGGCATACAGCTTACAGTATTGCCAGTGGAGTACAGCAGAGCGCTTACCATATCTTAAAATAATCACTGTGACCAGGAAAAAGAGAAAATATACACGTTACTGTGTTGTGGTTAAAAAGCGGAAAATGTAAAAGGCATATGTTTTCTTCAGAGTCCTAGTTTATGTATCAGAAAATTATTTTTTAAAGAAGTGATGCGAGAAAATGTTCTCTTTGTTTCTGGTCTGGGTACAGTACAGTGACAATAGCAATAATGAGAAAACAAAATTGACATTAAAAGTCTAATTACTGCGTAACACAACACAACAGGAGTCGATTATCAAGGCTGTTAATTATTGACAGCTTCCTGCTGAGTTTTTGTATTGCACTTCATAATAAAGTCTGGGCTCTACGGTTAACTTAGAGATTAAAAGGCACTTTGTATCCTCTGCAGGCAGGCATTGTAAAGCTTGTCTGTCTTGCTTTGTCATTTCTTCCGGAAGAATGTCCCTATTAATAGCCAAAGAACAGCAGGAGAAAGGTTAGCTATCCATTTTATACTGTCTTGGACTTACCAAAGTGTGGCACACACAGCTTGGCTGTCTGCTAGATGCTCTGTCTCATTTTTCCCACATTTTTTTAGGAAAACAAGACTCGTAGGTCGCTTCTGGACATTTAAAGGGGATTAGAGAAGTGATACTTCTTGAGTGGGCTTTTAAAGAAAGATCCACAGAATGAACTCACAATGTAGAGTCAATTTTTATGCTTGGTGGAGATTAAAAGAAGGTGCATGGCAGAATAAATTCAATTTCACAGACATCTACTTATGTCTGTGAAGTTCCATAAACTTATAAAAATGTTATTCATACAGTACCTTTAAAAACAGACTTTACAGACTGCTTTGACAGAAGTGTGATCGTTTAAACAGAAAGCTAAAGTGTGAGTGAGTCCCCATTTATTGGGGGTGCAGCTACAGGAAAGTAATAAAGTGTATATCAAGTACTATAAAGGATCAATTTGAACTGGCACCACAAACACTTAAAACCAAAGTGGTGGCTTGATGAAAGCCAGAACATTTCCTGGGTTCACTGTAGCGGGACTGTGAATGGAGAATAGATGCTGTGAACTGCCCCCCTCACTGGTTTACACTGATTAATCACCAAAAAAAACGTTGTCCAGATAATTAAACACACAGCATCTGGGCACATCTACGTGAGCCATGTGGAAACAATAAACACAGTGTCCATGCAACGGGAAGATGCTATTTGCCAAGGACAATAGCTTTAGGATGGACCTGGTGATAAAGACCAGCAGGAAAATGAACAACATCGCAGTTCAAGGCCAGAAATCGGATACTGGGATCCACCATAAATGCGAAAGGGTTGGTACAGTTATATGGAAAGATGCAATTATTGAGTGCACTGATGGCACTGGTAAACTCCTCTTATAGTTGTGGTTAGACGTTTGTATACAGTCATCAAACCCATGAAAGTCATGGTCATTTTGGGCTTATAATTATTTATTTTTCCAGGGTGGAATGATTGTACAGCAAACGTCTTTAATGACTTTAAAAAACAAGAATTGGATGCACGTTTGAATTTATTTTGGATTGTCCACACATGGTCAAAAGTATACATTCAGAAAAAGTGGTGCTGAAAATTCTACAGTATCTTTTAACTTTGCGAGGCCAGTTTACATATAGTTCATGGTTATAACTGACTACAACTGGTAGTTTCTCTGAAAAATATTTGTTTAACAGCACTCACTGGATTGATTGATAAAATGATGGGAAAGTCAAAGAACTCAGTGAAGCTCTAAGAAGGAGAACTGCAGATTTGCAGGATGTTCTCTTGGAGCCATTTTTAAACAACTGCAGATTCAGATATTAGGTTATCTAAATCCTGCGGTGCCTTCTCAGCATGGTTGTGGGCAGCATTGTCCTGATTTCAAGTTTCATCCTAAAAAGAATTTGTGTGTGTTTGTGTGTGAATTCAACTGAAGATTTTCTTGCTCTTCTAGATGTCATAATGCCTAAAAACATCAGAGCTCTACATTAAATTCTTCTTTAAGAACACCGACTCCCCTTCCACAGTTCTGAATAAAATCGTTTCTGCTTCATCCTCCTCTCTTCTTCCTGAAGTATGGGCACTAATTGAAAATGTGAGGTCCTGTTGTCGACTACAAAGGACACTGAATAGAAGTTTGGTTGTGGAAGGGGTAAAATTACTGTGCATTTCCTGAAATCCTCAATCGAAGTTAATGGAAGCTGCAATTTCCATCATTTTGAAAAGAAAGTCCATGTGCACCATTAGCCCAGCCCAGAAATGTGGCATCAGTACAGCAGGAGTGATATAGATTGCATAAATGGTGTTTGACATAGCTGTTTCAGACTCATATTCCTGGCGGAGGACAAAAATGCATTGCTGGGTCTTAAACTTCTGAACACAGCTGTATATGCTTGTGAGTCCTGGGCCCTCACAGCAGAACTTCAAAACAAAATCATGGCAGAGGAAGACGGGAAAAAATGATCAGCATCTAGGAGTGGACAGGAAATCCCTCACCGACCGCTACGAAGCCTGGAGGCCTGCTAGTGTCCATCTTGTTACACAGGACGAGAACACAACAAATAATATTTGTTATGTTTAAAAGAGAGAAACTATTTTGTTTCAGAGAAAATGGGAGTTTGAATTTTAAATGCTATCTAAATGACCACTTTTCAGAAATGAGAGATTTGGTTAGAAGTTCATTTAAATAAATTCTTGATTATGCTTTACGGGGGAAACACACCCGCTGTAAGCTTTTATAAAGAGTGCAACATATGCAATAATATTATATTTGCATGACTAGTTTTTGTGAGAAAGTCTTCTTGGCAGGTTAATTCAGGCACGCAGGATGAATGCTTAAGACTCCTGAGAAAAAATGTGCAGATTAGACCACACACAAACACAATTTTTACATTCCTTTAAAATTGTTTCCACCAGGTTGAATAAAAAAAAAAAAAGCATACTTTTTCATTATAAAATGAAGCGCTAAACAAAGCACTTAAAATGATGCTGAAAACCACTGCAACCGCTGGAATCTAAAATGAATCAGTTTGGAAGCCTGCAGCACCTTCTGGCTCCGGTCCTGCTGTGGCTCTCTGATGTACAAAGCAGAATAAGTGGCGTTTTAAGCTTACAGAGGAAAGCAGGGATGGTTTTAACGTGCTAATGTTCTGGACAGAGAGACCATTCAAGCTGCGTCAGGCCTGCAACTGACAGGGACGGCTGGAACAGCTGAGGCAGTGAAAGGAGGCGAGCTCATGAAGACTAATTATAGCAGGAAATAAGTCATCTGTGTTTGGTTTCTGCACATTTTTGTTTGTTCAACGGTGCTCGTTTTGCACAGTTTACAACAAATGGCGTTCACCCTCAATGGGGTACCATGGAAAAAAACAATGAACATCTGGAACTCATTTTTGGCAAAGTGATTATTCTGTCTGGGCTGTCAGGATAAAAAATCTCTGCATTGTTTTACCAAATTGCCACTACAGTGTTTTTTATTTGTTTATGTTTGCCCACAAGATACTTTGTCCAGCATTCTTATAAAGCTGGATTAAACTGTAACCCACAGCTTAAACATGCAAGATATGCAAGAAACAGTCCTAGAACTTGGAGTTAATTAGTTTATCTTGGCTCCTTGTAAAAAGATGAAGCATGAGGGCAATAGTGCAGAAATTAAAGGCAAATTAAATGGTAAAATAACCTCTTGGAAATGGGTACTGGGATGCAATGTTAAACTGAAAGCATTACTTGGTTATTTGGGTTTTGTGTAATGGTGCAGAATGGTCTTTAAAACTATTTCAGAATATTTTTCTAACATTTGTCAAATAAATTCCTGTTTCTGCACTTCGTAAACCAACTCGTCAACTTGTGACGCTTGGTTAGGGCTATTTGTTGCCACATTTTTACAGACTTATTCTGTGATTCTTTACTTAAATTTGGCTCACAGAACAAATCAGCTGTTAATGCCAGTTTTTTTTTTCAATTAAGACAAACCATTTCTTTCTACCAGTGACCTAGAGAAGGTCATTGATGCTTTTGTTACATCCAGATTTCGTTATTACTGCATTCATGAGATATATCACAATTGAGGTTCATTCAAAATGCTGCTACTAGACTCCTGACTGGTACACAGTTCTTAAAACCGTTGTACTGGCTTCCTGTGAAGTACAGGATCCATTTGGAAATATTTTGCTCACATATAAGTGCTCGCAACGGTGGTGTGCTCCAGGTTTTTTGTCATATCTTCTTCAATCTTATGCCTCATGCTGCTCTTTTAAGTCTGGTGATCAGCAGGTTTTAGTAGTACTAGCTTTATGACTGGCTTGTACTGCCAAATGGGTGTTCTCAATTTCTATTCCAAACACTAGAATTGACTCCCTCCTCATCTACCACACCAACAGTATATAAAGTCCAGCTGAAATCTTACCTTTCCTGAATAGCTTTTTCAGGTTCTAACTAATTTTAATTCAATTCACTGTATTTATATTTGTATTTGTTTGAGTTTGACTCTGAGTTCTGAGCAAGATTTCCCTTGTCCCCAGACCCAGTGTATGCATACAAATGTCAGATAACAGATTTGATCTTTATCTACCTGTGTCACCTGACCTGATCCAGCCCTAACTATATGCTTTGTCAAAAAGGAAACTTTTAAGTATAATCTTAAAAAGTGTTAAATCTTAGAATATGCTATCTAAATAAAGAGACTAGACAGGTTTACCCTTTAATCCATAGCACATCTCCAAAATACCAATTTGTAACATGATAGGTTACAAGGACCTATAAGGAGGCGTTAGGTTGTGGTGGGTAACCGCAGGACTGGTCTGAGGAGTCCAGATTTACCCTGCTGGACATCAGGATAAGAAGAAGCTTAGATACCCGTCATGCATCATTTAACAAGAGTACTGACATGGTCTAGAAAGAGAGAGCATATTTCTCCTGTATTGGCTTCCCTTCATTGGCTCCCTGTTAAACACAGAATTGAATTCAAAATCCTGCTTCTCACATACAAGGTCTTAAATAATTAGGCCCCATCTTATCTTAATGACCTTGTAGTACCATATCACCCCATTAGAGCACTTTGCTCTCACACTGCAGGCTTACTTGTTGTTCCTAGAGTATTTAAAAGTAGAATGGGAGGGAGAGCCTTCAGTTTTCAGGCCCCTCTTCTGTGGAACCAGCTTCCAGTTTGGATTTGGGAGACAGACACCATCTCTACTTTCAAGATTAGGCTTAAAACTTTCCTTTTTGCTAAAGCATATAGTTAGGGCTGGACCAGGTGACCCTGAATCCTCCCTTAGTTATGCTGCAATAGGTGTTGGCTGCCGGGGGATTCCCATGATGCATTGAATATTTCCTTTTCAGTCACCTTTCTCACTCAACATGTGTTAATAGACCTCTCTGATGAATCACACTTGTTATTAATCTCTGGCTCTCTTCCACAGCATGTCTTTATCCTGTTTTCCTTCTCTCACCCCAATCGGTCGTAGCAGATGGCCCCACCCCTCCCTGAGCCTGGTTCTGCCGGAGAGAGTTTATCCTCCCCACTGTCGCCAAAGTGCTTCCTCATAGGGGCTCATTTGATTGTTGGGTTTTTCACTGTATGTATTATTGTAGGGTCTACCTTACAATATAAACCACCTTGAGGTTACTGTTGTTGTGATTTGGTGCTATATAAATTGAATTGAATTGAATTGAATTGAATTGTCAGCTGACTCCTGAATACATTGAATAACCAGGTTTTTCCCATCAGTGGATTTTCTCTGAAGGCGCAGGCATAATTCCACGATGACAATGCCAGGAAAGAATCTTAATTCCCCCACACAGAATTAAGGAATAATTATCAGATTATTGCAAAGTAATTAAATGTTTGTGTCCTTGATTTTGGGCACTTAGTGGTTGTGAACAGACAGTAAGATAACATCTTCTCTAAATACATAGACTAGTATAAGGATTCCTTTTTAAGCCATAACACTGAAAAACATGGTAATTAAATATGGTGAAATATAATTATTGCTTTTCTCTGCAGGGTTTTTAGGTATGATAACTACCTAAAATTAAAATTAAGTTAATAAGTTAATTTAATTCTCTCTCAGTCCTGACTGACATCAAAGAATGAATTAAAGACAACTTCCTTAATGATTTTGTGTGGTGAGGTGCTTAGGTAATGGCGGATGAAAGTAGAAGAGCTTTCTTCTGCTACCCTTTATTAACCCCCGAGGAGGAAGTCTGCCCCCCACCCCCCATGTGCAGGGTGAGAGCAGAAAGGATCGAGGCTGGTGAGACCACGGAGACTCCAGAGAGAGGCAAGGTCACCCATTAGTCTAAAGATTACCCACCAGTGCAGCAAAATCAATTGAGGCCAGAAGGAAGTGACTCAGGCCACACACTGCAGACCTCCAACCCTATAAACTCAAATATTATATTATATAAGAAAAATGGGACACAAAAAGGAGCTCACATAATGATTTATTATTTGGAAAATGACATATTTTTGATTTTAAAGTGCACATCTGCTCTACCATCTGTCTCAAGTCATAAACATGCGTAACTGCTAGTCACTGGTTCTTGGTGAATGAAACCTGATATTGAAATCTAATTTGTTCCTGCTCAGTTCTTTGTTCCCTGATTGGATAGATGTAATAGTTTGGTCACTGGTTACATGACATATGGGGCCAAAGGGCTCTCTGATGTCAGTTTCAGCTGAAATCCTGTCATTTACTTTAAATAATGAGTGTCACATCTTAACTGAATCTGATTAGCTTTTATCCACCTTGTTAATTGTTTTTCAGGTGGCTACTGCACCATCCATCCACCCATAAACCAAGGTGTTCCCAAGCCAGCTGAGAGATATAATCTCTCCAACATGCACCGGGTCTGCCCTTGAGCATCGTAGTGGTGGGACATGGCTGTAAGTCCTTCTCTAGCAGGCTCATAAGAGGCATCCTGGTCAGTTGCTCGAACAATCTCAACTGGCTCCTTTTGATATGGAAGAGTAGTGACTCTACTCTGAGACCCTCCCAAAGGACACACTTTGTTTAAGGCTGAGCCCGGACACCCTTTAGAGGAAGCTCATTTCTAACACTTGTATCTGCATTGTCATCCTTTTAGTCTACCTGAAGCTCGTGGACACAGGTGAGGGTAGGAACATAGATCAACTGGTAAATCGACAGCTTCGCTTTCACGCTTATTTCTCTCTTCACCACAACAGATCTGTAGAGCATGTTTACAGGAACAATTTTGGTTTGTGCTGGCTCCTTTCTCCTCCCATTACACAGAAATTGTTCCAGTGATTGAGGTTTTTCAAGCTCCTTAAGAGATGAGCGCAGAAAGAGGAGGGTTTTGGAAAATCTTAGAGTGGGGAAACACAGTTGTATTCTAACTAAGACAGTAGGAAGAGATGCCAGAACATGAAGAACTACATGAAAAAACTATGTACTGTGTGCTCTTAGGTGCTGGATGTTAAACGATAGGTAAAAGAATTACACTTTTATATAAATGCCCTATAGATGCTCATAGGTTTCTCTGCAATACCTGAGATGTTCCTAAGTGGAATTCACAGTACTGTATTTGTGTCGGTGTTTGGTGACATAGAGTGAAGGACCAGTAACAGCACAAACATGAACAAGAGTAGCCCACAGATCAGCTGTCCCCCAGTGACAGTTATCAGTTAGGACAAACTCACAAACATGCCGGTGCATTGATACAAAGTTCTGTTAGCAATTGCACATGTTATACTGCCTTTTCACTGTGTACATATACATACATATACTAGTGGTAAATTTCACTTGGATTCACTTTTATTTGATGATGTGTCTCGGTTCTGTTAATGCACTTCTATCACAAATACACACCTGAAATCAAAAATAGCAAGTTGCTCACAAACAGCAAAGAAGACCACAGCATCTTATTATGATTGTTTACTGATAGCTAGCTAACTAGCCAGTAAGGATTAGCATGGTGCAGATGATCTTTTCCCAATATGGGGACCACTGAAGAGAGAAGGGCAGTGTTTTGTTTTGTTTTTGCTGTTAAGCCTCTTTTCCATTGGTACCTACTCAGATTGACTCGCCACGGCTCAACACAACTCAACTTGGATCAACTTGTTTTCCATTATATTCGAGTACCACCTAATGTGCGTAGTCATCGTCATAGCAATGGGGCTAAGTGTCCCGTGACGTAATTAGTATGTGACATGAACGGTACAACAAAGGTGGACATCGACCCGACCATATACCTGCTGGTCGGTCTGTGGTTTTTTTTGCCAGACTTGGGGACCACCGCGTTATTTTTTGCAGCCATTTCCCTAGTAGCCCGGTTTCAAAAATGGTGGTTTTGATTTTTGTTACTGAAACACTCTCATGACTCATCAAGCAATGCCAATGACCAGCCAATCAGTGGCATGAAGTCTGATGACATCACATTTTAGTACTTTCTCGGATCACCTGGAATCCCGGCTGAGCAGGTACTAAAACTAAAAGTGAGACAGCTTCTTCTTTACTTTTTTTTTAAAAACCATTTTACCCTTGGCTCCAAAGCAGCAGAGGTTGTTGCATTTGGTGGTTTCAGTATTTCGTGGACCTGCAGGAGGTCATTGAGCCAGAAAGTTGATTCTGCTCATTTGAATGTTGAAACTCCAGGTTTCCTCAACCACATAAACAGTAGAGTTGCATAATGACCAACACTAGCACTGCTCCGTAACAATTAAGCATTTCTTCCACTGAGATCGCAATGTCCAAATGAACTGAACCAACTTTCTAGGATTTTCCTAACCTGGATTTTGAGCATAAATCAAGATGTTGTCATTGAAGATTGAGTGATAACCTCTATTGCACTGGGCCCGTTTGCAGCCAAAGGTGATATGATGAGGATGATAATTACTCTCTAAATCCAAGTCCATGGTTCTCGTCTTGAAAAGAGAGAGTTTCCACTTGAGTTTGGGGACCAGTTGCTTCTTTAAGAAGAGGGGTTCAATTAAATATGGCTTGCTCACAAGTGAGGAAAGAAGGGCACGGCAGGCTGGCATTGGTGCAACACTGAACTAGTCTGTTGTGGCATAGAGAAGGCTGAGCGTTAAGGTAAAGCTGTTGATTTCAGTCCTACCATCAGCTATAGCTACCAGCTGTGAGCAGTGAAAGATTAAGTGTGGATAGAAGGATTGAAATAGTGCATACAACCGACACAAATGGGCTTCCTCTGAAGGATGTCTGGGCTTCTGTGTGGTGCAGTTACTTATAAGTCTAGACAATGAGCTGAACTGGCTTGTGCTCGTTTCAGAAGTTTCCATTCCTGTCTAAAACAGGTTTAGCTTGGTTTCCTAAAGCCTCTGTAGTGAAGCAGCAGAAGTTATGCATTTTACCATTTGCCCTAAGGAAAAAGATGAACATAAAAGTGAAATTATTCCAAATTTCTAATAAAATGAAATTCAGGCCCTTGGACCATTTCCATTTTTAATAGCTGAGATATTTAAGAGTTAGGTCTTTAAGTATGGCAGCCACAGACTCCATTATTTATTAGGTATTACTCAAAATTCATGGAGACATTTTAAATTTAAGGGGCCTCAAAATTAGGGGTGAACCGGCACTCTATCCATGCTGCACCTCTGCTTCAGTATTCCACAGACGTCCAAGCAGTGACATACCAGATGTTAGCTGGTGCCAGCTGTTTGAAGACCTTTCCAGGCCTTATGAAGGGTGAGAGACGAAAAGAGTGACAAGGAGACAGAGAAGGGGAGAGAAAGAAAGATGACTTTTGGCATCTCCTTTTGCCTCCCTTGACTCTGTTGCTGGCTGTGTTGCTTTTCCACTGTGTTTTAGTGTTTTTCCTCCGTGCACTACAAGCTGAACTTCCCAGAAATGAGACAGAGGCAGACCAGCAGGAGAGCTTAAATACCTCACACTAGAGTGAAAGCACACACGGCTTGTTTCGTGTGCTTTAAAATTTTGATTAGCAGCAGGGTATTGCATGTATTTTGATCTTATTGCTTAAGTGAAATTCTTCTTATCAAGGGTTTCTTGAGTTCAGAATATAGCAAGTACGAAATTAGTGGGAATGCATTTTAAGTCAAGCCGATAGCTCATCAATGCGACTTGTGGAAAATACTCTGAAAAATACTGAAATTATTTAGGCCATCTTCCACTTCAGCCTCTTTCACAGCTCATACAGTGGTGCTGACATTCAGAAGGCTCTGAATTCACCTGGACCTTACTGACAGCCTGTCAGTACTGGGCTGAAGAAAAACTAACTAGTGTGAGTGAGATGGTGTATAAGCTTTACAGTCTTTCCATCAAACCATGTTTGTGCTCCAGTCTTCCAGGGAAGTGATGTTCACATTATACCCATATTGCAGTCTTACAAAGCCAAGTGTGGAAGCAAAATTCTGAAATTAATTAATACAAAAAGAAAAATTACAACCAAAAAGGCAAAAGAGATATGAAGCACAGGAATACAAACAAACAGACTCTTGAAACACAAGATTGTTTGCCAACAGGGGACCTCCCACAGTGGCTGATATTGTTGATTTCATCTTAGAAAACAGCAATTTTATGGTGCTTTACAGCTTTTTGGCACCAGCACCACTCTTTCTTGGTAGAAAGGCATTGAACCGGTTCTAGATTAGGCATCGGCACAATGCTTAAGTTGGAAAAGAGCTATTATAACCTGCATGCAGGACTTAATGCTTCTAGGGTAAGTCTGTAAGAAATGGGAAGCAACTAGCTCTACCTAAAGTTAAACATTTTGTTTGTTCAGTCCTTACGCATAGAATGGTTTAGAAAGTTTCTACAGGACCTTTAGGTGATTACTGTGGTTGTTCCAGAGATTCTGAGAGCCTTCCACGGCACCCACACTGGAAAGGTTCTTGCTGTTCTATGTGTTCCTCTGGGTACCTGGAAAGATCTAGGGTTCTCCTTGAGGGCCTTAAAAACAGCCCAAATGCCTTAAGATTTAAGGTTAAGGTTTTAGTGGTCACTGGAAATTTTGAAAAGTCTATCAGAATTGGTGCCCTTTATGAAGAGGTGTTTAAGGGTCATTTAATTGGCTTACTGGCAACAGTAATGCAACAGTGGAAACCAGGTAGTGATTAATTATGGACATCGATGTCTTCTCTTGTGTCCTATGTCATTATCAAAAAAAGTGTTAAAGAGTTCATTTAGTGAAAAACAGGAGGTTGCAATGGGCTTAGAGAAGCTTCTAGAAGCACTTTATGTGGTTGCTGTGGTTAGTTTGAAGGTACTGGGACCCTCTCCACTTGGCTCTTGTGCTCACAAACAAGAACCTTTGTGTTCCGTGTGTTAACAACATCAATGAGGATGTCCTAGGATCCTCCCAGAGGCCCCTAATAAGAATCAAGCTTTATTGGTCAGTAAAAAATACATTCTAGGCACTTTGTTAGAGGCTCTACTGGTTTGCAAGAATAATCTATGTTGTCCTAAAGGTGGTTTGAGTGGTCCTTTATTTAAAAAGTACTTATTGAGTAAGTTCTGTTGGTCTTATAGAAGCTTTGTGTCAGTACTGGAAAGAGTTTAGGAGTCATTTGGGTGGTTTACTGCAGATTTTAAACCAAGGTTTAACATGGTATTCTCAACTGACATCATCACAGTGAAGCAATATAGTTTGAAAGAATGACATTCATTTCCTCACCAGATTTGGAGATCTTTTTCAATATGTAACAAACAACGATAAAGCGATTTAGGAAGTTCATAGTAAAAAATTCCTTAGTGCGCTGCCACCACCAGTCCATCAGTCCAGTCCAGTACTTCATCCATCCAAAAGAATGTGTTAGACTGGATTAAGCACAGGAACCTTTAAATAAACAGAGGTTCTGGAATCCTCTTATGGTTTTATTGTTGTTTTATGTCCCACTTAGTAGGTCTAAGTAGTCACTGAAAAGACTTTAAGATTCTGTAAGGGGATCTAGTGGTCATTGGGGAGAGTCTCTGTGATGCTTAAGACACCTTGAGTGGTCTTTTGGGAAGAAGTACTTTTTAAGGAGATCCAACAGATCTTATAGGAGGTTGTTGTTGGGCCTGAAGAGAGTTTAGGGCACATTTGGTTAGTTTACTGTAACTTTTGAACATATTTCTGATGGCATTCTTAACTGTCGTCATCAGAGTGAAGGTATATGGTTTGAAAGACTGATGCAGTTGATTTGGAGAAACTTTTAGAATATGTGACAAAAGAAATGAAGCAGTCCGTGACAGAACAGCACTCACTGATGATAAACATGGTGGTTTTTCCTTTCTTAGATTTAGTATATATTATGTTAACCTGAGGCCTGTCTTTCTTGTCAGATATGGCTCTCTATTTTTCTCTCTGCTATTTTCCCTCAGCAGTCATCTGTCACTGTGAACTGTGGTTACATAAGCTTGTATTCACCAAGATACACACACACACACACTCACAGTTTTCACAGCGTTCCCTCTTGACCACCAGGATCTGCTGGTGAAGCGACCTGCGGAGGCAGAGAACTCACTCCTTCAGATAGATTCTTCCGGCAGAGCTCTGGCCCTTCCACAGCTGACTCCATCATTCAGTCCCAGGTGCCCTTGTCTGGCTCCATGGGGCTGGGTGACATCATCGTCACCCTCCCCTCTTCCCCTTCTGTCTCTAATGGAGGCGTGGAGCTGGTGAAGGGGCCTTGTGAATAATTTAGGAGCTCTGGTGCACTTTATAACCTGGCCTGCAAGGCTAGTCGGGACATTCACCCTAAGTGCATTAGTATAATAGTCCAGCAGGAAACTAGCCGTTATTGACTAATATAATCAATAACTGTGCCTCCGCGTCTTTTTGAGTCTCTGGGGGTTCCTGTCAGTGCAGGCTGATGGGCCAAACTACCAGAAAACACAACAGAAGGGCAAAAAGAGTAACATCGCATAATCACGTTTTGCGGAAATTTCAATAATTTGTTTAAATAATGAGCAGATGTTGTCTGGAAACAAACAGCTAATGAATAAACTCATTTATCTGTATTCATTCAGTGTCATTTCTGGACACTGCTGATTGAAGAGCCATCCATAACAGCCAGAAAGCCAATTACCCCACAGCAGGCCAGAAAAAAAAAAGCCTGAGATGCTGTATACTGTGTTTCCGGGGCAACCAGTTTCAATAAACAAAGAGCCTCACAATCAGGTAAATTCTGTTATTTTAGAGAGGCACATGGCAAATAGCATGATTATTCAAGACACAGTGAGGGGACTTGAAATCAGGGGGTGAACACTGAGGAAACAAAATGGCTCCATTTTAATTTACCAAAGTGATGAGTGACCATGGTGTTGCTAACACTACACACATAAATAACCCACGAAATGAACACGTTTACACTCAGCCACACAGAACTAACTTCTTTTTATTCTGTGTTAACATGATATTATTATTCATGCATTTTTAGTTTGTTTTCTAACAACAAAGATATTAACACTTTAATTTTGACAAAGATTTACCTTCTGTGATCTTTGAGAAACCTCAGCTACTGCTTTTTAAAGGTATATATTTCCAGAATAAGCTGCATTCTCCAAGGTTAAAAAATGAAGCGTGACGTGTCAAAGGCTGCAGTTCCTCTAGTGGCCACTTGAGGCTGACACCAAAAGAGAGTCAATATTGAGTCCCATGATAAAATTCACAGCTTTACAGCAGAATAAACATGTTTACAGCCTGCTACAAAAAATGATTTTGGTCTCTTAAGCTATTTTTGTGATAATTGTAGGGGAGGTTCACTCATTTAAATAGTTTTAACCCTTCAAATTATGTACTATTTCCTGGGGTGAATAGGACTATATTGTTTCTCAAGCACTACTTCAGGTGGGAATCATGGAAAAGGGTTATAAAATATTATGTGGCGGTGTGTTCCATCTGTGCTCACAGTAAGAGTAACACTCAATGCCCTGCGGGGTTACTGCAACCTCTTACCTACACCTCATCGCCCTTGGTCCCACATTGCACTAGACCAGTGGTTCCAAAACTTTTTTTGCTGGGCCCCCCTTTGTTTTACAAGAAAAATATCCCCCCCCCTCCCCTCGCGCGCGCGCACGCACACACGCGTGCACAAACACATCCTCCAACCACACACACCCATATTTTGCTCCATTGCGGTTTATTTCACACCTCAAACATTTAGTAAACAATTAAGCAAATACAAGTAATCTGCAGGTAGTAAGAAAATAAACTACTAACTCTTTAACGCTGCGTCCGCACGTACACGGGTGATTTTGAAAACGCAGCTGTTTCGTCCACACGTAAACGGCGTTTGGAATCACCGAAAACTGAGATTTTTTAAAACTCCTTTTTTGTGTTTATGTGTGGACGAGGAATACAGAGTTCATCACGCAACGTTAAAGGTATGTGCCTTTTTCCACGTCACGCTGTGCGCCACGTTATTGTTTACATGAGATGAATTGCAGAATGGCAGATAGAGACAAAATACTGTTTATCTGACTATCTGCAGGTTTTACAGGCTTACATATACACACGCAGTTACTGTCCCTCCATTTAGAAAGGCAGAGGCGTCACGGTGTAATTATTTTACGTGTAGTTGTTCTTTTCCTGTGTAATAATATTCAACATTGCTATCAATACATTTTTCAAAAAATGCCTCTCTGTGCAAAATGGGTTTAAAAACATAAACAACTGTGGGATACTGTTTGTCCGGGATTTAGACAGGGGGAACAAATCGTGGCAGGATCAGCCTGATATTATTTGTATCCCACTGTAACTTTACTGTATAAAGAGCTAACATCTCCAAAATGTCAGGAGTAGTTAGTCATTATGAGAAGTGTTTGTGAACTAAAGATCAAGAATGTGGGATCCTGTTTGTCCGTGATTTGAACAGCCCAGCGCGTGCTCCCGACGCAGGGAAAACTAATTCTGCAGAGACCTACCTCGGTACTTGTGCAGGTGAAACCAAAGGGCAGACATGCTTCACCATATTTTCTAGTCTTTGGCTTAGAATGAAGTTGGTTTGGAAACATATTCAGCGATGCTTCATCTCCTGCTTTGCGTTTGTGTGGGTGCCCCGTGCTAGCGTTGTTTTTTTGTTTTTTTTTCCCTTTTCATGCCGCGCCCCCCCTGCAATGGCTCTGCGCCCCCCCTAGGGGGCGGGCCCCACACTTTGGGAAGGTCTGCACTAGACCATGATTACGGGTCTACCCACCTCCAGTGGCAAGACAGTCATAATCATCATAGTAGATTTTAGGTTTTCCAAGGCTGCTCACTTCATCACTCTCAAGAAATTTCCCTATTAACCAGGGCTCCCAGTTCATCTCCCAGGTATGAAGGACTTTTGTGCTGCACTGAGAGCCAAGGTATGTCTCAGCTCAGGTTTTCATCGTCAAACCAGTAATCAATCAGACAGAGTAAATCAGGAACTAGAGACAGCTCTCCGCTGTGTAACCTCCCCAAACCCCTCCTCCTGCTCCTCAAAACTGGCAAAGGTGGAATAAGCACATAACTCTCACCGACTCTGCTACTGGTTTTTCACCCTTCAAAGCTTCTCCAGGGTACCAGACTCCACTTTTCCCCTCCATAGAAGCCGACATCGCCGTGCCATCAGTACTGCAGCACCTATAGTGGAGCAGGCAGCTGTACACCCAGACCAGGGAGGCACTCCTCAAGATGGTTGAGAGAAACCAGCATCATGTTGATCACCATCGGTCTTACGCCTCCCTGCTACGAGCCCGGACACAAGGTATGGCTCTCAGCTAAAGACATTCCCTTGAGGTCCCTTGACATGCAAGCCTGCACCACACATTATTACTCCTAGTGAAATTGATTCCATCATTAACCCTTCTCCAGTTAAACTCAAGTTGCCTCTATCTCTATGCATCCAAACCACGTTTCATGTCTCCCAAATCAAGGCCAGTCTGTTGTACCGGGGTGTACCCTGCTTCTCGCCCTGTGGTAGCTGGGATAGACCCCCCACCCCCCATCCTGAATTGGATAAGCGGAAGAGGATGGATGGATGGCTGGCTGGCTGGCTGGCTGGCTGGCTGGCTGGCTGGCTGGCTGGCTGGCTGGATGGATGGATGGATGGATGGATGGATGGATGGATGTCTAGCAGGCATTAGTATTAGGCCTATAGGTCTGGGTCTCTCATCTAGATGTAGTCACGTTCTGCTAAAAAGCTAGCCTCATGATCCACAAACCAGCAGGTCAGGATTTGTGTTATGCACAACCTTTGGAGTGCAGGTCTACTGTGGCCCCTTAAGTTACAGTCTACTGACATAATTTTACATCGAAAAGTAAACTTAGATCTTACATTTTAGTAATAATAGACTTAAACATCCACACTGGCATTTGTAGCTTAATTCAAGTGACTGATGGAGATATACTCTGGTGATTTTTCAGCAGATTGGCCTATCGAAGTCAGACTTTGGGAAATAAAACTTATGTCTTTTTGGAAGTAAAAGGCAGTCATTCATGAGCTTGTGCAACTAGTTTCAAAGCATGATCTCAGCTGAATATTGTAAAATAAATGGAAAAATATCGATGGGATTCTGCACTCACAGTCACCCTGTCCCAGAGTAAAAGTCACTCTTGCTTTGTACATTATGCTATTTAAAAGAGGAATTCTTTGCACTTTTGTGAGATTTCCCCACTTAACCATCTCTATGGTTTACAGAGAATGATCCGACAAAGAGAAAATATCTAGTAAGTGGCAGGTTATGTGGGTTTAAATGCCTTGTAGATGCTAGAGGTCACAGGTATTTTTTGCACACTTTGGGCCTCCTAGAGCTTAAACACCACAGCCTACCTGAGTGTTGTTTTGGCCATCTCTTTATGACCACAGTGTTCTCAATCTTCCAATAAACATAGACCAACATTTTTGAGGAATGTTTCCAGCACCCTGTTGAATCTGTGCCACAAAGGATTAAGGCAGCTCTGAAAGCAACAAGGGGGTCCAATCTGACACTACCAAGTGCCCAGTGACTCTACGTCTGGCTACTGAGCAGAGTATTTTTCTTTTATACAGGTGGTCTTGAGTTTGAGTAATTGCAAGTGTTTAAAGCTACTTGTGACTCCAGTTATGGTGATGTTGGCCCCCCACTGCAGCCCATAAGTCAACAACTAGCAGATTTATTACTAAATAGATTGGCATTAAAAGTTGCACAGTTATGTGATAAATCTCAGTGACTTGGTGATCCTCTGACATTTCCTCTGGCACCATATGCTGACATTTATGTTCCAGAGTGAAATGTAGCCAACTAAAAGTAATATTGTGCAGAAATGTTCACATTTAGAGATCATCTGGGAATTAGCATCAGTTATCAGGTTTGTTTAGAATAAAACTATAAATTTTGGGAAGTGAGATGGCAATTAATTGATCATTATGCACATTTGGATGAGATATGTAAGGGTCTGCTGAAAAAGAACCGCAGATCCATCAGTTTAGCTCTGCTAACTGGGTTGGTATCAGACAGGTGGCATTTTTCTGCATGATCTGGGGCTGACTGATATCATGACAGATTTCATGGCTTTGGGATGTTGTTAGTTCACATTAGAAACACTGGAGGTGCTAAGGTCCAGTAGCGAACAGTATCTGTCAGTCTCCCTGTCACATGTGGACAACAAAGGAGATAGCCAAGTGACCCCAGAGATTGATTTACAACGTGTCAGCAGGAGCAGCTTTGTTTGCCCTTCCCTCTATCTCCTCCCTCGTACACTGTGAGGATTTATCACACATCAGAGCTGACATTAGCCAGGCAGTGTGACTCACCAAAACAGGTCGGATTACAACACACAGTAGATAGCTAGTAGACATCTTTAAAGAGATTCAGTCATACTGAGTGTTTACTTCACTTTAAATTAAGACAATAAACAGCACACTGGCATATTTATATGGAAAAAATCTCACAACATCTATAAATAAGTCTTTTCAGAGTTTTATGGCATACTGTTAAAAATTAAACACGGAAAACCTTAAAACTGCATTACATGGCTCATAAATCAGCCTATGAGTCTTGTCATCATTGAAAGAAACTTAGTAACAAAAACAATAAAAAACAAACAAACAAACAAACCCAATCACATGATCAACACAAGCTTCATGGGCCATGTTCTCATTATTACCGATCTCATTAATCAAAACACAAACACTGGCACAGGTCCCTGAAAGTGAAGCAGGGTGATTTAACCTCTGATAATCACTGTGTATGGCAACATTAACTTAATGGCCCTTTAGGGGTTATTCTCTTGCACAATTATGTTGGGCTAAGTACAGGGGCAAACTTCGGGGCCCCAGTCAGGATGATGAAATCATGATGAAACTCAGTCAAGACGCAATGTACGTGCCAGTGGCAAGATGGTTTGCCTGCTTCTTTTGCTTCTGATAAGCAGAACTCATTAACTGTATCTACAGATGAGGTCCAAATAATTAGTCTCCTATTAAACGCATTTATATATATATATAAATATTTCTGTTAAACAAAGCAAAGAATTTTTAATACAGTCCTGTTTTATTTTGGATGCATACTGTATTTTACTTTGCACATGGAAACAAAGTTATTTCACAAAACCCAAAAAGGCTCAAAATATTTAGCCAGAGGTCCTGCCTAAAGACTTGAAGACATCTAACCGTTGTTTACGAGTGACTCTAAATCTATTAATGCTTATCACCGTCAGATAATAGCTAGTGGTTTGTAGATGGAACAGGCTAATGCAATCTTTTCCTTTCTACATGGATGTCATGTTTTGACTCTAAATTGAGACTGAGCATACCAGGAGCAAATTTAAAAGATTTATTTACAATTTACTGCAGGAACTGAACCAGGAACTCTACGAGAGTGGAGACGGAATGCTAGCTTGGACCAAGGAGAGTAAGGAAGAATCTCTAAACTACTCTAAGCAGATCTTGTTATCACACTTGACGTATTCCAGAACAAAACTTTGGCTGGCAAGCACAACTCGCTGCAGAGGAGACCGTAAAGGGGCAATCAGATTTCTTTGGTTGGTGAGAGGCTGAGAATTAAAAGGCAGACAAAAACTCTGAGTTAGCAAGATAGGAAAACATTCACAGAGGAAGAAAAAAACATGATCACCACGATGGCAAAAGAACTAGCACCGTCCAGCCCTTACATATCCACGGGTACACTGGTAACTTGGAGAGAGAACAAAAGAGAAAAAAACACAGTACAAAAACCCCAAACCTGCCCGGACCGTGCCAGTTTACCTGTATGCAGCCAAAGCCCGCTCAAACACAATTCGTCAAAAGAACTCGGACTATAAGTGCAATGCAAAAACGGAAATAAGAAACTTCCTACACCAAAAATCTAATTCCTTGGATTCACATTCTGTATATTTGTGTGTAGAAGACATATAGAGATTGCCTGCCTTCTGGTTTCTTCCTGTGAGAAAATACAAGTTTACTCTTGTTTTAAAATCACTGGACAAACCCATTAATCCCTAAACCTATGTAGTGAACACCAGTAAAAAAATAACTGGGGAAGGCAAATAATCGAGTCCTCGCCTTGCTGCTACTACACTGTTCTGCGTTGGCTCAGGGGTTGTTCCTCAGTGGCCAAAAACAATCTCTGAGAGCTGAAACAAGATAACTTGTTTTGTCTCCACAAAACAAAATTACTTGCCAAAACATGCATGTAATAAAGTTCTGCCTTTCTGCAGTAGCTTTAACGCTTCATTTCTTGATTTTAACCAGATTTTTTAAAGTGGGGTTTAATTTTCTCCAGAATAAAATGTACTATTATTTATGAAATGACCAGAAATAACAGGAAAATGCAGGCTTCTGTTATGTAAGACTCAACAGATGAATTCCCCTAACCATGAGCAGACCAGTCGTGGTTATGGCTCTTTTTTTAAAGCATGTAAAACCCAGATGAAGGGTATTTTTTGGTTTATTACAACTTGATTTCTTTGCTCATGCATGTTCTGGATGTTTTAGTTATACTCCATGGAATTAAAGCTTTATCTGGTTTATTTCTTCGCTCTCTTTTAAATAAATATAAGCTATGAAATGTCATTCTGCTCTCCATCCAAAGACCTATCACAGTGCATTGACCATGGAAGGAAAAGGCATCTGCAGTTCAACAAACATTCAGCTCTTTGACTGTGAGGATAAGGTGACTTCCTGCTCGGCATTCAGACCGTACAAGCAGAGCTTAAAGTGATCTGGAGAAAATCCTTTTCACACCTGGCTCGTACACACCGCTGTTCAGGCCACAATGGGAGCCTTTGTTTCCTCGGTTTGACTTTAAAACGCCAAAGGTCGATAAAGTTCAGGAAGCACGTGATTTTTATTTGAAAATCTATAAATTGTGAAAATGAATGCCCCCTGTGTTTATTTGTGCTTCACTCCACTTTCAGTTCCAGAGACCTCATTCAGCACACCAGTTGCCAACCTATTAGCACCCCACAGAAACCCTAACAGTGCTGCCACAGGCCGGTTGTTTGTTTGACTTTGCCATTACTGAACTGAGGCGCACAGACTTGGTGGATGAGAGGAGAGAATAAGCACTGACTCACTTTGAAGGGTGCACTTGTTAAAACTCTGCCCATCTCGGGCGATGTTTAGACTGGAAGTTTGGGGGCAATTTCCAAACTTTTTACTCTCTTCTTGGATGATCTGCTTGTGGGTGAAATCTGTATTGCTGAAATTTTGAGCGGTCTGATGCCGCCAAGCTTCACATTCTTTCTGGACCTCAATGCTGACTTGCAGATTCGTTTAATGGGGCGAGCTTGAATAAACATGGGAAAGGACAGACACGTTTGGGCTTTAAGGATACAGAAATCTGCACAAATGCATAAACATCTTTAAAAAGGTGTGTTAAATATCACTGGAGATCTAATTCCATCAATTTGGTACACTTTCACAGTGCAGTAATATGAATGCTGGTTTTCCTCAACAATAAATGTATTATATTTTTGGTTTACACAATTTTTCATGATCCATTATCCAACTCCATTAAAAATCAAGCTCATCAATCAGCCTTGTTTTCAATAGTTGTCACTGGAACAAAAGAAACACCAAAACACATCACCAAATCTACTTAGTGTGAGTAAAAGTCATTAGAGTTAGTGGGTAGTGTCCAAAACTGCCAGAGCGCATCTTTTAAGAGGACGCAATCATCCTTATTATATCTGATCACCAGTTTACTAAAGTTCCAGTCTAAAATCAGTATCAGAAGGTTTTGTAAAGTAATATAACCAAAATCAATCAAATGTCAGTCCTGTTGATAGGAGTCAAGATGTTTCACTAATTAAGTCAGCTTTGATCTGCAGGTCATTTGGATTCGCACTACAGAGACCTACATCAGGTCTGATGGTTTTAGTCATCTGTTGGGCCAAATGTTCTTCCAGGTGTTACAATAAAGTTTAATACCTGGAAGAACATGTTGTTGTCCATACTGTGATTGTATCATGACAAGGCTTTAAAAAAAAAAGCATTGTCTCAATGCTGTGACTGTCAAACCTGAGATTAATCAGTAAAGTATATCTTTAAGAGATACTAGAGCTACTAGAATCCAAGGGATCTAGGGGATAATCAGTTTTCCTACCTTTGTTCTACCTCTGTATTTTGCAGCGAAGGGTAGGGTGTCCCCTATTTCACGGCTCGAGGGTTAGCAGTCATCTAGACCTAGATGGATATTTTGTGACCATCTAATGTGTCAAACAAGTGGCAGTCGTATTTTTGTGTTGTATCAGTTTGAACCATAGGATGGTACATCATAAGTAATTCTTATTTATACTGGTGGCCTGGAAAAAGCAGGCTTTCTTCAGGAAATCAAGGTAAGTTACAAAAACAGCCAAACACATTGAAAAACTGGTAAACTGCTACCCCCTGGTGGTGGAAGATTTTGTTAAATTGTGCAGTAGGTAATTACAAAAAGTACCTTTAAACCAAAAACATTTTGATAGCCAGAGAAGAGAAGATCAGAGTGATGACACGTTTCTATAGTTTTTGGTAAAAAAAAATGGATTTTAGGGTTATTTGCAAGCATGGTGTTCCAGTGTGCCAGTGGCTGAATTGCC
This sequence comes from Pelmatolapia mariae, assembly GCF_036321145.2. NCBI lineage: Eukaryota > Metazoa > Chordata > Actinopteri > Cichliformes > Cichlidae > Pelmatolapia > Pelmatolapia mariae. The sequence continues at coordinate 34,812,401 of NC_086233.1, forward strand.
TCGAAGACAAGAGCTATCATATTCAACTTTCCATCGTAATAATGTCACACAGCAAAATATCGCTGAAAAATGCCAAATACTGTTCCAGGCAGCTGCAAGTGTAGGGCTTAGAGCCCTGCACAGGAGGAATCTGTCCCGTAAACTGATATGGCTGTCCAGTTGTGACCTCAGCCTTAAAATATGAATGCTCAGTTTGATCTGCGGGTTTAAAAGGCGGGCTTTTTCAGGATAACTGAGACTAATTATCATGTGTCTCTGTGGAAAACAGAGGCTACAGGGCTAGATGGATGGAGGGGGTGTGCTCTTAAGGTGTCAGGATTACAGCCTGTATGTCATTATGTCAGGAAACAGATGTACATCTTGGGTTCTCAGATCAGTTAAGGGTTTTTTTTTCCTTGTACCTTAAAGGACCTTAATCTTCATATTTTACTTTTTGAACTCTGCGCATGAACTACAATAAAACCAATTTCCCAAAATGTGTAATATGGTTTTTCCCCTTTGAACAGCAGATGATTTCTGGTCTTGCTGCCTGTATTGCGACAGATGTAGTCAAGCTGTTATCCAGCAGGCCTTTAGCAGTGATGGCCTTATGATCCTGATGATGTACAGAGTGCCTTACGTCATACAGATGGCAGATGATCTTTGGACATCTCCCTGAGGATAAGAGGATGAATGGACTGATGAAGCAGGGGGTGTTCCCCAGGGTTTCAGCTGTGAATGGGTTTCTGTGATAATAGCTCCCACTCTGTCCTGTCCATTAGCTTTAACTACATGTGGCCTGATGTTATGCAATTACTGTGAGGAGTCCTCAAATTTGCACCTTACATGAGATCTTCCGGCTTCTTAGGAAGGAAGTCTGTAATGCTGATACACAACAATTTCCTGGACAGGGAAGAGTTCTGTAATTTACCGTTATTTAAAGTACAATAGTGTCATTAAGGTCCACATCTCTTTTTCAAAAGAGACTTGTGCAAAAAACACCGTCTCTCATTTCAATCCAGACCGAATTTACAGACAGCATAAAAATAGATAAACATAACATTTTATAATGTTTTAATGAAATCAGAGGAAGTATATTTGTCATTCATTCCATTTGTAGACAGCGGAGGATTTAAACTCACTTTTCTCCAATCTCAGTGTGAATGACAGGCACAGCTAATGTTATTAATATCCTGTGACCTGATATTGTAACTACTATATTTAAATGTAAAAGGGGAGCAGAGATAATTGGGCCATTTTCAAAGAAGAACCTTATAAATAAACATCATGCAGAGATGCTCTCTTCTGTTTCTTAAGGAGGACCATCCACATTAAATCACATTCAACAAAATACAATACAATGAAACAAATTTTCAAAGAAGACAAAATAAAGCTCAATTAATGGTAAAATAAAGTACAATAACTAAAATATAGTTATAAAGTCAAAAAAGATACAAGTAAAAACTTGCATGCAAACAATCAAGAAAACTTACTTTACATAAAATGGAAGAGCTGAGTAAAATATAACAAAATTAGCTCAAATAGCTCAATTTAAATTAAAGCAAAAACAAAAAACAGAAACAATGAATAAGTTACGTAATTAAAAAGATACAGCTGTGAGTTAGGAATGAACTCAAACCTGAATAAAAAACAATATATTGTGATGCCACACAATTAAGAGGCTTTGAAGTGGAGGGAAAACCCTAACGACAGGCAGCCAACATCCAAACATGGCTTTAAATGTCCCTCAAGAAACCTGGAAAACTGTTCCTGAAGACTACTTGAAGAATTTAACTTAAAAACTTAACATAGAACTCCATTTTTGCCTTATATACTATTTTTACATGTGTGCTTGCAGATGTTTCGTTAAATCACTATACATATTATCCATTTACATCTTAAATAATTCACATAAACTATCTTATACTGGCCCTTCATGCAACATCTATCTGAAAGAAGGCCATATCTTTCTGCTTTAAGCCAACTTCCTTCTGACTGGCTACTCCTTGCAAACAAATTTTGGACAGCACACAAGTAGAGCTTGTGTCAAGAAGTAAGAGTAGAAAAAAAATGAAAAGCATTGAAAACAGTCTGTAGTCTGAGCTTTTGGCTCACAATGATCACATGTACACACAGAACGTATGAAAGAGACCTCGCTATCATAGGAAACTATGTCACCTTTCCGCTGTCTTTACCTTTGTGTTTTGAATTCAGGTGTGATCACTGAGGGGTGGATCTGAACTGTGCAACTGCACTCAAATTAGCTAGTGACTTGTGAATAATTTCCAAATTGGACTCAGTAAGACTGCAGATTAATGACTGAGCCCATGAAGTCATCGATTAAGTGTTTGCTGAGGTCAAAAAGCTATGGAGCCTTGGGGTCACTGGAAGGCTGTGTGCCACCTTCTGGCCGTTAAAAAGAATGCACTTTTACAGCACTTTAAAGTTTAAACTCAGTGTTTGCATAAGTAAAAGGGCCCTAGTTCAGTTTCAGCTAACGACTGGCATCTTCATTGTCCATTAGCTTTGACATCCAAAATAAACTGACTTGGTTCTTTATCCAGATGTTTGAAACTAGTTAAAATCTTGGGTGCTTTACAGTGAAAAAGCTGTGAAAGGTACCACTCACCAGTGGAGAACCATCACTAAATTAAAGCTGGTTCTCTCTCTAGGACTTAGAAGTTACCCCTTTGGCTCCTCCTGGCTAGACTATTCTAACTCTGTATAAGTTTGTCCAGTTCTGCTCTTGACTGCAGATGGTTTGAGATGCAGAGTTGCTAGCTGTGAACCCAGATTTATTAGAATTTGGCCTTTTTGTCAAAAGCGCAACCACACTCTGGACTAGTCTCGCTCACTCATCCATCCGCTTATCCTTTTCAGGGTCGGGGGTTACTGGAGCCTATCCCAGCTGTCTTAGGACGAGGCCGGGGTACACCCTGGACAGGTCGCCAGTCTGTTGCAGGGCTAACACATTCCACCCTGAGCACGCTTGATGTCTGATCTCAGAAGCAAAGCAGGGTTGGGCTTGGTGTATCGTCCCATGTAGTCAAGTCTGAAGGCCCTTGTGTTTTGTTTCCCCTCGTTAGAGACAACTCCAGGGCTTTCTAGAGACTGTGCACCTTCAACTGGAGAGCACTTCAGGTCACCCCTAGTTGGAAAGGCACTTGATTGAGCCAACTTAGAGACCCAATGCTCATGCACTGCCTCCAAAATTATATGCATAACCTGTAAAGAAAGACTGGGTGATAAAAGATGTCGGCTACCAGTCAAAGTGCCTGTTTTAGCCTCCAATCTAAGGACAGCCCTGAAATGTTAGCCCTTGGCCCTAAAGCAAAATAAGACTCTCAGAAAGTGACCTAACGTGAACTGAAAGTCCCAGAGTTTTGCTTTAAGTTTCCCTGAAGTCACAAAAGCCATCATGATGAAGGGACACTTCACATCAAGAGCTGTTTTGATACAAGCTGCACTGCCCTGGGCTCATTCACCAAATATTAACATTGCTCTAAACTGAAGCACAGCAGGGCAAAGTCAACATTTCTCAATGTGGGCACTTTGACAACCTCACTTGCACTTTAGCTTTAAGATGCTTGAACAGTCTCACAGCAGCCTCTAGTGGAGATCAAAAGGAACAACAAGGCAAGCAGCTTTCTGGTTAAAGCCATTTAATAAATCCTTTAAGAACAAGATAGTAAGAATGCAAAAACCAAACTGATTTAAAAAGCATTGCTGTACATTTCACACCAACACATCCACTGAAAAATTTAAAAGTCACATTGCTGACCATATAAGTCACACCACAAGTTTTAGATTAAACACCTCAGCAGCAGTTTAGAGAGGTGCATTAGACTTAAAGGTGTAGGGTCATAGAGGTCTTCAGGCCTAATAAGATTAGTGCATGAGTACTTGTGAATAAGTGAAACAAAAATGGTTGCCTTGCACTAGTCTGAACATGTAGCCCAGCTGTCAATCTTAGAAGAATGAACTGCCATTTTGTTGCTCAGGTCAAACTTAACTTGTGGCGTGCTTTGGGCAGGCTGTAAAAATACACACCCTCAGTCTTTAAAATTTAAAAAACCAAACAAAAAACCAAACTAGTGACATCCTTGGTGTGCGGATCCTTGGTCAGGTTAAAAAGTTAAGTTACATCTGTACAAATCAGCACATGGTGCCAAGGACATCGATCTCCTCACTGTGTGACCCGCTTTGCCAGGTCCTTAACCACTGATGATTTGAGCTGCGAAAAGTTGGCAATCCTCATCTGCTTTGAGGTGGAGTATTTGCCTTTGATGGCCTGCAGAAGACACCAGTGTAGTTAGGTCTTGTCAAGTTTAACATTAGTTTAAATTTGAAGACTTATCCTGATTGGATGAGAAGCTTACCATGTGCTTGGTCAGCCCATTATTCACTTTGACAACGTTCTTGGCGATGTGTGCCATAACAGGAATCAAACTCTCTGCTGTGTAGTCCATGTAGTGCTGCAGCGTCACATCCTGGAAAGACAATTTAAAGGCATCTGTGCAGGATTTGCTAATCAAAATGTGCATGAGTCACATTATGTATACTTTGATCCTTGTGGTGAAATTCCTCTGCATTTAACACATTCACTCAGTGAATCAGGTATAGGGGTTAGTTTGAATTTACTGATCTAGATGTACAAACTTATTTGACAATTCCTTCACATAAAGCAAAGCCTTTTGATATTGAAACTCATCCAAGGAGTCCTTTTACAAATATGAAAAATTCCCATGACAGTTCATAAAACCTATGTTGCAATATTGCAATCATGTCAGCCACTTGTGTATGTTCTGCATAGATTCAGCTCTAAAGTCTGGGATAAGCAAAGGCCAGACAAGCTTCTGTTGCACCTGTATTATTCAACTTGCCAGGAAGTGCTACAAGTTAACAATGCCACTGCAGCTTTATGGCAGCCATTTGTTGCACTCAATTATGGATTAACACTCTTGACATGCTTCATAGGTCCTTTCTTATGAAGAAAAAAAAAAAGGAAAAGACTTATACTTCAGACCTAGTTTTTACCACTATGAACTTTTAGCAAGGACAACTTTAATTTCTTACAGACACACTAAAACTCTTGAGACCCTTCAGATGCACTTACCCATTCTCCAGCATCCAATATTTTGAGGGTGAGTGCCAAAGCAGCACTTGCCACCATTGAAGGTGGCAAATGGACCATCTCGTAGTCAACCATTGTGAGCTCCAGGAGATACTTTGCCAGAGTGTGCTGCTCAGCAGTTACCTGTGAAGAGATGCACGAGGAATAAGTTGCTGCACGAACACTTACTGTCACCCATCAGCACTTCCTGTGACACAAGATATGCTGCAAACCTCATAAATTTTGGAGGCCCTTCTGAGGAACTGCAGGGGGAGAGGACGGCCCAGTTGGAACTTCAGCACCCGCAGAATGGTCATCTCCATGTCTCTGATTTGGGCTGTGGTGTAGGCCTTGTCTGTGACGTAGGCAAAGTCTGAGATCTCTGGGGGATACATCTCCTCATACTTTGAAGCAAGGAACATGGCAGTCACTCCAACAAGCTGCAGCTGCTTCTTGGGGACTGGATTGTCCTGTTGGGAGGTATAGTTGCTGTTAGTGAGATGAAAACCATGAAAGGTGGAACGGTGTCGTGCAGGACTAACAGCATTTGTTAGGAGAACCAGGAGTCACTCACCTGAAGAAAGCGGTCAATGATGCCCACGGTCATGTACATAGTTTCCTGCAGCAGACGAAACTTCAGATTTACTTGCACGAGCCAGTCAATGAGAATGGCTCTCATGTTGCCCGTCACCTCCTGACCCTGCAGATAGTTCTGTCTGACGTTCTGTTCAACCTGAGCAAACAACAAATGGTTACAGTGGTCTGTGGGGAAAGTAGCTCAATAGTCCCACTTTAAATTCCTTTATTTTAAGTTGCTTGCCTCAAGCTGGCGGAGATACTTGTAGATGTCCTTCACATATTCACTGCAGAGCATGGGGTTGTCATAGTCATCTGCGTCGACGTCTCTGATAGCAGTGTGCAGAATGACATCTGAAAATGCTTGGCATAGGTCTGCAGGCTCACAGCCAGAGGTCTCCATTGGTGTGGGAGAGGCTGGCTCAGGTGGGGCTTGCACCTCTGGCTCAGGTTTAACAGGAATGACATCTTTTTGCTTGGTCTGTTCAGCCTTTTCAGCTCTGGTTGTAACTTTAGTCTTCTTGAGGGCTTCAGTCTTTACAGTCTAAGGGAAAAGCAGGTTAAAGCCAGAAAACTTAGTCTGGGAAGACACCTTAATATAATATTAAAAAAAAACCTTAACATAGGACCAATTTAGTGTTAACTTTCAAAGAGATCACTTCCCAGCATGATTTTAAGCCTCATTTAGACAATCTCATCTTAAGCCCCAGCTCCTCTTCCGTCTAGAGCTTTCAGTCTTGCCAGACAAATTACAACCAATTAAGTGTCCCCCCCCCCCCCTGCATTCTTAATTGGAAACTCACAGCAGGAAGCATGCTAACTCACTCCTGTAGGTATGCTATGCTGCCATTTTAATGTAGCCCAAAAGAGGGCAACACGCAAGTGAGTTCTCTTGTTATCAATGCCCCCATTTAAGCAGCAGTCCTGCAGCCACCTCAGGTGCTCCCTAAGGTTAAAATAAAAACTTGACAATCACCTAGACACTGAATTTTAGTCTAAACAGCACTTAAACCTACATCACCAAGTTAAGTCAGTTTCAGTCAGTCTTCTGAGCACATTGTACTCTCAGGGGTTTTCCTGTTCTGTTTGAGATAAGGTATTTTTAAATTAGAGAATCTAAACCCGGAAAATGTGTAAGCTTCTTTTAGAAGAAGAGGCTAAATGCTGACTAATAACTGGTTCCATGTGTAGTCAAGCCACAGTGTGCCTGGGAGGCCCCCCCCCCCAAAAAAAAAAAAAAAAAAAAAAAAAAAAAAAAAAAAAAAAAAAAAAAACACCCCACACCCAACAAGCTTAAAAGAACACCTTCATACCCTAACAGGACGTTATAATTTTTAAACAAACTTGTAAACCAGTTATACCTTGTCCACCGCTTTGACTCGATTCAGCATTTTGTGCCAGTTGTTGCAAGTGTGGCCCCACTCGGACCATTTTAACCGTTTTGAGAGCAGAGCTGGAAGCCACTGTACCCATATGATTTCACCGCATAATACTATTGTTTTCCATAGATTTAACAGAAAAGCATTTAAAATTCGGGATGAAATGTTTACCTTTTTCTGTGTGTCTTTGTTAACTGCGATGTTTCCAATTTCCCCCAGGGCTGCTCGGGGCTTCTGTGTGGGCCCAGACACAGAGCAGGCCTTCCCACCGAGGTCGACCTTAGTGGAAGCCAAACGATTCTGCAGGAAAGAAAGAAAAAATAATAATAAAAAAAGTCACAATGATTATAACAGTTTGCACGCTTTTATCTTTTAGTTAAAGAGCCTTAAGCGGAAACCCTTACTCTCGACCTGCTCCATGATAAGAAATCCCAAAGCGAGAAACGAAGGCTACAGCTACGTTTTGGGGGTATTAAGCGAAAAAGTCAAAGAAAAAGCTTCTAAGTGCTTCCCCAGATTCAACGATTAAAAAAAAGAGTAACAAACAGAGATGAGAAAGTCTTACCCGGGTCACTCTGAGAGCCATTTCGAAACAAGCGATGCTTCAACAAACAGGCGAATAGTCGTAATGGAGAACGGTATGGCATAGATTCAAGAAACAGCGAGCGAGGTTTAAATCCTCGCTCGCTGGAAGCTGATTCGCTGACCTAAGACTGTTCTGGGCGTCTGATTGGTCGAACGCACCTGTTTGAAATGCGTTCCCCGGACAACTTATGGTCACGTGATTTGTTTTCTTGACGTTCATTTCCTTTTCCTGTTACGTCCTGCTTGTTTTTATACGCCTTTTCTCTAACGCTGCATTTCAAGTAAGTAAATAAATTAATAAGAAATCACTTTAGGAGGGAGAGGGAATCAAATCTAAAAGTGTATTTTATCGTTATACTTTAACTTCTATTGCCTCAAATTCGTTCAGAACACAATTCCTTTCATTTTGAGTATGATAAACTTTCTTTAACATTATATTTTTTAAGCTCTGTTATTTCATTTAATGTAATAAAAGTCAATTTCTGCTATACAGAGCTGCCTTAGTACATGAGACATCTAAGAGTAAAAATGCCTTCTTGAACGATAGAGGCTGTTTTTGCTTTTATTTTTCTTTTATAGCTTCTAAAAGTCTATTTCAGATGTAATTTCTCACATAACTCACGATATAACACTTTACTTTTGTCATCCATTAAATATGCTACAGTATTTATCTCTTTAGATCTCCATGTATCTTTAAATACCTTTGTTCACCAAGTAAAACATATCCACTTAGCAAAAAGTAGATACTCTACTTTTTTGCTTGGATACATAAATGTAAAGTTGACTCTGTCTCCTTGGCAATAAGTAGATGCATTCTACAACCCAAATTACAAAATATCAAAATAAATAAATGTGTAAAATGTAAATAAAAACAGAATGCAATAAGATGTGCATCATAGATATCCATATTATATTTACACCAGAACACAGGAAACGTAAACGTACAATTTTACCAAAAAATAAAGTTCTTTTGAATTTGATGGGAGGAACACGTCTAAAAAAAAAAAAGTTGGGACACCAAAAGGCTGGAAAAACAGCTATGGAAAGATTTTATGTTAATAAAGTTAGTTGTCAACAGGTTAGTAACATGACGGGGTATGAAAAGAGCATTTTAGAGAAGTAGAATTTCAAAGAAGTAAAGATGGGCACAGGTTCACTAATGTGCAGCAAACTGCATTTACAAATTGTGGAGCACTTTCAGACTAAAGTTACTCGTTGTGAAATTGGAAAGGTCATCATCTACAGCGCATACTATAATATGATGAAAAAGCTCAGAGACTCTACAGACTCATGTCTGTGGCACTGGACAAGGCTGTGAATCAATATTGAATAGATGTGATCTTTGGGCCCTCAAGCAGCACCACATAAAAAATAGGCATGATTCTCCCATGGGAATCATTGCATGAACTCATGAACACTTCCAGAAATCAGTGTCTGTAAACACAGTTCACTGTCATCCACAAATTCAGGTTAAAGCCCTATCATGAAAGAAGGGTACAAGTCATCCATATCATGGTAGTCTCAAGTGCTTGAAAAGAAGGCGACTGGGCTTCTTATTGGTCATCCAAGAGGCTTCTTCAGTTCTAAAACAAGTGACATAGAATCCCAGTGGTTTGATCCAGGATGGTTTTTGTTCTCTTGGAGGTCGTCCTTCGGGTTGTTGAGGCGATATCAGTCATGTGAGTTTCCCTAGTGTGAAAAAAGGGATGGACTATTACCATCACTGGTGCCAAGGTGTGAAACTCTGTAAAACATTGTCCCACTATGCTGTCCTGTGAGCTACTGAGGTCATTTGAGGCAAGGTGCCAGTTGAAAACATTAGACCCATTATGAAAAAATACAATAAAGACCCAGGGCTCTTGAGCAGCTGGAATCACAATGGGACCTCACCAAAAGTCCAGTAACCTTATATGTACTTTGCACTCTACTCAAGAAAGAGTGGTAGTGATGGGAAGGCTGCTCCAGTGACGTACTGTGTAGTTTTTGTCACACGCTGGAGAGCCTTCCTGTCCTGAACAATGCAGCCTCCATGCCACACTGTAACTGAGGCAGCGATGACGCTCTTAGCTCTACAACTGTGTAAACGTTTCTGGGTGACATGCCAAATTTCCATCAGCCTTCTAAGAATTTTTCAGAAGCTGCTGAGTGTTGTGAGATCAAGTAAGAGAGAAATTTAAAGGTTTTTACTCTCTATCTCTGCCTCAGTGGTGTAATCATTTCTTTGGTCTCATCTACATTTAGAGAATGATTGTTTCCTGACACCACACCGCCAGTCCTGACACTTCTATGTCACCGCCTCTCCATCAGCGAATAACCCAATGACTGTTGTGTCACATGCAAACTTTATAAGGAGACCACACCGTCATATGTGAAGACGGTGTAAAGGAGAGGCCTCAGCATGCACCCCTGATTGGTTATCATGCTCATGGGTCTATTACCTGATGTGTGGTTTTCCTGAGTGTTTGACTGGAATTTCAGCACTCACAGAAAGTGACTTCCCAGAGATTACTGCAATTAGTGTTGAATTCTGAGCTGTTGCCAATGAACAACATTCTTTACATGCAGCTGTGGTCAGAAGTTCACATGCGCTCATTATGGTCATGAATGTTATGGTAAGTTGCGTCTGTGTTCATGGGAGGGACAGTGGTTACCGCCTCTGGTTGAACACACGTGCAGCAAGCAGCAACCTGTTCCAAAGGATTTTATCAGCAGGCTGTACTTAAGGTGGTGGCTAAGATTCATTGCTGGGTTGTTGATCTCTGCTGTTAGTAAGGCCCTCCCTTGCTAGTGTAGTGTGGTGTCCCCCCCATATTAATTTCATTGTTCTTCCTCTTGTTTAAACCTTCCCTGGAATTTTTTCTACCTCGGAGCACTTGGAGAGACTCCCTGAGCTAAGTGAGTGAGGAGAGTTGGATTGTTTGGAGGCTCCTTTCCCTGGATCCCTGGAGCCCCTTTTCCTCCCATCACTACCCTTATGTATCAACCTGGTGTTTCTGCTGTAAATAAATGCACTAAACTTGAACTCCTGAATGCTGTCATTGAGTCCACTCCATCCAGTGTTCTTGATCACTAACAAGACATACACAGGTTTTACAAGAATGTACAAGACGTACACTGTAGAACCTCTAGGGCCACTTATTAAAATATTTAGTAAGTATATTTGATCTTGCGTGAATTTAAATCTAAAATAAATTCAAACTTGTGAACCCAGTTATTAATTTTTAAACAAAAAGAGTTACACTGTAAAATTAAAAAAGTTAAAATAAGCCATTAAAAGCACAAAATTACCTTGACATTCATGTTCATAATTTGTGTATGTAAACTTCTGACAAAAACTGCTACATGTTCCTCGGTGTGTGAGGGTGTCATCAGTGTACCGGTTCTGTCTGTATGTATATTAGGAAGAGTCCAAAGTGGTCTTTTTAATGTTGGTCAAGACCAGTCTTCTCCCTTGGAAACACTTTACTACTTTAAAATAATCACTACAGCATCACCTGTGGAACTCAATGTAGATGTGTCATGTTTTGTACTGTTTTGTTTTTGTCTGCTCTCATTACTTTTAGTGCCGTGTTGATGTTTTGAAATCTGTTTTTCGACATAGATGTTTGTTTATGTGGGGTAAAGGTATGTTTGTAGAAACCAGGACTGCTCTGTCCTGAAATCTTTAGTGGCTCTTCGCCAACAACCATGCCCTCCAATCAGAGGATCACAATTTCCATGACGTGTACCGGAAGGCAGAGAGGACGCAAACGTAACACGTAAAACTAAACAGATGCCACTACCTCTCCTAGACTGAGGACGTCAGCGGGAGCAACTAACATCACTCCCAGACGGAGAGAGGACCGAAAAGAAACGGGCACAAGCGACGATTAAACCTAGACGGCCCTAGTTAGTCAGCTCCAAGAGAAATCCAGGTGTTTTTGTTAGCCAACAAAACAGCGTTTCTCTGGCACGAAAAGGTAAGATAACACCGAGTAGTTAAACCGCAGTCTGCTGGTTAGTTAGTTACTTAGTAGTTGTTTCGGGAAGTGTCTCAGTCTAGGACTAATTGTAGCTACAAACCGTTTAATAAGCACGTTTTCCAAAACGAGTAACGTCGACGTTGGTGTAAAATTGGCTTACTTAATTAGTGAGGATTAAAGAGTGACTGTCTGGCTGCTTAACACGTGTCCTTAAAAAGTTTTCCAACGGTTAGACTACACGTTAAATAGGTTTAAGAGGCTATATAGCTGCTAAACCTGGCATTAACCTTACAGCTATTTAAAAACCGATCTGTCTCCTTTCTAAAAATCTCCTTTTTTCAACTTAAATCTATCCGCAGCTCGCAGTAGCATCTGAATTTCCTTAGGTTGTGTCTAATTAGCAGCGATGTTTTAACACTTATTTTTAGTGTGTATTTTGTCCCCTTGTTTCTCTTATTTAAGAGTCGTAGAGACTTCTGTTTATAAAATTTGTGGTGACTCTAAACAAACAACAAAAGAGCGAACAAAGCAAACTAGTCACGCTAAGCTTGCTAGCTGCAGGTAGCCTTTAGCATGCTAGCGGGGAGATCAGGAGAGTCGTACTTAGCAAGGAGCATGTTGCCTATTATTTCTAAGTAACCCTTTAAACCACAGCTTTACCTTGAAAAAATACCCACAGTGTTACCAAACACCACGAGGAATAATTATTTGTTAAATGTTTGCTTTAAAGGGGGTTAAAACGCAAACAGCGTGCATTAGCTTGCTAGCATGACTCAGTGGATTTGTAGAAGTAAAACGGCTGTGTGGCCCTGTTTGTGTGCTGTGAAGTAGTTAAAGATGAAGGATATTTGCTCACTTGACTGAGCCCTTTGGGGATATATAAATGCGTGTTTAGCTCTGGGATTAAGGCAGAAGTATGGCTGAGGAGTGACTCGCCTTTTGTCTGGGTGATAAACGTGCTCCAGCTGCTCTTTGTGTTATCCACAGGTGTTGTTATGAATTTTTATGGTTACCCCTTTGCTGGAACATGCAGGTAGAGGAATTTAAACAAAGTGTGTGTGGGCTGTTCTTATGTTTAAGGAGAAACCTTGTCTCTGACGTGGATACAAATTTTAGCCAGGGTTCCAGCTCTGGTTGCAGCACTCCTGAGGTTGTCTATAAATAGATGTGTTCACAGCCTTGGTGTATTGAGGTAACTCGTGAGTGTGTGTGTGTGTATGTCACATTGCACTCCTGTGACAGTGGAAAGCCCTCATGCACATGTCCATGTGAGCCTGGCTGGAAGCGGAGCAATCTGCAGTCACACTGCAATGAGCACACGTGAAGCTGCACATTGCAGTGGTCGGTAACTATCCACAGTTTTGGGGAAGAGGGAAAGACTAGTGTAACTCACCAGGATATGAACTTAGTGATGGGAATTCTTCCCCTTTTGCTTCCACTGTGTATAAACTGTTAACTGTAGACAGTTGATTTCCCCTGAAGCAGGATCTTCACAACTTCCTATAAAAATCTTTGTCATCACAAGGCTGCTGCAGCTGTTTACTAGACTAAACTTGCCTGGCAGGAAGCTGTTCTCAGCTTTGAGGAAGAGAATTTGCATTGCATTGTTATTATACAGTCTGTCTTTTTTTTCTTTTTTCTTCTTTTTTTCTTTTTTTTAAATGAGCATTTTAGTATTTTGTGAATTTAGATTTTTTTTTCTTGAATTCTCTGTAGTTTAGCATTTCATTCTTTTATTTAGCTATTCCCTTAAAAAGTATTATTTAATGTGATATCTAGAGTTTATTAAGGTGTAGCTTTATATTTGAGTTTAGTTTAGTAAACCGGTAGTTACTTTCATTTAAAATTATGTGAGCTTTATTATTTAAAAGTATTTTTCGGCATCTTATAAAGCATTTTTATTTGATTTAGCATTTCATTGTGTTTTACTTGGCACTTTCTTTTGCCTGCCCTTTCATCAATTTTTAACTGAGATCTCTTCTGATTAATTTTGAAGCAAGCTGCTTTCATTTTTGGGTAAGAAGAAGTTACCTAATCATTTTTATTGCATATTCTCTTTTTTGTGTGTTTTATTTAGCGTTTTTTAAAATTCACTTGGGTTTCATTTGGCTTTATTCATGTCTTTGAATTGTTTAAGGTTTCTGATTTAGTTATGCTTATATTTTTATTTTAAATTGATTCATTTTACTGAATAATTTGGAAATGCTTTGTCACGAGCCAGTTGGTCAAGAAAACTTTGATAATGACCAATGTATCAATCATAGCTGCACATTTAACCGGTAAGGATGCAATGCTGCTGATGCCAGCAATGCTGATGTTGGCAACTTTTGGCAAATTCTTACAGTACCTACATGGGCAGTTTAACCTTGCCCATTAGATTGGGCTCAGTTTGTACTGTTGAAGGATTTTCATACTTTCAGGGCGATTACTGTATTTGGACCTCAAACATCTGTAGAAGACAAGAAGACATTGGTGTCCTGCATAAATTTTTTCAACTACATGTTTGTGTGAGCACACACAAATGCCATTTATTGCCACAGACATGATTCATTTGTCAGGAAGACGTGATTTTCTGACAGAGTGACCATTGAAACAGAAATCATTGTGTAGTCTGAGCACTGATTAAAGATGTTTGGGGTTTTTTGTTGTTGTTTTTTGTCCTTCTGCACTCTTTTCAAGCAAAGGTCAAGAATGCTGTTTGGTTTACACACTAAATAAATAACATCTCTAACCAAGACTGTTGACAGTGTGCCTCAACACTGTTATCTGGTTTGTGGCACTTGAGGCTCAGGTCATGTGATTACACCTCAGCAGTTTTATTATTAGAAAATAGTGAGGTGTCCCCTGAAGCTCCAGTGAAAGGGAAGTAAGTCAAGTTTTAATGGGCATTATTTTATTAGATTAAAATCTGAGTGAAGATTTCATGAGTAAATTTCACTAGTATGTCAAGGGGATTTAGTACCAAAAAAATATTCATAGTTGGGGTTTATATCACTATTTGTCATTGTACATTTTCTTTGGGGTTTGATGTAATCTAAAGTTAATAATCACCGTCCACATTAGTTAATGGTTATGCTGTGATTTAAGCCAGCGGTCCCCAACCCCCGGGCCTCGGACCGGTACCGGTCCGTGAGTCGTTTGGTACCGGGCCGCGAGAGTTGAGGCTCAGGTGTGAAATGTATGGTTTTCAGGGTTTTTATCGGTTTTCAGCGTTATTTTGTTATCATTTTTATCGTTAACTCGGTTTTCCTGGGTCTTTTCACGTGTGTTATGAATAAATCTTCTTTTTTCGGTACCGGTACTAGTTTTATTTTGTTGTATTTATCCGCGACACCTTAAAGGCCGGTCCGTGAAAATATTGTCGGGCATAAACCGGTCCGTGGCGCAAAAAAGGTTGGGGACTGCTGATTTAAGCTACAATGTTCAATTAGAGGAAAACTAAAAGCAACAGAAGGTCTCAGTAGTCCTTCTCACTGCCACTCTGAAGCCTTGCTTCTCGCTCACACTTAAACATAGCAAAGACAGAGAGAAAGCTGTCCTTGTGAAGCAGTAGGATATCTCCCATGGGTTTTTATTCATTTTTATTTTTGGGTATGAAAAGTGGCTGAAGTGCCAGAGGTAATGATGCGTAGGTGCTTAGGGAAAAATCTACATGTTGTAGTTGTGTACTGTCACTGGGGAAGTGTCAAAAAATGTGGGCTTGTCTTTTTTTTTTTTCTTTTTTTTTTTCATATGTTTGTGGTGGTATTTAGTCCTTTGTCTAAGCCCTTTTAAGTGGAGTAAAGTCACAATAGACAAAGACCTCTTCTTTTGCAGTGACGTGAAACTAAGAGATTAAAAACAATAAAAATTCCACTGCAGTCACCGTTTGTACTTTTGATGGTGTTTTTTTTTTTTTTTTTTTTTTTTTTTTTTTTTTTTTTTTTTTTTTTTTGATTGATGTTCGTTTGAGCTTCTTCCTTCCTTGTGAACTCTGCTGCCGCTCCCTTTCCTGTTTGAACCCACTTTGGAACAAACTAATATTTAGTTTCACATATTATTTTGTTTTGTAGTTTTTATTTTTTAGATTCTATATAGGTAAGTTGAAATTCCTGTTGCAGCACACATGACCTATAACAGAATAGCTAAAAAGTAAAATGACTCAAAATCGTTTTCAAAATGTCAAATACACAAATTAGTTACTAACTTGGACAAGTAGAAAAAATAAGATGAAGGAACCTAATAAATAAAAATCCAAAAAAAATGACAATAGAACACCATGTAGTAAGTGTCTTAATAAAGTAAAACATCAGCTGGACAAGCTAAGAATTTATTTCACATTAAAGTAATGCAAATATCAGAGAATCCAGTGAGCAAACATCCAGATATTATGCAGCCTTATAAATCACACGACCAGCTAACTTTTCAGGGAGAATACTAAACTGAAGTGAAACTCGCACAAAGTAAAGCAACAACCTCAATTATTGGCTGGAGAGAGGTTTTCAGTGATTGGCTGCTCTTTAAAATTTATGTCCCCAAAAGAATAACGAATAATTGCGTTCATTACAGATAATGAGATGTAAACATGTGAGGCTGATGGTGATAATGGGTTTAGTGACAGCTGATTTGGAACAGCTTCCAACTGAGTCAGTGATTTAATAAAAAGGCTACACATCAGGTACAGATGTGAATATAACTGCTTTAGGTTCAGGACACGATCATTTCTTTCCTCTTCAGTATTGTCTTTGTGCTATGTGACTCGGCTGCGGTAACGATGCCTTTTATTTTTGTATGTCTGTCTCCAGGTCAGCTCATCAGGTGGCAGAAATACCGCTATGGCCCAGGAGACCAATCAAAGCCCAGTTCCTATGCTCTGTGCCACTGGCTGTGGTTTTTATGGCAACCCCAGGACTAACGGCATGTGCTCCGTGTGCCACAAGGAGCATCTGTCACGACAGAACAATGGAGGAGTTGGTTCTTTGAGTGGAGTGGGTAAGACCTCAGGTTTTGTTTTCTTCTCCTCGTCTGTGTGCAGCTGCTCTGCCTTCATCCCCGGTGTCTCACTGTGGCATGCTGTGATTTATTTCTCCTCAGGCAGCAGCAGTAGCTCCACAGCTGAGGCTTCTGCCATCCAGAGGTTAGAGGCCACCCTGAATAATGCTGCGGCTGCTGCGGTTGCTGCTGCAGAGGTGGCAGCTGAGGCCGCTGCTGCCTCTGATGCTGCTGCTGCCGCCGCCACAGAGACACTCAGGTGAGTGGACCCAGCAGGGTGCCGGTGTTATGCAGTCTTCAAACAGTGACAGGAAGTGGCATCTATGGCAGGAATGTAAAACATCAGCAACCATCAAGATTTGGTTTATATAGAGGTAAAAACTGGGATTTCCTTCAAGCCAATCAGTAGTCTCTTACAGCTGTACAATAATTTTGTGACCATTGAGGACTATGTGTAGTTTCATCCATTCATGGTCTTCTGCTTAATCTAACCTTGGAATGGCAGTGGCAGTAGACTAAGCAGGGTATTCCCAGTTGTCCTTCTCCTTAGCCCCATTTCTCCTGGGGGATCCTGAGATGAGAAGTATAATCATCTCAGAGGGCTGAGGGTCTGCCTCAGTGTCTTCTGCTTGGGCATGCCCTGAAAACCTCCAAAGGAAATCACGTAGAAGCAGCAGCTCTGCTCCAATTTGCTTCGATTTTCTGTTTCTTAGACTGAACCCAGCAACTTGTTTCAGCTGCTTGTATTTGCAGCTCAAATTCCACTTACAGTGCTTTTAAAATGGTCTTTATAAGTTGGAAATTTAAGTTGTGGAAACCTGCAGAAACTTTGTCCCTAAAACAATGGATCCTTTTGTAGGAGGATCCATTGTGTACACACACACACGTTTGAGATGCTACGTTTGATATATGGAACATAGGAATATTAAAGCTGACCTATTCTGCTTATTTCCATATATGTATTTTTTGATTACTGTAGAGCAGCTTAGCATGATTCACAATTCGAATTCACAAATACAACCACTGTCTGAAACGAGCAGTTTTAGATCCTCTCCTTTTAAGCAGACTTATCCGTGATTGGCTATTTCTCTGCCTGAAAAAAGACCATATCTGGGGATATCCATTTAAAGTGACATCATAGAGATTCAAAAGAAGAAAAAATTTCTGCGTTTAGTGCAGGGATTACTCGTACATAGCATGAGCACCAATATAAACATGACAGAAAGTAAGAGCACAATAGGTCTGCTTTAAATCTGTTTATTTAATTTTTTTTCCTTTTTTTATCCTTTGCAGTGGGATTTCACCTGCCATTTCTGTAACACAACAGATGACTGAGATGAGTCTCTCCTCTGAGGAGAAAGGAGCGTCAGGCAGTAAAGTGGAGCTCATAGAGCCAGGTGGGCACTAAAAATGGATCTGTTTTCTCCATCCATTCTCTTGGATCAGGGGTGGCTGGAGCCTAGAGCCTATCCCAGCTGTCATAAGGCGAGAGGCAGGGTACACCCTGAAGAGGTCGCCACCCTGTCACAGACAGACAACCACTTTACTGAGTGCACATGTTCAGTCCTGAGGGTGGAAAAGTGTGACTAACAGATTTATGTTCTGCTTTTGCCCTTATTTTTACCATGAAATGAGAAACGGGTCATTAGTATGAGGTTATTTAAGGTAGAGGTGAAAGAAAATGTGCTTTTTTTTTTCCTTCTTCTTTTTCTTAAATGGAATATTTGTATTTTCACCACCCAGTTTACAAACCTTTATACGAAGGCCTAGCTCTAGTTTAAGTAATCTTTTTCCTTCTTTTTCCAGTTGTGAGTCAGCCAGCCGTCTCAGCCTCGCATCCCTCCACTGCTGGCAGTGAAGACTCCAAATCCCCCGAGCCCCCCAAACCCAAGAAGAATCGGTGCTTCATGTGTCGTAAAAAGGTTGGCCTTACAGGTAAGATGTCTCACAAAGAGATGGATGGATTTTTAAAGTCACTAGCAATTTTCCCTCTAATTTCTCATGTGTCTGAGCAAACACACAAACTCCCTGAGCGGTCCCTTGGACCATTGTGAGCAACGGCAGACGTGTGCACTGTGGTCACACCAGCATAGGCTATGTGCGCCTTAGCATATTCTACTTCCGGTGGAGAAACTCCTGTATAGCGCTTTGTTTCCGGTGTGATATTTGCTCCTTGTTTACGGTCGGGTTTTCCAAAACAGGTCAACCAAATGGATTAATCAGGTGGCGATTTGCATTTCTCAAGATGTCTTGGGCATTTACCGAATACATCTGTAGATGATGTTCATCGTCTTGTCGATATATTTTCCCCTGCGCCTCAGAGCAAAAGAGAGAAAGGATTCAAATTGTATATCTCTCAGTATTTGTATACAGTGGTCACTCGTTTACAGTGTTGGGTAAGTTACTTTGAAAAAATAATTAATTATAGTTACTTTTTTGAAGAAGTAACTGAGTCAGTAACTGAGTTACAAGATTCTAAAAGTAATTAATTACTTGAAAAGTAACTATTGCTTTACTGTTTTAAACATAAATAAATAAAATAAATTAACCCTCTGGGGTCCAGGGTATAATTGGCCATTTTTCACTACTTTTGATTTTCCCTCTACATTTCACCTTTAAAAACTTTACCGTGTTTGGTATCATCAGCACAACCTCACGTGTCTGAATTTAGTTATGTTTTCATTTTGACATACTGTATTAACACAATTGATCTAAAATCAGACAAAAAAAACCATAAAATCAGAGTAGAAAAAGTTATATTTTTACTGTAACAACCACAAACATGTTTAATGAATCATATTTCATAACTTTAAATGCAAATATAAATTGTCAATTTTAAAATCATATGGACAAGTTTTGCAAACAAAGTTATTTGCAGCCATTTACCTTTTACCTTTTTTTATAACCATTTCAAACTATTTACAGAACAATCAGCTGTTCTGCATTCAATAAGATGCCACACAAATTATTTGTGCCACTCCAAAAAAATAATTTCTGTCCACTATAAAGGAGAACATCACAGCCTGATACCTGCAGGTCTGACAGCAGCAGGTGTATCACTCTCCTATTCTCTACCTGGAGACAGCAGTCGCCTCATTGTTCTGACACACAACACAAAACTATCCACAACACTACACACACTCTAAACGTCACCTCTCTCTCTCTCTCTCACTCACTCACTCACTCACTCACTCTCACACACACACAGTCAGTCTTCCCCCTCTTTCTAAACAACCAAATGTCATGTTGCCCTATCATTTTTTGATTGGTCAATATGGTGCATTTTTCCTCCAACATGAAAGGGCAGGGGTGTTTTTTTTTGGGGGGGGTTCGTCATAAGCAAGGAGTGCTTGCTAGCGCTGTCCTTAGACAGTAAACGTGACGACACTATTGAGGAAAAAACGCGTATATATTGTTTATCATGACTCTGGTTTTAGGTGGCCTATCAACACAATTTAAAAACTATATCACCTTGTTGCTTTGTCAATTTGAAGCGGTCGTGTGATTGGCTTACCACGACTACTACCGTATTTTCACGACTATAAGGCGCACATAAGTCTTAGATTTTCTTCAAAATGTGCAGCGCGCCCTATAGTGCAGTGTGCCCTGTGTGTGTTGTTGTAAGGCGGACGTAGTAGAGGACACCATGAGAACGCTAAAGGGGGAAGTGTGGGCGTTGATTGTATATAAAAGAACGGGTATGTGCGTTATGCAGAACATAGTTGTTTTAACAACCCTGAAAATGGCAAAGAGACACGCTTATGAAGCACAGTTTAAACTGAAGGCCATCAGCTACGCGGAGGAACATGGAAATCGAGCAGCCGCGAGAGAATTTAAGATTAATGAATCGATGGTTCGCAAGTGGAGGAAGCTGGAAAACGAGCTCCAACAGGTCAAGAAGACGCAGCTGAGTTTCCGCGGACATAAGGCGAGGTGGCCCGAGTTGGAGGAAAGACTCGAGCAGTGGATCATCGAGCAAAGAACGAGTGGGAGAAGCGTTTCGACGGTCACCATTCGACTAAAAGCAGTAACGCTAGCAGAAGAAATGAAAATTGAACATTTCCAAGGAGGTCCATCTTGGTGCTTTCGTTTCATGAAACGGTGCCATTTTTCCATCCGGACCAGGACTACGGTAGCGCAGCAACTTCCAGCGGATTATAATGAAAAACTGGCCATCTTCCGCTCCTACTGCAGCAAACACATCGCCGACAAACGCATCCAGCCCAGCCACATCACTAACATGGACGAGGTGCTGCTCGCTTTCGACATCCCGGTGAGTCACACTGTGGAGAAGAAGGGGACCAGCACGGTAGCGATACGCACAACGGGGCACGAAAAGTCTTCTTTTACTGTTGTGCTTGGCTAATGGACAGAAACTGCCGCCTATGGTGATTTTTAAGAGAAAGACTTTGCCTAAAGAGAAGTTTCCAGCAGGAGTCATCATTAAGGCAAATGAAAAGGGCTAGATGGATGAGGAAATGAAGGAGTGGCTGAGGGAGGTGTATGTAAGGAGACCAGGTGGTTTTTTCCACGCATCACCATCGCTGTTGATCTGTGACTCTGTGTGCCCATCTCACAGCCGATGTGAAAAAACAAGTGAAGAAAATGAACTCTGAGCTTGCTGTCATTCCGGGAGGCCTGACAAAGGAACTCCAACCGCTGGACATCGGTGTGAACCGGCCGTTCAAAGTAAGTCTGCGAGCGGCGTGGGAGCGATGGATGACCGATGCAGACCACAGTTTCACTAAGAGTGGAAGGCAGCGCCGGGCGAGTTACGCCACAATTTGCGAATGGATTGTAGATGCTTGGGCTAACATGTCTGCTGGCACTGTTGTTCGAGCTTTCGCAAAAGCCGGCATCATTTCCGAGGAGCCGCACGGCAGGGAAAGTGACTCTGACAGTGAAGAAAGTGAACCTGGCATGTTTGATGGAGATTGAGTGCAGCTGTTCAATTCAGAAACCGAGGATGAGGACTTCGATGGGTTTGATTGATGACGATTACCGGTAAAATAAATGTGAATACCAAACTCAGTTTTGCTCCCGCTCTATTTTTAAATGCGCACACTTGTATGCTTGTGTGTGTTGTTGTTGTAAGGCAGACGTAGTAGAGGACACCATGAGAACGTTAAAGGGGGAAGTGTGGGCGTAGATTGTATATAAAACCCGCGCCCTATAATCAGGTGCGCCTTATGTGTGTGTTAAATACAGTAATGGCACACATAACTGAGACTGTGCCTTTTAGTATGGTGCATCTTATGGTCGTGAAAATACGGTATATTCTTCCTCAGTCAAACAGCAGCACTCATGCGATTGTTTTGCCCCCTTAGCTCCAGGTGTTGTGTTAGAAAGTGATCGTCTGCAAGAAAGTGATTGCCGTCCGCGGGAGTGCGCAGAGATGCTTAAAACTGTAGCGCACGGATTACTTACAGCTACTTCCGTGCAACTGGTATAAGGTGCGGTAAATTGAACACAGCTTCAACAGTCTGTTTGTTGAAAAATAGTAACGTGACTGCACCACATTTTCTTGTTAGTAACGGCGTTGTAACGATAGAAATAGTAATTAGTTAGATTACTCGTTACTGAAAAAAGTAATGCCGTTATTCCCATCACTGCTCGTTTATCGCAGGTGTTATGTTCTGAAAATAACCCGCGATAAACGAGGTTAAACAACCAAATGCCGCGTTGCCATGTCATTTTTTTGATTGGTTGACATGGTACATTTTTTCCACTAATAGGAAAGGGTGGGGTTTTTTTTGCTTTTGTTTTTTCTTTACTCACAGGTGGAGAGTGCTTTTGAGTGCTTTCCTTAGAAAACGCAGTTTTTACCATTTCTTCCCGCAGTAAATATAAACAACGACAGTATTTGGGGAAAAAACATAATAAAAAAACATAATGAATTATAACTCTGGTTTTGCCAAAAACTGGTTTATAGTTTGAAGTAGGGCTGTTCGATATAACGATATATATCGGATGACGATATAAAAACATCTATCGTTTCATTTTACACTATCGTTTGTTTCGTGGTGCCGCAAAATAAACTGTTTACGGCAATATTTTTTCATCGCCTTGATGGTCACTGTAGTGGCTATATTAATTTCTTAAAGTTCTCTCTCTTATATTTAATATAACCATACTATGGACGGACAAGCAACTGTTTTTATGCGTTGTCGTTAGCAACAACAACGGTAAAACCATCGCGTGTCCGCTTGTTTATTTTCCACATAAACCTTTCATAATAAAGCTCAAGATCCTGTTGAGACTTTTCAAAATAAACTGAATCACGTGAAAGAGTGTTTACGGATGAGAAGCAAAAAAGAGCCGTCAGGTGCTAAAAAATAAACCTTAGATTCAAACGTTAGAACAGGCTTTTCCCCGCAGCACGCCGTGTAATAAATACTCACAAAGGAAACGGCGGCCGTTACAACTTATGTCTAAAATCGTTTCATGCATCAGTTAAAACACTCAACTCCAGGTACACGACGCCCAGCTGGAAACACTTCACGCAAGTCGAGCTGCCCGAGATTCACAGAATTTACAGAAAATGTTACATTTTTGTGATTTATATCGTTATCGGGACGATGGATGTCTTATATCGGAATATGAGATTGTGGTCATATCGCACAGCCCTAATTTGAAGTCCACACTTTTTCTGTCAATTTTTCCATCTGTCCTGCTCACATCTCCAGTGGTTGTACACGTTGTCATTAGCGTGTCTTCACTCCACATTGGCCACACCGCTTTCCTAGCTAAAACGCTGGTGGCAGCACATAAGGACACTGTCATAACCTGTCAGCGACTTTATTTAGCTGTGTATATATGAATGTGAATTGCATTATTGGCTGGAGCAGCCAGTCACCTATCACTTACTGACTCACACTGCAAAAGGGCACAGAATGAATTGTTACACATTTATTTTAATTTCAATTCAGGTTGGATTTTATTTTTAATTTTTTTGTGCGCACGCGCGCAGCTTAGAGGGAACTTGGTCACCAGATGTACCAAGACACCAGTTGATGAAGACGATGAAGAAATAGGAGGCTGCAACAAAGAAAATCCAAATCAAGCATCTCAGGCTTAACTAATCAGGATTATTATTTTGAACTGTAAGCCATGTAAAACAACTGAAGTTGAGTCCAAGAATAAAAACATGGAGATGGAAATGAGCACAACAGGTTTACTTTAAGATTTGTGTTTTGTATGGAAAAGTCCAGGTTTAAAAAAAAAAAAAAAAAAAAAGTGTAAAATTAAAAAACTGTGAAAGGCAGTGGTGTGTTCTGGTATCATTTTCCCCCCTGCCTCATCCTCTAAGACCTTTCCTTTCCTTTTCTGCTGTTTCAGGCTTTGACTGTCGCTGTGGAAATCTGTTTTGCGGACTTCACCGTTACTCCGATAAGCACAACTGTCCATACGACTATAAAGCTGAAGCTGCCGCAAAGATCCGCAAGGAGAACCCTGTTGTAGTTGCTGAAAAGATCCAGAGAATATGAAAACTGGGAGTTTGACTTTGAAGCCTGGAAGTGATCGCCTTTCAGACAATGGACTCTAGCCCGACTTTTCCTCCCGAAGGACTTGTTTGTTTTTTTTTTCTCTTGTTACACATCAGGGTGTTTTGGGGCCCCCTGTGCATGGATGTTCACATGTTTTCAGCTTCTTGTTTGTGTGTGAGTTAAACACTTTAACAGGGTTGTATTGAACTAAAGAAATGTTGGGATTGAAGTGAGGCGGTTTTGTGTCACAGTAACCGGCTGATGTTGGAGAAAAATGTGATTGCCCTTTAGAGGGAAGGGGGGGAGGAAAAAAAACCCTTCCTTGCCGGTTTTTTGTGATCCTCCTGAAATCGCTTGAACTTCGCGTGGAATGGGGCTCTGATGGCCTTGGACTCTGGGACTTCTCAGCTGTGCTTGCTCTCTGCTGGCTTGAGTAGCAAAATGGATATCTTGCTTTTCCGTTTGCAGCCGTCGCTCTGTGAAGTTAGTGTTTAACCCTCCCGTCTTGCCAGAGTTTGGTAAGTTTTTATCTTCTTGGACTTTGTTTCTCTCTGGCTCATATTCTTTCCCAGAAACCTAAGGTAGTTAGACCGTTTTCTCTCCCATTGATTTTGGACAGATGACTGCTTCAAACCGTCCACAAATTCCTTTTTCTGTTTTTTTTGTTTGTTTGTTTGTCTTTGGATGTCTGGTTAGTGTGTCATACGCTAAAACATTTGGGAGGGTTTAGCTCCTTCAATAATCATCTTACTTCACTATTGAATGTTTTCTTCAGGTTTTTAATGTGAGTTGAATTGACAGTGTTGGGAGTGTTGAATGAGGTGGTGACTTAGTGAAGTTAGTTATCAATAATTTACCATTTCAGTTGGTTTTTGGTCCGGCTGCTTAATCATCTTGGTTTTGACCCCTTTTCAGTCATGCAAGTTTGTACAAACCTCTTTATTTATACACTGTCGTGTGCTTAATCTTCTAATAATACAGAATAAATTGTACGATTGTAAATAAATTATGTTCACCACTAAAGGGTAAGGAGGTCACGGCTTGTCATTTTGTTCTTGTCTTTCATGCTTTAGCTTAAAGTCAGGATTAGGGTTAATAAGCCCCCAAACAAGACTTGCCTGTTAACATTAAGCCAGCATAATAAGAAAAATTCGGACTGTCCATACACAAGGATCACTAGGCAACTAACGTGAAATGTACAAAAAATTAGTCTGATCAAATTTGTCAAAGTGACCTGCATCAAGAAGCTTTGGAGTAATATTAGAGACTGAGAGGTTGACATAACTGTGTCTGCATACTGTAAGGCGGCATGCCAGACTCCTGGCTCAGACTCAGATTGATCTTGTGGGCTGGAGCATTGAAGGTCCTCTGTCTCTAAGGGAAGCTAAGTTTTAAGTACAAATTTAATCCCTGAGATATCTTGATATAAATGCAGTTTTAGAAGTAAATCTTAATTTTTCCACATCATGAAGAAATGTTGCTGTAGTAAATGGAAAATCTTTCAGCATGTCTGTGCAGGAGCTTAAATTGTAAGAAATGTGTCAAATTACAGGAAAAAATCCTGGTAGCACTCTAGCTTTTCCAGATGGTCCATAAAGTAAGTAAATTTTATTTTCTCTTTCACATTTTCTAAAGACATCCCATGGGTTGGATGGGAGTCTTTCCTGTGCTAATTGTGGACCTGGGCCTGATACTTGATACCACCCATCATCATCATCATCATCACAATCACATAAATTACAAAATGATAGTTTTCTATTCAGGTTTTATTATCTTGAGAGCTTGAGAAGAAGGTGACTCGACTTCTTTAAGACTACAGTGACTGGCATGAGAAAACTACAGACATGACTTGAAAACAAACTTTAATAAATACTGTTAAAGCTACACTGCTCATAGTCCTGCTTTTGTGGCTGTTTGTGAAGGTATTTACCTACTTGGAGTGAGGATTATAGGTATACAACCTATATAGATGAGCTGGGTTCCTCCAGCAAATTCAGTATATATACATACCTTGCTTGATATAGCTCAACATGAAAGCAGAGGAAAAGTGAGACAAAAACATATAAGGCACAGACAGCACATAGACTCACTTATCCTGAATCACACTAGGGAAAATGATGTTTGGAGACTGGGTGGAAAAATGGTCTGCATCAACTTGCTGTCAGTTGCCATCTTCAAGGCAACTTTGGTACCATTAAACGGCAATAAGATACTGCAACCTGTTTAAATGAATGGGGTGAAGGTGGCTTGAGATTTGTTTGGGATAAAATGATAAAAAGCTGCCAAAAAACCCAACCCATCTGATAAATTGCCACAATATTATAAAAGGGAAAAGTTTTGTGCATCCTGAGAAAGAAAGTACTGGAGAACTCAGCAACTCAAAAGACCTGGACGTCCAAAGAAGACAACAGTGGTGGATGGTTCCAGAATAAGTTCCGTGGTGATGAGAAACTCCTTCACAACAACAAGCCAAGTTAACAATATCGATACCCTGACCGCTTCAGGTATCGATATCCAAATCTACCATAAAGACAAGACTGCATGAAAGTAAATACAGAGGGTTCACTGCAAGGTGCAAGCTATTCATAAGTCTCAAGAATAGAAAGGCTTGATTGGACTTTGCTCAAAGAAGAAGAAAACATTTTCTAAAACAGCCGTCATAGTTCTGGAAAAACATTCTTTGGACAGATCGTCTACCAGAACGACATTCTTAAATGGCCACCTCAGTCACCTGATCTTAACCCAATTGAGCATGCATTTCACAATGAAACCTTAGAAAATTAGGATTCAACTTTGTCATTACACATGTATAAATAAATGTTTTTGCATAATAAATACACAAATGTAGGACTTTTTAACAGTATTTTCATGAGTTTTAGTCCCCTACCCCCATTAAAGACCTCACCTTTGATCATTACAACAAAGTCACTGAGTGATAGATAATTAAACGACAGAAAAGTTCCCGATTTCTGTTTTTCAGTTTTGTTTTGTTTTAACAAAAAAAAAAAGTAAAATAAAAATGTAGAACTCTGAAGTAACAAAAACCTTCCATTTTATAATTACAGGACAGTCTGGAAAATGAGCTGCCAATTTTACACATTTATTTCTTACATTTTAAGCTCAAAGATTTGTTCTTTACAGTGAGACTTTTGGGATACTTGCTCTACTGTGACTGAGCCATTGATAGTCCACAGACTGGTTGTTTGTGACACTGACCCCCTGGTGACAGTAATGAGCTACAGCATGCTGTTCACAGGACCAATGTTTGAAACTGTACACGAGGCATGTCAATAAAGATGTTCATCTTGAATATTTCTTTCATTTTTATATGTGTTGTTTTTTGTTTTGTTTTTTTTGATTGGTAAGTGAGTGAAAGTTGCATTTTACTGTCTTTACAGATGTTATATTGCTCAATGAATAAATTATTGAACATTATTTTCACATATTTTCAGCATTCTTTAGTAAAAATTGAGATACTTCTGTAACATTTCTCCCTAAAGGGCATGCATACAACATCCAGTTGACATTTCCAGGCTGCTGGCTGTCGTTTCCATGTGACTCAACAGGGCCTGCATCAGTGAGCGCTGGCCTCGGGTCACATTATGACACCTGCTCCCTGTTTTGATACACAAGTGCAGAGTGTACTCACTTATCAGGCACAAGAAAGCAACATGTACACTTTTGTTCCCCACCACCCCCACAGGCTCTCATCTCTATCCAGAATAATAGAGTGAGTTGAGGTTTTTTTTTTAATGTCTCCTTGTTATCTTCCTCTGGTCACTTCATGTGTTAAATGCAGTAAAGTATTCTTCAAACAGTCAGTGCAAATTCACTGGGAAGAAAAACAAACTAATCTTAACAATACAGGAAGAAGAAGAAGAAATAGAAAAATATCCAATTTTAATTTACTAGGCAAGGTATTTTTAAAAAAGTGTTTTTAATTTCGTGTAATTATAAAATGTACTTTCCTCCTCTCTGTTTGCCTACAACTGGGTGCTGACCCAGTTGAAGCTCTCGGCTTTACGTAACACTTGTGTTTACCATACAGGAACAGAAGGGCTGCCTTTAGTGTACACAGACCACTGTCCTCTGGCCTTCCTGCAGTCTGAGTATGTCCATAAAAGAGGGCGATGACATGGTTGTGTTCCTCCAGGAGATTATTTATAGCATAAATGTTATTCCTATTGCGTATTGTTTTTTGGATTCAGCCGCTGTTCTGCTGTGGCCGTCTTATTTGGCTCTCAGGTTCCACAGAAATAACTGAAGTTGGTTAAAGAAAGTATAAATGTCCAAAACAAAGGAGATAGAAGGAGAAAAGAGTTAAGAGAGTAAAAAAGTGATTTAGAAATCCAATAAACCCAAATTTTCCTCATAATAAAACACAGAAAATGTTCATTTACTTACAGGCTGTTTTATATTCACCTCAGCTCAAGATGAGATGACGTGAAGACAGACTTTTGCTATAATCAACCAGCCTTTCTCAGCCAATATAGCAAAAACCTAAGAGCAACATGCAACAGGTTAACAGAAACTAAGAAAAAGTGAATAATTCCTCACACTGTATGAAGTTTGATTAACCATTTAAATACTTAACATGATCTCAAAATCAAATCTTAGTTCGTATTAATTTACATATACTTCCATATTTAAGGATTTGAGTTGCTTGTATTATCATGACCCACCACCAGGTGGCCCAGTAGACATAATTTAAGGAGTAAAACGTGAACAAAGACCTGGAGCTCCAGTGTGGGCTTCTTATTGTAACATAAACATACAGCCAGTATAAATTATAGAAGAAGTTAAGGGTTTAAATTAAAGTTATATACATACTGTATGGTCACCAGTACTTTAGAAAATATATAGTTTTGAAAACAAAAAGTCATAGAAAAGAAAAGGCAGTGGGGCAAAATACTGACAAAATAACACAGTGACGTAACAACAAGTGTGTGTGATGGGGTGCTGTCCGGCTGTTTGATCTTTTGTTTGGTCCAGAAGCTGACGCTCCAATGGCACGGACCAGTTTTACCACGGATGACAGGAGATGGAACAGCCCTAGTGGGAAGGAACTGGAAAAACATCTGTGTGCATTGAAAAACAGGGTTGAGTCCTCATTCAGAGCCTCTGAGGCAGTATACCATGACTGGTTTGCTCTGAGCCAAGCCCAGACCCAGCAGGAGGGTGCCTGAGTAGTGAAAACATTTAAGGGGTTAGAAACAGTTACCTGGGTCCCCAGCATGTTTTAGATCAGAGGGGGATAGGGAGAAACAAGACACTTTTTTTTTAATATGCATATTAATAGTGCCACTGCAGATGTACAGTCAATATTACAACACTCACCACACCTGAGCCTTTAATTTCTAACTGCTTATGCATATTTTATGATGGCCTTGCATGAAATATTGATTCAGAAACACTGGATTTTTTTTTTCTGCCAGGCATACATTATTGTAAAATAAATAAGAAATAAGCAGTTTTATTAAATAATTTAAAGTTGCACACACTGTGATTACAAAGTTGATATATTTATTTTTGTAAATTGTAAGGATTAAATTTAAATGTGTCAGTGTTCGTCAGTATCTACCGGGTGGCTAAGCAACAATTGCTAATACAAGCTTTCAGGAGTATTTCACATACACACTGAACTGGAGTTCTATCATAGACTGTACCTAAAAGCTGGACGCATCCACTGTAATGTTACCTGTTGGTAATAAAAACCTCACTCCGTGCAATACTGTACTAACTGCCACTCAAAATTCTGTACTGTTCAGTTGTACTGCTGCTCACTCCTGCCACTTTATCTCATGTGAATATTTTTTATTGTACTATCAAATACATTTCATTGCAATGCTGACCCTGTGCTAACTTGCATATGACAAATAAAACTGAAACTGAAATTTGGCTTTAGTGTGTACACTAAAGCCAGATGATATCAAACCTCTTCTGGCATTAGTATCAGCACAAAAACTGTGTATCTGGAGGCTTCATGGCAATGCTTTCCATGGCACTATTCACACAGTATGTGCCAATATTCTGTGAATAGGCAACAGGTCTTAAAAGATGTAATCCACCTCTTACCTGTAGGAGCTGACAACCGTGTAATGGAATCATTTTGGATGTGAAAAATGAGCCCTGTTCTATTATTTAATGAGTCCTCGATGCGTTACGCTGCTGTTACCGTTTCTGTCTCAACACACTCGATCAGCCTCTGCTTCAGGTGGGCCGATTCCAACACCTGCCTTGTTTTTATTAACTAAAACAAAAAGGTATGAGGGCTGCAAGGTCACCTCCAGGTGTTTGCTGCCTGCTTACTGTGATGGACAGATAGAAACCAAAACCTTCATTAAATCTTTAGGATGTCTGGCCTGGTGGTGGTGTGTGTATGTGTTTGTATGTATGTGTGGTCTAGTAACAAGACAAGTAAGAGGTGCATTAGATAATCTGGATCTTTGGTCTGTTGGGAAGAGCCATGAAGAAGTAGGGCTACATTGTCGTCCCCCCCGCCCCAATCAGCCATAACATCTGTATGTTAATAAAACATAAGTGTCGCAGCTTCTGAGGATAACAGCCTGTCCAAGAGGGATCAACTTTGGTTTCCAGAATTTGCTTGACTTATCCACGAACTCACCTGTTGAGCAGCTCACAGTCGCCATAGTGACAGGACTGGATACCTGAGTTGGGTGCTTGGCGGGCATCCAAGGCAAAGGAGAGTCAGCCAGCTGAGGAGGTCGGGATCTGTAAGCGCTGCAGAGGACGGAGAGAGTCAGACACGTCCTATTTTTCATCATGCCGAGAAAAAGTGATGCAGCTAAAATGGAAGAAGGTAAGTTAATGGCTGAAGGACTGGAGGATTCATTTAGTTTCATTGGTAATTGAAGAAACTGCAGACAGGTTTACCTATTCAAGGACGATTCAAGCCTTTTTACTTTTGGTCTAGGGCCTAACATCATTTTGGCTTCCTTCTTTAATGTTCAAATTAATCCACTAACTTGTGGCCTCATCCTGATCCTGATGTAATTTGGCTGCTTTCTCTTTTTGGACCAATGCAACACTTCCAGTTACTTTGAAGTGCTCCCAGTGTAAGAGTTAATTGTGTAATTGTAGCTAAAAACCTGCACGACTTTAAACGCTCTCAAAGCTGGCGAAGGATGCTTTATTTTGCTCTTGTCCTGATGCACACAGGGCAAATTTAAAATCCCAAGAAACCAAATATTATGGCAGTATCTTTTTGTGGGACAACATGAAACTAGTATGTTACTAATTATGAAATTATATTTCTATCTTTAAAACCCACCCCACTAATTTTACAGGTTAGGGTTGTCTTCCTTCCTTAAGTTCAACTTCACATTTACTTTCACCACTTCTGCAACCCAGGGAAGGAATTAGTCTTGGTCTGCTCACCCAAGACACATCCAACAGTGCACAACATGATACAAAATACAAGTGCATGTAACAGATCAGTGCAGTGTAACAATACCTGTCTCTAAAGTGCTCTATAGTGCAGTGAGGTGCAGTCCAGACTAATGAACGAGGCAAGAGGCTCAGTTAATATTGCAAATACATGATGTGTTTGCGTGTGTGTGTAAGTTTTCCCTGCATAATATATTCAGAATCTTTCTTGTCTACATGCTCTCAGCTATCTCATGTCTTGCAGTAGTTTTACTTCCTCTTTGTGATTGTCT
The DNA here is from genome assembly GCF_036321145.2 of Pelmatolapia mariae. Lineage (NCBI taxonomy): Eukaryota > Metazoa > Chordata > Actinopteri > Cichliformes > Cichlidae > Pelmatolapia > Pelmatolapia mariae. Next base: position 34,844,132 of record NC_086233.1, read on the forward strand.
GCTGTGCCCTGACTGGTTTCACCTGTCCTCCTCAGTGCTGTGTCTCTTCATCTAAAGAGTTCCCAGTGTTTCTATAGTCAGTTTATTTCTTGCCCTTTTCACGTTGTGTACTTGCACGAGAGTTAGTTTCCCGAGCCAGTGTTGCATAACACTTCTTGTATTTTCAAGTTTTTTGCATCTTGCATTTGTTTTTTGTGTTTTTTGTTTTGTTTTGAGAACAAGATGCTGCGATTTACTGAAAAATCTGCAAACACATATGGAAATGCAGTAAATAAAGAAAGAGAACCAAATCAAACTATCTTCTGCTTGAAGTATCAGTTTTAGTTACTGTCCTGAAATTTATATACAGTGTAGTCATCAGTAACTTTAGTGTGTTGGCGTGTCTTTCTGCTCGCTCTAAAATAATAATAATAATTTTTTAAAAATCAATCTGTTTTCTTGGCATTTAACATTATACTAGAAGCAGACTGTATGCTCCAGGGGAATAAACCTCATCAGTTCTCTCTGAGCTTCTGCCCAAAGACTTGTTTGTGAAGTATGTCTGTAATTATAGAGGTGTACACGTGGGAGTGTGTGGTTGGCAGTCTCTCTGTGTTGGCCAGTATTAGTGATCTGTTGAGGGTGTACTCTGCCTCTTAACCAAAGTCAGCTGGTATAAGTTCCAGTGACCCTGCACTGGTTATTTAAAAAATCACCCAAAAACATTCAACTGATTCATGAAATAAAAGCCAGAAAATTCAATTTTACATTTAAAACAAACATTTAAATATTAATTTGTTTTTGTGTTAAATTGGGTAATCTATTGGGTAATTTATTTAGGTTTTTGGGAAAACAATTACACTCATAATGTGAACGTCTCAAAAACTCACAAAAACCTGTGTAGTAAATATGATACAGTTGGCATCACACGGGTTGAAAACCTTCTGCAACTTGAAATCTTGATTTCTTGAGCAGTAATGACCCCCAGGTTAAGTTAATAAAGTTTTATGTACTTTTGTTTTTAATCACATGTGGCCTGGAGTCCTTTTTGTCTTGAGAACCACATAGGCAGTCTGAATGCATTTTAAACACATCATCTTATATCAAGAAGCCAGTTGATACTAAAATATCCTGCAGGCAAAGAGTCTGTAAATGATATCTGCTGTTCTGGGGAAGGCAGCTGATATGGTTTAAGCCGAGGTGATTACTTGATTGTGTTGTTTTCTTTTTGATTGTGTGTCTTTGTGTTCTTCCTCAGTTGGCATCGAGATAGACGGAGATTTAAGTGAAAGTGACGGTGAGTGAATAAAACTGCATTTCACTGAACTTCTTTATAACAACGATGAAAAGTTGAGAGTCTAATTAAATGCTCAGAATATCAATCGTGCGGTTTACACAGATGGTGGCACTCAGAGGAGAGCGAACAGGAGGCAGGCGGGAGGAAGAGGAGGCGTAAAGGGACGAGGACGAGGCAAAAAACCGGCCAGTGATGATGATGATGAGGACGATGAGGAGGAAGATGAAGCTCCCAGGGGGCGCAGAGGAGCAAACAGGAAGAAGCCGGCCAAGAAACGTGGTGGCAATGATGATGAGGATGAGAGCGAGGATGAGCCTCCCAAGAGGAAGAGAGGAGGAGCAGCCAATAAGAAGAAAGGAGGCAAAGCCCAGGACAGTGATGAGGAGGACAGTGATGTGGGGAAAGGAAAGAAGGGAAAGAAGGGAGGAGGGAAGAAAGGAAAGAAGGAGGAAGAAGAAGAGGAGACCAAGGGTAAGAAGGGTGATGGCAAAGGGAAAGGGAAGGACAAGGGCAAAGACAAAGATGATGACAAGGACAAGAAGAAGAAGAAGAAAAAGGGTGACAGGTAGGTCAGAGGAAGTCACCGTACCCTCATGATGAATCTTTAAGATTCTCTGAAGACTCCTCTGAATACCCTAACTATCGTTTATCTAGGATTTGACTCCGTCTGCCCTTTCCTCCCCAGTTCATCAGATTCCAACTCCAACTCGAGTGAGGAAGAGGAGTCCATGTCAGAGGGAGAGATGGCCCGGCTGATGGAGGAGGTGGAGGAGAAGAAGAAACTCATCGCCAACATCAGGAATAAGCCTTGGAGGATGCAGCGGAGGCTCAAACTCCTAAAGTAATCTCCTTCTTTCTCATGTTACTCATATTTTAACATGAAACTTATCTTGGACTAAAATATTTGTATTTTAAAAATGGTTTATTGCATTCTAATGAAATTTTTTTTCCCATTCCTTCACAGGGAAGCTCAAGAATTTGTGGATAAGTTTGAAGGCGCTTTGGGGAAAGGGAAAGGCCGAAAGTGGTATGCCTACAAAGTGATGATGACAAAGGTTAGGCACAATATTTAGATTTTATCCTTGTGTTTGTTTGTGCTCTGCTTCTCTAATTTGCTGTCTTGTTTTGTTTTTTAAATCAAAGAAATGGATCAAGTTTCAGAGGGATTTTGAAAATTTCAGAACAGCGTGCATCCCCTGGGAGAGGAAGATCAAGGAGGTGGAAAGTGAGTTTATTGTTTACAGCTCATCTGTGTTTAGCAGCAATGGAAAACTCCTTCTGGGCAGATGCAAAAACTAAAAATGTTCTCACTGTCCCCAGGCCACTTTGGGTCATCCGTTGCATCTTACTTTATTTTCCTGCGATGGATGTACGGCATGAACCTTGTGCTTTTTGGCTTCACCTTTGGACTTGTGGTCATCCCTGAGGTGACATCATGTTGTCCTCTTACCCAGAAAAATACGTAAATGTAAACACTGTACCGTTGATGGTCAGATGTTGATGGTCCAGTTACAAGGCAACAAATATGGCTTTGTTTAATCCAATGGGATTGATTGACAGCTAATTTTGTAATTAAATGGTTGTGTAAAGACACCAACCTAATGTAGTCTCCACCTACACAGACAGGAATTACCAAACACCCATTTTTCACTATATAAAGAACACTTTGAAGCCATTTACCTTTACCTCCATATAAATTCTCGTTTACTTCAGTTAACAAACTTCACGTGGGACAAACATCTCCTTTTGCATTATAAATCCAAGCTGCCGCTGTGGTTCGGTCAGCTCCTGGGTCTGTTAGTTCATTAAGATAAGAACTGGACTTCAGAGGTAGCAGTTGGGAGATGGAGTTGATCTCACGCCCCCCCCCCCCCCCCCCCCCTCTTTTTTCCTCTCGATTCTTTTTTTTAATCAATAAAAGGACAATATAAAAGCTTTCTTGCACATAAATTTACCATTGTTAGGAAGGTCACACTGATCATCCACACATTTTGAAAGCAGTGAAGACAAAACCTTTCTGTTATTAAACTCTCATTTAAGAACATTTAAGAACTATTAAATGTTAAAACTGGGATTTGTCGCCATGTTGCCGGGAAGAACTTGCTGGGTGATATTTGAAGAACTTTCTGGGTGATATTTCAAATTTGCACAAATTCATTGTTTTATGTTGTCTCCAGGTCCTGATGGGTCTTCCCTATGGGTCTATTCCCAGGAAGACTGTACCCAGAGCAGAGCAGGATACTGCTCAAGACTACTCTGTCCTCATGGACTTCAATGTGAGTTTAGTACAAAATGAATTATTTTCTTTTTCTACATGCAGGAACCTTTGGTGATCCATCAAAGATGTTTTAGCTAAAGCAAATTCACTTGAGTTGGAATGAATATTCACTTTTCCTGTGTGTGAGCACTCATAATGATCTGAAGAGTTAGGAAAGTTTTTTTTTAATATATATATTATAATATATATTGAAAACCACCTGGCACAGACAGGCACACGATAACTGACAGATCTCTGGCAGAGCAACTCATCATTTAAATTACTGCTATTTTCAGTATTTCCCCTTTGGATCTATAGGCAAGAAGATAAGTGAGAAAACATGGCATCCAAAATGGCATTTCTTCCATTCTCAGGGGTACTGCAAATATTCAGTGCTGTTCTACGGATATTACAACGACCAGAGGACCATCGGTGTGCTGAAGTTCAGGCTACCTTTGTCCTACCTCATGGTCGGCATTGGCACTTTCGGCTACAGCCTGATGCTTGTGATCCGCACGTGAGTCTACAGTACATACGTGGATGCGTGCCAGTTCAGTCACATACATCACAAACCAGGTGGTCGCAGATTCATTGCAGAGTTAAGAAATCGGATGTATGCAGGGATATATTTTGATACATTTATTTGTTTTTTATCCAAAAGCGCTGAGCAGTTTGCGAAAAATATGTCTTTAACTATAAATGACATCATCATCATTAAATAATGTAGAAACTGAAGATGAGTTAGTAGGTAGGGTATTTTTATTTTCTTTGCTTGTAGAATGGCCAAAAATGCTGACGTTGGTGGTGGAGATGGGGAGGATTCAGACTTCACCTTCGCCTGGAAGATGTTCACCAGCTGGGATTACCTCATTGGCAATGCGGAGACCGCTGACAACAAGTACGCCTCCATCACCACCAGTTTCAAGGTAACCAGAGCAATCCTAAAGCCTTTGGGATGCTCAATATGGAATATATACAACATCCAATCTACTTCATTTACAATATTTTTGCAGTTTTTACAGGAATTGACCCATAGGTCTAACAAGGAAACTTGTGCAAAATATATGTATGTGTTATTTTATATCATATTATTACATATTATTATATTATAATTTACAGCTTCTGATGTTTATAATGTTTTGTAGCGATCCTTGGCTAACAGACCCAGATTAGCAAGATTTACTGCTGGTGAAGCCTTTAGGCATTAATGTAATTTAAAACAATAATTAATGACATGAGAACATTTTAGCTCTATCACGGATAAAGTAAACAGTGAGGATAAACATAAATAAGGCCAATAAAAATTGTATTCCTGTATGAAATATAATGGCATCATAAATGACCTTATCTGTGACTTTAGTCTCTATAATAGCTTAGTTATTTGAGGGTTTAGAACTGCTCATTATAATAAAAAAGTGCTTTACTGACAGTCAGTTCCCCTCATGTTTTGATAAGAACAGGAGTCCATTGTGGACGAGCAGGAGAACCAGAAGGACGAGAACATCCACCTGCGCAGGTTCCTCAGAGTCCTGGCTAACTTCCTGATCACCTGTAGTCTCGGCGGCAGTGGGTACCTCATCTACTTTGTGGTGAAGAGATCTCAGGAGTTTGCCACAAGGGACGACCTCAGCTGGTACGAGAAGAATGAGGTAATAATGGTCAGACTCACAATGCTGTTGAATACTTCACCTCGGTTCATATAAAGATGATGAAGATTTTTTTTAAAAAGCTTATGAATCATTTTGACCGTTTTTTTCAGATGGAGATTGTCATGTCTCTTCTGGGCCTGGTGTGTCCACCTCTGTTTGAGACCATTGCTGAGCTGGAGGACTACCATCCTCGGATCGCCCTCAAATGGCAGCTCGGACGCATCTTTGCCCTTTTCCTCGGAAACCTCTACACGTTTCTGTTCGCCCTGTTTGATGAGGTCAACACCAAGGTATTGCAGCTGTTGTCTCCATTTAATTTGTCCACTTAGACAGTAGCACGTTTATCTCTGTTATGGTAAAGTTGAACCAAAGTTGAACCTTGTAGAGAAACACACTGACATAGTAATAGTTACATATGTTACTGAAATTCACTGGTCATGTTGAGAATTTACCTCTCATGTAAAGATTTACATTTTATTTTTCTCTTTGTTACAGTTTGTACAAATAAATAAATAAATATCGCACATTATAAATATTAGGGTACATCATCTACATTGCAAACTGTTTAACTGAATGAGAATCTTTTCCAATTAAGGGTCTCTAGCAAAACTTTATAGACTCTTCTTGTTTATTTATTTTGTCTGGATTTCTAAAGGTTGAATGTGTACACCCTTTAAAGTCATTAGAATCCATTAGCGCTTCTCTAAATCTTACATTTAACAATGCACGTATAACTCCAATTCCTGGGAAACTGGAATGTTGTTTAAAGTGCAAATAAAATTAAAATGCAATGATCTCAAACCCATATTTCATTCACAATAAAACATAAAAAAATCAAATGTTGAAACTGACAAAAGGTACCAAGAAAAATATTACCTAATTAAAAAGAAAAAAGTAGCGTAAGGCCGTATTTATCACTGGGTAGCATCCTGTCCAGTCTGTAAACATCTGGGAACTGAGGACACCAGCTGCTGGACTTTTCCCATCACAGAATCATACCTGTTTGTAATGCAGCAAGGCCTAAACATCACAGGCATCCAGTATTGATTTCGACCTTGTTCCTTGCACACAGGAATACATTCTCTGAATCTTTTCATGAATTTATGTACTGTAGATTATCACATAATTGAATTATTAACAATGTCTGCCCAGGCGACATGGTGGCACCGTGGTTAGCACAGTTGCCTCACAGTAAGAAGGCCCTGAGTTCAGTTCCGCCATCAGGCTAGGGTCTTTCTCTGTGGAGTTTTCATGTTCTTCCTGCATTCGCATGGGTTCTCCCCAGGTACTCTGGCTTCCTCCCACAGTCCAAAGACATGCAGCTGAGCTGAGGTAATGCAGAAATTTCCCCGCCGTGGGATCAATAAAGTCTTATCTAGGGTGGGGAAAGGTTAATAGGAAACACTAAATTGATGTGAATGCGAGTGCGATTGGTTGTCTCCTGTCTATGTGTTAGCCCTGCGCTGGTGACCTGTCCAGGGTGTACCCTGCCTCTAACCCCGCAACCCCGAGAAGCGGAAGCGGATGGATGGACAATGTCTGCCTATCTTTACCCCTATCATGTTACTGACCTGTTGCCAATTAAATTAATTAGCTGTTCTATATAGCACCACTTAATTTTCCAGCCTTTTGTACCCTGTCCCGATATTTTTGAGACATATTGCTGTCAAATTCAAAATGAGCTAATATTTTAATAAACACCTACAAAGTCTGAGTTTAACCCTTTCATGCATGAATTATGACAACCTCAATCAGGATTGTTTTCTTAAGTATTTTTATTCATCTTTAGGCATGAAACGATGCATAAAAATACTTAAGAAAAAATCCTGATTGAGGTTGTCATAATTCATGCATGACAGGGTTAAATAACAATAATTACAATGAAACACATCATACATCTATAGTAACATTAAACGACCAGTGGGTGGCAGGGTATGGAGTGACACATCAGTGTCCAATGTAGTGGTTTATGTGCAAGTATATCATCAACACTGACACAAATACAAGAAAACAGCTTTTGAATAGCTGTCCACTGTAGTGACCACTATGCATGAAAAGGTTAAACATTTTATATGTTTTTATGTTCCATTGTGTATAAAATTGCTGCCAATATATTATAGTGGCCTTGAGTTATATACCCATGTAATTGTAACAATACGTTCGCCGTGTGAAAATTTACTGACTGATTATCCTCTTTGTTCCCTTCAGCTGGAGGAAGAGCAGGCCATAAAGAACGCCTCCATCTGGGCCATGAAGGAGTACTACGCCAACTACTCACGTCTGATGAATGACTCAGAAGCCACCCCGCCTCCAATGGATCCAGCTGATGTCATTAGAGGACCATGCTGGGAGACTGCAGTGGGCATTGTACAAATGACAACTTATTTTCATTTATAATAAACATCTCAATCACAAGTAAAACCACAACCACAGACTAACAGGAAAGCGGGAGGATTTTGACCTAAAAAACAAACAAACAAAAAAAAAACTATGGCCAAAAAAATTGGTGAATTTTTTAACGGCATGAATTAGAAGTGTTAAAATTTATGTATAACTGTGCTGTTCCAGGAGTTTGTGAAGCTGACCGTGTCAGACATCCAGGTGTCCTACCTGACCATCCTGATTGGTGACTTTGCCCGAGCCGTGATTGTACGTTTCCTTAACTACTGCTGGTGCTGGGACCTGGAGGCTGGATTTGTAAGTCTCTTAATTAAATTAATGTAAACACTCCACAGCCCCTTCTTATCTGTGGACATTGTAGTAAATTTTGAGGTGGAAGAGGCGTTTTACCCAGGGGACATTTCACATTTACAAAGTGAGCTATAGCATGTTGAGCCAGCGTGCACAAGAGGAGCCTCAAATTAGGACCAAATGGAATCAAGCCATCAATCAGTCACACCTGTTGCTTTCATGAGATGTCAGTATGTCTTCTGTAAAAACAACATGTAGTAATATGGATTTCATTTAGGAATACCAAACACTGGACATTTTAATTAAGCATTTGATGAAACCTTTGATGAAACATTGCTCAACAAAAATTTATAAGACACTTGATTATCACAGTAAAACAGGAAGTCTGTTAAACTTCAAAAATATTAATCTCTGGTTAGGAATCATAAACCATTGTTTATAAAACCATCATAAACCAATGAATGTGAAAAAAAGTCCACTTGCAGAGGCAAAAACAAATAGACAACTTCCCCATAAAGGTAATGTTTTTGCAGGTGGTGGCCATAAACACTGGCTCTCACCTTATCCGTCCAAATGGATTTTTCTCTAGTTGTGTTTTTTGCTAGTGTCCTTGGTACTATTGGTAGTTTCATGAATGTTGAGGGATTTGCCTGAAAAAAACTGGCACTTTAAGAGAGGTTTCAGTTAAATTCAACAGCCCCCTCGAGGTGCTTTATAAGGTAAGGTAAAGACCCTACAATCATACAGAGAAAATCCCAAAAAAGCAGATGACCCCCTCTGAGCAAATACTTGACAACAGTGGGAAGGAAAAACTCCCTTTTAACAGGAAGAAACGTCTGGAAGAGCCAGGCTCAAAATGAAACCAAACTTGATGTAAAATTGTATTCTTGCATTCATTCTAGTAGATAGTTTGTAGAATGATTCACTATTAGCCATTCTACCAATGATTATAACAAAGTCTGAGTGGATTAGGTAAGTGGTCAATAACTTCACTTCCTATAAATGACCAATTGAGACAGAATCCAGAAGTGAGTCAATCCCTGTAGACGCCCATGTATGATACCCAACTAAACATGGGTACAGCTACACCCAAAAATGATTTTAACATTCTTTGGATAATTTCATCCTTCAAAAAGATTCATGATTTCTTTTATAACTCATCCATCTGGATACTGGAGTTAGGGGCATGGCCACTTGACAAGAGTTGGTGCCTTTATATTAATTTAGTTAGCTGAAAAATATTATGGCCCACTAGTCTGTTTTGCTGTGAAACTAATACTTGTCTCTGATCACTTCAGCCATCATATGCCGAGTTTGACATCAGTGGAAATGTTCTTGGATTGGTCTTCAATCAAGGCATGATTTGGTACAAACTTTACTTTACCTATGAGCATCATGTACCCTGACCTGCAACCCTTGTATTTATCGAGCCACTCTAAAGCTGAGAAACCATTTTTGTGATCATTACAATATATCTTTTCCTACTCAGTGTTTTTAAATTTGACCTATTTCTGGTGATAAATCAATCTCGTGTTGGTATTTACCTGCTCACTTGATCCTTTTTGATATAAGGATGGGTGCATTTTATGCCCCCGGGCTGGTGGGCATCAATGTGCTCCGCCTCCTCAGCTCCATGTACTATCAGTGTTGGGCTGTGATGGCCACTAACGTCCCCCACGAGAGAGTTTTCAAGGCCTCTAAGTCCAACAACTTCTACATGGGTCTCCTGCTCCTCGTGCTCTTCCTTAGCCTGTTACCTGTTGTCTACACCATCATGACGCTGCCACCTTCGTTTGACTGTGGACCTTTCAGGTGATAAAAAGCACAGATATTAATCCAAAAAAAAAGATACATGAAGTGCTATTACATTGCTATTATGAAATACAGCGAGTGAGTTATTGTTTGCAGTGGAAAGGACAAGATGTTTGACATAATCATGGAGACGATTGACCTGGACCTGCCGGCCTTCATGGGGACACTCTTTAGCTATGCAGCTAACCCCGGTCTCATTATACCAGCTGTACTTCTCATGGTGTGAGTGTAAACACCCATAAAACCACACTCTGGCCTACATGCAGGTGTAGAATTACTCAAAATCCCACTTTTTCATTTGAAGCCACTAAAAAAGAAAATTAATCCTGTCCTATCTCTTTCACAGACTCGCCATCTATTATTTGAACTCAGTATCTGAGGCATACCAAAACTCCAACATGGAGCTGAAGAAAAAGATGAAGATGGTGTGTAGAAAAAGTCCAAAGTTCATTCTGCACACGTGCTGAATAGGGCTCTTGCTCTAGAGCTGAGAACTGCATAAACTATGTCTAGGATTAATACCTTTTTAGCAGAAATGTCAGACACAGGCTAAAATATCATATCACAGCAAGTGATAGTGGTCATGATGTTTGGTAGAGACATTAATTTTCACCTCAGGGCACATAAAGATCTGCTCAATGAACAAGCCAGCTGGAATTCTCAGACTTTTCTTGTTTATAGCATATCATACTCGAAGACCAGGCTCAGCAATATATCGTGTGCATCTAATAGAACTCCAAAACTATTATGCCTAACTCTATTTTTCAATCCAGGCTCGCGATGAAGAGAAGAATCGAAGGAACAATGCAGACACCACCAACCAGGTCATGAAAGACCTGGAGGACCTTCTACCGAACCGATCCCTCATTCCCCCTGCTCCACCAGAGCCTGGTCAGAACTACATCCTGATGATAGCGTTGACTTTCAAAGCATAACTCTGACTAGACTACAACGTGGACAATAACCATTTCTCTCTCTCTGAACAGAAAAACCACCAGAGCAAGAACCAAAACCAAAACCAACAAAAACAAAACCCGGGACAGCTGGTAAAGGTGTTAACCTGCAGAAAGATGTGGCTCTAGCGTCGTCCAACCCTAATGCTCGAGGGCCAGTAAGCAGGCCACCTGGACCCAGAGGACCTGGACCAGGTCCAGGTGCTGGACCGGGTCGAGGCCGTGGGAGAGGGCCCCCTCCGAGATAACAGCGGGAGAAACTGATGTTCCTGCAGGCGGTTTTCATTCCTCAGTCTTTCTTAATTTCACTAAAGACTTTTTAATAGCTCCTTGAAGTCAGCTGGAAAGATATTTTGGATATTTTGAACTTATAATCTGTAACATACAGTACAGTTCATCTATGTTTGCTTAGTGGGTATACTGCAACCATATTTAGCCCTTTCAGGCAAATGTATGACCCAAATGGGATGTCCCTTGGTTCTGTCTAAACTTGGTATATCTGACATTGCATTTTTGGTGTCATGTCTAGATCATAATAATACAAAGAAAGGGAGGGGAAAAATGGGGAAAGTCATATATAGTCATATATATAGTCATATATAAGTCATATAGAAAGCAAAAGTTCATAGTAAGACAAAGTTGAGGATGGAGGAAAGGGGTTAGCCCATGTGCTGTCAGCTAGTTTACGGTCTTGTGCGTGTTTAGATTTCATTTTGAGGCAAATTCTTCTCATTTGTGATCATTTTACTGATGTTGCAACATTCATTGTGACGATGGCACTGAAGCGACATTAATTATGATTCTGTGTCCACAGTTATTAAAAAAAGTCATAGGCTGTGTATAAAAGATGGATGTTAACACTAATTTTAACAGTTTGGCCGTCCTCATCTTGAATTTTTTTTTTTAACAGACATGGTTAAAGATAAATACGCAGCCACATTGTTTCTGATTGGCTGGAAAATAATAATATTCAACACTCAGTTAAGCTAAGTTGCACCTAACTGTAAGGGTGCACAAACTGTTAAACTATATAGAAGTAGCCATATTAGCCACTGATTTAATATCAGTTTGTTAATAATGTTAAAATAATGTAATGATTTTGAAGATAATCTACCTACAACACAGACATACATTCATTTACTTTAGAAACAGTGTGTGTTCATTTTCCGATGTCTTTTACAGATTTTCACTATGAGACTGGCTTTCCAATAAAATTATTTTACATTTATAAAATAACATTTGTAAAATATTAGCTTACTGTCTTTGTTTGCTTCTATTTTTTCATGCATACTGATTGCCATGTAGTAAAACTGTAAGAACATAAAAAAATAAATACACTGGGAAAAAATAAATAGTCCTATTTACAATTTTCATACAATTATATATTGTATAGTACAATATGTTACTGTAATGATACTATGCTCTCGATTACAGTAAATTGCTATAATCTTCCTGACTATTAGCATCATGATTGCCAGTATTAAAGTTAACTTTACAGTTTTCCTACTGTTATATATATTACACTAAACTAGTGTGATAAAACCATGTCCTTAATCATAATGCATAATTGTATTGTCTACATTTTACAGTATGCTGCTGTTAAATTTACAGTTCTTTTACTGTTATGTATTTTGCACTCTGGTATGGTAATATTTTCATGGCCTAAATTAAAGTATATTTCTGTATTTACTGGCCTTTATAGTTGACTACAGGCAACATTTTGCTGTGTGTAGCTTTTAATTTAATATTTTTTCTACTGTTGTATTGTTTTTCATTGTGTTATCCTAATGATACCATGGCCTACTCTCAGCTCTTGTAGTGTAATCTACTTTACAGGATTACCACAGATCAGATTATTGTGTAGTTCATTTATTCTACAGTAGACTACTGGAAGCAATTTTCCTACTTTACTCTATAGTATGTGGCAACCAGTGTTGGTCAAGTTACTTGAAAAAAGTAATTAGTAACTAATTAATGATTACTTCCAAAAGTAATCTAAAAAACAAATCAGCTGGATCACCTGTTGAAAGAAAAAAAAGAAAACAAGCAAAAGGAGAGCAACACAATCAACAGAACACCACAGCAATAACCTCGATAAGTATAAGTAACAGTAAATGCGAAATATTGAACGTTATTGTGCAGCATGCAAGACTGACAGCTCACAATGTGCTTTGAGGTAGGAGCCAAGAAAGATATAGTTTGCGTCTATGAGCACCCATGTGTGTGTGAGCGCGCTTGTATTCAAAAGGTTTCTCGATGTAACGATCTGCTAGACGGTGTGGGCAGCCATAGCCCTGCCCCCCAGGGCATGAAGCAGGCATGGGCCCCCAGAGCGCGAGAGCCCAAGGAGGACCATCAGAGGGGCAACCGTGCCACCCGCTGAGGAGAGCCCCAGACGTGGGGTCACCCAGCAGCTGCGGTGCAGAAGCAACAGGGGCTGCAGTGACGAGCAAAGCGCAGCAGGCTCGGAAGCAGGCCGGAAGCCAGCCTCGGACCTCTGAGCCCGGGGCTCAGAGGTCCGAGGGCCCCCGATCCCCCAGAAGGGGCCTGACTGAGCCACAGAATGAGTCGGCACACACCTGAGCGCCCAGCCCCAGACACCAAGAACCACCAACGCACCGACTGTTGAGGGCATCAGCCACCAGCAGGGAGTGTGGTGGGGGGAGACAGGCCTCCACACCTAGTGGGGCCTGAGATGTTCCAACAGAGGTGGAGTCTAAGACGTGACCTGACATATAGACACAGACAAACAGCCACACACAGACACAGACATGCATTCCCACCCTCATGCACACATATACTTGGCACTCTCCCAACATGGAGAGGTGGACACCGTACACACACTCACAATCCTCAAACATACTCTATACCCCAGGTCCAGGTTCCCTCGCCCCCAGAGGGGCAATCCGACCCAAGACCCAGGAGAGATGGAGAAACCTTTTGAAGACAACCGCACTGATCCACACAGGTGTGCACACAGTTGTGCACTGTTCATAGACACAAACTACATCTTTCTTGGCTGCTACCTCAAAGCACATTGTGCGCTTTCAGTCCTGCGTGCTGCACAACAACATTCAATATTTAGTATTTACTGTTATTTACACTTAGCTAGATTAATGCGATGGTCTTGTGTTTATTATGTTGCTCTCTTTTTTCGCTTGTTTTCTCTTTTTTTTCTTTTTTTCTCTCAACAGTTGATCTGGGATATTTTTTCTTTTTAAGTGTCCTTTCTCACTGTCCCTCTTCCCCTCTGTTTTTCTTTTCCTTCATCTTTCTTTCTCCCTATCCTATCCCCCAGCCATGTCTGTCCCATCTATAACAACCGAAAATAAAATAAAATAAATAATAACAACAAAGGTTGATCAAAGCGATCAATACGGCAAGGTCGTGATGATCCACTTGGTAAAGTAGTCCGTTGGGTATCTTTGTTGGCCTTCAGACAATAATTCTGACGGCTAAAGAACCAAACGGGACAGGCAAAAAAAAAAAAAAGACCCAGGAGATGTTACCCTTTTCCCTGGGTTGGGGGCAAGCAGACCGTCCCCGGTCCTGCAGTAGCAGTGAGGCCCAGCATCCCAGACCAGACGGCCAACTCCTTCTCCCAGTCTCCCGCCCCGAAGGCGAACAGAGAAGGGGATGTGAAGACCCCATACCTCTCTCCGCCTGCTCATATGTGGTGTTGCTGCGTGCTGTTGTAAAGTGTACTTAAAACATGGGAGGGGCATGGTGTTTTCTGCCAGAGAGCAGCAGGTGTCAGCACAGCCCCTCCCGAGAACCCTCAGTGTCTACATGCATTTAAAACTGAGAGGTGGGCAGAGGCGCCAGAGGTGAGTTTGAACACGCAGACAGTCCTCTGGACGTTGTATAGCATACCCACCCCCAAGGTCCTATATGTATGTGTTATGAGAGATTGAGTAATGTGGATGTCTATGTTGTGGAATAAAATTGAGGCACAGGTGGCCAGAAGGGGACAGAGGAGGAATGCCTCCCCTGCACCTTGGTGACACACCTGTACCCGAAGGCTCTGCATGTGTGGTGGGGTGTGATGAAACGGGAAGAGGAAGGCAGTATGTCCTTCTCACTTCATGTCAGGTCAGGTTTCAGGATTTTTTGTAGTTACTGTTCATGTCTAGATGATTTCACGCTAAAGTTTGCATGTACCTGTTCAATTTCATGTTCTCATTTTCACTTTCTAGTTTTCATGTTTAGTTTAGCTTTCCCCAGTTTAGTTTAGTTTGGTTATGCCCCTGTTCGCCCTGCCTTGTTTTGTTTTCATGTATTCAGCCTAATAAACAGGTTGCTTTTTGTTATACTTAGTTTCCTCTCTTCTGTGTCTGCTTTTTGGGCCAGCTTCGCAAACACACCGGCTGCCTGGCCGTAACACTGTAATAATCTGTAATCTGTTATAGTAGTCTGCTACTTTGGTCTGGCAATACTGAAAACATGACATATTAATTACAAGATGTTACCATATCTATTTTTATCTGTATTTCTATCTGTTACATTTTTTTTAATGTCAAAACATGGCCTAAATTACAGCTGATTCCTGTATTTCTTACACTTTTACATCAGGCTACTGGCAGCAATGTTGAATTTTACAATATGTTAACCTAGAAATACCATGACCTACATGATGATAAATTGCATTACTGTAATTCTATAGTTTTAATACTGTAATATGTTTTCTATGTATGGATGTTACTATAGTAATACCATGTCCTGAGTTACAGTACACTGCGTTAATTTAGTTTAATAAGGTTTGATGAGAGGCCTGTGTGAGGCTGCAGACAGAGTCAGGCTGAAAATGGACGCAAGGGCAAGCTGTTGGCACAAGGAAATGATGTAAGTATACAGAGAACTCGTCTTGTCACCATAGGTAGCTGACAGAGTTACAATGAAGAGATGACCACGCCAGGCTTAAATGCAGCCACGCTGATTGTCACGGAACAAGGAACAGGTGAGCAAGAGTGGCCAGGACACCGCCCTGGGGTGGATGCGGGGAAACACAGGAGGACACAGAAAAACACCAGCCGCTCACTAACACCTTAGCAACAGTTCACCTGCTTTTATATATGTTTATATATAGTATGTTATTATCCTCATACCTTACTATGAACTATGAACTAGCACGTTCCCATACTTGCCGTTCAATTTTCCCCTACTACTGGCAGCAGAGTTTGTTTGGCTTTTTACTTTGTTACTTTTCTCTAATTTTATAATATCATGTAGGAAAAACAGATTTATTGATATAGAAACTAGCAGCAGGGTAACCTTCTGATACCACAGAGAAAAAAACCCAACTGAGCTCCACCAAGTGAAAGAAAATTAACCAACAAGAAACAATTAAGAGCAAAATATATAGTTGTGGTTAGGCCTCCTCTAACAACCATTCTATTAAAATGAATGCAGCAGAACCAAATGCAGTGTTTTTAATATACATGCTTCTCTTTCAAAACCTGTTCCCTACATTACCT
The DNA here is from genome assembly GCF_036321145.2 of Pelmatolapia mariae. Taxonomy (NCBI): domain Eukaryota; kingdom Metazoa; phylum Chordata; class Actinopteri; order Cichliformes; family Cichlidae; genus Pelmatolapia; species Pelmatolapia mariae. The sequence goes on from NC_086233.1 coordinate 34,860,244, forward strand.
GCACTGCAACTCAAGGCGCCAAACTCCAGCAAGAATTAAGAGAGTGCCACAAAGGTATGGTTAAGTAACATTTTCATGTAGACTACACCTGACAGTATTCCTTGATTGGTATCAGCAATGTTGTTTACCTTTAACACTGCCAAGTTAAAGGTATAATTGTCCAAAAAAAATCAGTGTGACTGTTTTCAACTAAGTGGTTTGATTAAAGTGTAACACGTACAGATTAGTCTGAATCGAAAAGTTGTCCAACCAGTCCCAGAGGCATATGAATCTTTCGCCTCAAAAGAATTTGAGAGGTATGACATGATTGGCTGAACCTCTGCAGGTGAAAATGCACAGTGATGGGTGGAGACGCCGCAGAGTGAGCTCCACAGTGCAGTAGCTCCGAGCTAGAGTGCAGGACGGTCTTCAGCAGCACAGGTGAGGGTTTCTTGCTGGATATGTAAAACACTTGAACTCCCATTTTCTTACTGTTACGAGGAATTCAAGGTGAGTCAGGATAAATAAAGGGAAAAAGATAACTTAATGACAAACGTTATAATGAGAAGAACAGTTTAGCCACAGAGTAAGGACGGAAATGACAGCAACAGAGTTCAGGAGTTAGATGGCAATTACAGAAATACTGTTAAAGAAGAACAGATATTTGCCAAGTGGCTAAAAACACACAGTGACTAAAACAGAGTATGTATGTATGTCTGTGGTAGAGCATTGTGGAGAGTGTGATCTCTGTGATGAGTTGCAGTTTTTGTGGCTCCTCCCTGTGACACACCTGCTGCTAACAATCACAGAAGACTAAACAGAATGAGATTAAAAGGAAGTGTCAGGGTGCTTGCAGAGCTAAATTTCATACCTTTACCCTCTACTCTTTTCTCTTTACAGTTTTGTTTCAGTTTTTGAGTCTCTCATCCAAGCAAAAATGCCATTCTTCGATCATTTGAAGGACATTTTCTCCCATCACCGACACTCCGATGATGACACTGTCAAAGTGAGTCATATTGTGAGGATATTGCACCCAAGTCTGCTTACTTGAGTATTTGAATTTCATATGAATTTTACTGGCTGGCGAATAAACTTTTTAAAGTCCTTTAAAGTCTGTATTTTGGCTGATCTTTTAGGTGAATGATAAGGAAAAACCTATTTATTATGGAACAGTCACTCCATATCCAAACTTCAATGCGAGCGACGACACTGCAATTCTCCGGCGTGCCATTGAAAGTAAAGGTGCGTGTGCACTCTCTCGTTTTAATGTATTATATACGTTATGTTTGTTTTAATTTAGACGATATGAAGTTTAAAGCTGAAATACAGGTCGGAAAAAACGAATGTTTATTGCAATTTTGAATTGGGTGTGAGGTAGTTTGCTTCTTTTGGCTTGGATGATTTTATCATTTTGTGGTGCTTACAGTAAAATATAACTTGTCATCCCAACAGGAGTGAATGAGGATGTGATCATTGCAGTCCTGGTAAAGCGAAGCAACGAGCAGAGGCAAAAGATCAAAGCAGTCTATGAAACGGAAAATGGGAAGGTGAGTAATTAATTTCTGCCATATTCAAATCTGTACAGCATGAGGCTGAGAACAATGGTAGTGTCTGGGAAAATATTACATATAGAAATGCTCAGTGCATCATGGGAATATGTTGACTTCTAGCTCCAAAAATCAAACATGGCGGTCACACCTTACATCTCAGATGCTGTCAGACCAGACATGAAACAGCCTTTACCCTGCCAGCTCCCTAATGGTACAGTCACACTAGAGAAAATGGTTGCTGGAGACTTTGGCATGACCAAAATAACTTGACCATGTTCAATAAACTTGCAGTGTTGTTGCCTTTGAAATTGTTGGCAGTAAAATTGCAATTAGGTGGATGAATGCAGTCAAGTTGGTAGGTGGTGAAAAACCAAACCTGTTGCTTTCTACACACATTATCTACGTACATTCACAGTCCAGCCAGAACCTCATAGATCAGAAACAGTAATTTCTCTACAAATGTTGACGTCATTGCTGCAGGATAAAAGTTTAACTTCAAAATGAGAAAGACACTTGACAACCTTGCTTTTATATAGAAATATATCTGAATCGACTGAGCTGAGGCGACTGTGATTGCAGGAGACAGACTGCCTACCACCAGGCCACTTTCACTTCAAAGTGGTTGTCTAGATTCTAAAGGGTGTTGAACCCTTGTTATCTGTAACTGAATGCAAAACAAGTCAGCAATTACTGAGCAACCATATAACTGAGTCATAATTGGTCTACAAACGCAGTGTTCACATCACAAAAGATAACCTTCATATATTTAATTTAAACTCAAAAGATGCCTCCAAAAGTTGATTCTGTACATCTGGACGTAGCGTTTTGTGGGAGAAACGTTTCGTCACTCATCCAAGTGACTTCTTCAGTCTCAGCTGACTGCAGGTTTCCCCAATCTTATAAACAGTACATTTGCATAATGACTGAAACCAGCCCACTGAAGGAACAATGGGCTGGGAGGTCAGTTCCTTGATCCTAATTATGCAAATTCTCATGACCTTAACCTCTTAAGCCCCAACGCCCCCTGATACGGGGGCAAAAGGCAGGAGATCAGTTAGGCTTGGGGCTTAAGAGGTTAATTCTGTTTATAAGATTGGGGAAACCTGCAGTCAGCTGAGACTGAAGAAGTCACTTGGATGAGTGACGAAACGTTTCTCCCACAAAACGCTACGTCCAGATGAACAGAATCAACTTTTGGAGATTTACCTTCCTGGATGATTGAGAATGCATCAAAACTCAAAAGATGATTACAGTGGACAGTAGTCCTTCATAAAGATCATCCTTGTGTGTTGCAGAAGCTGACTGACAATTTGAAAGCAGCCTTGAGAGGAAATTTGGAGAACATCTGTCTGGCACTACTCATGACACCAGCTCACTATGATGCCTACCAACTCATGAAAGCCACAAAGGTAGGATCTGTGGTTTATGTACTAAACCTTTGATTGGGGCAATATTACTTCTTTTGTTTTAATTCATAGAGCAGTTTTATAGTTGTTGTTTTGTTTTGTTTTTCAGTTAATTGAGATGTTACATATTTAGATTAAGTTTATCATTTAGGTTGTGTCATTAGTAACTGAATTAAATTGTGATCACAAAATTGCCAGTTGGTTCAGTATTGGCCAAGAACCCTCCCACTAGCACACTTTTGGTTTGTAGGTCTGGGGTTTGAACTTAAGGGAATTTTTGTGCCACAGTTAAAGAAAACTTAAACGTAGATCAGAATAAACAAATAAAAAAACAACAACAAACTACTTACTTGTAATTCTGTTTGAGGGGCCCTTAAATGTTTCTTCTTACTGTTTATAGATTTTATTATTTCTGTTATTTGATTTATTCCCACAGGGTTTGGGCACAGATGAGGAAGTTCTGACTGAGATTTTGGCAACAAGAACAAACCAAGAGATTCAAGAGATCAAGAAGGCCTTCAAACAAGGTGTTATCACAGTCATGTGAAATCACATGGTTGTTGTTTGGGCTTAATGCTGAACTAAGATAGAATTTTATACAACATCTTAGATATCTAGCTGACACTCATAAGTGTCTTCAGTGTCTGTAGCTGCTAGAAAGCTAGACTTATTGTAGTCACATTTGGCCATCATATTGTTGTAAACTGATGCTTATTCTGAAATTCTCCCGATTCCTCAGAGTACGAAAAAGAGCTGGAAGAAGTTATTAAAAGTGAGACCAGTGGCAACTACACCAAGATCCTACTGGAATTACTAAGTGGAGGTAGAGATGAGAGCGCTCGCGTAGACAATGATCTTGTTTCAAAAGACACAAAGGTAAAATCACATAAACAAAATCTTAAACTATTTTGCTTTATGTTGTCAACAAATTATGTGAGAAGATATTTTGAGAACTCTAGTTTAATGGTTCCTATCTGTGGCATTTGGCCAAACATAATGTGTGTGAACATAATTTAACATTCATAGAGGGTATAAAAGATGGACCTAGTCATTAATTCAAACGAACGTGTTGGTGGACATTAGCACACTTGGTTAGCAAGCTACACCCATAAACTGTGCTTTATCTGCTAAGCAACGAACTAATAAAACACTGAAATTTCACCCACTAAAGCTGAAGCAAAATCTTCTTGGCTATATAGATAAAAGCAGTCTTTTGTATCAGGCTGTTTAGTGTTGTAATTCTAGGGACTTTAACATGGGAGTCAATGGTTGCCTTTTAGGCACGATAACGTCACAACAATGTGATTGGTCACTTGCAATGTTGAACCTGGAACAACATTTTCATGATGATCTGGGAACAACACCAACACGACGATATCAGATCATCCGCCTTTTAGAGTCAGCCTCATGTGGCCACTAGAGGAACTGCAGTTATTTCCATTTAGGTGCTGGCTTCATTTTTCACAGCTTGAATACTCATTAGTCATAATTATGTGGGTAAAAAAAAAAAAAACTTCAGCCATTTCCTGATACAGTTAGGCACATGATTTTTGGTTGGGTAGGAAATGCTCCATTTATAAGGGTCTGCATATGCACATTAACTGAAAATATATAAAGTTTGTTGTATGGTGCAACAGTGGCATAGTTGCGAAGAATAAGTCTGACTTTTGGTAAAATACTTGGAATATAAATTATTGAAATTATATAGAGTATAAGTCTTTATGATTATCATCCAATTTTTTGTGTGTGTGTCTGTAGACGCTGCTGAAGTTATGTGAGCATGGCAGTGGATTCAACGTGTCCACCTTCATTGACTTGATGACCAAGCGCAGCTATCCTCACCTCCGGAAAGGTGAGTTCTTGAAAAGTGTGAACACTTCTTCTTGGTTGGGTTTGACTCATTAGACACAATGCACTTCTGGAAAAACAGGTGGAACCAAACTCTTGCAGGTAGGAGGCGAAACACACCCAGCAGTCTGGGAACAATACAGAGTTACAGTCAGTCTGGATTTTACAAGAGTTATGAAGCCTGTTTACTTTTTATCTGCATAAAGGCTAAAAATACATACAAGCTCAAACATATACATACACTCTCACTATCATTTGGTCAAATGTCTCTGAGCAAGTTGTACTTCAACCAGATATTTTTGGTAGCCATCAACAAGCTCCTGACATGATTCTGGCTGGATATTTGACCGCTCTTCTTAACAGAACTGGTAGCGTTTATTTAAACTGGTTTCCTGACATGGACCCGGTTTTAGCAAAGTATCATCAGGATTACAGTCAGGGTTTTGGGAAGTCCATTCCAGGAGCTAATCTTGGCCTACTTTATCCATTGCAAAAGCAGTTTTTGAAATTTGATATTTAAGGTGAAGTTGAAGAATTTGGAACTAGTCCTTATCCTCTCCACTTGCAATGTGCATACCAGTGACAGCAAAACAGCCCCAGAGCCTGATGCTACCACCACCATGCTTCACATTTGGTACAGTGTTCTTAGGTTTGAAGGCTCTACTATACTCTTCCATTTGCATAGAGTCATTTGAACTGATGATCCTGAAATCCGTTGTACAATTGCATAAATTTCCAATCGAAACTGCTGTTGTGTGAAGTAATGGTGTGTTTGTTTTCTCCTTTTTTTTTTAAACTTCAGTCTAATGTTTCACTGGTCAATAAAATCTGAATGTTTATGTTTATAAATATTTTAAAACTGCTTTTTCATTTCCTCAGTTGCTAATGAAATATACTGCATAGCCTTAACAACATATTAGATTTTGGTCTAATAACTCAGAATTACCAGTTTGTCTGTTTACCTGTTAGTATTGGAGGCATTTGGCAAACAGACGGATGTCAAATTACCCACAGTGCTGAAAAAGGAGCTGAAAGGAGACACTGAAAATTGTCTCATCGACCTTGGTAAGTTGATGTTTGTCCTCATCAGTTTATGTAGTTTTAATTGTGTTTTCTGTTCAAGGTGGGGGTGGGGTGAGATCAAAGGTCATGTGAGCGATGAAATCCATCCTCTCGCGAGCAGGAAATGTGCATCACATAGCCCGTCTTGTGAACATTAAGATCAGGAAATATTTAAGATTGATTGAGCAGTATAACGTGAAAACAGATTTCCACAGTATGGGCTATAACACAGCTGTGAGGCAGCGCAGCATCTGGACTCGACTTGAGATCATTTTGTAACTGTTTGTCTCTCTTTGATGTCCATAGCAAAGTATGCCTGGAACACACCAGCTGTCTTTGCCCAGAAGCTTGTTAAGGCTTTGGAGGTGTGTATAATTTTTTTCGTGTGTATGTGTGTGTGTGTGCACGTGTATTCATTCATTCACATAAATGTACATTAATTTATGTATGTTAAAAGAAAGGTTCAAGTCTGTAAGTAATTTCATGTTTTTGGACTAATGTAGTCTGGATGCTGGATGTTTTAAACCGTTCAAGCAGTTTGAGATTGAGCACTTCTGCAAAATGGATTCACTTACTTGTTCACTTACTTCACTTATTTACTTACTTCACTTACCTGTTCCCTCAAAAATTAATTATTTTTAAAGACTTAAGCTGGGCCACTTATACTAACTTTATATTAAGTATAGAATACTTAACAGCATATCAAATAACAGAGCTCTAGTTTGTTTTAAATTTGCTTTATATAACTTTAGTTTAACAAGTTACATTTAGAAAATATCACAATGAACGGCTTAGACTTTTGCCTCAGAAAGTTGAGGGTGCTTGTGCATACTATTTAGTTGTGTTAGAAGACAGTGAACCTGTGTCCCATATACTGCATAGCTACAGGAACACTGCAAGTTGCTGAAGGAGTCCGTACTCTTGGCCACTGAAAAAAGGTTTCTGATCAGCAGCTAACTCTTAAGTAACTGTTTGGAGCTTAACCCCAACATGAAGTCTATATAGCATAAAATCAATAACTGAAGCTTTGCTCTGCTCTGCTCTCACAGAAACCAGGCACGTGTGAGAAAACCCTCAACAGGATACTGGTGAGTCGCTCTGAGGTTGACCTCAAGAAGATCAAGGAGGTATATTGGAACTGTCAACAAAGATCCCTAAATGATGACATAGAGGTAAAAAACAAAACACAAAAAAACCTTGTTGTTATCATGTTGTCTTTAATGATTAAAAACTAAAATGACAGTGTACAGTATCTGGAAATTTCAGCTAATAATTTCTTTGTTCCACAGAAAGACACTAAGGAGCACTATCGGAAAGTCCTGCTTAGCTTGTGTGGAGCTTTTTGAAATTCATCTTTTACCATTTTACTCTGGAAACCGAGACCAGCTTATTCCACTAAATACTCACAGCTTTAAATCTGAAGTGCATGACTACTCTGTTCTATTGAGATTAAACTTTAATAAAGAAGTTATTCCAGCACCAAGCATTTCATACCTTCTTTCTGGCAAAATGCATTTCTTCTCTTTCTTTTAATGTCCTTTGAAATATAATGTATGAGGAAGTTGCATTAAAATGATATTTGGTTATTAGAAATGCAGAAAATAAAATGGGAAATCAAGTATTTTCTATTTAATCTTCCAAGTCTTTACTTTATATCAGTAGTAAGGCTTTTTATATTACATAAACTCGTAGCCTCCATATAACTGACAAAACCATCTAGGGTTAAAATAATGTGTTTGAATTGGTTAATGTCATGCGCTTGTATTTTTTTTTTAGTGCTTTGAAAACACAAAATGCTTACTATCAAAAATTGTATTCCCAACCCAAAGAATGTAGTAAGGAAGCCATTGATACATTTTTAGCAAAATTGGAGCTGCCCCAAGTTACAAACGACCAGAATACGAGACTCATATCAAATATAACTAAAGAAGAAGTTGAACAGGCCATTAAAAGATTAAAGAATGGTGAAATTATTCTAATAATACATAATTAGACCAGCAAAGTAGCAAACAAGGATCTTTGGAGTAATCGGGCATTCTAGCATTGCCAAAAAAAACTGTACTTAAGTGCAATTGTCTAAATCTGGGGTACATGTGGGTATTCCCAGATCCGGTCCTTTTTGGACCCCTGATATAGTCATATATGTCATGCATATCTTATTCTTTTCCCTTCCTTTTTGGTACTCTTCCCATGTATGTGTTTTTCTTGTTGTTGTTGTTGTTGTTGTTTTGCACTGTTGTTTTCGAGAACTTAAAAGTAAAAATTTCAAAACAAGACAAAAACCAAATCTCCAATGCCAATATGTTTGAGGCTTTTATTTGAAAGGACTTTCTTAAAGGAAATTTGGTCTGTTTTGCATGTGGCTACAAATCGCTCATAACACTGCAGATGCAGGATCCGGGAGACAAAACATGAACTCAAAAACTCATTGCTGGAAACCCACAGGAGAAACAAAAACATCCAGAGCAGAAGAAAAACAAATTGCAGAGGAGCACACGCCATAGGGGGAGGACACGACAAAGGGCAACTTTTTAAAATATATTTTATATGTTTCTCCAGAAAAGAAAGAAACAACGAAAATGTTCATAAAACAACTTTCTAAATAAAGTGAAAAACAAACAAACAAACAAAAATATATCTTCTATCCTCATTATCTGCGCAGGCGCAACGCTGACGAGTAACTGCACGTAACGTGGACCGTTTACCGTGTCCGGAAGTGCCGTGGCAACACGGGCAGCTCTGGTGTTTGATTTTCTTTATCCTGTCATTGCGGATTTTCTCGGTTATTACAACCACTTCAGACTCATAACTTTTCAGTATCTTTTTCTGACCACGCGTCCACAAGCTTCTGGGTCAAGTAAACTGTACACCGAGGACGTGACGCCACTGGAAACTTTGGGGGGGAAAGTGGCTAGCTAGCCAGCTAATACGCTAACAAGGCTACCAGCTGATTGTAGTTTACACGTCAGACACTGACGGGAGGATGAATAGAACGCAGAAGAAGCCAGTTTATTTTCTCCGGCGGTGAACAGACCGTAGTTTAAGCTGACTCTCCCGCCAGCAGCGATGTAAAGGATGCACAAGTAACAGAAGTAACTCTCGGTGGAGTGGAGCTGGTGGGTTTGGGGAGCTTGAAAATGGAAGAAAAATACAGCAGCAACGTGCTCTCAGGGGGTCAGCTGGGGATGGTCGAAGTGCCCGATTCCAGGTATGTTCTCCTTCCTTCATCAAAAACTCTCAGTTTAAACTGATGTAACTGTTTTCATGTCAAGAATCATTCAAGTCTCATCCATGCGTCTGTAGTCCATACGTTAGCGTTTGTGTAGAATTGATTACTCTGTAAATTGTCCACAGCAGTGGAAAAACCACCCATTATTATTTCCCATTGCTTGTTGTGTCCGATATTTGCAACCAGACACCATATGTAAGAACACTATAACAAAAAGCCGTCAGATTTGCTTATAAACTAATAGTCATTACATTATTATTAAGCATTATACCTGTATATTTTACTTTATTTTATATATATGTATACACACACACACACACACACACACACGTATATACATATTTGGTATACATATTCAGTAATGCATACATTGTTATATTTGTACATATATTTATTCTTATAAATCTCAGATTCCCATTCTTATATTTTGCTTTGTTCGTATGTTATGGTATTTTCGCACACCTCTGTTGCTTGTGAAGCTTGCACACAAGAATTTCACTCGCATGTGCTGTACCAGTCTACCTGCATATGTGATGTGACAATAAAAGTGATTTGATTTGATTTATTAATAAATTAGTATTAATTATGCCCTTAGTCTGAGCTGTATGTTGGTATAAAAACCTTCAGGATTGATTCCAGCCTGCTATGTGTTAGTGGGCATCTAAAAATTATCAGGGGTTGTCTAAGAATCGGTTTATCCAGTCTATTGTGTCAAGGGCTGTGATGCTGAATCCCCAGCAGACCACAGCACAGTACACTCCATTCACCACAACTAACTGAGAAAATCTTCAAACTCTTCCTTAGGAAATGGAGCCCTATTGTTTCCTTCTTCTATACAGCCTCTGTGTTTGACTTCCAGTTCATGTTGTTGTAGATGTGGACACATGGTTACTTGTACTCCTCCACCACATCAACATCCTGTCCCAGGATAGGCACAACTTCAGTTGTTCACCATCTGTCTGGTCTTATTCCCATTCAGAAGCTGATCATTCCTCCTCCTAGATCACTCCACAAAAGCATTCAGCTAGCGCTTAGTACTCCTTCTCCTGCCCATGACTAATGAATCCAATCATTGCATAATCTTCAGAGTGTTTCTGTAGGTGGCATGACCTGTTGTTATGCTGAAAGTCTGAGGTGCAAAAAAGGAACACACACAGACTCTCTTTAAACCCTCAGTGAATTGAAGTTAAATATTTCTGTCCTGGGAGAAGAGGGAAACCTGATGGAAAATGGTAGAAAACAATAGACTAAACTGGAAATATAACACAGAGGTTTTCTATAAGAACGAACAGTTCAGATTTTGTTTCTTGGGGAAGATTATGCCTGTTACTGTATGAAGTTTGCCCATAGCTAGAATCAGTGTAGATGACAGTTGTTTTTGCTCTTATCACACACAGCCTGTACTAATGTGTAGCGTGTTCTTTCCTTGTGCAGGTTAACCAGGTACATTGTTCTACTGGTCATCTCGAAGGTCCTCAAAGCTCTTGGGATCTTTGAGTCATATGATATCCTAAAAGTGGTTCACATAGTTCAGTTCATCTTCATACTGAAATTAGGGTAAGTACTCTTTGTGTTTTTATGTATTATTGTTAGTTAGGGCTGCTCTGTAGTGACAAAAATCTTAATTACAGTTATTCTGGCCAATTTTTGTTGACTTTGCAAACTTCACACACTTGCTCGATAAGAGCGATGAATAGATATTTAATGTCCATCATCTCAGCTGAATGTGTTACCGGCTGCAGTGAGTGTGTTTGAGGTTTTTCAGGTGGAGTTAAAGACAAAATGTGATTATTCACCAAGACCTTTTGCTCATTTTGTATATATAGATGGTGAAAACATGCTGATTCTTTTTTATTGTTTTGATTTTAGGAGTGCAGTGTTTCTGCTTTTTTTCCAAAAACCTTTTTCATCTGGAAAAGTCATCTCAAAAAGACAGGTTTGTTGGACTTTAACTTTTAAATTTGTCCGCTTTAAAACCTCTAATCTTCCTGTTCTTTTTACTGTTGTTCAATAGCTTGAACAACTTATATATGTCGTGCTTAAGATGATTCAAGTCTAGCTTTGCAAAAAGAAAAAAAAAACACCTTATGCATTGTATTCATTTCTGTTGATGAATCTATTTTCTTTGCAGTGGATAAAGTTGTTAAAGCATGCTGTTTTCAGCTGTGTCATATCCCTCCTGGGCTTCTTCGGCCTAACTCTTTGTGGACCTCTTAGGTAAGAAGTAGTTAAGCAGTAGTTAAATAAAACCAAATGCAGCATTAGAGTTGGAGGAGGACAGTTTAAATCCCTCCCTGAGAGTCCCATTGTGTTTCTTTGGACTAAAAATGGTTGTTTGGTGGTCTCCTAAAAGAAACAAGAAAGTCAGGTTAGCTACAGGTGCACAAGGACACAACCTTCAGGGAATAGTTGATCAATTTAAATCAGTTAGGGCTGTGGATTTTTAACTGGGAACTATCCAGCGATACTTCAAAGATCATCCCACAGTCTCCAACCTAAACTGCTGCATATAGTTATGGCAGACATGATTGCTTTGCCTGGCAGAATTTTCACTAGAATAATTTGACACCTGTCTTTATTTCTTTATATTTGCATGTTTCTTCAGTTAGTACAGTAGCATCTCATTTCACACACACGCTGTATTTGTTCAACATCTGGCAGTATGTTCCTCTGGTTTTGCTGTTTAATAGTAATTGAGAGCTTCTGGGGCTCATACGGCATTACAGCCCACCAGGTGCGGGTAAAACCCACAAATACATATTTTAAGACCAGAGAAAGTCACATGCACTGTTCCTGCAGTGAGCTACTTTAAAGTGGTATGTTAATGTAGTAGGCAAGTATTTCACTTTACAGACTTATGTTCTTGCATTATATTCAGCTTGTTACATGGCATTTTATTGGCTTTGTACGCTATCCCTACCTCCTACAAGTGTTTATGAGAATATCTGCAGACTAACAATGCAGGAACTCCAGCAACACTTAAGGTAAATGTGGCTTTCATCAGGGTCATGACCCTAATGAAGGCCACATGCCGAAACATGTTGGTCAGTTAATAGAGCTGTTCCTCTTTACCTGTAAGTGTTGCTGGAGTTCCTGCGTTGTTAGTTTCTTATCCTCTTCATGCACCTTGGAAGTAGGTGAAGTTGTGCCAGAAATTTTAGTATCTGCAGACTCACAGCTGTATTCAGGTATATAATTAAAATTGTGTCTTTCACAGAACGTTGTTGCTGTTTGAGCACAGTGACGTTGTGGTCATTGCTCTTCTTGGGGTCCTCTTCACAAACTCAGGAGGAGGGCCATCAAAGGTAGGAGGCCATAAATTCACATGGCTGAAACTGCTTTTAGTGTCGGTGTGATCGTGGTTATATGACATGAGCGCTTTATCTCTGTAACATGTTTTTTGTTTCATTTCCTGATGTTTGAAAAGTACAGGTAATGTTTGTATTTATTTGTGCGAAGGAAACAAATCTTCATTATAAATATAAACTTAAATTATAAACTGAAACATAACTGACCAATTACAAGCCGCCTCTCTCCTCCATATGCAGTTTAAGAACTGGTATTATAGAGCAGGCAAAGAGGCACAAAATTGGGGAATAATAATAGCTAAAACACTCATTATTTTGAAAAAGGTAACTGATTGAACTCTGTGTGTTAAATGTTTATAATGTGCATTTCTGTTTACTTTGCTGTGACTTTGTGCAGACTAGAGGTGCTGCTTTCTTCATCATCGCTGTGATCTGCCTGCTCCTCTTTGACAACGATGATCTCATGGCAAAGATGGCCGAGCACCGTATCCTTTGAGCCGACACTTTAGTCTATTGTCAGTGTTTGTTAGTTTATGTGTATGTGTTGCGTTGTTACGCCTCTGTCCTTTACTGCATTTGCCTTGATTCCCCCTCATAACCAGCTGAGGGACACCATGACAGTGCTCTCACTCACTTCCTGTATACTGTGATTTCATTTTTAGGGGTAGCAGATCACAAAGTGAGTATTCCCTACCTTCTTGTTTTTTCTTTCTAAATATTGGCTTTCCAATAATTTAATTCAGTTTATATACAACAGAAGAAAGGGAGTCTGTGCTCTTTCTGTCTGATTCAGTTCCTTATTGATATATATATTTATGTTTATCGTAATGTGTACTTGTACTTCCTGTCAGGGTGGTGTTGTGCTGCTGGTGGCATCCCTGTGTCTGAAGGTCGGATTCCACACGGCCTCCAGGAAGTTGTCAGTGGAGATCGGCGGTGCCAAACGTCTCTATGCCCTCGACAACCTGGTTTCTGCCATGGTGCTGCTGCCCTGGGTTATAGTACTTTCTGCGACCACAGAAGTACGTGCACCAGATCACATGATAAAACGTGTTTGTTGTTTAGCTAGCTGTGTTGTAAACCGATGAATCTCATCTTAACCCCAGAGCAAAGTGGAGTCGTGGTCCTCTCTCGTCCTGCCTTTCGGGATGATCATCTTCTCCGTCACGATCCTGGAGTTTTACGTCGAGGCCATCTGCAGCACCAAGATGGAGACGCCGAGGTGCGCCCGTTATGGCGCCTTGGCCCTCTTCTTCAGCGCGTTGCTGCTGGCAAACTTCTGGACTCACCCGCTGACTGACCAGCTGCGCTCCATGAGCAAACCAGCGCACCACGGCAGCACAGAGCACGTGCTCTCTGGTGGAGTGCTGGTTAGCGCCATCTTCTTCATTATGTGTGAGTAACGGCTCTGGGATACCTAGCTAATTTGTTTTACCTGCCTTTTTAATCATATTTTGCATTTAACAGTTAAAGTTAAATGGGGAGAAAGACTTAAAACACCAAAACAAGAATTAATTAAAAATTAAGGGAAACTGCCTACAGAAAACAGACATTTTAGGAAATGCATGATGGGATTTGAAAAAGTGGAGTGAACACCTCTCAGGAAGTGCTACACAAAAATGAAGACCTATTGTGGGAATGTGTTGCATGGCAACATTTAGTAAAATGTAGCAACATCTGAGAAAACGCAGTCACAAAACCAGAAATGCCACATCGACATTTAATAAAACGCAGCTCCGACTTTTCAGAATCCATTACATCCTTTAAAACTCAGGCAGGGACTAACCTGAAATTGATATAGAAACAAAACATTACATCTGTCTTACTCGAGGAATTTTTGTTCTGTCTGTTCAAATACAAAAAAACATTGCGCCTGCCTTTTACTTAAAGTGAAAGGGTTTCTGAAACACCGAGTTCTAATTATTTATTTTTTGGTCAAAACCTGGTCTTTAAACTGGGTTTACACCAAAGTTGTTATAGTTAACTAAACCTAAACAAAAGAAGCAAATGTGAAAACATATTTTAATTAACTAAAATAAATGAATAAAATTAACTGACACAATTTTGTGGACTTGGGAAAACTAACTAAAATTTAAAACATAGCCTTAGTGTATTTTTTTTCTTTTGATAAAGATTTTGTTATCAAAACTTGCCGGATGAGGTCTCAATAAAGTCAATAAACAAGATTGTGAGTCAATAAACAAGATTATGAGTCAACTGTTTTCAAAAAGTTTTTTTATTTTTATTGTAATTACTGCACTGATACATGTCCTTAATACAATAATACTTAAAATAAAGACTAAAACTAACACTGAAATGAATTAAAAACTAGCCAGAAGTAAGCAAACCCGTCCTGGACACTAACTAGAACTGAACTGAAACTGAAAAAATTAATAAAAACTAATTTAAAATGGATAATAATAACAAAAACCCTTGTTTACACCTCTCTCCCTGCCGTCCTCTCTCCCTGCAGCGTCCAATATTCTCTCATCTCCTTCAAAGAAAGGCCAGAAGGGCACCTTGGTGGGTTACTCCCCTGAAGGGACACCTCTCTACAATTTCATGGGTGACGCCCTGCAGCACACATCCCAGTCCCTTCCACGATTCATCAAAGACTCCCTGAAACAGATCCTGGAGGAGTATGACTCCAGACAGATCTTCTACTTCCTGTGTCTCAACCTGGTGCGTAGGAAGTTGCTTCTTTTTGTTCTGATCTTTCACATTTTAGACCGTCTAATTTCAAAGTAAGAGCTCCGTACCCGAACCCCAATAGTAACAGAAAGCAGAACGCCGATTCTTAGAGGTCCAAAAACGGATCAGCATATACAGGAGAAATGAAGGGAAAAACACACGTCTGAGCTTACAGTCTTTTAATATCAGCTGTTTAATAGGATCCGATCTACATCTCACTGACATTTGTGCCTGGAAATGAGGTTTCCTGCTAAAATGAATCTTAGTAATAAAGATCATAGCTGCCATTGAGGATAGAAAATATGTCATAAAGGGTTCAATGACCTGAGGAGCAGTCTAACACTATACAGTTGCGGGCTTCTAAAAGCTAATATTTTACATATTTTACTTTTACAAACCTATTCAAAGAAACACTTATGCCAACATTAATGAAATTCCACATTTCTTAACCTTTAATGATCCTGATTCTTATACTCTTATATTTTGAATGGATAGTCTTTTAATGAGGGATGGGTGTGTATGAATATTTGATTTGTGCCTGTTTCTTAAAAAAATATAAAATAAAACTAAACTAAGTATAACAGGTGGAATAAATGAAATGCACAAGTTAATAAGTAAACAATAAAATCTACACCCCAGTGAGAACAAAGGATTGCCTCTGACTGAACAGAATGTAAAAAAAAAGTAATTTCCAGTTGTCAATTAAATAAAAGAATTAGATAATCACATCTGGAGATCATCTTAAATAATTTAATCTAATACATTAAAGCATTTCAAGCTGTTGAAAGACTCGCCTGCTGTGTTTAGGCGCACACACTCTGCGGGTATTTTGTAAGACTTTTGTTGCTCTGCATTGTTTCAGGCTTTCACCTTTGTGGAACTGTTTTATGGCGTTTGGACCAACAGCCTGGGACTCATCTCTGATGGTTTCCACATGCTGTTCGACTGCTCTGCTTTAGTTCTGGGCCTGTTTGCCGCCCTCATGACCCGCTGGAAAGCCACCAGGATCTTCTCCTACGGGTAAAATCCATCAAGAACTCGTGATCGTAAAATTGAAGAACATCACCTCCAGCTGGATTCTTAATGAACTGAGTGTTTTGTGGTTTTGCAGGTACGGTCGTGTTGAAATTCTTTCTGGATTCATCAACGGCCTGTTCCTGATGGTCATCGCTTTCTTTGTCTTTGTGGAGTCGGTCACCCGTTTGTTGGATCCTCCCAACATAAACACAGACATGCTGACGGTGAGTAAAAGGATTCCACCACACCATTTGAATATCTTTTTTACCTTTGGTCACTAAAATCACGCCTTTTAATATTTCCTGATTGCATCTTGTCAGTTTTGGAGTGATCTTATACTGATTAGTACAGCTGGATATCATAGAGACAATATGAAAGCGTTCGTCTGGTTTGAACTCTGTTCATCCTTCTCTGCAGCCCGTGTCTGTTGGAGGCTTACTCGTCAACCTAGTGGGCATCTGCGCTTTCAGTCACGCCCATTCCCATGGCGGCAAAAGCTGCTCGTCACACGAACACGGGCACTCACATCATGGCCACTCCCACAGTGAGCACAGCCACGGAGGTCATGGGCACTCGCACGGAGGCCACGGGCACTCGCACGGAGGCCACGGGCATGGCGGCCACGGGGGACACGGGCACTCCCATGGCTCTGGAGGCATGAATGCCAACATGAGAGGTGTGTGTTTGAGAACGTGGTCTGTGGTGAGAAACATAAAGCTAGATAAAGTCATGATTTATTGATTTATTTTTCTCCAGGTGTCTTTCTCCATGTCTTGGCCGACACTTTGGGCAGCGTTGGCGTGATCATCTCCACCATCCTCATCCGGCAGTTCGGCTGGTTGATCGCTGACCCCATATGTTCGCTCTTCATTGCCACTCTCATTTTCCTCAGTGTCATCCCTCTGTTGAAGGACGCCTGCGAGGTTCTGCTTCTGCGAACTCCCCCAGAGCACGAGAAGGACCTGAACAATGCGCTGGAAAAGGTGAGGAGATCTAGATGGGGTTGCTTAGCAGACTGTCGTGAAATTTTTTTCTTCGTGCATGAAGGAAGAGAATCTGTATTGAGAACTGCTTATCTGTTTGCAGGAGCAATGAAATTTGGAAAGCTAGTACATAAATAGAGAAAATAATTTACCAGGTTACACTACTTCCTACCTATTTTAACTTTTTAGTTCCTGATTACGGCTTGGACCCTGCCGTGGCTGCGGATTCTGTATATATATATATATATATATATATATATATATATATAACATTTTTTAACATAAGCGACAGGATAGGAACTTTCAAAAAACATTTTCTGATTTTAATTTTCTTCATGTTTCAGATTGAGAAAATTGAAGGAGTTTTATCGTACAGAGACCCTCATTTCTGGAGGCATTCAGCCAACATGATCGCCGGAACCATCCACCTCCAGGTCATGTCTGACGTGGTGGAGCAGAGGATCATTCAGCAGGTTGGCACAAACTCTAGAATTAGAATTAATACTAATGTTTTACTTTACAGCAATGAATCCTATTGTTTGGCGAATGAATACCAAACATTGTCTTGGCTGTTTGTAATGGCACACCTGGTTTATTACTGGGTAGTTACATAATCTATATTAATAAAGCATAAATAAGAAGTACAGTTATATATTTATCCTGTAAAACCTGAACCGTGAAATAATAGCCAGAAAATTCCATTTTAAAGAAACTGTAGTTTTTATTGAACCTTCTGACAAATTAAAAACAAAAAAAAGGCTAAATTAAATGTCAGTTTGCATATAGGAGTTTTAATTTGTATAATTATTCCTACACTAGGCATTTTTGTACAGTTCATTGCTCAAATTCACTGCATGTGTCAGATTGTAAACATCAGGTTATTACAGGGGGAAAAAAATCACACTGTCTCAAATAGTGATGGGATTTCCGGCTCTTTTTAGAGATCCGGCTCTTTCGGCTCGGCTCACTAAAAAGAGCCGGCTATTTCGGCTCCGAACCGACTCTTCAGGTTGTTTTGTTGCTTTAATTAAGTTATTATTAACAATAATATAAAATTATGCACAAAAGGAATTACTAATGTAAAAAAAAAAGTGGTTTTATTTATGTATGTTTATATATATAAATATATGCAGTGGCCCCTAGAGACAAAATGCATACAAACTGCAAAAAGCACGTACAAACTCCAAAACACATTCCTAGCGTTAACTGAACTTCCAAAACAGAGCTACCTAGATCACTTAAATTACACACCAAATCCGGTCGTTGGTACTAGCTGGCTTGTGTAGCCACTAGGTAACAAAAGCTCAACACTGCGCCTAGCATCCTGGAGCACTTCTGTTGTGTTTTGTACGTGCTTCAGGGATTGTACGTGTTTTGAAGTTTGTACGTGCTTTGTCTCTAGGGGCCACCGTAAATATACTTTTATTTATTCACGCCACATAAAATGTAATAAATAAATCATATAATACAAAAACCAACTATTCACATTTCAACTTTTAACTATTTAAATTTTCAGCTTTTTCCTTTTAAAAAAATTTAAAGTGAAACAACACAAAACACTGCAAACCACAACACAATTAAATATAAATTAAAATATGAAAACAAAAACAACATGCATATTCTCTGTCATATGGGCCTGCATGAATAAACTTTCTGAATTCTTTATCATCCGCAACTGAAAATAGTTGTGGATGATTACTATACCTTTCTGATGTGACGTTGTTGTCCCTGGCTCTCTTTCTCTGTCTCTTCCTCCCGCTCCGTTCCTGTGCTACTGCGAGCGTAACTACCGCCCCTCCCCCCTCTGCCCAGCGCAAAGCACAAGGCTCGCGTGCGGAGTGAAGCGGAAAAAGGTGCGAGAGAGAGGGTGAGAGAAAGGGGGGAAAAAAAACAAAAAAACAAAAACCCACGGCTCGCGTCGTTCACGTCAAAGATCCGGCTCTAAGAGCCATTTCGTTCGTGACCGACACATCACTAGTCTCAAAACCTCAAGCATCAAATCTGATAAACTTGGTGTTATAGGGTTAAAACGTTCAGTTTGGACAATATTTAGTAACTAAAAAGTAAAAAAATAAATGTAGTGGAGGAAAAAAGAATCTGTCTTCTTTGCTTCTGGTTTTGATTTCTCCTCCTATACCAGCACTGGTATACTGCAAGAACAAAAGAAAAAAACATCTAAACATTAATTTAAGAATTTATATTCCATTAGAGCATCTAAAGCTTCAAAAAGCATTCATACGGGGGCATTAATACTATATTTTCTCTCACTCACATGCTGCTCTTTTTTTTTGTGTTGTGTTCAGTTAATTTCTTAGAATATCTTTATGCACATTTATTTACTATTAAATATTTAAATGTAAAAAAAAAAAAAAAAGGTTTTACAGGTACATTTAGGCTAGATTGTTGGCGCTGAGGATTTTTATGGTGGACTGTAATTCTGGTTTCAACAGGTGACCGCCATTTTGAAAGAAGCTGGGGTGAACAATTTGTCGGTGCAGGTGGAGAAGGAGGCGTACTTCCAGCACATGTCAGGACTCAGCACCGGGTTTCACGAAGTTCTGGCGATGACGCAGCAGATGGAGTCCATGAAGTACCTGAACGACGGGACGTGCATCATGTAGACCAAAGGAAACGTTAAGAAGTCTGTTTTCATTGATATGTACAGTGTACGTATGTGGTTTAAATAAATCTGAATATATTGGTTTTATTTTGCTGTCGTCTTTATTTACCCAGTGTCACAATTCAGGTTTCTTGTACTAAAGACTCACAGCACACCAGAGAGGCTATGGGATTGGTTTATCATGTCAAACTACAATTCTAACCATATGAATGATGGCAGACACTCTGTCTTCAAGTAAACTGACATTTTAACTTTATTCTAAAAGGAAAAAAATGAAACCCAATCAGACTCTAAAGATAATCTAGGTTTGTTAGTCCGATTGGCTTGAAAGTGATGTAGGCTTTTATATTCATACCCTAGATGCAGCTACTAAAAGTCTGAGACAAATTAGAATTTCCGTGACCTTGAAGTCAAGGTCAGAGGTCAAGCTTTCTAACTATCTTCTGAATCGATAACTCAAGAAGGAAAAATTGATACCGTAGATGTTTGGCTCGATTGGCTTTGAAAAGACTAAAAAACTGGAATTTTGGGAAGGATTCTTGCAAGATTGGGTGAACATTATGTGCACACGTCAGGTTAACATGGAAAAACTGGGCAACATTGTCTCGATCTTATCAAAAACTAAACTACTCTGGAGAGGTATATGAACAAGATAAATCTTCCCTTTGTTTCCATTTTTTTTGTTACAGTTACTGATGCGTAAACATGACGTCTTCTGTTATATTTAATTTACTCGCAGGTTACTCTGACATTTCCAGGCTTAAAGCTGGAGCGATCCAAGATTAGCGAAGAACCAGATCTCTGTTACCATGACATTAGATGGGCGACTTCATACAAGTACAGTATCCATGTTAGGGCGCTTACCTACGCATGCATGTGACCGGTGTGTGTATGAGAATACATCAGCATACCTGGAGTCAGGAATATTCTGGTAGTGCTAATATAATGTCCATATTCCACTGTAGAATCACCAGTCAATCTGGTTAAAACTGGGGGAAATGGTCATGAGAACAGCCACACTTTAATCCAAAAAACATTTCTATGGTCCACTGTTTGGACCACAGGATTTTAGCTGATTTGCTTTCAGACCCTTCATAAGAATATCTGTGGTAACCATTCATCTGTTCCTCTGTCAGTTAAGGTGATTAATGAACAGGTTGTGTAGGAAAAACAAGTGTGGAGCCTCTGATGTAACTTCTTTTTTTCTTTTTTTAAATTAAATTTATGAGGTTGGTTCTTACTGCAGACTTAAGGGTTTAAGTTGAAGGCAGCTAAACTTTTATTTAGCTTGTTGAAAAGAGGCTTCTTCAGTTTAGAGCTAATGGGGAGTCTCCGGTATTTAACCTGTAATGTGGTTGTCACCTTGGAAGAGGTCCGTAGAGTCATTTACCCACCATAAGAATTATTCAGGCGACATGGTTCAAGGTGTGACTGGGGGTTGAATCACTTGAGAAGGAATCTCAATTCCCTCACACTGTTCCTTTATAAATGGCCCTGTATGCTATGCTGTATTCCCACTAGGTGACAGTAAAATACAGTATTTCTTGTATCCAACTCCAGGCATCAACAGAGAGAACCTAAAGCAACTCATGTTAAAGAACGTCCTCGCTTTATTTGAGCAATGAGCATTAATCTAATGCAATACAAATGTGAAGAAAAACACTTTAACATGCTCACTGCTGCTACAGTGCAGAGGAACGCTGACTGTGACATGACTGATATGTGTCGCTCCAAGAAGAGAGAAACTACATGAGAAGTTTCCTTTGTCCACATGTTTAGACTGACATGCAGGAGTCAGGACTCAACAACATTTTGAGTTGTCTGTAATGTGCAAAAAACAGGAAGGGGAGGGGGGGTAAGCATTATACGCTGTTTGCACTCCTTGCACCCTTTACTCGATCTCATTGGAGGTTCCCACAGTGGTGCTGATCCCCATTTCTGCAGGAAAAAAATAAAGAAAGCAGGAAGTTGTGACAAATCTGAAATCCTTTCTTGCATCTTTTCTTTTTTTGTAGGACGTTTCAGTTTGTTTACCTGGGCAAGGTCCACCTTCCAAAATAACATCATCAATGGCAATGTCACTCCTTATTGAAGAACCCCTGATCGCTTCAAACACAATCTGGGACAAAAGGACAAATAAAGTGTTTAGATTAAGAAAGTTCAGGTCAGCAGTGGAACCCCCCCTCCCCCTTCAGTTTTATTTATGCCATGCTAAATGACAACAACAGCTGCCTCAAGGTGCTTCATATTGTAAAGTAAAGACCCAAGAATAATAATACAGAGAGCTATGCATCCATGTTTCAAAATTCAAGAAACTTTCTGTAAGAAAAATGACTTTTTTGTGTCATTAGTGTTATTAATAATTTATTAATGGGTTTTTTTTGTGCATGTATTAATTTGGTGACACATGAATGTATTAGACTTATACTGATCTGCTGTTGAGTCTCTTTTACACTGCTGGAACTGCAGCTAATAAAACAAATAGACTCAGGCGGTTTAAAGCTTCAGTACTACTTTAGTAGTGCGCAGCACTGAGAACACACTCAATAAAATACTTAACTTGAATTAAAATGCTTATTTCACTGCTCTGTGTGCTAAATCACCAGGTTAACAATTTTCTGCAGCACTAATCTCTTGTCTTATTAACAGCAGTAATGAATTTTACTGTTACTATTTTTAATGTTCTTTATAGATTTTTAATCACAATTCCTACTCCACTGAATATTTTCATATCTAACCTATGAGAATGAGTTTTTTTTTTTAAATTTTCAGTTCTATTTATAACTCCTCGTCTCAATGTGTTTATATTGTAAGATAAAGACCTTACAATATTAGAGTGAGACCTGCAACACTGAGTAAGCGCTTGGTGAATGTGGGGAGGAAGAAATCCCTTTTAAGATAAAGGGAAGTCCAACAGAGGCTGGCTCATGAAGGAGCAGTCATCTGCCCCGACTGGGTGGGGGAGTGGTGGGAAGAAAGAAGAGAGAGCAAAGGGGAGCGAGCGAAATTTAAAAGTGTTCCTTTAATTATTGAAACTTTCATTTAGCCAAATAAAAACAGCCGAGATGTTGAAATACCCAGCACAGAGGACAAATGAGATCAAATGTGCTAAAGTTTGTTTGCAGATAAGATCCATTCACCTCGAGAGTCATTCACTCAACGTTGTAATTTCTTGATTTTAGGTTCTCAGTATATTCTGGCACACCCACTTGTGCATGCAGTCTACACAGTGATGAGTCCAGACAGGACCAATTATACTGAACCTGCAGGCTGACAGGGGCAAAGCTGATGCTGAAGGCAGAATAGTTCAAGAGAGGATGTTGAACTGAGTTCATCTTACCGAGACTAAAGCGAGGCCCATATTTCCATGACGCAGTCTCATATAGGCTACTTTGTTTCCTGGGCAATGACTCTATACCACTGGTTGTGTGTGGTTTCAAAATGACAGTCTTCAGAAAGCCGTCGAACTGAAAAGAAGCCTGAAGCTATGTAAAAAAACCAAAACATCTTCATCTGTGCCAAATCTCAAAGAGATCGAGCCGTGGAGGCGAGTTTCATCACAGTGGAGTCAGAAAGACCACACTGGGGTGATTTTCTTTCCCCTGTTATCAAAAGGAAAATACATGTTCTGCTTTTGCCTTTTTAAATTTCTCACAGAAACACTGAGCTGTTATTTTCATGCCTGTCAGATACTGAAAATAATGTTAAAGAATAAAATTAAAGACGCATCATTTCACTTTTACATCAGGAATTAGTTTGTTATGCTGCTTAACAGCTTATGAAACATGTTATTGATTTAAGTGGTATAATGAAGAGGTAAAGTTTTTTTGTTAGCATGTTGAGCCCACTTTGATCTTTCTATCAATGTAAATATGTTTAACTACACATTTACTCCCTGAGATATCTCAATATAAGAAAAAGAAGTGCAGTTTCAACAGCATCAGTTCTTCAGTTTTTCTACATGGTAAATATGTAAAATTACAGAAAAAGTTCTTGTAGCTCATTGCCCAGACTGTCCTGGATTTATTAAGCGGTTACTTTTCTGTCATGTAATTGTTTATCTATTACTTAACTACTTTAGTTAAAATTCTAGAAATGCATAGCCTCCTTCATTTTTTCTAAAGCAGTCTAGTGGGCCACACTGGAGTCTTTGCAGGGCCAATTCTGGCCTCGGGGACTTATGTTTGACATTTGTATTTTTAAAGGTTAAATGAAAGCATTAAAGCATCTCAGTGACATTAAAGTGATCCTCATTTCTCAGCATGGCTTCTTAGAGAAACTGAGATCAGCGCCCCTCCTCTACAGTTCTGTCCTCACGTGTTCCACAAGTGAGTTGTTTGCCAGTCAGCATCCACCATCATCTTCATCTAAACTGTTTAAAATAAATTTTTCTGCATTAAGGAGAAAGTTATTTCCACTCTTGCCTGATGCTGGCTGTGACACTGGTACTCGACTTGGGCCTTCAGCCACGCGATGCTCTGCTCGCCGCTCCTCTGCCACAGCAGCTCTTCCTTTCCATATTTGTTGATGCGAACATTAAGCTGGCCTGTGCCCGACCCATACATGTGGTAGAAAAAGCTAATACAGTGCTGTCCCCTGGTTCCTCTCACAGGGCGGGACAGCAGTCGGGCGTTCTGGCTGGGCAGCACTGGTGACGCCTCCAGGTGGAGGTAGTATCCTACGGAGCACACAGTGTAGGTCAGGGGCTTATAATAACTGAAAGGATCAATTTATACAAAAGGAGAGGCGACTCACCAAGTCCCATCGTGTGGTCCCCTCTGGGTCCGGTGTATGAGGTCGGTGTGGGGCCCCTCCTCCTCTCCCAGTCAGCAGCGTCGCTCTTCTTGTCCTGAGTGTAACCACACAACCCTGCTTCAAAATCACAGCGTCCAGGGAGAAGAGACGACAGCAGGCCTACAAGAGGAAAATCAATATGCAGAATAAGAGAAGAAGCAGGGTTCCTGCTTCTTGTTTTTAGGCTAGTAGGGTTTTTTCTTTGAAAGCAGGGTTATATAATAAAAACCGTCTCTTTCTCTCTCTGTGCTTTTTTTGTAGCTGTTACCTGCCACCAGCTCGCAGTCTCCAAGGCTCATGCTGATGTCATCCAAAGCCACAGAGCCACAGTCCCAGAAACTCCTGCAGGTGCTCACGAAGACCACCTGAACAACACAGGACAAACCGGTGAGCCACGAGGTGTTTACAGATTTAAAGATCGATCCCAACCAAAGACACTTTAACCAAAACCCTTTGTTTGGGTTGGTGCTGGTGTGTGCGCGAGCCTCAGTTAGTCTGTGAGGATAAGAATGAATCATGAGTGAAATACTGAGCCAGTGTGGAGAAATCCTTTGAGCACTTTATGACTTTATTTTCATCACGCAGCACATGTGATGATGATGTCCTACAGCAGCAGTAAATTAAAAAAATCCAATTTCTCCTTTTTATCTTTCCCTCTCTGAAGCATTTTTTTCATTTCTCAGTGTATTTCTTATTTATTTCTCACATTCTTCACTCTGTTGTTCATTTTTCTTTCTTCCCCCGTATTTACTCTGTTCCTTACTCCCATTATTTGTATATTTTTCCATCATAATTAATGGATTCATTCCTTGTTTCTTGTTCCCACTTTTTCTTTTCAGTTCTGTCAGTTGCACATTTTCCCTCCTGCTCCCTCTTGTACTGATGCTTGTGCATTACAATTCTCCCTTCCTTTCATTTCTTTCTTTTCCTTTTTCCCATTTTTCTATTGGTTCTTTCCTTCTCTCCTTCCTGTCTTGTTCACTCCTTTCTAATCTTCAGCCCTCCATTTTTTTCTTTTCCTCCAGCAAAACGGTCAACCAGGGTATACACACACACACATATATGTATATATGTATATATATGTGTGTGTGTGTGTGTGTGTGTGTGTGTGTGTGTGTGTGTGTGTGTGTATATATATATACACATATATATATATACACACACACACACACACACACACACACACACACACACATATCCACCTCCTTGTTTATTCTTTCACACATGTGTGCTTTTTCCCCCACTTCCTCATAGCTGACCTTGGCAGGCTGTGACGTCTGGAAGGTGACATCCGCTGCGATCCAGATTCCCCTCGACCTCTCTGCCTGAGTCCAGATCTTCTCCTGGCTGCCGTTCACGTGCAGCAGATAAACAGCCAGAGCCTGGTCCGTCTGATTGAAACCTGCAGTTGCCAGAGTTATTTCTGGTTGGTGAATCATTCAGATCAGCTCCAGCAGAAGATTCACACATTTCAAATAAATGCCAACATGCAGGGAAAATATATGAATCTGTCGAGTTTCAGGGTGCAGCTCACCCCTCAAAGAGAAGTAAAATGTCAGACAGTACTTCATGTTCCCGGCCAGAGTTGGACCGATGAGGCGGCTAACGTAGCCGGAGCGTGGGCCCAGTCGGGAGTGAGCCAACAGGAAAGATCCTGGAGGGAGAAGACAGCATTTTATTTTCTTGCTAACTCTCTCTTCCTCGGAATCTGCTTGCTGTGATCATTCCCATCACCACTCACACCTGGTAATGATCTGCTGCTAGACTGTTTTTCAGTGGCAAACTGTGCTTTGTTTGCATGCATGGATGCTGTCGCCACGTGAAGGCAAAGAAATGTCTAAAAAGCCGACAGACACGCAGCCACCAAAACGCTGGCCTAAATTTCACAGCTTTGATGTTTGTTCACATCCACCATCTAATGAGAACAATACCAGGCTCTTAATGCTCTGTGGTTCACTTGGTTTACCAGCTACAGTTCTGTGTAAAAGCCTTCATTTCTTTATGAAGGAGCCAGACTTTTTTGTATTTTTAAAAGTGGTCTTGAACGGCTTTCTGGGGGTATTTCAAAGTTTTTCTTTGACCATTGGCTGCTTTTTCACGCATTTTTTAGTCCAATCTTTGTACCTGACAAAAGGAATATTTTGGGGTTTTTTTGTTTAAGCCACTTAACACTGAGATGAACCAGTGCTGTGTCTAAACATAACGAACAACTTTGCCAAAAGTGCCAAAGATATCACACTTCGACAGGCATACAATAATATTTTTCAGACCAAAAGTGGAGAAAAGTAGTAGTAGGAGGAAACTATCTACAGGTGATAAACAGCTAAAAGTCATGTCCTAGGAAATACAAAAAAAATAAATCCACCAAACACCTGTCACGGCACCTAAGAAATTCATCTGGCCTTTCAGTTGATCCACACTGTTCTCTTAAGAAATGAAAAACACACAATGGAGCACTATAGACCATGGATTGGCCTTCCCAGGACCTCAACATTATTGTAGCAATGGGGGATCATCTTTGCAGATAATGAAACAAAAGGCAGCCAACATCCAAAGGAAAACTCGATGCCCTCGATGTCACAAAGCTTGGAGAACTATTATCGAAGACTACTTAAAGAAATTTCAAGAAAACTCAACTAAACAAACGTGCCCTCTTGGGGCCTGTATGAGGCCGCTGTGGGCAAACCCACAGTACTGGCATGAAATGTAGAGCACATCTGGGCCCACTGCGAGTAGGTGTGGATAAACTGTGGAACTAGGCAAGACAAACCCACATTTTTCCACATGTGTGTTCCCATCCAGGGCACATTCCAGTTTTGCTCTTTGGGGCCCCTATGTGGGTTTTCTATGGTCAAGCCAATTATGTGTTGCCCATAGGAAACCTGGGTGATAAGATAGAATAAAAGATGTTTTACAAGTACTGGTCTGCTAGATGTTTTTTTCTAACAAAAAGGATTCTTTGGTGGTGGAAAAAAATCAGGAGTTTCCCTCTGAGGCAGCCTCACAGTTGACCTATTCTGCTTGTATTGTTATTTTCGGACTCTAAAAGCGTTGCATGATTCATGCATAATTACGTGCATAATTACGTGCACATCAGCTTACCCTATTATTTGAAACTTGGGTCATTTTTAACAGTATTGTCACATTTTATATATGACAGGAAATACGGAAAAGTGTAATAAGTCCCCTTGAAACAGTGGAAGTTTTACAAAGTCCACGGTCAGATGTTGTTTTCCCACCTGCTCCTGTGGTGTGGTCTCCATTCCTGAATATGTTGGGCTTCACGGAGACTCTTCTCCACGGTGACTCCTTCGCCTGCTCCTGGGTGTAGAGGCAGAAACCAGACTCAAAATCACAGTTGGCGATAGAGGGATCAAAAGTTGGCTCTGTAGAATAAATGCACAGAAACCGCAGGTTAATGTAGGATAAACACTTTTGTGGCTCCTGTTCAGTCCTTTAAACATTTGTATTCGATTTCATGTTAACATCTGTAGACCCTGTAGGATCAAACCTATATTAATCATGGTTATTTTCATCTTCTTAATCTACATGCAAACTCCCAAATTTTGATATATGAAAGACTTTATGACTTTGCTGCTACTTGGATTTGGTGCTTTAAGATATTAATTAAAATCTGAATATTTTAGAGGTTTAAGATTTACCCAGTTTGACTATTTTACTGGTGACATTAGCGGTGAAAGAATAAGGGGCTTTATTTGCAGCTCACCAGTGTCTGTGGTGCAGAACTGTGAAGAAAAGGAAATATCATCAAGTGCAACACGTCCGCCACGTGGACTGTTAAACGCCACTTCAAAGACCACCTAAAGGGACATAAACAAAGCTGTAGGTCTTTATGTGTTCACACAGTTTCGTTCACATTTACCTGTTAATGCACAGTAGTCATAGTAGTAGTATTAAGTCAAACCCCAAAAACTTTTTAAAACCAAATAAGGAACAAAAACATTTGTCAGACGAATGATGGAAGCACAAGAAGTTAAAGATAACCTGACATAGAGTCACTGCGTTTAACCCTGCCCAGTTTACTACCTACCAGAACATCTGTGTTATAGGTCATCATGCATACCTATGAGACCGCAAGCAGTTTATCAATGAATCTATCAATTAAGACTACCTTAACATAGATTACTCGTATTATTCCCTTTGTAGATACACTGGCGACTATATTACGTACACATGGAAAGAAATTCAAGTTACAGTTTAAAACAGTCACTCATTGATTGTTTTTTTTGTTTTGTTTTTTTTACATTGTCAGAAACTTGCACTTTCAATTAATACTACACGACTAAAGCTACGGAACAATTAAAGATTTTAAAAGTTAAAATCCTGACCATTATATGAATAAAGGAGACGTTCAGTGAAATCCAACTCAATCATCTCTTGCATGTGGCCATAGAGAGAGAGAAATATACATAAAAGATATGTAACATTTGTCAAACAATTGATAGCACAATTAATGTTTTTATATTTCCCCAATGACACTAGAGATATGCTCTCCATTGTATTTTTGTTTGGATGGATGGATGGATGGATGGATAGAAAAAGTGCAATGCAAACCAGAAATGGAGGACTTTCACCTTCAAAGTAAAGTCAGTAAAGTACTAGGGTTTGCTTTGTTTCAAGTTCGATACATTTTGCCACACAGTGAGCATGAGGCTCCATGTGAATGTCCACGTGCCTGCCTTTTTTTGTGACTGCGTATACTTGTCTGCTGAGAATTAACATTTCAATGCGCCAGCTACACATGTGCTCCCGGCAGCGATCTTCAAGGGTCTTCAAAGAAGTATAAGAGCAATGACTGCTCAACCGTTTGGTCTCCAGCTGTCTGCGTTTGCAATGGACCATATCGAGGCCTAAAAGTTGGGCCTCACCACTGCAACCAACACGTTTTAAAATGTGCAACTTTCCCTTTGAAGGCAAAGGTTCTCTGTTTTTTGGTTTGCAAGTTCACAATTTCCCTTCTGCTCAGTGTTTACAGGCAAGTTGTTTTCTTCCATGCAAACTATGGGTGACCGTGGCAATCTGCTAAGGTTCAAAGAGGTTTTTGTTGTATACCTCAATAGCAAACTTTTTTTTAAAAATTCAATCAGTTTTATTTATCTTGTTAAAACCCACAGCAACAGTTGTCTCCAGGCACTTTATACTGTAAGTCACATATATTACGTACATTGTTAGAGAGAGCATCTGGTGATTGTGGGGTCTCTTTTAACAGGAAGAGACTTTTGTTTTGGGGTTAGGGGAAAGACAAGACAGAAATAGGAGCACAGCACATAAGATAAGATAATTTTGAGCTCAAGAAATACATCATTGGAATTTATCTAAAAGTATCCAGCTTTAAAATTAGGCTCACAGCAGCAAAAGTATATCTTTAATTACCATTTAATTTATTTTTGCTTTTATAAGAAAAAAGCTGCCTCCTTTAAAAGTAGCGGTCTTGCTTTGTTCATTAAGTCATCACATAAGACTTCATAAGAGGTCTTGAACTGACCTGTACCGAGTAGGGTGCCTTCATGTCCACCTGCACAGGTATCCACTCTCCAGGAATTTCTGTCCAGTCGTTTTGATTCTCCAACCCTGCCCTCCACAACTCCTGGTACTGACCCAGCTGGTCCCGGGTGAAAACAGAGAAGAGGTTTCCTATCTCACTGCGCTGATACTGAAAACTCAGACAGCCGGACATTGGCACCTGCGTCATTGGAGACACCAGTTTGGCCACTTCTTTGAAGGTCTTGCCGTAGATGGAGTCGACATACATGAAGTGACCTGAAAGGAATTCAGTGGGAGAGTTTTCTGGGTTTATTTAGACCATGTAAGCACTGATTTGGTGATTTCTAGATGTCTAAACACCTACGTCAAAGTCTTTAAAGCTTTAACAACTTTAAAAGTTACGATAATGTGTTGCTTTGACGCTGTCAGTCTGAAAGATAGGACCATTCTGGGTACATTTTGAATTATGTTTATCACTCTTGTCAAGTTAGAGCCAAGCACATAGGACAAGTCATTACAGACCTTTGTAATGTTTGTAAAAGGTGAGCTGAGTCGAACTGGTGACCGTTCTATAGACCATTGAGGAAAGCATAATAGTCTATACCAGGATCAGGGGTATCAAATGTGAAGCTTGGGGCCCAGAATTAACCTTCCCGAGGATCCAGTCTGGATTGACTGAATTGCTTTGCAATTGAAGGCATAGTTCGGCGCCCTGCAATGGACTATGGGTCGGTCCATCTGTTAGGATAGGCTCCAGACCCACCATGACACTGAACTTGTGGGCTTTTCTTGTTTTTCCCTTTATTGGATGAACAAAATGGAAACAGACTGGAAGGATAGACATTAGAGTTATTGTAGAGAACCGGTTCCCAGTAGTTAAATTCCTTGGAGTTGTTAGTTTCCTTGCTTATTGATCCCACTTGTGGGTTCCACTTGAACTTGCACTCAACTGACTTCAGTTCGGAGGAAAATAGTGGCGCGGTCTTTAGAGTGCATATGAACATTACTTTTATTTTAATTGCACAAAAAGACAAGAGTGTAATTGTCTACTCTACTGCTAACACAAGTTTGACTCTTTGCAAGCATCTGCACAGACAAGCTAAGCCAAGAACCCTGAGTGACGTTAAAGCTGACCCCAGCCCAGCAGCCAGACCCTGAACCTCAATGGATAACAAACTGATGAGCAGTCAGGCTGCAGCCTCCATTTCTACCTGTTCATGTTTCTAAAGTAGAATCACTGTGGCGATTGCTTTAAACTCTCTTTGTGCTGGTTTTGATCCTTGCTTCACGTTGTCGGTTTTGTGTTCATTCCTAAATACTAAGGGAAAGATCATATGTGTATTCTCATTAGCCCAGGGTTATGTGTTGGTGTATGGGGCTGTAGCCTCGGGTTTATATTGGTAAATGGTATTCATGAGACAGTGCATTTACTTTTTTCTGGAAGTGATTAAGCAGCGTACTACATTATTATTAAGAACAGTGTTCTGTGTAATATGTGTAATAATTACTACCCAACACATATCACAATGAAGAAGGGAAATACTGACAACATTTGCATGAATGTAATGTCTTTCATATCCTGCTTACTGATGGTGGTTAGTCCCAAAGCAGAGCCAGTGAGAAATCGAATCATAAGTGATATCGATAATGGAATCAGAATCGTTAAATAATTAGTACATCCCATCCCTAGAGGCCATTATAAAGAATGCAGATTTGAAGCACTACCTAAAAACCTAGAAACTACATACCATATTTTAAACTGTCTGACATATAATGATGAAATTTCACTTTTTAAAGTATCCCAGGCAGTTCATTATTTGTATTTGTATGAGTGTACCTGTACTTTGACCCTTTGTAGCCCTCGTTAACTTTGTGGTAGTTAGCTTATGAACTAAAACCAGTTTGACCCTTCACGAGTCATTAATAGTACACCCAGTAATTATATGTACAAATCACTCTTGCTCACCTGACCTGTTGTTGTATGTGTGATCATTTGGCATATCATTGTGGAGAACCTGGACCCCGCCTCCTCCCACATACCAGTTTACATTGGCATTCCACTGGTTATTGTATCCACACAGGTGAGACTCCTCAAAATCACATTCTAGGGGCAGACAAATGAACAACAGACCCGCTGTTATGGGTGCACATGTGAAAGCGTTTTCATGCTGTCGGAGCTTTGTAATGTGTGAGGATCAGGGTGCAGATGGTCTTCATCAAGGCGTACATATGTGGGTGATGTTTTTCTTTCAGTTTAAAGTAAGATGTGTGAGTGACATAAGTGTGAAGTCACCGACCCAGGCAGTATCCGGGGCTGATGTGGATCTCAAAGATGGCCACGCTGCTCCCTTTGCTCGACCCAGGTTTACCTTCGATGACGACCTAATCAACGACACATGCTCAGTAATCCCCCGAAGTGAGGTCTGACATCACAAAGGCATCACATGAGGTTAAAAACAGTTCATTCATGAACTATGCTGACAGCTAGTCTAGTTTTCCTAACTCTGATTTGCTTTAAAGTGGCGTGCAGAAGAGGGAATGACACACAGGATGATGGATAAGATACGTCATGCCTTTTAAGGTGTTAAGATGGTTTTTGGGGAAAACACTGAGACTGTTTTGCAGCAAATGTGCAATAAAGTCAAAACTACAAGCTAAAAGTGGCTAAAAACCTCTAAAGTGAGAACAGCTTGATAATACTTTGTGGGTTTATTGGAGCATGCTCAAAAAGCGTTAATGTCAAGCATCATCATCATGGTTCCTGTGGTGAACTACTATTTTCTTCTCCTGCCTGCTGTGCTGCCCTGTCTCTGTCATCATCTTTACTGCTGGACTTCATCACTTAATCTTAGTTATTTCCTGTTTTACTCTGAGATTTTCTTTTCTCACGTATCTTGTTTTTGTGTCTACGTCCTCTCTTTGTCTTCTCCCGTTTGAGATTGTCTGCCCTGCCCTCATTATTTTAACCTGCTTTTGATAGTTTCTACTTGTTCCCTGATATTCATTAATTTTTCTGTCTAGTACATTCTTTGTTTCCTGAAATCTTTTGTCTTTCCCTCTGTAACCTACACTTGGGTCCTCTCGTCATATCCTGACATAAATGGAATATGTCCATTTGACAAGCAGATCAGTATAGTATGACCCCTATGAGCAAGCACTTTGGCAACAGTGGGAAGGAAAAAACTCAATTTTACAGGAAGAACCAGACCAGACCCAGGCTCAGGGAGGGCCAGCCATCTTCCGTGACTGGTTGGGGGTGAAGGGAGGAAGACAGCAATAATCAGAAATACAAAAACGTACTCATCTGGTGAACTGCCGTGGCAATATAGATTAGTAAAACAATGCATCTTTCACCTTTTCAATTAAAACGTATTTTAATTTTTACTGGTTATTTTCTCAACCTCTAAGACAGAAATATACACTCTATTGCACTTTACATGAAAAATCTAAAAAGTTTTATTCCTGCCTATAATCCTAAAGAGGTTATAAAGGAGTTTGTTTATATCATTCATGGATTCTGCTGTTTTATTACTATGATTACGTTTTTTCTGACTTATGAAGTGATAAAAAGAGATATCAGAAAACAAAATTTAAAAAAGAAATTTAGCTTGGCTTTGTCCAGGTTTCTGTTCTTGATACAATGTGTATTCAAATTAGTGTAGCCTATTACGATGAAGAGTGCCTCAGCTGGATGGTGTCTATTTATACTAGAAGTTTTGGTTTTTTGTCTTATTTATTTATTTTTTGCTTTAATTTATGGAAGCATGAACATTTCTGGCACAGCAAGGTGGCAAGAAATGCCAGAAATAGGGTTACTCCTTCAAAATTAGTTATTAGAAGTCACTGGCAGAAACAAGTCTTCATATTTAAAGGTGGGAAGGACAGTCCTACCAATGCATCTAAATCTCAAAAATAATTGGAATATTTTGGCTGCAGCTTTGAAGTTGAACATTTTAAATTTAAGGTGAAGCATCAAAAACTGCAGTTCCTTGAGCGGCCACTTGAGTCTGATCTAAAAGTGAGGCAGCCTCCACAGATTCCCATGTTAAAACGCCCAACTTTACAGAAAAAATAAGCATATTTTAGATGTAGACTGGTACAATGATATGTTTTTATTTCAATAGCCAGTTTATCTCTTACAACAAGTAGGTTTGCTTTTGTTATTTGGTTATTCGCAGGTATCCGTTTCCCTGCACAACCCCCGTACTGTCCACAGATGCAGCTTGCCATCATTAACTAATAACCCCTCACTCTCTCATCCAGTGCCTCTAAAAAACAATACAACAGGCGCCAAAGCACTTAAACTTAGCCAAGTATGTCCCATCTTTAGCAAACTAACACTACCTCCATCCCTAAGTCAAGCTAGCTTTTGTTTCCAATAACAAAAGTTAATGCTGGGTGAATTTATTTCATTGAGTGGGAGTAAATAGCACAATGCTTCAGCAGTTGGTGTGAAATCTAAACTTCTGGCACATGAATTTTCTTCACCCAGGTCTGGACTGAAATGTGTTTATGCACTGAGGGGCCTGCACATAGCACAGGTCTGGAATAGCCTGATGTAGGTCACAGACCCTGTCAGACTCAGCTCTGCCTCTGCATATAGTGTAAACATGTGCTGTACTATTCCCAGAGTGTTTGGATAATTACAAGCATGTTTCATACTCGCTTCAATTTAGGTCTGCATGCGTCATTTTAACCTGCATGTGTCGTTTCAATGAGAGATTGAGAGGTTTTCTGCACATATGCAGTAGGTTAGAAAATCGGCTGTCCGACTGCTTCTTCAGTCTTTGAAAATAAAAACAGGAAATTGTGAGTAAATATTTAGTATTTTTTAGTTTTACCTTTCTTTGCACTCATTTTCTCTCATTAGTTGGTAATCTGTGAGAAAGTTGAACTGAAGTGCAGTGGGATTTCTTGTAAGATCACACCTTTATTCTTATATTATTGCAAGTTTTGTTTATCAGCCAAGTCCCAGGATGAACATTTTCCATTTTATACCTTTTGTTCTGGCTGTAATCTACCCAACCATTCCCCTTTTAGTACCTAAGAATAGCTTAGCTGTTGTACCTTTTATATTTTAAAAAGAGATATAAACAGCCCTGAGCCTCTGGTGGAACTTCAGCCATGTTTTGGTACATTTTAATCTGATCTCTTTCTTAAACAAAGATTAGATACTATTTGAAAAGTGTTTTACCCTGTAAGGCTCTGTATTGTTCTGCAGGTCGATGCTTGAGACCACCCAGCTGTCGGAGGGCAACCGGCTGCTCCACAGCGGCCTGTCAAAGCTGTTCCCCTCGGTGCGCTGCAGGACCTCCAGGCTTCCTGACTCTGTGATCTGATAGACAAGCCTCAGGCAGCTCCACTCACCATGCTCCAAACGGGGACTCAGCAGCACCCCTATGATCTCTCGCTGAGGGTCGGCACCACTGCCTATGTAGTCCTCCTGATCCTCATTCACGGCTGCTTCCACTGTGACAAAACGGCCTGAACAGATGGATTAGAAATACAGCATTTCATTCATTATAAACAAAGCATGATCAAGAGCATATTTATGGCAGCTGCTGCCTGATCTTTCACCCCCTGCTGCTGTACAAACCTTTAATATTTGTGCCACAAATAAGGTTCTTAAGTTAAGTATATGTAGTCTCCTCATTTCCAGCTCCATATTTTTTATTTTTGGACTCTACCAGAGTAAATTTTGCATGGTTCACAGTGTAAATTATCACTGTTTGTCTGTTAGTGGGCCTTCAGTTTATCCTGTCTGAAACAGACTGTTTTAGCTCCAGCTGCTTTAAGCTAGCTTCTTTCTGATTGGTTCCCCAACAAAAACAACTTTTGAAAACTTGCATAAGAAAAACCTCTTTCTGACATCATACAGAGCCAAGAATGGTAAAAAATGTCTGAAACTGGGTGTTTAGGGCAGTCAGAAGCTGATCTTTTGGCCCAGAGTGGCTAATATTACATAAGCTAACCTTGTTATTGGAAACTTTGGCTGCCTTTGATATCAGCAGCCACCACTCTAATATTACATATGTCAGTAAATAAGGAAAAGCTTGGTGACGTCTTGCTTTAAAGCAAACATTTCAATGTTTGGAATAAGACTTTGAAAACTTTCAGCGCTTTGGAGGTACATTTCTTATTGTTCATTCCTCCATAAAAATGCCATGGAGGTAGATTTTTAGCAGCACACTCAATACCAGCTATAAGTATCTGTCAGCTGTAAAACTAATTGGAAATATAGACCCTTCATGAGAAGGGCCAGGCATAAAAAGATGCACAACAACATGATAATAGATAATAAAATGCAGATGGATCATCAGAAAAGCAGCTTCAAGGTTAAAACATTATGATAGCTCATAATGGGAATTTAACCCAAATGTAGCCACTCTCATGGTGAATGTACATCTCTTTTCCTGGATTTTCCAAGAATCTGACAAAGAAAAGGTCTTGGATCAAAAAGGAACAAGAAATGTGGAAAATTATTACCACTTCTTCCTTTCATGTGTCTCTCTCATGATTGCACAAACAATCAACAACACAACTGCATGACACAAAAAGTCAGCAATTTATAAAGCTGGCCAAATAAGCAGGATGCTGCACTTCTGCAGACTGTTATTATACGTTTAGTCAGTATTCAGACATCTAACACATTTTAGATCTGTCTCCCATTAATTTCTGCATTTTGGCAGTAATTTCAGTTCAATACTTACTAGAGAAAAGTTACTAAAAGGGTGTGCACTGTTAAGAAAACACATGTAGAAAAGGTTGCGCTGTGGACCTAAGTCTGTACAGAAATGTGACTAAAAACCTAAAGTACTGCAAACCCATGTTTCACTGTAATACAAGAGAGACCCTTACAGTCCAGTTTTCGGTTTTCACAGGACTCTATGCAGTCCTTACTGCTTCCATAGGAATTAAGGGGGCACACAGCAGGCAGGTGCTGCTAATCAAATGCACTTAATTAAGCGATCATCAGTAGATCTCAGCAAATTCACTAAGGTCAAACTGTGCAAGGCTCAGAGAAAACCCAAGAGCTATATTTCAGATTCTACAAACCTCACTTAGCATGCTAAATGTTGACAGTACAATGAGAAAAACATCTGATCAAACAAATCTACAACAGAAAGACTGAAAAAAAGGTCAAGGTGTTTCAGTATCCCAGTGAAAGTCTGTGTGCAAAATCAAATTCTTGGAAACCTCAATGAACTGATACAACATTGTACAGAAAGATGGGTCGAAATTCCTCCGCAAAGTGAGAAACTGATGAATTCATACACAAAACAATTACTTTAGGTTATTTCTAATAAAAAGTGGTTTTATAGCCAGATAAATCATGGGGTGCACTTAGTGTTTTCACAGGACTGCACATGCATTAGTAAATCTGGCCTAAAGTCACAAATTTTAATTTCTGGTAGAAATCAAGGTACATACTGTACCTTTTATACCGTTTGTGGCTTACTAATAAGCAAGCTATTTGCTAGCTTGTGAGAGTACAAACTGAAAGGCACTAGCAAATTAACAGAGTTGGGTGTTGTTGTTGCTGGACTGGAAATCATATTAGCTGATCCACACAGTGCAGCCACACTAATTAACTGAGTTAAACATGAACACAGAGGCAGCTAACAGGCTAACTGATCGATGTGCAGGTTTGGACATTCTGACATCTCTGTTTGATAATGGGACTAAAATGAAGGCCGGAATCAACTGATCTATCCAGTTGTCTGGGATTTCATTTTAGATTGATGCCTAGCAAACCAACATGAGCTTGGCTGTACTAAAAGCGGACTTGATGACTGAACTTGATCTGTCAAATTTTTTTTTTTTATTTAGGCACAAGGAGAGGAGAAATAAGCTTTAAATCCCAGCATCAGTTTGTGTTTAAATGCTTGGAATTATAAAATGTGTCTGAGCCAGCTCCAGATAATATGCAAAAATCAATCATTTTCTTTACACTTTCTGTTTAAGGACTGGAACCTGTTAAAAATCAGATGTAGTTTTACTGGACATTTTTATCTGAAAAAAGTTATAGAAAGCCCAGATTTACGGGATGTGACATTTTGCATCAGGATTCATGGCCAAAGTCAAGACACTTTGAGTCAGAGCATCATAAAATCCACCTCAGTAACTCTTTTCTGCTCCAGGGTCCTCTGAGCTCTTCTTAGTGGTCTGTCATTTATTATTTGTCCCTGTGGAATGCCCTGCTGCCCCGGGGCTCCTAAACACACTCACACACGGAGGACTGAGATGATTTCAGTTTGGAAAATTCAATGTTTCTTTTCTTCCCCCAGTAAACTGCAATTGTTTATATTTAAAAACTGAATCAACAGATGTTAAAACCTCAAACTGATGCAATGTCTTGATTAGATCATCCCAATGCCTGATTTGGTTTCAAGCAGAGTAAAAAGGGTACATAAAAACTGCTTTATACATACATTTGACATGACTTCACTGCTCCTGTTCTGGCTGCGCAGAGCAATGAAAGGGATAAAGAGCAGTGGAGGAAAGGAAAAGAAATGAGCAGGAACTAAGCACACTATTACTGCACCAAATACACCGACTTTTCTGGCACGCCAGCGGCATTAGCAACAAAGATGGAAACAGGAAAACACAGAGTATCCCAGACAGAAGCAAAGCAATTTTCGGACAAAGTGGGCTGTGAGCAAACATCGTAGTGGGGAAAAAGTGGTAATTAGAGGTTTTCTTCAGCAGGGTTTAGAGCAGCAGGATAGAGCCGTCATAGAAATTCTGCCTCACCAGTTACATGGCTCAAGATTAGAGATAAAGAGTTTATTTTTTTTTATGACTGATATCATCTAACATCTTATCACCCACCAGATCATAGGTGAGTAAGGGTTAGTCTTAGGGACTGATTTAACCACGAGCTAAATAGACTCATTTTCAGAAACTAGAAAATTTTGCCTCTAAAATGAAGCTTCTTTTATTTTTTTGCAGGATGTTAACCTACTTCTAACCTTAACCATATCCTTGAATAGATGGCAAGAAGTCGTGTGAGTGTGTTCTCAGTCATCCAGGTCATGGTTGCCTTCTCATTCAAAAGGCTTCTTCAGTTCTAAAAACTGATGAGGAGTCCCAGGTATTCATATTTTAGCTCATGTGAGTCTAACCGCTCATTTGATGACAGGTCGGTATCAAGG
The DNA here is from genome assembly GCF_036321145.2 of Pelmatolapia mariae. Classification (NCBI taxonomy): domain Eukaryota; kingdom Metazoa; phylum Chordata; class Actinopteri; order Cichliformes; family Cichlidae; genus Pelmatolapia; species Pelmatolapia mariae. The sequence goes on from NC_086233.1 coordinate 34,899,391, forward strand.
ACTTTCAGGACCACCTCCAAGGTGAAAGCCCCACTAGCAGTTAAATATCTGGGACTCCACATCAGCTGTTAGAACTGAAGAAACCTTCTGAATGACAAGTAAAACATCTTAAAGAACTTAAATAAGAAGTCCAGTTGCCTTCAACTCAAACACTTAATTTATTAACCTCTTACCATCTACACATAGGACCAAAAAGTGGTTTTGATTGTCAGGATCTCCATTTTGAATTAAAAACAGGTGTTATACAGTGTAAGTCACGGCACAGGCTCAAGAGGACTTCTAAAACCTAATATCAGTGAACACAGCTTGTTAGTAAATGCTTGAATCGGAGTTAATGCCACGGTCCTTGGGTTTGAGGTTGTTTTTGGATTGGGAATCCTCAGTCAATATATTTGGGCGTGGGTTTCTGTTCAGGTTCTTCTGTTTGAAGTTTTGATTCTTACTGTTTGTAGGTTGAGTTTTTGATCTCTGTTGTCATGTCCTTTCAATACAGTAATATATTCATAATGTAGTTTGTTGATTGTATTTATCGCTCTAGATAAGTTTTCTTGGACTTTTCAATGCCTTTCTAGATGGTTTACTGTTCCAGTATTAGTTCTACTTTCTTGATTTGTATTTACCTTCAGTTCCTAATTTGAGTTTATTTGTGTGTTGTGTTAGGTTTTCTGGTGTTCCCCCTGAATTAGTGAAACAAGAATGACAGACTAAACAGCTTTTGTTCATTTCCTGTTGTAGTATGACTGTTTTTCTATTTTTCTCTGGCTGTTTGAGTTTTGCTTCCTCTCTGATTGTCTTCATCACATGCAGCTGTGTCTTATCCCCAAATTAGCCCTGAGTGTATAGTCCTGTAACCTTTGTCACAGTGTATTGTGTGGTTAAGTGTATGTGGCATTCTTGTTTCTGTCTATATAGATCTGTCCAGTTTTTCCCCTCACCTTCTCTGTTCTTTGGATTACTGCTCCTGGTGTTTACTGTCATCAGGAGCAGTGTGAAAAATATGTGGATTTTTTTGGCTAGTCTCGCTTTGGCTGTTGCCGTTCCTTCAGCTGGCCGTGAAGAAAATTGTCACAATTACAGGATGCAAAGAGCTGAAGTGACACTGAGTGTTTGAAAACAATGAAAGGTGTCCACTGTCTGTGCTTCTCTGCGGTCCTTTCCTTTCCTGTTCAGGCCAACTTTTCAACCAATCAGCATTTTACCACCACACAGTTCCCTATTCAGCTATGCGCTGGTGGTTTTGGAGGACTGCACACAAACACCTCTGCATAGGCTGTATACCCATAATCCTTCACTCTGCAAAGCCAAAGACACTCAGGCAAACTACTGGCGTATCCTCTTAACCCTCTGACACAAACACATTACCATGAATTCTGCATAATTTATGCTTCTGCGTCGACTCTAAGTAGAGCCTATGCAAGTGGTCGATACCATCACCAGCATTTATACTTGTGCTGGCGGCGGGTGTTTTCTTCCAGTCAATTTGAAAAATGGCGGCAGAAGATGTAGCCAAAAATACATAAGCGGAAACGATGGTATGAACAGGCCAGTCACAATCATGTGACATGTACTTTCATTCTCCAGTTACAAGCATACATCCCACTTCAGTCATGATCAGTGGCGCCCCCTAACCGTAAGTCAAGGCAATCAAAATATTGAGTTTGGGGGATTTTTAAAATATTATTATTGGAGTATTTTTTAAATTACTCTCCCAAATTTGTTTCCTTTCTCCAAAATACAAGGTTAAAGTTATCACCAGTGATCCACATTTATATATACTAAATAAAAGATTATTGGACTTGATCAGTTTCATAGAAACTACTGATGATAATTCTGCCCCCAATCCTTTTTTTAGAGAAAAGCAAAATTGGCTTTTCTGGAAAAATGTGAACAGGATTTAATCTATCAGAACGAGTAATTTCTTTAATCTCGGATTGCCAAGAGCCTGGAAAAAAAATCTGATACGATTCTGATCATATTTGGGTTAATGTGATTACCGGTGATCACTTAGACCTCAAAGGCTTAAAGTGGGCTCCACCTCATGTCACTATTTACATGACGAAACCTTGTCACTGGTTCACCAGGATAAATACAGCTCAAGACTTCTCAGTATTTTGTTCATGGACCACACAGGAGTGTACAATTTTACACATGCTTGTTTAGCAATGGTTAAGAAGTTGTGTAGTTTCTGCCATGGCGACCAAAGCATGCACAAACGTTAACCTTCATTCATCCATCTGTTGGCTTTGATCATTTTGCATGAACAGACGGTGATATCACACAGATACTAAGATAAGGGCGTGTGCAGCATTCATTCATATCAGCTGCAGCGGTACCAACCCGACGAGAATAACTAAATGTGTTATTTCACTGACTCCAGATGTTCAGAGATGCTGCAATCAATGCAGACCAGATGGGCTTCTTTTCACCGTACTGCTTTAGTGGCACAGCCAAAACCAGCACCAAAACTGTCATTAAAACATCTTTAACTCTACACTCATTATAAGCGCCTACGTTAAATTCTTTTTAAACCCTGAAAGTGCAGGGTGCCGTCGTTTTAAGTACCATCTTTTTGCAGGGTCCAGCTCATAAAGTCTGCATCTGACGTGTATCCGCAGGTGTTGGACTCAAAGTTGCAAGAGCCTGGCAACAGCTGGCTGTGGGCTTGGATGGTGACTGAGAGAGAAACGAAGAGGAGGAAGACGTTAGAGAGAGAGGGAATGGTAAGTATGAATCATTGCAACTGGCATTAATAGAAGCATGCCCTCATCCACCAGCGCTGGCCAAAACCGTTAAGATGTACTCACCAGCAAAAGTTAGGAGGTAGAATGGAAGCATTGCTGCTTTCTGTGGAAAACATACAAAGAAAACTCTTGGAGGATGTAGGAAAAGAACAAGGAGCAGTCCTCTTTCATCCACGGTCGGGGAAAATGCAAGATGGCTCTGCAAAGTTTGTTTTTGAAGACTTCTCTCTTGTGTGTCGTCTGAGTGTCTCTCCAGCTCACAGACCGGCAGCACACTGTCTGTGGGGAGAGTGGGGAGGAAAAACAGAGAGGAGGAGGAGGAGAAAGAAGGTGACTGATGGGCTGATGTTAGGCGAGAGAGGGAGCTGGGGGAAGGAGAAAATGAAGAGGCTGGAAGGGGGGGCACCTCACACACCATCAGAAACTGACTTAAAACAGCAACGACTGTGCAGCTCTCCTCTTCTGATCTGTTGGCCTCAGAGCAAAACCAGAGTTAGGGGTTAAATGTCTTGTGCAGCTCAGTTACTCAGTTCACCCCCCACCCTGAGCATTAGGCCCGTGTCTTCCAGTTAAGACATGACCCTAATGAGCGAAACTGTCCTTATCAGAGAAAAACGACAGAGTCGGTACATTTTTAAAATGCTTAAAATCTCCAGAGTTTGCAGTTTCCTTGCAAACAACCTAATTATGGTGTGAACAATATGACTGTGCAGTAAACCTATGTATACTTGGTGTACACTAACCTCCCCTATCAGTGTGCTGTGATAAACTGTCAGACAAAACTGCGCTATGAAAGATTGTCCTGATATGAACTTCAGATGAATTTGTAAAGGGTTGTCTCCTCTCTGTAGGTGTTTTAGTGTTGAGTGATCAGCAGTAACTTGCAGCGGTGTAGAAAAACTACACATTTTTGAGGAGGGCCTGTTGTTACAACCTTTGAATGCATTAAATTATATTATGTCACACACTCCTGGTATCAGTGCTTTTACCAGCTTCATATAGAGAAATCCTTTGAGACAGAAGGGCAACGTTTATTCAAAAAATGTGCACAATTGAATATTTTTGGCCATCGGACTCTCACGAGAAGCGGCATCATTGATCAGTAGGTTCAGATGGAGGTGGAAGATGGTAAATGGACCCAAAGGAAATAATAGAGCTAATTTTACCATGACATGAAAACTCAGGCTGCTATGAAAACGTTACAGCTACATGAATCAGGCTGGAAGGAGAGAAGTGAGAGGCTTTTGTCAGCTAGATGATGAACTTACGGAAAACAAGAAGCACTCCTCCGTCAAGGCAGCTCTCTCTCTCTCTGGGCTGTATTTACATTTAAGGGAACAGTAATGTGTTTCGTATTTATTCATTTTGTTTTCTGTGTTCTTTTTGAGCAAACTTTAAGAAGTTTGCAGTGCAGATTATTACTTTGACTACGCAAACATGATGTAGGAGTAGGTAATGGATAATTTGAGTAACTGCACATGAATAGCTTGAGTTTACAGTTTATTTCTGACTAACTACACATTCTCTTTCTGTAGAGTCAGAATCCTCATATATTGGTATAATTGCCTAAATGTTGCCAATAGCAACAAAGGCAGTAGCATTTTAAACATAGTTTTAAAGAAAAAAGACATTTGATGAAGGTTCGACCTTGTAAGAATTATAGAAGTTTTATAGGTTATAAGAGTTTTTGTTCATTTTTGACCAATAAATCGTTAAGATGACAAATTTTAATGGACTGTTAACATGACCCCACTCTACACCCCCACATAGTTCATTCAAAACTTTTCAAGCTATCGTGTTTACAGACAGAATGACACACACACATATAAACACTACAAAAATGTCTTGGCAGTGAAAAAAAAAACATAATAAAAGAAGATTTGGGGGACATTTACTGTTCACTCAGTGTATCATATATCTTTGATTTCTTGCTTATTAACTAGTAAAGCAATTGGGCACCTCTAACCTGATGGGGATGCAAAACATCTAAAACCAGCCAAGAGTACTCCTGCTCTTGCTGAACCTGTTTGTGTGGTGACACTTTTATCATTTTTTAATAATCATGTGGGTCTTTTTGAGACACAGACTTTATTGTGTTGCTGAAAATCTTTTCCAGATGCTCCAATTTAACTCCAGTGCAGATTTCCTTTTGTAATAAAGTGCATAAGGTAGTCAAAAATATATGGACAATACTTCTTTTTTCATTTGAGCCACTTTTTCTGATCAAGAGAAGAGATTTTTTTTCACACAATGATTCCTTTAATTTAGAAACTATACTTTTAATTTCGGGACATCCCTTTTCAATATTACAGCATTTCCCACATGCACAAAGCCAGGACCCGTAGAAGTTTTCCTCTACACCCTCTGGAGTAAATATCTGCAGCAGAGCTCTAAAATAGTGCACGTTAAAAGACACTGCTGTATAATGACACCTTCAGCTATAACACAAGCATGTTAGGTGGTCAAATACTGTTGGCATAGAGTTCGTATTCGTAGCATAACAGCTAGAATTTAATGAGAAGACATATTTGAGAGCCTGTCTGGAAGCGGTATGATGATGTTTCCTGGGGTCTACAAATGATCTGAACTGTGTTTTACAGACTTGTGGAGCGTCAAAACATTTTTCAATGATCTAAAATATTTGAACAGCTTGTATTAGGAAATCCTGCACTGATCCTGCAGTTCACACTAGTTCATCTAAATACAAAGCAGCCATGTGGAAATGTGAAAAATCCAACCTAAATTCAGGAAAAATGGGTAAAAAATTAAATTGTTGGAGCACTGAATGTCAGCACAGATACTCTGAGTCCAACTGCAGAAGGAAAATGAATTTGAATGGTGGAAAAAAAAATGGAGCATGCTGGGTATGGAAGACCAGACTTTGCTGTACTTTTCAGAGGGAGAGCTCTCCTCCACATTTGTGTTCCATCTGTCAGCCTTGCTTTCTCTGCCTCTGTTTTTTCCCCTCCTCATTTTCTGCAGTTCTGCACTCTTATCTCTTGTGTTCACCAGAATTTTAACAAGAAATCTGAAACAATTATAGACCACATGGGGAGGTGGATATTTGTGAAACCTGTTAATTGCGTGGCAAGAAGGCCTGACTGAAGCCATCAATATTATCTTGCTAGAAAATGCAGAGCTAAAAAAAAAGGGGGAATACAAATACTGATTCTTTGTTTGAGAACACAGAGGGAAGATTGAAAACAGCGTCCAGAGATTTCTGCTTTCCCTCGGCTTCACAGATTATAATTAAAAGTTCGTTTTTTCTGTGTATTTTCTGGTCTGGTCTGTCTCTGTAAACAACAAAGTGAAGCTTCAATAAAGAACTGAAGGGTGCTGTCAGGGTTCTGTCATGTGCGGTGCATGCAAACGTCATTGTTTGCTCGATGATTCAGTTATGAAACGTTCTCCTCAGTGTGTGATTTACTGCCAAAGAGAACACCAAACAATGTAGTCTCTGGACCCCCACCCTTCTTCTGGGAACACCCCAGCCCACCACTTCTGCTCGTGGTGGTTGACCCTACAACAGCTGTTATAACATTTGTTTAAATGAAAAGGTTTGATCTTTGCTGTGTACAAAGTGATGTGTCTGCGAGGGAAAACATGGTCACAAATCTGTTTTGTGCAAAAACAGAAAACTCCACTTTTACTTAGTCTGTTGGGATTTTTTAACAACAGTTTATACAGTTAGGCCCAGACGTTTTCAGACAATACACCGCCGCAGTGGATTTTAAAGCAAGATGTGACTGAAGGGCAGGCTTTCTTTTTTAATCCAAGAAGCAATTTTTAGAAATGTCCCCCAGAAGCTCAAAATTAACTGGAAAAAGGGACGCAAAAATAAGGATTGTTTTTAGCACTTGGATAAAACCATGAACATCACCAAATGCTGTTTTTCCTCCCTTTACAACAGACGGCTTCAGTTGCTACTTATCTTTGTGCCTTTGGATCTTTTTGCATGCGGCTGTGTGTGTAATAACTGAAAAGCTGCTCTGTTGGGTTGCTGCTCATGTAACTGAATTGGCCATTGAGGATTATCGCATCTCTTTACTGTAAGAAGCTCTTAAGGAAGTATGTTTTGGGTCATTATCTGTTATCCATTTGCACGGTGAAGCACCATCTATCAGTTTAGCATTTGGGTGAATCTGAGCAGAGAGTATAGCCCTGTATGCTCCACAGTCCATCCATGTGCTTCTATCACCAGTCACATCATCAATAAGCATTGGTGACCCAGTTCCACTGACAGCATGCATGCGGTGCCATAACATTTTTTAGATGTTTTCTGACTAATTCTAATCTGCCCTCTTTTCTCTGTATCTACATTCATGTAGATGTCTCCTAGTTGTAGACTTTGACAGTGATGCGCCTGCCTCCTCGAGAGTCTTCACAGCTAAATGTCATGAAGCTGTTTTTCTTAACTGTGGAAATAATTCGGTCATTGTGCACTTTAGTTGTCTTCTGCGGTCCCTCAGGCCTTTTGATGTTGCTGAGCTGGATAGTTATTTTGGGTTTTCAGCCTAATGATGGTCTGCTTGCGTCCTCAGTGTTTTTGAATCTTATATTGAGAGTTCCAGCATCCAGTGAAAGGGTTACCAAATATAAGCTCAACACTTGGAATGGACTCATGATTTTATATCTGCTTCAGTTGGTACAGAAATGTGTTTGATTATCACTTGTCAAATTACTTGTAAGTCTCTGAAAACGTGACACTATGTATAAAAATCACTATAATTCCTATACCTGAAAGTCTGCACTTTGATCACATATTGATTTAAAATCAGCTGTGGTGGTGTACAGAGGCAAAACTACAAAAAAAAGCTCTGTAAGTCAAATAATTATGGACCTAACTATAATAATGGTTACTTAGAAGAAATGCTCAATATGATGAAATGCAGAGTACTGTGCAAAGGTCATGAGCCACCCCTCATTTTGCTTGGAAAACTGCAAACAGGTACAGAGATTTACTGAAAATTGTGCAAACATGCATGGTAATAATGGCAAAAACAGAGATTCAATTCTACAATTGTGCAATTCTAAAGAGCTTGAAAGTCAATATTTGGAAGACTTATAACACAGTATTATAATTTTATATGTGTTTTATTTAAACAGCAAAATTATTTAATAATAGGAAAAATTCTTTATATCACTGAGGTTAATGTAACATTTAATTGCAAAGTTGAACAATTTATGTGCATATTGAGAATTTAAACCTCCATCAGATGAACAGTACGAAAACCTGAGGCATGACCCTGCTATATTTCATACACAACTGAGATAACAGCTGATTTTATGGATTACTCTTAAGGATTACGCCCTTCATGGCCTTACCTAACCTTTTAGTATCACATGCAGCAGTGCGTACCTTAAGATCTTTGGGCAGAGGTCTTTTGTGTCTTGCTGCGAACTCTAAAGGGGCCTGGAGGCTCAGGAATGAGCTGCCTGAGTAAATCAGGTCAGCTGAGTCAGTGACTTGAAATGTGCTTTAATAGGAAATCCTTTCCCAAGGTTACTTGAGTCTTAATTTCCTTTAAACCGTTTTTTCTTTCCAAAACACTTTCTAGAGTATTGGCCTTTATGTGCTTTCCCCATTCGGCGTTTGCTTTATTTTGTGACTCCTTGTTGAAAAGCGCTACATAATTAGATTTTTATTGTTATATTACCACTTCCATCCTGCTGAAGGGCTCCACCTGCAGCTGGGCTCAAACAAGCACAGGCCCTGTGGCTTGTAGTTTAAACATGGATCCTAACCATCTTCTGAACATAATGGAAACTGGAGCATGTAAAGTGAGGCCACTGGTTTTCTGCGTGATAAGAGATGACTCCCTAATGAAACATTGATGTGAGTTAATTCCACTAATGGGTTCAGCCTGTGCCGACTGCATGCCATCTAACTACAGAAGGAACATGTACAGTACAGCTGCATTGATGTATGCAGAGAGAGATGCAGAAATTATTGGTGTTTTCTCTGTAAATAGAACAGCAGCGAGCTGGACACAGAACATGAACTATAGGCTACGTGACATTACCCCAGACCCACTCCACTGACCCGATTCTCCATGTTGGCCCTATTATGGAGCTTTTCAGTTCACAGCCGGTATTTCATAAAAAGTGTGCCGGTTGTTTGTGTGGGATCAAAGACGTGTGCCTGCTGAGATGCTAATAACAGATTTGATGCCATGGTTACTATACTCCACTCCATCGCCATCCTTCATCAAGTATTGTTGTCAAGGTAACACGTGCAGTTGCAGAAAGGTGCATGTGACAATGCTCGATCAGTAATGAAGACACAGCCTCTTTATTATCTTGGATCATTGGAAACAGGAGCTTAAGATAGCTTATTCCATCACCTCTTAAAAGTTACTAGATTTTATATCATACATGTCAGCCTACAACACGAAAGGTCTGCAGTTAACATCGTGTGAATTTTCCACAAAAAGCTGGGGAAAAAAAGCAAGTAAGAAGGCCCCGGGGAAGGGTGGCATCAGTAGGAACATCTGACATAAAGTCTTTGCCAAATCAAATCAGAATAATTCCACGGATTGAGGAAGATTGACCCCTAAACGGAGTAGCTGAAAAAAAGAATAAGAATAAGAAATCAATTTTGATTGCAATAACTGATTCTATTAAAGCAGCTCCTACCTATTAAATAACCGCCTTTGACTGGCTATAAAAGATGGATGTAACTGGATCAATACACAAAAATCAGCCCAGGGATTTTTTTTGCCCGCCATGATCTGTGAGAACAGTGCAGACGGTCCAGTTAAATGCGTGCACATATTTGTGCAGTTCCTCAGAGTAATGGTAATGATGAGTAGTACATACAACAAAAAGGGGGAAAGGATAAACAGGTCAAAGTAGCCAATCATTGTACAGGGTGGGCCATTTATATGGATACACCGTAATAACATGGGAATGGTTGGTGATATTAAAGTCCTGTTTGTGGCACATTAGTATATGTGAGGGGGCAAACTCCTCAAGATGGGTGGTGACCATGGTGGCCATTTAGAAGTCGGCCATCTTGGATACAACTTTTGTTTTTTCAATAGGAAGAGGGCCATGTGACACATCAAACTTATTGGTAATGTCACAAGAAAAACAATGGTATGCTTGGTTTCAACGTAACTTTATTCTCTCATTATTATTATTTACAAGTTTCTGACCACTTATAAAATGTGTTCAATGAGCTTGTGTTGGATTGTCAATGCAACCCTCTTCTCCCACTCTTCACACACTGATAGCAACACCGCAGGAGAAATGCCAGCACAGGCATCCAGTATCCGTAGTTTCAGATGTTGCACATCTCGTATCTTCACACCATAGACAATTGCCTTCAGATGACCCCAAAGATAAAAGTCTAAGGGGGTCAGATCGGGAGACCTTGGGGGGCATTCAACTGGCCCACGACGACCAATCCACTTTCCAGGAAACTGTTCATCTAGGAATGCTCGAGATGGTGCACCCATAATGTGGTGGTGCACCATCTTGCTGGAAAAACTCAGGGAACGTGCCAGCTTCAGTGCATAAAGAGGGAAACACATCATCATGTAGCAATTTCAAATATCCAGTGGCCTTGAGGTTACCATTGATGAAGAATGGACCCACTATCGTTGTACCCCATATACCACACCAAACCATCACTTTTGTTGTTCCAACAGTCTTGGAGGGATCCATCCAATGTGGGTTAGTGTCAGACCAATAGCGGTGGTTTTGTTTGTTAACTTCACCATTCACATAAAAGTTTGCCTCATCACTGAACAAAATCTTCTGCGTGAACTGAGGGTCCTGTTCCAATTTTTGTTTTGCCCATTCTGCAAATTTTTGAGATGCTGCAGTAGCTGGAGTTTGTAAGGGTGCCATTTGTGAGTAGCTAATATTCGCCGAAGGGATGTTCGACTAATGCCACTCTCCAATGACATGCGGCGAGTGCTATGCTGTGGGCTCTTGCTGAATGAAGCTAAGACAGCCACTGATGTTTCTTCATTAGTGACAGTTTTCTTGCGTCCACATTTTGGCAAATCCAACACTGAACCAGTTTCACGAAACTTAGCAAGCAGTTTGCTGACTGTAGCATGGGAGATGGGTGGTCTCGTAGGGTGTCTTGCATTGAAATCTGCTGCAATGACCCGGTTACTGCTTTCACCAGATATCAACACAATTTCGATCCGCTCCTCACACAAACCAAGCACACCATTGTTTTTCTTGTGACATTACCAATAAGTTTGATGTGTCACATGGCCCTCTTCCTATTGAAAAAACAAAAGTTGTATCCAAGATGGCCGACTTCTAAATGGTCACCATGGTCACCACCCATCTTGAGGAGTTTGCCCCCTCACATATACTAATGTGCCACAAACAGGACTTTAATATCACCAACTATTCCCATGTTATTACGGTGTATCCATATAAATGGCCCACCCTGTACTTCAGTCACTGGATCTTTCTCTTGCTAATTCCGTCCCTCCATCTATTTTCTTACCACATCAATTACATCTTCTTCCGTCTCTTCTTCACTCTGTTTTTGGTACTGCTGTCCCTAATTATGCCCTTTGCCACGGCTGGTGCTAGCGAGACCATTGACTTGTAACTACTTATTGCTGGCACTATTGTCTCCTGTAGTAACCCAGACAGCTAACATCAGTTGATTTTTACAAATTTTGCTGCATCTGTTTCTAGATTATTTTTATTTTACACTCACAGCTTTTCTGTTCCACTTTTTTCCTTTTATTTTGTCCATCTTTATTAATCATTTCTTTCAAACTAAACTCTGTTTTACATGTTGCATGAGCACACAGGGAAGGTAGAGGAAGAGCTGGCTGCATTAAGAGTTTTGATTGGGCAATCCAGTAATCCATAATTATATCAACAAAGAAAAGATATGTATTATGTTGACCCATCAGCCCACAAGTTTGCTGGTCCACTGGACAAATGCCTGGTGTGGCAGATTCCCAGTCCAGTCCTGGATGTAGCCACCATGACGTAGCTCATTTGGTATTTAAATTGTAAAAGCCTCCTTGTTGTTTAAAAGTCAGACAGATCTGATGAGGCACACTGCTCACTCACAGCCTAGCGATCTGTCAGTCACATGGTGAAACATACCTGGCTTTCTTCTCCTATTTAACTCTAATGGGAACTATTACTTCCTAAACTGATGATGGGTTGTGGCCCAAGACTTGACACTAGCAGTGTAGACTGTGAACATATGTTGAAAGTGTTTATTGAGGCTGTGTATCAGGGGAGCTGAAGGATGATTTTCTTATACACTTGTATACAACTGGATGTCATTTGCAACCAGAAGAGTCGCCCCCTCCTGGCCATTAAAGAAAATGCAGGTTTAAAGCACTTCTGCACTGGCTTCTTTTTCACATCCAAAAGCTAGAGTCATGTTTTACACAATCTGGGAAAACCACACATGTATTAGACAAAGACAGACATGCTCATATATTAATCTTAAGTGTCAGAGACAAAAATGATTACAGCTGTTGAGACTGGAAGTCATTAACCACTTAAAGGGATGCAGTAAGAGAGGAAAGAACACTGGTTCCTGCAGCAATTACACATTTTCCTGGACACGTGTTTAACATACTCAGGGTATATTTCAAATATCTAGATTTACTTGCCCCTACAATGATAATCAGGAGTCAGTGAAACAGTCACATGAAGCTAATCTAGGGTTTCCCCTGCAAGTTCACATGAAAGGGGTGGCACTGGCTGTTTCTAACCAGTCACAATGATTTATAAGTGTATGTCAGCAGACTTTACACAGGAAGATAAAATAATACTACCAGCAACTGTGACTGAAGCAACACACCACTGTGTGAGAGGGAAAGCACTGTAGAGTGATGTAGTATTACAAGTGTGCACTTTAAGTGTTTTAGTCAGTAAGTCTGGAAAAGAGCACCAAAAATTAATTAGGTTAAGCCTTTTTGAAGTCAGCCTCTAGCAATGATGGCACTATTTCCTGGAGAACTGATTGGTCGGTTTATGTCATACCTATTGATCTCAGATTTGGATTATAACCTACTCCAGAGCAGGCTACGTTTGCAGCTATCATGATAGCTAGTTATCATGATAATTTATGTCGGTAAATAGTTAGCCACCTTTGTATACAGAAAATCCAGAGTTAGGGCTGAAGTTACCTGGTTGAGGTGAACTTCTGTGTCGTAGCACAGGACACTGGTGGAGATTATATTTGTACTTGACTACTTGAGTAGTTGACTTGGTCTGATCGCCTAAGATCACAGACAGCATAAAGGATCCGCGTATCTACTGTGACACCACCCACTGGCCTCGAGCTGAGTGGTTTTTTCCATCTTGATGTTTTTTAGCAAAGTGTGGATGTAACTGGGAAAGTACATGATCATTGGCTGACAATTTGTGTTTGGCAAGCTGTTAGCTAATAACCAAAATTTGAATGTTCCCCCTTTCTGACGCTTAGAAAGACAATCATTTACAAGATTAATTTCATGGGGGTTTTTTTCAGTATGGCCTGAAGACAGTCACTGAGCCCATAAGTGTTTACCGAGGTCACAGAGTGAAGGAGCCAAGGGCCGTTTGCTCCCAAACTTCTGTACAACCGGATTTCCTTTTTACAACCAGAGGCGTCGCCCCCTGCTGGCCATTCAAAAGAATGTAGACTCTATGCTCACTTCACTTTTTTAGGCTAAGAACTGTGTAAACAGAGCCTGTAAGTCTATAAGACTTTCTGTACACCTGAAACAAATAGTGGTCCATCTACTGCTCAATAATTGAGCCTTTTTCAGTTGAACAAACAAAATTTGTTGGCAGAGTTTATGCCTTTGCTGAGGATGGGGTTTTTAGTTTTCTTTTTAAGCCGGCGTTTTCAAGTCTAGTTTCTTTATACATCACAATCCAAACAGCAGAAACTGACCAAAGCGCTGTGCAAAACTTTGTGAACACAATAACAAGTCAAATGAAAAGCCTTTTCTCAGTTTGGATTATATGCTAGGTCAAAGTCAATTTAATCTTAATTGAAGGGGGAATCTGCCCCAAAGCTTAGTGGGAGCAACTGGTTGATCCTTCTTTGTCATTTTCACATGTTATGGTAGTAAAAGCACAGGTCTTACAAATAAATATAACAATGGCTTTTTTCTGTTTAAGTAGCCTTGATTGTGTGACAGGGATTTGACATTCATAACACCTGGGTCGTGGTTGAATCGTCTCTTTTCTGACTGAATGACATAAGCTGGACCTATCTACGTGGCAGCAATGATAAGAGCTTGGAAAATATGCTTCTGTGACTGTTTACAAAAACATACAACTGACACAGTTTGAAAATTATTCTCACTTATTCCATTTTATGCTGTAGCAGTCAGCAATACATTAAACCAGCAAGAAAACTAAGGATGTAAAATCTGCCCTTTGTCTATAAAACTGAGGAAAAATGTCAGTGTTTAAAAGTTAGGGTTACACTTTGTCAGCGTTTATAAATATCAATAATTAATTTTACTTCAGACACATCTATTGCAAAAAAAAACAAGGAAGTAAATCATTCTCAAGATAAGGTGTTCAGAAAATATGCAACTGCAACTAAGGACTATTGGTATATAATATTTATATGCATATGAAGAAAACCTTTCACAAACCCCTTTTAAATAATTCATAAAGATTATCAAGTACATGGAGGTGTGTCAGGGTATCTTGTGAAAAATATAATATATATATATATATCACTTGTACTAGAATACCCAATCAGAGTGTTTCAGGGGGCAAGAATAAGGAAAATTTGAATATTTAATCAGGAATAAATGTAGCGTAGAAAACATTGTGCACTATTTACAGGCTAATAGAGCCCTGTACTGTGACACAGATGAAAGCTGGCACTTAAACAAGGCTTTGATTCTTTGTTTTCTACTCAATCTTAGCATTACTCACCCACACATACACATTCGTACGGTGCTTTTATCAATGCCTAAGCTTTTTATCTAACAGTCACACTCACATGGATGCATCACAGGCAACTCAGAGTTCAGCATCTTGCCCAAGATGGAAGAGCCAGGGGTCGATCCACTGACCTTTCGACTGGCACGTGACCTGCTCAGTCACAGCTGGCCTGCGTGGACTGAAGCAGTTGCAAGAGTAGACACACTTGGTCGGTGTTGAGGATGGTCCCGTTATTAAAGGTGGGGTCATCCTGTCATTTATTACAAACTACCTCTGCTGCTTTGGCAGCACTGAAAGCTCTCCTCGCTGCTGCTGTTGAATATCTGTTTGTCAAAGCGGTGAAACACTTATTCAGACTGTTTGCATTAAAAAAAATCATAAATCTCTGTAAGTAATAGCACAAATGTTTTAGCGTTAAAATAAAGTAGCTGAAGTGAAAGCACTCTGCGTGAAGAAGCCTGTATGTATTACGCGACTGAATCATAACTATTGATTGGTTAATGTGTATTTACTTTTAATGCTGCAGTTTAATGCTGCATCGGTTACTTACATAGTGCTGGGTAGTGATGCGTCGTCGTGAACGAAACGGCTCTTAGAGCCGCATCTTTGAAGTGAACGACGCGAGCCGACTCCTTATTGGGAGCCGTGGGTTTTTTCTTCTTTCTCTCACCCTCTCTCTCGCACTTTTTTCCGCTTCACTCCGCACGTGAGCCTTGTGCTTGCGCTGAGCAGAGAGGGGAGGGGCGGTAGTTACACTCGCAGTAGCACAGGAACAGAGCGGGAGGAAAAGAGAGAGAAAAAGAGCCAGGGACAACAAGAGACAACATCGTCACATTAGAAAGGTATAGTAATCATCCACAACTATTTTCAATTGCGGATGATTAAGGATTCAGAACGTTTATTCATGCAGTGAATCCTATGTATGCAATTCCAAGCAGGAAAACACTCTCCCAAAAAATCATCCCAGGCCTATATGAAAGAGAACGTGTATCTTCTTTTTGTTTTGCATATTTTAATTTATATTTTATTGTGTTGTGGTTTGCAGTGTTTTGTGTAGTTTCACTTTAAATTTGTTTCAAAGGAAAAAGTTGAAAATGTAAATAGTTGTTTTTTGTATTTTATAATTTATTTATCACATTTTATGTGGAGTGAATAAATAAGAGTATATTTATGGTGGCCACTAGAGACAAAGCATGTACAAACTCCAAAACACATGCAAATTTGAAAACACGTACAAATTCCGAAGCACATAAAAATTCCGAAGCACGTACAAATTCCAAAACACGTACAAATTCCAAAGCACATGAAACCTCCAAAACATGTACAAACTACAAAACACAACGGAAGTGCTCCAAGATGCTAGGGGCAGTGTTGAGCTTTTGTTACCTAGTGGCTACGCAAGCCAGGAAGTACCAACAACCGGATTTGGTAAATGAACATTTTTTTAAATTATTTGAATATATATGAGTGTTTGTGTATAAATACACAAACAATACACATATGCTTTCAATTGTGTAATTTAAGTGATCTAGGTAGCTCTGGTTTGGAAGTTCAGTTAATGCTAGCAACGTGTTTTGGAGTTTGTACGTGCTTTGTCTCTAGGGGCCACCGTATATATTTATATCTAAACATATATAAATAAAACCACGGTTTTTTTACATTAGTAATTCCTTTTGTGCATAATTTTATATTGTTGTTAATAATAAATTAAGTAAAGCAACAAAACAACCTGAAGAGCCGGTTGGGAGCCGAAAGAGCCGGTTCTCTAAAAAGAGCCGGACTTCCCATCACTACTGCTGGGTACCTTCATTTATTTTAACATCTGCAAAATCGCACATTACCAAAGCTTTAAACGAAATTTCATGGAGTACACAATAGAACATTTGGATCCAAAATATATTAGTGTAGAAGTACAAAGCAGCATAACTTGGAAATGCTTAAATAAAGGACAGTAAATCTATGGGACTATCTATCAATACTGATGAGTACATGTACTAGTTACATGCACAGTGGCTCATAAATCCATAAATTTCCTTTGTTTTCCCTCTCTTTTATTGTTTTATCATTTCTTCCTAGTACATTTGCTAGTTTATTTTTCCTAATATTTTCACTTTTTTAAGGGCTGCAGATATTTTTCTCAAAGTATTTTGTCTCTTTTTCTTATTGATTTCAAAAGTATTTCTTTAAAATCTGTGAGGTTTTGTTTTTCAACACATGAATTTGTGTTTTTTGTGTGAATTTGCCGATTTGTCTTTCATAATTTTTTAAAATTGTTGCCCTAGATTTGCCAGTATTTTTATTTTATTTTATTTTTTTCCTAAAGCTTTGTGAATACTTTTCTTTCTTTCTTTTCCTTCTCGACCTGCCATTTCTTTCTTAAAAAAAATGCTGTTTTCTTGCTGGTAAATTTGCCAGTTTATTATTTTTTAAATAAAATTTCCATTATTTAACATGTGAATTTGCCAAGATTTTTTTCCTTAAATTTGCTATTTTTTCCTATTTTTTCTTATTAATTTGCAATTTCTTTCTAGAAAATTTGCTGTTCTTTTAGGCAAATTTGCCAATTTATTTCTGAAAAAATGTCCATATTGTTGCGCTAAATGTGTCAGTATTTTATTGTATTTTATTTTATTTCGGATTTTAGTCTTCAAAATTCAGATTTTTTTCTATTTCTTTTTTGTTATTATTTTACTTTATTTTTTTATTTTTGTTTATGCACCGTGGAAAATCTGAAAACACTCTATTAAAAAGAAGTTGGCCTTCAAATATATATATGATATATATATGGGTCATTCTTACTATTCGGTGCCATTTGAGTCCTAATGACATAATATGGTATATTTAGTGTAAAACTTGTCTAATGCTTATTTCTAAACCATTTTCTTGTATGTTTAACCCCCCTCTACCATAGAACACGTTGATATATACACAGGATAAATACATTAAAAGTAAATTACTTTTATTTTAGCACAAGTCACTAAAGTACTATGTCCCCAGTCATGCTTGCTCGACTTCAGTTACAAATATAACTTAAAAAAAAAAAAAAAATCTAGATTTTTCATCATTTCTGGATTGGCTTATTTCTAATGTTCCTCATCAAATGTTCTTTTTTATTATTAATGCATGTTTAACACTTAAAATCTTTAAAAAATGTTGTGTCCCTGAATCAACTGTCACGCCTGTTACTCTGATAAGAATTCCATAGAACACATCACCTGATTATTCTTTTAGTCACATGACACTCCCGGATGTAACATATTTTGGAGGGAAAACTTTCAAGAAGAAGACGAGTAAGTACCACTCTTTAATCAACCCTTTTTTCAATGTTTTAGCAAGATTTTGTAATGTGGCAAAGCATAACACGTCCAACCTGTTACGCTTATTAATAGTGGAAACAATTTTTTTTTTGTAATTTTTATAATATGGCTAATAAACATGTTAAAAATGGTTCTTAGTGGTCACCATGTACTAGCTTGTTGTTCATCATACTAGTAGTAATGGCTAAGTTTAGCATAAAATCTCCCCCCTGTTACCGTCACCCCTGTTATTGCTATGCTTTGAAATTTGAAATTTCCTTGCAGATTTTAAAAAGGGACATTGTAGCTTTTAGAAAATGTAAATATTACTATAACTGTGTATTCAAAACAGTTATTAATAGAAAATTGAATGTCCTGTAACAGGGTGGACATTTGGCACGTCATGGGTAAAGACTTTGATTTTAAAAAATATTATAATATAATATCCTTAGCTGGACCAATACATTTTTCTTATAGGTTGAAAATCCCTCTTTTAGATGAAATGTTAAAATAATTCAAAATTTTGTATTTTTTGATGAAGAGTGATCACACTGAAATGGCACCGAATAGTAGGAATGACCCATATGTATACCTCTTTGTGTACCTGCGCAGGTTTCACAGGTGTTTTCTTTCTAACGATGACACCGGAGAGATCAACAGAAGGATAACAGCGACCCCTCCGACAGCCCGTGAGAGTGTGACGGTGCTGCAGAGCTGCAGGCTGCTGTCTGCTGATGGAGGAGGTGGGATGAGGCTGACTGAGCTCACGGCCGTAAAGAGCTGCTTGTGTCTGCACCACCGACATCAGCAGTGTTCATAAAGGCGCTTTGTGCATCGCTAATCCGCTCTGATGTCACGGTGCAGAAGGAGGGGCTGAGCTCTCTCTGTAATCCGAGCAAGTTGTGTCTGGAGGGACAAACCGAGCCGATCCGGGCGAGAACGCGCAGACACAGGGGCGATGTACACTACGGCAGCCGAAGCCGGGCCTCTCCTCCACTGACATGCAGGTAAATGAGTAAATGTCACCTCCCGGAGCTGGTGTGATAGACGAAGAATCGTGGATTTCTGGTGGTTTTAGTGGGAATGTGAACGGGTCGTTTCAGCTGATGGCGGATCTGACACCTGCGGAGGATGAATGCGCGAGAGGGCAGAGAGGGAGGCTTTTAGACAGGTGACAGTTCGCTAAACGGTTTTATCTCCTCTCCACGAGCACGTCAGGAAATGTTTTAGAGATCGGGATGCAGTGAACGACTATAAAATATCCAAAAAAAAGAAAAACAAAACCCCACCAATGACAGTTTAGGAAATGGGAACTATAACATTTCAACGATTCGAAGAAGCGGGCTGTAAGACTGGCTGATCATTTATAATGATAGTAGCAATCACAAAAGCAAAGATGCTTTTGGTATTTTAACATCAAGGCCATGGGAGGGTATTTAAGAAACCGAGCGCGCCTTCAGAATAAAAGCTCATGCCAGCTTTATGGGTTAATCGTCTCCCAGAGGCTACATGTAACACAGTGCACGTAATGTCACGATTGATGCATCCCTGCATGGGCCATATGCTTGCTGAGTGGGTGTCTGTTTCTGTGTGTGTGTGTGTGTGTGTGTGTGTGTGTGTGTGTGTGTGTGTGTGTGTGTGTGGGAGAGGATGAATCATACTTGGATACAGAAAGATGAGGATTGGTGTACTTACGTTTTCATCTGCCCATTGCTTTCTTTTTTAAATTTACTTAAAGCATAATGTGAGAAAAAAATATTAAAATTCTGTATTAAAACCCTAAACTAGCTTAGGGTACTTCGATTTACTGTTATGTAAGGCAGCTAATCATGACAAAAAGATGGAACTGGGTTATGTTGGGCATTTTTTTCTTTGAAATATGCAAATCAAATTTGTTTTTGGTTAGCTGCCAATGAACTAATCATAACTGAACAAAAATAACTAAATTTGCTTTAAGTGTTACTGCAGTATTGAGTGTGCAGGCTTAAAAACCAATACAAGAAAGCCTGTAATTCCTGTAGTGGCCACTTGAGGCCGAGTGAGTCATTTCCCATCGACTCCGATGTTAAAATGCTCAACTTTACACCATTAAAAGCATTTTTTAAAGCCTGGTATGAAAACAGTTTTAGCTTCTATAAATGACGACTCTCCCAGGTGTATTCTGCAGTTAGGGGGGTAGGCCAGTTTGTTTGAAAGCTTCAGTTTTGATTAATGACATTGTTTGTTAACCTTGTACTAATTAGTAGATATGTATCTGTGCATTGCACCCTTACAGTTTATGAATACTAGCTTCGCCTGATAACTACCTAGCTAGCTGATAACCAACAAAACACTTTCGTGTCTTTGTCTTGTCTTCCTTCCCTCGCTCCCAACCAGTCACAGCAGATGGCACCTCCCTGAGCCTGCTTTTGCCAGAGGTTTCTTCCTGTTAAAAGGGAGTTTTCCCCTCCCAGTGTCACTTTCCTACAGAGCCCCACAAGGGACACTGGAGAAACAAAAAATGAAGATGAACTTTTACGAGATCCTGCAAAACTTTTGCAAGATCTCGCAAAACCTTAGTAACTCAGGAGTGAGAACGTGGCCACATACTTCAAATGACCCGGCCTTCGCGGTCTACGTGGGTCAGGTCCTTTTGAGATCCCGAGTTACTTTTGCGATCTCGCAAAAGTAACTCGGGATCTCAAAAGATCATCTTCATTTTTTTTCCTCCAATGTCCCTTGCGGGGTTCCGTACCTTCCCAAATGCCTGCTAATATAATATAATATAATATAATATAAATTGATTTTTGCTTTCTTTTTAGTTTTTTATTACTTAATCAATTACTTATCTTTTCCATTTTGAGTGAATTTTTTTTCACTGTGGGACTAATTAGCTGAGGTTAGCTTTGCTTAGCTTAGCTGTTAAAGGACTAAAAATCCATGATCAGACATAAGATCCACATTGAAATGTGAGTATAGTAGAACAACGCACAGATATTTCTTTTATGTGACGTTCTCCCTGATGGCGTTAAGCAGGTGTTGACGGTCCACCTCAAGTTTGTAAACGTGGCCAGGATTGTCCAAGTTTGTGCCAATAGTTGGATGTGTGAAATGTGATGCTAGTGTTTGTCACAGTTTCCTGATAGTTCATAGACTAAATGTTTAATCATGTAACATAATGACAGCAGCATTGATACTAAAATCAATTATTTGTTGGTTTAATTCTGCCTTTTAGCCCTGATGCATGCATAGAGTGTTAAATAGATTTAATCATTCAGGGCTTTGCTGGTATGTATAGTGTATGTGGCTGATTGTCAGTGAAAGGTCAGCGAGTTAATGGGTTAGTAAATCCCCCACCCGGCAGCTTTCACTTCAGCCTGACAGATGGAGGCGCGGCGCTCGCCTCTCAGCTTTGCATGCCCGGCCTGACTAACAGCAGTGCTGCCAGGGCCATCTGTGACCCAAGTCACCCCTTTCTCCCTGGACTCACCCAGCCGCTGCTATCCAGTTGTAAACTCCAGTCAGAGTGGGACATTAGCCATGCTGGAGGTCCATCCTTGATCTTCCTGCTTCCACTCCTGACAGTTGTGTTCTGTCCTCATGTTTCATCATCACCATTAACCTTTGCCCTCACCATCCAGCATATTCACATATTCACTTTTGTGCCTTTAATTTACTTAACACCTTTACAGAGGTGGTGGTGTTATGAGACAGCTGTAATCCTTGTACCACCTTTTCACAGTTTATTATGACTGCTGCAAAGCCACTGGCATTCATCAAAAGAGATGCAAATGTCATGAAGATGAGAGGGGAAAAAAAATGAGGATGCTTCAGAGGTTTTCCTGCATGTGAAAAATGTTGGCACCCACCAAAGACCTTGGCCTTTCACCAAAGAAAAATCACCAGGAATATGATTAAAAAATATAAATATACATTTTCTGTTTATTAAATAGATAAAAAATAACAGGAATATCCACAGACTTTCATTAAGTATGGTCACATACTCTTTGCTTTAAGCATATGCAGACCAGTCTTTGTTAAATAAGTAGCTGAATGCTCCAGATTCCTGGTTTTCTAAAGCTGTATACAAATCAGTTTTTTCCTCAGTAGGTCTTTTGAAATCGCCTTAACAAAAAAAAAAAAAAAATAGCAGTAAGCATTCTCGACACTGCAAAATCCATTTATACTTTTTTGTTTCTGCCTTGGTTTGTTGTAATACACATTAAGACGTTTACTGAGGTTTTGCTTTCACACAGGAAGGTTCATCCATTCATGAGGGAAGCAAAACAGTTTTCTGACTGTAGCGTCGTCAGCAGATTTATTAGCAGTAACGTGTTAGGTTAGACTGGATAACTGAAATGGGATCAAGAGCTTCCTGTGTCTGTTTTTTAGGAATAAACGAAAAAATTAAGTCAAAGATGTTTGTGGGACACTTAACTAGCGAGCTGTGGGAAAGCTTCCAAAAACACCATGCATAAATAGACTTCCTGGATCCAGATGAAGTTGCGATTCTTTCTTTGGCATCAAGATGATGTCTCCCAGTTTTTCTGTGAAGATGCATTGCAAAATGTCCCATTTTTCTAAATGTCACATTCATAAAGAATCCAACCAAAAAGTTCTGGATCGAGATCTAGATCTGGAAAGACTCCTCAAGTTAACGTCCTTAATTAGCTCCGCAAATGCGTCCAAACCTTTTTGAGCCATCATGCTTACAAGTGAACAGAGAAAGCAGTCGTGTGGTGTCTGCAGCTGTCTGCATTTAGGTTTGCAACCCCACATTAACTATTTCCTCCATAAAGACGACCGCCCCAGTAGCCTTAATGACGTGTTTTGGCACCCCAGTTTATCAGTCAAAGCACAATTTGACAGCCGTTAGAATTTTTGGGTTTTTCCAAGCATAGCCGTAGTAAGCTGTACAGGAAGAGATCACCCTCACTAACTTCTTATGTACACCCAGTTATTTTGTTCTAGAAGCAGGCCCAAAATATCACAGAAACCACTCAGTTCAGAAAAAGAGAAACAAGGGTTACGCCTAGTAGGTGTCCAAGGTGGAGAAGATACACACATACATAGCCAGTTCTGCAGAAGCGGGACTAATTTCCACAATATGAAAACCATCGAGGACATGATGTGTATCTGCAGATCATCTCTAGTACTGCAATAGCCCCTCCTGCTTGGCTCCTCAGTACAGCCGTGTCTCCCTTTTCTCAGATGTTTTTTCCTGACATTTTTGAGTAAATATAGTAAAAAAAATAGTCATTTGGTTCAGATTACTGTCGTAATCTCCTATTTTAAGTTCTTCCTTGCATTGCTAAAGCCACGAGCCTTTATCCTGAGGTTTTTGTGCTTACGTTCAGAATAAATAAGAAAAAGGTTTTGAGGTGTTTATCTGCGTTCTTTAGCAATGAATGCAAAAATGGAAGTCTTGGTTCACATATGCACGGCCAGCATTGGAAGCCCTGAAAAAGTCCATAACCCCCGGAGGCCAAGTCAGCAAACAAGTGCGCCGATGGACTCTCTGATTGACCATTAGCTGCAGAGCTGTAAGAAGAAGCTAAAAAAGTTGTAATGTAACTCTAATGTATTTATAGATTCTTGTAATAACTGAGGACAGATCAGATACGAAATTGAGTAGCACTAATGGGAAATGCTTTTCTGCGCTGACCTTTATAAACTACACTGCAGTGTTTTCTCCACTGTCCAAAACCAGTTTAATATTCTGAAACATGCTGCGAGGTGACGTTCGGGTGTCCTCTCTCAGCTTATTGACCTCAGAAGCCTGCGATACAAGATAAATGAGTGATTCCCCGATAGCCTCGTCACATTAAATACATATCAAAAAGGGGCTTCTCCTTCACAGAGGGCATTTATTATTTAGATCACTCCCTTATCCATTCTTCTCTGTCAGATCTTATCACGTAGCAAGATAGAAGCCCCTCCTTGTCCTCCTGCCCTGCCCTGCCTCCTCCTCTCCCTCTTCCTTCTCGTGTTTTCCACCCTGTGCCATCTGCCAGCTGCTGGCGGACGGACGAGTGAACGGGGTGCAGATTAAATTGCTCTGCATCCCAGAGGATTTGGATTTTGTTTTGGTTTTTTTGCTATTAGCAGTATAGTCCCTGCTTAGTGTGATATGCAATATTGCTGTTTTTTAAAGAGATGTTCGTTAGTCAATGGCATATAAACCTTCAAAACAAAAGACCTGGAAAATGTAAAGTAGCAGTCTACAATAATTTTAACTTAATGCTTTTGTAGTAAATAAAGACAGGTAATTAAGATATTGATTTGTGATGAAGCGCGTCGGCAGCTGGCACAGATCACAGTGGGAAATCAATCTAGATTCACGGTGACTGGCCTCCAGTTACTAGCAGCCTTATTTATTTTGGTACAGACAAGGTGTACCCGTGTCTGAAAAAGAGGTGATTGTTATCTGTGCTTGGCGATCTCGGGAGACGTCATAGTTTTCATCTCAAGCTCATAAATCCTTCTGTAGCTTTTATTCCGGTTTAAACAATCAGACAAATGGGGTGAGTGGGACGTAGGTGTGTAAGTAATAAATAAACAGAGCTGCAGACTTATTTTCACACCTCTGCTACTGCACCATTGGATAAGGCAAAGTATAGCTTTCAAAAAGAGGTGGACATGACTGAGGACACGGGTTCATCCGGCACTGAGAATGAGCCCCAGGCGGCAGAGACCTGCAGTGCAAACTAGAGGTGATCACCAAAGCCACCATTATTTTATTTTAGATGTTAGGCAAACATGTTAATGGCATCTGTGAGTCCTTATATCAACACAATGATTATTATTCTCTCACTTATCCGTTAGCAAAAGTAGTTAAAAAAATTTATTTTAATATAGTTTTTACCCCGTTTGTCTCAGGCTTCAAAGCCTTCATGTTTTATCCTTACCCTTTAATAATTTTCCTGCTTATGTCGTGTCTCCATCTCTCCCAGGTTGTGCCCTGAGCTGGCTTTTCTTGGCAGTAAGAGGAGCATGTTCTGAAAATTGGACTCGAATCATACCCCAGCCATGAGCCACAAGTATCAGGGAGAGGCAACGGGGGAAGGCAGCGAGGAACACAAGGAGGTCTCGGGGCCTCAGAGGAGCAGGCAGCCCAATGGGACCACTGGAGACCCTCCTGTACGCCGGTCCTGGAGACCATGTCAGATGCTCAACCAGGATGGGGAACTGAATCCCCATCATCACCATCACCCTCCTCCTCACCATCACCACCACCACCACCACCCACCTGGAGGTCGTGGACCGCCTCGGCACCGCCGCCGGCCTCCATCAGGACAAGGGCAAGGGCAAAGTCAGCCTCTGAGTCCGGTCTCTGCCCCAGCTGCAGTTAGTCAGGATGCTGACCCACGTCCTGTCCAGCAACCCCGCGCTGCCGTCACTCGCTACCGCCGTCACGGTGACCCTAACCCCAGACTGAGAAGTCACAGACAGCGGCAGCCATTCAGAGAGGTTCAGGACTCCTCACCAGGTGTGGAAGAGAGAGAAGGTCCACGGCAGGTGCAGGTGCAGGAATCATCCACAGCTGATCCTGTAATGGACCAATCACAGGACAGGGAATCTTCTCACCAGACTCCCATTGCTGTTGTTACACCCACCCACCTTGCATCTGGTGCTGCACCCCGTGAAGTACAGCTTGACACTCACAATGCTCCTCCTGATGATGCTGAAGAAGATCTCCAGGAGAGTAAAATGGAGTGTGAGCAGGAATCAGATCTTAAAGAGGATCATCGAAAGCAGGAGAAGGTAGGGGATGAAGATGGAGACCACCGCCCAGGAGAAGGTCACTCTGGCTGCGGGCATGATGAGAAAGCTGAGGAGTATGCTGAGAGGTTGGAGGAGGATGAAGAGAGAGTGATGGACAATCTGGAGGAGGATCCTTCAGCTCAGGGAAGTGAAATCACAGATCTCTGCTCTGACACGGAGAGTGCTGCCTCACTCAGTATGGATGGACCTCTCCACAGCCCGCCTCCACTTCACTCACCTACTCCTCCTTCCTCCCCTGATGTTCCAGCTTTCCCCCAGCTGGACCATTTCGGTGAGGACGCCAGTATGAGCCCTCTACCCGATAATGACCTGCCACCAGAAGAAGAGGAGGATGAGGATTGCTCTGAGTCATGCTCGTTGTCCCACTCCACTTCTTGCTCTGAATCTTATCCAAAAACCTATGCAGACTTTTATACAGAGTCCCACCAAAAGTCTTACTCAGAGCCGGTCTATGAGTCATACTCGGAGTCAAAACCCCATCCCAACTCTTTTCCCGAGCCGCTTAAGACCTCCTACCCTGAGCCAAACAGGGAACCTCGCAGGCAGGCCAGTCAGAGGACCGAGGCTAACAGGGGCCACCAAGAGTCCCGCCAAGAGCCCTTTACCCCCCACAGACAGGAGAATGTACAAAAAGGAGCTCTGCC
The DNA here is from genome assembly GCF_036321145.2 of Pelmatolapia mariae. Classification (NCBI taxonomy): domain Eukaryota; kingdom Metazoa; phylum Chordata; class Actinopteri; order Cichliformes; family Cichlidae; genus Pelmatolapia; species Pelmatolapia mariae. The sequence goes on from NC_086233.1 coordinate 34,925,734, forward strand.
CTCCCCCATCGAGGGCTCCCATCATGTCCCGAGGCAGGCCAGAGACCGGCGCTCACAGCGCTCCCCTCTGGATCGCTCTGTTGGCTGCCGGCTGCACCACTATGATGGTCAGTCTGATGGCGAGGGAGGCAGTGCCGATCAAAGCCCTGTCACTAAAAACCGCAGGCAGCCACCCAGACAGCCAGAAACCCAAGCCAAGACCCCTCCATCTGGGCTGAGCAGCTCAGGCGAGGCCCAGGATGAGCAGAATGCAGAAGGTGCAAAGGGCTCAGGCGACGCCATTAGCCTAGCGATTAAAGACATCAAAGAGGCGATTGAGGGGGTGAAGACGAAGACGATGCGTTCCCCGTACACACCTGACCAACCTGTGGAGCCGATCTGGGTGATGAGACAGGAGGTCAGCCCCACGGAGGATATGTACCCCCTGCAGACTACAGCTGGCCATGTTAGTATCCCTTCAGTTACTTTATTAATTTCGCAACAGACTGAAGTTTGCAGTTTGATTGACTCAGGGGAGTAGATCAGTTTAGCCTTTTTATTTTCGTGTTCCTGTTGTTTTGTTTTTCCACAGTGAGCAGGTTTCTCTCATTATGGCAGCAGATAAATATAGAAGTCATTAAACAGAAACAGAACAGAAAGCTGAATCTTTTTAGGGATCAGCATTTTAAGCAAAAATACAGGAAGCCATCCAGCCGCACTATCACATGACAGTGCAGAGATATAGAAGACCTGCAGCTTCTTGGTTTTTGCCTCATTTTCTGTGATTTTTCAGGACTTTTTAACATCTCTACCGATTTTTTTATTTATTTTCATGCTTCTTCTGTTTCTACAGTAGCATCTAATTTCATGTTCCACACATATTTTATCAGCTTAATACACATTTGATGCATTTTCTTGTCGTTATATGGTAGTCTTCAAATAGTTTGTGAGCTACATACTACCAGGTGCACATAAAAAAAGCAATAGTTGCAGAAACAATTTTATTTTCTTATTAATTTGATTACTATTTAAATATTTGAGAAACTTGAGCATCAGTAAATATTATCTCACACTGCTATAGAGCCGCCAGTATCCATCATAGTCACCAGAGTTGAAATCATACAATATTTTGTCCAAGTCTCTTTGATTTCTTTAATATTAATCTTATATATACCCCTACCAGAAAGCACATCAAATCCATGATGCACTACTACTCATGTGCCCTCAAATTATTTATGCCAAAATTCTGAATTTAAGTAATGTGATTACATGTAATTTTGTTACATAAATAGATTGTAACAATGTTATTTAATAGAATCTGGTCAAATGAAATACGATTGATTGGTATCCATTCGGTTATTCCAAGGATATTTCCCTCAATGATTAATTATTTGAATAAATAAACTTTTAATTTTGTGTATTTCAGTTGCATTTTACTAAAAACAATTAATCCTTCATGTTCACGTTAGCAAAGAATCGTCTTTTTGAGTGTGCCTCAAAGTGTTAATTATCGCACCTGGTGGTAAGGTGGTATGGCACAGAGTAAAATATTAATTCATGATTTTGGCGCGACTTACATATTTGCCTTAGCTGAGATAGGAGTTTTGTCTAGCCTAGCATGTCAACAGGGGGCAGGGGGCAGAGCAGAATTAGGCTGGTGCTGAACAAAGATGGAGAAACATATAAAGATCATTTTAAAGCAGTGATAGGTATTTGAAAAATATATTTTAAAATATTATTATGTATTACTGCTGTTTATTTCCAGTATTAAAGGGGATCTGTTGAGCTCAGTTCCACCTCTGTATTCTTGGACTCTGCTAGGGCAGCTTTGCATGATTCACAGTGCAAAATAATCCATATTTATCTCATAGGGAGACTTGGTCCAGCCCCTCAGTTCATCTGCTGTCTCAGTCCAGTCATTATAGACAACTTTCTTCTGATTGGCTGCCCCTGATAAACAGAAAGTTTGAATAGTGCGTGGGTGGGGCTTTGTGCCTGAGATCACTATATAAAGCAGGGATTTCAGACTCCTTTTAAATTACATAATTCATGCTACATACAGCAACACTTTGATGTTAAGTGGGCTGGACCAGTGAAACTACATGATTAATGTGTAAAATTATAGTAGTAGTTCTGGTAGTTTGTTGCCCAGACTGTCCTCTAAGTTTTTGTTAATTCTCAGAAAATGTTACAGTTTAAAAGTTTTAAATTTTGCCAGGCCAATATTGGCCCCTGGGCCTTACTTTTGACACCCCTGATATAAGGGATATCTACTCCCACTAAATAGAACATTTGGTACTTACAGTATATAGGACTTTTAAACTCTTATCTGCTGAGCCACAATCGCACTGCACTCATTTTAACAACGTATTCCATAAATAAGAAAAACCATAGTAGACTGTCTTTAGGGCTTGACTGATGTCATCAAGTGATTTTTCTGTGGAGCGCTGCACTGATAAAGTGTTTTTTTATCCTTTCCAGTTAGCTTACATTGCTAGCTCTCATTTGATTTTATGGTACTCGTATTAATGCTTCATCTTGACCCTTGTATCGACAGAATACAGAGAAAGAGTTGCAGTTTCACAGGAGTTTTTCCTGTTTCTCTTTTTCCCCTCCCACAGTCTTCTCCTCACTCACCCTCTGAGTCAGCTTCTGAGTCTCCGAGCTGCTACACCTCAGCTCCAGTTCGGGATCCGGTCAGTCCCCTGAGGGTTGATCACTCTTCTAGAGCACCCAATCCCCAAAGTTATCACACTGGACAGTCCCAGCACAACCATCACCACCACCTGCACCAACAAGGCCACCAGTCACAGCAGAGGGATGCCGCTAGGTCACCGCAGACATACACCCAGCCACAGCCGTACCCACATATGCCGCCTAATCAGCATCAACAGTGTCAACATCAGCAGCAGCAGCTCCCCTCTCAACAGCCACAGACTCAAGCTCAGCCACAGTCTCCTCCTCAGAAGCCGTCTGTGCAGGAGGTGAGAGTTTAACTTCCCAAAACGCAGCTTTTTGTCTTACCCAGTATTACGTTTCTGTAGATAACAACCGACTGATATTTGGGATAAATGTCACATGAGAGTTTTTTAAATGTGGGTCATAATAAGGCTAAGAAAGATCTTTGGGTGTTTGAAAAAGTGTTACAGCCTGTGCAGGTTTGTGGAAAAGGAGGGATAATATTCTGAGAAAAGGTAATATTAAAGTCATAAAAGTTATGAGAAAGGAAACTCAGTAATGCAGATAAAATGCAGATTTACAAGAAATAATCTCAGATTCATGGGGGAAAATTTGCCAGTGTATGAGGTATAAAACTAAATGTATAAAATTGACATAAAGTAAACTTACAGATCTATTAGAAAAAAGTTGCAAATTTATGAGAATAATTTACAAATGTAGGAGAAAAAAAAACATCCCACAAATTTACTTAAAAGAAACTCCAAAATCTAAGAGATTTAAAAAGTCACAAATTTATAAGAAATAAAGTAATTAACTAAAAAAAACTTACACATTTGAGAGAAAAAAAATATTTTAAAAAAACCCTCACAAATCAAATAGATTAAAAAGTCACATATTTAAGACATAAACACACAAATTTGCTATAAGAAAGTTTGCAAATTTACGGATAAAAATTTACCAATAAGGAAAAAAAGGTTAAAAAATCTTCCACCATATTTATAGCATATTGCTCTTATCTCTAGTTCTTTCCAGTAACATTCCTGCAACCCCTTAAAAGAACCTAAAATGCCATCGTAGAAACACGGTAAGACTCTAGGGTGATGATACATTTGCAAAGGCCTGCATCTCTTATAAGGTGTTCACCTGAATGTGAATGAGTCAGTGGAGACCTGCAGTGTGTGAGGAGAAATAATAAATGTTTTTTTAATTTCCTGCACCTTCTCAGATTCGCAGATCTCTTCCACAGTTTCCCACGTTTGTAGACGGTGAGTGATAATCATATTTTTATTCTCAGCTGAACCTCTGTCTCATATTTAGTATTTCTCATATATCAGATATTTATTTGAAAGCATGTTAATGTACATATGCAGCATTTATGTGTGTTTTTCTAACAAGTCCATCTTGTTAAATGCAGTCCCAGGACCGTGTGACCCTGAAGACCTTATTGATGGCATCATCTTTGCAGCGACCTACATGGGCTGCACCCACCTGCTGTCAGAGAGGACTCCCACAAAGAGCGCCCGCATGCAGCAGGCCCAAGAGGCCATGAGCAGAGTCCGGGTAAGAGCACGTTTCATTCTGTGTTCACATCACAGTGAAAGGATATGAACAGGAAAAAAATGTGGCTTTGCCAAAAATCCCTCTGTAACTATTCTTTATGTAACAGACACCTGTTATTAAGGCCACTCTAGGTTAAATAAGACTTATAGAGGGGTTTATATTTAAAATAAAACCAGAAATGTCAAGATGTGAGTGAAAAACTCACAGATGCTGCAGTGGGTAACCACATATTTATTTGGTAATGGACTAACAATCAGGGAACACTTGTGATTTTTGCACACGATCACCAGATCTTTTCCAGCTTCATAGAAATTGGACATGACCCTAAGGTGTCACACTAATCCCACATAGCAAAATTGGTATGGCCCGGATGTGGCCCACACAATGGGCTTACACATGGCCCACATACCGCAAAGAATGACGGCCCTTTGGTGGCCCAGATCAGGTTTGCCGGATGTGGCCCACACATGGGCCAGCACAAGGTCAGTTGCAGACACACTGGTGGTCCTGTCCTGGCCGATGTGAGGACTGACAAACCTGATCTGGGCCACCAAAGGGCTGTCATTCTTTGTGGTTTGTGGGCCATGTGTAAGTTGTGTGCAGCCACAGGCCAGTTATAGACACACTGCTGGCCCTGTGCTGGCCCAGAGCAGTCTCAGCACTGGCCCCAGATGTCAGCCTAATTTGTACCATAATCAAGCCATGTAATAACAACATGTGCCAGAACATGCAAAAAAGTGCAAAAGTAACATGACAAGACTCAGACAGTGAATGGACTGATTCTTATATAATGCTTTGCTACTCTCCTGGATTACTCAAAGTGCTCTATACAACATGCCACATTCACCCAATCACACACTTTCTCTACACTGAGTGCTTCCTAAGTACATTCATACACATTCACACTCTTGAGATGCAGACTGGAGGAGACAGGGATCAAACCACTAACCTTCCGATCAGTAGGTGACCTGCTCTACCTCCTGAGCTACAGCCACTCACTGGCAAAGATGAGTAAACCGTCACTAGATTTTGGATAAAGTGTACACTCACAAACCTGTCAAACCTGCATTTGAAACGTTGGCTACCATAGCAGTATAGTATTGCAACATGGCATTTGGGTCTTCTAACTAAAATAGGAAAATAGGAACATAAATAGTGCCATCATTGCCAGACCTGGCCCACATTTGGTTGACATACACTCTGCCATGACACCAGTCAGTCAGAAGTGCCAGCTTGATGCCGGATCCGGGCCAGACCTGTTTTCTATGGGCCTGGGCCACATAAACCAAACCACAATCGAGCCAGATATGGCATGCCATTGCATAGACAGTACCATCTATGCCAGGCCTGGCCCATATCTGGATGACATGTCTTTACATACCAGAAGTCAGCCAGCAGTGCCGGCTTGATACCAGATCCGGGCCAGACCTGCTTGCTATGTGGGAACCTCACAGACACTCCCAACCTCTAATGTGTTGATTCGTGGCCCTGAACACAACGTGTGTTCGGTCTCATGTACGCAAAATTAAAAAAGCTCAATTTTAAAGGGTGCCGGGGTGAAACAAGAGGGTTGGTAGAGTGATGAGAGACCAGTTCGAGTCCTAAACATCAGCTGGTTTATTTTGAATATGTTATTAATTAAAATGGGTTAATTATGACTAAAAACAGCTCAGTTAGATTTAGAGAAGGATCATGGTTTACCTTTCCTTTAAAGTCATGTTTTCTTGGTTGCCATGGTGACACATCCCAGCTTCGCCTGGACTTCAGAGTGCGTATACCGCAGACACAAAACAGCCTGTTATTGCAGTATATTACTCACGACGTCGCACTGACTGCCATTTCAAAAATGTTTTGTTTCACATTTGATAACTTGGATGAGTCAAGACTTTTTGTGTATCTGGTATCTAACTGGTAACTCTAAATTGCCCGTCGGAATCTTTGTATGTCTCTGTATTTTAGCCCTGTAACAGGTTGGCAACCTGTCCAGTGTGTGCCCTGCCTCTTGCCTTAAGACAGCTGGGATAGGCTCCAGCCTCTATGAGATGAGCAGAGCTTTGTAACATGGTGCTTTAGCCTGCTGGAAGCATCCATCAGACGGGTACCCTGTGATGATGAAGGTACTGACGTGGTTAGGTAGCCTGTGGCTCTAAACTTATCCTCCGGTATCCTCCACAGTTTTATACCACCGTTGCAGGCCTGGAGCACCGATACATTATGCTTAACTCTATTTGAGTTAAGCATTTGCCTTCATATTGACTTGAAGCACTTCACCGATTCTCCTCTGATCTCTGATGTCAACAAGGGATTTCCAGCCAGAGAACTGCCACTCACTGGATATTTTCTCTTTTGTGGACCATTCTCTGTAAACCCTGGAGATGCTCGTGTGGAAAAATTATCCACGCCACGTTCAAAGTCACTTAATCCAACTTTCCTCCCCATTCTGATGCTCAGTTTGACCTTTAGCGGTCCGTCTCGTTGCTGCCATGTGATTAGCTACTTAGACATTTGTGTTAATGGCCAATGTATCTAATAAAGTGGCCACTGAGTGTTTTTAAGTTATGGAGTGTGTGTTATCTTACTTAACAGACATCTGTGCATTCTCCTGTGTTTATCCGGTGACTGATGAACAAAAATGTGTCTTGAGTAAATTAATCCCCACTTAGGGTTAGGGTGATATTTCCTTTGAGGTAAGGTCAACATGTCTTTGGGCGCCAAAATGTTTTACATGCTGGAAAAATAGACATCAAAGATTTCAGATATTAAAGCCACAGTGCCCTGATTCAGAGCTGCATTTTCTAATGCGCCTTGACGCATCATTGGAGATGGAACTGAGCTTTGCTTTGTATTTGGGTCTTTAAAGTCAGAAGCCCTCAGTGGGCAACACAGCAAAAAGTCCCTGTGTGTGTGTGTGTGTGTGTGTGTGTGTGTGTGTGTGTGTGTGTGTGTGTGTGTGTGCAGTGAATCAACCACAGATCACTGCTTCTGATCCAGAGCCGTACAGGCTTCCCCCCTCAGCAGTACTGGATGTTATATAAACTGTGCTATGAGGCTAGGAGACCTCTCTTTATTCTTCAGTCACAGTATATGATGTCAAATAGGGATCACGCAAATGGGGACGTAATAAAAAAGGAGGATGTTAATTTAAATGTGACTTTTTGGTGTTACTGTAAACATGAGAAAAAAAACAGATTAGCCCTTTCTTTCTAATGCAGTCAGTTAAATGGAGGTGGTGTCGGGGAGGGAGGGAGTGAGATGGCTCCCAGTGACAGCGTGGCATTCAAACGTAGAGCTATCTGAGTGTGAGAGATGAGCAGTGAGACGTGAGCTTTGTGAAGAAGTAAGTTGGAGGCAGGAGGAGGAAGCCAGGAGCTGAGCCCGGCTCTGCGCTCCTCTCTGGATGGTTGACTGATAGTTTGGGGACGTCGCCTCTGTTAATGTCTGAGAAACCTACAGAGAGGGAGAAGGTCAGAGACTGTGAGCTGATGATGGGGATGTATGAGTCATTTTATTTGTTAGAATGGGAAAGAAAAAGAGAGACAGGCTTCTGTCTAGTAAGTTGGATGAGCTGACTGTAAGGATGCTAAATCTGATGCTGTGGCTTTTTTAAAACCTGTACAGCTCTCTGTGTAAAACTAATTTTGTTTTCAGTCGTGTGTGTGTGTGTGTGTGTGTGTGTGTGTGTGTGTGTGTGTGTGTGTGTGTGTGTGTGCACCTCTTCCACACACATTTTCAATAAAATTGCATTTCATGCAAAGTGAGTACAGTAAGCGTTGATTCTACGGTGGCTTTATGCATTTAAGCTGCTCCAGTTACTGAAGAAAATGAACAGATCAGATATGAAAACTGATACTAGATCAACTTAATAGGTTCAGTGTCTGTAACATAAATTAACAGGTTTTTTTGTGCTGTACATAATAATCTATAATATAATGTCTGATTAAAGAAGGCTTGAAAAATAAAATATCAAGTCCATAGAGTGTGTACTAAAAAATGGAAATAACCTCACTGACATCACCCATGTGGCGTAGAAACTAAATATCTTGTCAACTATATGGTTGAAGTATTCAACTATGCAAAAAGGAGTCTATTAAATTAGGTATTGCTATATTTATTATTTATCAAAAACATAAAGAAATTTTTCATTTTTTTTAAAACACCTTCTTTCAAAGGGAGCCTTTCAAATTGTATGTTCCTGTTGTTGTTATTATTAATTTTATTTATTTATTTATTTTAATTATAGTAAAAGTTAAGCATAGAATCAAAAATTAAATAGCTCAAGGATAACTTTACTAGTACATGCCCACACCACAGCACTGTTTAGCATCTTTGTGCTGCTGTTGCTGTTCATGATGAAATGAAAATGATCATAAAAATGCTTTCATATGTTGTTATGGCTACATAAATGCTAAAAATGAGTAGATTCAGCCTGTTGCTTGGTAGTTGCCAGGCAGCGTGATCGGGCCATCATGTACCGTGCATCATTAAACATTTGTGGATCAAAATTAGATCCTCTTGTTATGACGATGCTTTTTTTAAGGTGTCATTACAAACATTACAATTTTAGCCTGTTGGTAGGTGGTTACTAGGCAACACAATGGTGTCATAATATCTGATATTGATAGGAACCTTCAAGAAGCCTAAGAAGTGCCCATTTGCAGAGTTAGGTTTTGTACAAGGTGCTGGTAGACAAACAGACCGAGATTGTGTGTGTTATAGTAGAATAATAGAGTTATCAGTAAATAGAGTTTTTAATTCAGAAATATTGGTATATTGGTGTGTGTCGTATTTAATGGAGGGCTGGTTTGCAGCAGACAAAAAGAGGTTAAAGCTGCAGCAGCGCTTGTAGTGTGAAGTTTAACTTTATTACTTAATCAGCATTTCATCAGGGTGAGGATGACTCCTGGTTTTGTAATGACGCTCTTCTTCATGCTGCATGTGTTGCTGGAGCTGTAACCTCTTCAGGCTTTATGTTCTTGTCTATACTCCTTGAAAGTGAAGTTAAGCCAGAAAGCTCTACTCTGCTTCTAGTGACCAAAGCTGACCAAGGATGCTTTATGTGGTGAATGGTAAAAAAAACAAAAACACTTTTTAAAATGTAGTTATTTCACATGAAACATAAGACTCTAGATTTTATTTTCAGTCATCAATTTTTTTGCTGTAACCACAGTGCTAGTGCCAGTTACCTAACCTCTCATCCATTTGTGTCTAACATTTGAACAGTGCAATCACTTGAAATCTCTAGAAATAAACCGCTGTTGTTTCTGTGTGAGGCTGTCGTCCACATGCATGCTTAGTGTCTCCTAATTTAATGTGGGCAGAGGGATTTGTGGAAAATATCCCGTACCAACTGTTGTGACTGTAACTGTGATTTGGCAGCACAGTGGCTCATGCACCAATTCTGGAGCACAAACAAGCCATGATATCAGTCATAATATTCCATTAAAAATGATCAGAAATGGCACAAGAATCGACACATGAGCTGCAGTTTTCAGATTCAGAAACATTTTTCTACTGTGAAATTTTAGTTTATAGATGCAGCTTTGCTAACAACACTTTTCATGGCACTCTCCTGTACAAATATGGTTTCCCATGGCTACAAATAATCAACACGGTGGCAAAATGTGGAGTCCACAAAGTAATGGCTGATGTCAGGGTGGCTATGTTTACTTTCACATCTTTTTCAGAGTTAAATAGATGAATGGTCTGTTTGAGTGTTGAGTGAAGTTCTTCAGAGTTCACCATAGCACTGCAACAGCAGCAACTGGAGGTTGTAAATGATTTTATGTTCTCACTGTGGAGTCATCTCTATGCTCGTCCTGTTAGAACTCAGTGCAGCATTTAACATTGTTAATGACAATATTTTACTACAGAGAGTAGAACACACATTGGTATTAAAGGAAGTGCACTGCAATTGTTTGACTCATATCTGTCTGATTGGTTTCAATTTGTTTAGGTAAGTGGGAAGTCTTCTTCATATACAACAGTTAATAATGGAGTTCCACAGGGTTATGTGCTGGGACCAGTACTTTTTTAGATTATACATGCGTCCCTTTGGTAATATTAAGAGAAAAACATGCATACATTTTCACTGCACCCAGCTTTATTAATAATGAAACCAAATGACACAAATCAGTTAGTTAAACTATAACCATCTCTTAAAAACATAAACACCTGGATGACCTCTAACTTCCCGCTTCTAAATTCAGACAAAGCTGAGGTTATTGTACTTGGCCCTAAAAAACATTCCTTTTTGATAAAGGATATTGTTAGGGCTAGATCAGGTGACCCTGAACCTTCCTTTAGTTATGCTGCTATAGGCCACTTTTTTAGTGGCCTATAGCCTTCTTCTATATTGTATTTAATCATTAGCAATCAATGAACTCTGACTCTCTCTCCCACAGTGTGTCTTTTGTCCTGTCTCCTTTTGTCCTGAACTCACCCCCAGCTGCTCACGGCAGCAGGGCACCCCTCCCTGAGTCTGGTTCTGCTGGAGGTTTCTTCCTGTTAAAACAGTTTTCCCTTCCCACTGAGGCAACTGTTGGTGTAAATTGATGCTATATAATTGAATTGGACGGAAATAAAGGTTACACAAACTGGATAACATATCAGAGCCACCTTTATTTTTGTTTAAGCTAAATCAACTGTAGTCTGAGTCCACATAAACACAATGAGCCTTCTGATTTCACAGACTAAATCCTTTTTAATCATCTCTAAAGGGGATCAGACAGGTTTGGATTTTTTAGTTTTTGTTTTTTTTTAAAGAGCAAATGGTGGACACAGCAGCATTTGGAAACCTCGAGTTGTGATGAGGCATCTGCTGCAAACACATGAGGTCGCTTGTCTTTCTTCAGGGTCGTTTGTGTCACACTGATGCAGAGAACACTTTTGATAATGTTTGCTGCAAACGCCTCTGGCATCCCACTGTTGTCAAATGTGATAGACAGTAACATCACTGTCCTCTCTCACACACACACAAGCACACGCAACATACCCCTTTAAGGTTCTTGTGTCCCTTGATTTGGCATTTGGAATAGAGGCAGTCTACAGTGCATGATCCGGTTAGTTTTTGTGTTTGTCCACCTTTTCCTCAAATCACCGCTGCCTTGATTTGTATTCTGAATTGCTGTTCTTTCTGATCACTGCAGGCAGCTCAGAAACAGGCGAAGAACAGGAAGAAGGTGAGTTTGTTTTTCATTCTGCTTATCTGTGATTGCAATGCATTATGCAAAATTTGTGGCCAAGGATGACGACAGAGGAGAATGGCCATGCACACTCCAATTGTCTCTGTCTTATTCGTTTGTTGAGTGCAGATTAGACCAGACGTGACTGTTTGCTTTTGTCAATCTCATGAGCAGCTGTTAGATTTGGAGGTTCTGGACAATCGTGACGCCCGCTCTACTCACCTCTTTGCTGCTCTCTATCAACCTGTTGCCTCCTCTGTTCACTTCTTTCCTTGTTGTTTCTTCTCGGCTATGCAGAGCCCCGACGACGAGGCTCCATCCACTGCTGAGGTTGATCTATTCATGTCCACACAAAGGATCAAGGTCCTCAATGCTGACACTCAGGTATAAACATAACATTTATTATTTTGTTTTATATCAACACCACAAAATTACAGATTTCCCTTGCAACACTTTCCATACTTCTATTAAAACCTTTAGTGTATTAGCAGATACCACATCATATTCATCATTTAAAGCTCACGTTATCTGTGGTGTACCGCAAGGTTCAATTTTAGGTCCTATGTTTTTTATTTATTTACTTAAACTAGATTTGATTTATTATTCATTTTATTTTTATTATGCAGGGCCTGTATTTACAAGTGACTCATGTATTTGTCGTTACCAGGAGTGTTTAATGGACCTGCCCCTGAGGACAATCTCCTACATAGCTGACATTGGTAACATGGTGGTCCTGATGGCCCGAGGGAAGATGGTCCGGTCCCGCAGCGCACAGGAAAACCTGGACAGCACAGCAGAGCAAACCACCATAACCCAAGATGACAGAAGACTGTACAGAATGATCTGCCACGTCTTCGAGTCTGAGGATGTGAGTTACTGGTTGTTTTTGTCAATGATTAAAACAGTGGTCCTCAAAATCTGATTTTATTTAACTTCAAATTCAACTTGGATCACCTTTTTATTTTTAGGGTGTAGGGTCTTTTTCGCTTTTGATGTAGGGCAGGCCATAAAAGTTATCTAAGTAATCTACTGCAGGATATCTGCCTCTTAAATCTGAAAACATTTTAGATTAAATTTCCCCTAAAACAGCTGTAAAGAGTGTTAAATAGCTGTAAAAGTCTTTAAAATGTCATTTAGTATATCAATGGGTCATCGCAGATGTTCTTTTGCCTTAAATTTGGTCTGTTTCTGCATTGTCTTCTTGCTGTACAATGGTATTTGTCTCTCCATTAGGAGCTCCAATATGAACTTTTATTGAGAACAATTTAATCCTCATCTTATGTGTTTCTGGTGCTTTTGTGTTAAGTTAGCCTAACCATAGCTCTGCAGCTAACCATCATGTAGCAGATCACTATATGTCAACTAACCCTCCAAGTGTCGCTGTTCAATTTACCTTCAGAGTTTTTCTCTTTCTTTTTTAAGAAATCAACTTTAGCCAAAATATGGTATTATAACCCTTAGACATCTACTAGCTAGGTAACCTACTGCTAACTCATAAATCCTCCAGGCTTGGACACCTTGAGGAACTTCCATACTGATTATTTCAGCAGAATTTCATAAACTCTCAGTGGCAGGTCAAATCTGGCTTGCCTTTATGAGCTGAAGGAGCATTTAAGGGAAACCCAGGGTTCAACACCAAACCACTGATCTTCCGATTGGTAGAAAGCCCACTTTACCTCCTGAGCCACAGCTATACTCAGAAATAGAAAGAAACAGAAATCTGATTGGATAAATAACACTAAAATAGCTCTAAAGGGGAGAGTTATTTATAGTTTGCAGTTTAAATCTGCTTCCATTGTTTCTAAAAGCACAACTGATGTCAGCCTTAACCTGAGAAGAAAGAAAATATTTGTATTTCATAAAGGACCGATCCAATATTAATTATGGACAAAATTAAAAACTAAAAAATGGGAGAGCTTAAAAATTCTATACGTTCTTTTAGGATTTGGTTTTAGAATAAAATGTTATTTTTAGGGTGGGGAATGTCTTTAAAGGTACAGCTGTAGTGAAATGTTCTTGTTTCTTATTATCCGTGATTGATCTCTTTCTCTCAGGCTCAGCTCATCGCTCAGTCCATCGGTCAGTCCTTCAGCGTCGCCTACCAGGAGTTCCTCAGGGCCAACGGCATCGACCCCGAGGACCTGAGCCAGAGGGAGTACAGTGACCTGCTCAACACTCAGGACATGTACAACGACGACCTCATCCACTTCTCCAAGTCGGAGAACTGCAGAGACGTAAGTCAGCCAGCAGGTGGCGGCACAGTCGGGAGGTTTTAATCATCATCGACAGGGACACGTCTGCATTCGCAAGATAAAAATATTCCACTCTGCATATGGATGAATCTTTCAGATAAAAATAGCAACACATCTCTTTAATTCAGGTCAGGCTATTAATGTTTTTGCTGCTCATTGTGTTGTTAGTTTGCCTCGCAGTGTTTTTACATGAGCATCTGGTTTAGGAGTTACAGCTGCATGACAGTTGTACTGAGAGATGACATTTTATTAAAAAGAGCAAACTCCTAACCTCAGTATAAAGGTGAATTTGTGATGCTCGACCTGTTCTGACCTTGGAGCCTCCTCCCTGCTCTCGCTGCCTGCTGTCATCTCACATTTTTCAGAGTTGTGTGGTTGGCGGCGAGAAGCCCGAACTGGGAGGACCGTGGTAGATTTGGATTGGTGAAGGTGACTGTCGATATGTGTCCAAAGTGTCTCTGTAAAGTTCTTTTTCTTTGGTGCAATTCACATCTTAGTTTGATATGAAGTCTACAAAAAAGACAGAGGGGACGCCTTTAATCAAAATAAGGAAGTTTTATGCGACTGTATCTGCCCCTCCATGCACATATGTGGAAAGGATAACGGTTGAGAGCAACTGCAAATTTCCCAGCATCAGTGAAAACAGACGTATCTGTTTATGGTGTTGTTGTGAGGCACTTTGGTATACCCTTGGTTTTAAATGTGCTATACAAATAAACTTGTATTGTATTGTATTGTATTGCATCATTAGTTAAGTCAGAAACAGCATGAGGAGTACGAAATGGATGACATGAATTGAAGGTGGGCTGCAAAGTGGCTTGCAGAAGCAGCAGATTAAATGTTACATCCTGTTTGAGATTATCCAATCCAGTGTTCAGGTGGATGTCAGCTGAGCTCACAGACTGAAGCCAGTGCTGAAGTGCCATAAACCTGCATTCATATCTAGTGGCCAGCAGGGGCGGCCGGTTATAGGGAGGTCTATGGGATAATGGCCTTTTGGCTCCCTTAAGTCTTTCTTTAAGCACTTTCTTGAGAATTTTGTGGTCTCAGTTGCACATTCAGGTCTTACTGAACACAACGGGATGTTAATTTTGTAATTTATGGCACACACTAGGGTAAAAATTAGGATAAAGCACGGTATGTTTTACTGTGTGATTGAGAAATTGGTGTGCTCCTTCACTTTTCAGACACACCTCACATTTGGATTTAAAGCACTAAGACGTCCATCTTGAGGCTTCATTAACACATACAGCTATGCACATATATGTTCTATATCTGAGTTTGATGCCACAGCTACTTGCTGCTAAACTGCCTAAAAACACTGTAGTCCAGGCTTCATTATCCATGTCATCTGGCTGTTTGTTTGGCACAATCTCAGACTAACAAAGATCCGCTACCTTATGTGGCTGAGAGCTCTCAGAAGCCTGAGCCCCTCCTCACAGAGTTATAGCAGATATCCGACTCCACTGAGAGCAAATTGGGGGTTTTAGTTTTTTTTAAATTATTTTAGGGGCCAACAGAATCTAAAAGAGCGTTTCACAGAGAGAGTGACAAGATTTGTTCTACTAGAATCCGCAAAATGCAACTTTGAAGCTGTAAATGAGCATTATTTGGTATCTTTAAAGAAACTAAGGTCATATTCATGTTCAGGTTTACATCGAGAAGCAAAAAGGCGAGATCCTCGGTGTGGTGATCGTGGAGTCTGGCTGGGGGTCAATCCTCCCCACAGTGATCATTGCTAGCATGATGCACGCCGGCCCAGCGGAAAAGTCTGGCCGACTCAACATCGGAGATCAGATCATGACCATAAATGGTACAAGCTTGGTGGGTTTACCTCTCAGCACCTGCCAGAGCATCATCAAGGTACGCTGCTACTCTCTCTTTTCAACCTTTCATCTTTTTTTAAACCCCTTACAAGCAGAAGGGGTTCTTAAATGTTTGCTGGATCTGTCTCATATGTCTGCTTGCTGTTTCCCCAGGGTCTCAAGTCTCAGTCCAGGATCAAGATGAACATTGTCAGGTGCCCTCCTGTCACCATGGTGCTCATTCGCAGGCCGGATCTCCGATACCAGCTGGGCTTCAGCGTCCAGAATGGCATAGTGAGTATCTGATGCTACTGAAACTCACTCGCAGCTGCAGGGAACAAATTAAATGAATTGTCCTTCTTGTCAAATTCTTAGATTTGGTATCGGCTGTGTCCCCACTAAGCCAAATCCCTCTGTGTTTCCTTCCTGTGCAGATCTGCAGTCTGATGAGAGGCGGTATTGCTGAGAGAGGTGGCGTCCGCGTCGGTCACCGCATCATCGAGATCAACAGCCAGAGCGTCGTGGCGACTCCTCACGAGAAGATTGTTCAGATCCTGTCCAATGCGATGGGAGAGGTAAATACTCAAAATGGCCACATGTGTTCTTTTATTTACCTCAGCAGCAAAAAACATGTTTGTATCCTAAAATATCTCTAACATGTAAATTCCCTTCTCGATTTATTATTGAAACCGTCTCAAAATCATCCTCAGTTCCATCAGGAAAACAGCTGCAGCTGAAAGACCTGCTTCAGTGAATGCCTTCCCTCCTGCATCAATATTTCACATTAAAAGCCTTTTTATGGCTTTAAAGCTGTAATCCCAGGGTTCTTTGTGCAGCGCAGCACCATTTCACTTTAAATATGGAGCTGAAAATGACAATAAAGCTTCTCCTTTAAAGTCTTGGACTTTACTAGGGCAGCTTTGCATGACTTACAGTTGAAAATAATCCTTCCGTTATATTATATGGGTGTGTCACGCCATGAAAAATCAATCAGTCCATTCCACCTGGTCCTCTCGGCATAAACCGATTTATCTCGCACAATAACTTTAAAGTTTTGCCTCCTCACTATGAATATGAGATCATTCCAGATTTCCTCACCCTGTCCCTAACACTGAGCCCAGACATCCTACGGGTGAGACTTATTTCAGCCCCTTGAATTCTCAACCTTACTCTTTCAGTCATTACCCAGATCTTCATAGGTGGCTATAACTGAGGGTCAAAACCTAGATGGACAGCTCAGCTCTCTGTTCAGCACAACAGTCCAGTACAGTAGGTGCACAACCAAGGTTCTGCCTTCCCATCATTCATGTATAAGACATGAGTGGTGTATTCATGAGCTTTAAGTGTTTGGCGGCCAGGCCTGGAGGAGGTGGTCCCAGAGCCCACTTCCACGAGTGGTTATGCAGTGCCAAGACTTAAGTTTCATTAGGACTTCCTTAGTCTAGCCCCTCCCCAGGGACCAGTTTACCGTAGGAGACCCTATCAGACGCCAAGACCAGAAGTACACTTAAACCCCTCCACCACAATAGGGTAGTTATTCAACAGGGTAGCCTTCTGTAATAAAATATTTTTCAAATGTATCAATTTTATTGCCTTCCAGTGGAGAAAATTCACACTGATTAATCAACTCTGGGCCCTGAAGAAGGTAAATGTTTGCATTCACTGAAACAAAGTACATCCCTGGTTGATACTGGCCTAAACTGTGTCATGTGTCACAGTTTAACACAAACAAATGATGTGACAACATCTTTAAAAAAGAAACTATTGTAATTTTCTACAAAAAGTTATTCTTGCATGGAAAAGGTTCATTTAAGGAGAGTTTAGTTTGCTCATTGCACTTTTTCCTTTCTGCTCCAGATCCACATGAAGACGATGCCTGCAGCCATGTACCGTCTGCTGACAGCACAGGAACAACCTGTCTACATCTGAACACACGTCTCGCTCGACACATCACTCCCGCCTGTCTCGGTTTTAAATCCCTTTTATCCCTCCTCTCCCCTCCCTGTTTGATATCACTTGACTTGCCTTAATCTGTACAGTTGACTGTCATGTAAACATGTACATCTCCAGTGTGACAGCAGAAGGCAGATTATCTCACTAGGCCGAGTGTTAATGTGACGTTTTATGTTTGACCAAAGAGAAATTTGGGATTTTCTTGTGTATATTTAGGTGGAGAACAGAGCCAATATTAGCTTTGGTTTAAATAGCTGTATAATCTCTGAATGTACTCTAATCATGTTGGACCTATAAATTGTCAGGGTGACACAAGTGATAAAGAGCTTAAAGCTGAAGTTGTAAAGGTTGCATGTATAATTCTGCAGAATAAACTAAAGTAAAAGGCAGCAGTCTGTGATGTTTGGTTTATTTTTGTTTGAAAAGTAGTTAAAACTGGACCATTGGTGGAGTCAACCTTTACTCAAGTATAAATTTAGAACAGTTTTTTCACTTGACTGATTGAAATACACCCTTACTTGCTTCCATAGGAATAAAGAGGGCAGGTAGTAGTCACGTGCTGCTAACTGACAAACAGCAAGTGTGACCACCTCTATATTAGCTGTGTTTTAACACAATGTCACAATCTTGCCAGTGGATTCACCCCAAGGTCAGCGAGTGCAGCGCTCACTGCACTGCCAAGAGCTTCCTCTGAGACTCCATGGGCCTCGTTTAGCACATTAAATTTTAGTGTTCATGACAGTTCAATTAGAAAAAGGTTGAACAAGTATGGCTTGTTTAGAAGGGTTGCCAGTAGGAAGAATAGTCGTCTCTCTAAAAGAACATGACAGCACAACTCAGGTTTGAAAAGCTTCATCTGAACAAACTGCAAGCCTTCTGGACCAATGATAAGATCAAAGTGATCCATAATGCACACAGCCAGATTACGAAAGCCAAACATAGCCTCATACAAACTGTCAAGCACGGTGGTGGAGGGGGGATGATTTGGGCTTGTTTTTCAGCCACAGGCCTGGGCACCTTGCAGTCCCCGAGCTGACCTTGAAGTCCTCTCTGTACTAAAGTATCATAGAGCCAAATGTGAGGCCATCTGACATCTGAAGCTTGGCCCACATTGGGTCATGGAACAAGACAATGAGCCCAACACAGCAGCATTTCTAAAACAAAAGCAACCCAAAAGCAAAGGTGGAACATGACACTCTGAATATTACTCTGTGTAAAAAAACAAAACAAAAAAACATTTATTTATTAGATTTTCCCAAGAGACTGTTGTGTAACACTCAGGAGACAAAACAAAACAAGCAAAAAAAAAAATCAAAAAAAAAAACATAAAATAACATTTAAGAGAGACTGATAAACCAACATGATTGTCACCACATTCCCCAAACAGTAGTGCACAAACACTGAACTGAATCAAGTGTATGAATATATATTCAATATTTTCAACAACAAAAAAAAAAAAGCATCAGCAATAAAAAAAAATGTGATTGTCTCTGGTTGCCAGCAGCTAATAAAGAAACATAGCTCCATCACAAGTTGTCTGAACGCCTCGCTCGTGATACACTTTTTAATGAAATCTGTGACATCATTTACACGCTGGTCTAACACAGAAATGCTAAACAGGCAGCTGCACAGCTTTCCCATCTTATCCAAGAGCCCTGCATTCGCCAAAGTCCTAAATTAAAAAAAAAAAAAAAAAAAAAAAAAGAAAGAAAAGGAAAAAAAAAAAAAAAAGGGGGGGAGCAATTTTTTGGTAATTATTACTTCCATGTCATGCAATGATGAGATACAGATGCTGCATTCATGCAATCCATCTGTATCTCCTATTTCTGACTTCGCATCTCTTCAGTGACTGCAATGCTCTTCTAAAGCAAAAGCAAAGAACAAAGGAAAGATGTTTCCAGTTTAAATCTACTCGTGTATTTTGACAGTGTGCAGTAACTGTACTGAAAATACTTTTCAACCTCTGCTTGGTTCAGTTTACAACAGCAGTTAAAACCAAACAAGTGCTTTTTAGGTAGAAGTCTTTATCTCCCGAGCTGAAATCAGAGCTGCAAGGCACTTGAGAATAAGCTGCTTCCCAGACTGCACAGCTCACACAGCGGCGTGCTGCAGATGCAGGCGTCCACTTTGGAATGTGTAGTTCAGCAGGGGAGGTGCGATTAGAGGACAATTAACACCAGAGGAGCGTGCCCGAAGCATGTGGCGCCTCACAAAAATGCACAAAATTGGTGAAAAAGCTGAGGTGCAGTCCACAGAACTGTAACAGTGATTTGGGTGTTTGCTCGCTTCAGTTTCAGCCTCTTGTGTATTCACCATCACAATGTAAAAAACTGCACGGTGTATTAATACCAGGCATTAGTTGTATTTTTACAGTGTTTTTAGCTGGTTTTAATTTTACATTTGTTACATTTTTATTGTGTCCAAAAGGTTTGCACCTGCTCCACGCGCAGCACTGATGATATTCGGCAACTCAGTGGGATCAACAGATATTTCTGTTGTTTCACATTAATTTTGTTCAATTATGAAAACTTGAAAAACGTTTTTATTACGATTTCTTGAAACTATCCCATCCATCACTCGAGGACCGGCAGGTATACCCTGGACTGGTGGCCGGCCAGACAACACAGTCAACCCCTGGAACCGGAGCTTTCCAAGAGAGTCTACACCCACCTGAAGGTCCCAGCCAGGAAGTTCAAAACGGGGACTTTCATATTGTGATACAACAATCTTTCTACAGTCATGGTCAAAAGTTTAGGTAGTAGCAGAAATTTTGTGCTTCTCACACTTTGCCGCTCCAGTATTTATTGAAGTTTGAAGTTGCTGGGCATTGACTCCTGGTCCAAATCCTGAATTCTGCCTGTTTGTCCACTCACTTTTTAAGGATCGACCATACTACAAAAAAACAAACAAAAAACAAACAACAAACAGCTCATACAGCAGCAATTTGGTGACGATTGCTGCTGTATGTATATACCATGTCATGGTGAAAATAACATGGTGCATTTTCACCATGTCACAAGGCAAAAGTGATGTCAACCCATCAAGACTCAAAGGTCAACAGAAACGGATCACCATCCATCAGGATTTGGCCCAGAAGGAGCACATCACATAAATAATCTAAATGAAACAAAATTTGTGCCACTGCCAAACTTTTGGCCTCGACTGTTCTTCATCAAGTTTCACTTCATGTATTCATACTATATTCATACTTTTGTGTCCCACCTGCAGAGGACCTAAGCAGCAGTGCAGGAACCTTAAATTTAGGACACCGAATTGTGCCATTATAGTTAATTTGCATTGCAGTGTTTTACGTTTATGAATTTTTCTTCTGTCCAAAAAGGGAGTATAAAAATGTGACATCTCCAGCTGTTTGAAATGGCTTAAAGTGACGTGTTTACATCTCTTTTATGCTTCTTATCCTTCCAAACATTGGGCGTTTTACTGTGTGATGGTGACACACGGTAGGCACAAACTGAGCCCCGGAATAAGGGCGGGAAAATAAAATATAGATCACAGATACCAACAGAATATATACATTGAAACATCAGCTGTGCACAGTTTCTGTAACGGCGAGTGGCAAAGGTAGACCAGAGATATCTGTGTGTTTGTGTGCGTGGGGGCACCACGCTTTCTGCACAACAAGGGACGTGAAAAGTGTCTGAAACTGACGACACGACAAAAAGTTTGAAGAGTTTTGATCGGTGATGATGTCACTTCCTGCTTTCCCAGCCTTACAGCTCAGTGTCTTTGTATTTCTGGGGGTTGTAATATCCTCTCTTGGTCTGGTCGGCCAGCTGGCGGCGGTAGTTGGCCTCGTCGTCCTCGTGTCCTCTCGACTCAGAGTACGGCGGCCTGGAGGGAGTCTGAGGCTCGGGGATGGAGCTTGAACTGGACACACACAAACACACACCACGGGTCATAAACTTGCATCTTTATAAAAATAGAACATTTTTTATGATGTCAGAGATGAGGCTCTGCTCTCACCCTATTGGCTGAGGACGGCTGAGGTTGGGTTTTGGCAGCTTCACTGGGACAGCGTAGAGATCTGGATGCTTCTGGGCGATTTCCAACTGCATAAAGAGAGGGACAGACCCAGATATGTCAGATCTAATACAAAAAAGTAAAGAACAGAAATAAAATATCCTACTATACCCAGACAGGCTGCGAGTGTATCTTTCTTTACTTGAAGGATTTTTAGTTCTACCTTAAAACAACACTCTTAAACCCTGGTGAACATTAAACCAGGTGTCTCTTCCTCCCATCTGGAGTGCTGCTTTTTTAGAGTAAATAGTAGGAGGACAGACGCTGCAGTCCAAAGTTCAACTACTGTGAGGGGTACTGTAATAATTTTAATACATCTTACTAGTCAGAATCTACCTTGCCTTGATTTACAATATAAAAATTGATGTTGAAACATGCAAACATCAAAGGAAATACAGAGCTTGTACAATACTGATGAGCTTGGAAGTGACTGTTTTCACTGAGAATATTATTGATGAAACTTCAGTGAACAGTAGGCTGATCAACTGAAAGATCAGATGCATCTCTCAGGTCCTGCTTCAGGTCTTTGCTGGATTTTTTTTCCTATTTCTTAACAAAATGTCTTTATATGACAGATGCTGTTTTCTCATTTATTTTTTGGTTCATCCTGACCAATGGCAGGTTTTTAGGAATCATCTTGTTGGTGCAAAAATATTGGATTCCTGTCAAAACTCTTATCTTTGGGATTTTTTGTAAATTCAGACCAAGAAACAGGAACAAAGTGCCTATTGGTACAATTAAAAACTTGTTCTTTGCAAAGATTGCCAAGTTTTACATGGATGGTACAATGGACTGGTTCTTATATAAAGACTTTTTACTCAGGCAATCAAAGCAAGTCGGGGTTCAGTATCTTCTGGAGCAGCCACAGATCGAAACAGCAACATTAGTAGACGTGCTCCATCTCCTGAACCACAGCCACCTCTTATGTCTTAAGTGTAGACACATGATGATTCATAGGTAAGACTTAAGTGGACTAAAAAAAGAAAAGAAAAGTTTCAAAACAGCAAGATGGTGACAGACAAAATGCTCAAGGCTTCAAAATGAGTCCACAAACCAATTTATGTTGGACACAGCCACCTTTATGTACATTTCATGGATCTGACTGAACATCAGAAAATGTTTTTAGACACTGGACTTGGATATGGGAATGTCAGGATTGTTTTAGGACAGACGGGGAAGTAAGAGGAACTTTAAAAGCAGCTTTCTATAAATCCGACAGGATTCAACTGCCAAAAGTCAACTGAAAGCTCCCTGCTGTGTCTGTTCCTGCTCTGAAGTTTACAGCTGTACCATGAAGAAAGACAGCACTACTGACTCGAGCGTTTTCTGCCTCCTGTAGCTCCAGGATCCTCTGAGCTCTTGCCAGATGGTCCATCTTCTCAAACGCTTTAATCTGGAAGAAAATAAAAGTGAAACTTCAATTTTTGATTAAAAACCCCCCAAAACAGCATAGATGCCACACGTCCACTCACATGGTGTAACTCACAAGGAAGTGATTGTCAGATGAAACATTTACAGACAAGAGTGTCTGTAAATACGCAAATACATAATGAGATTTATTAATGGGAACATTTGTGATGTATGACGAGCTGGATTTGAAGGGAGGGTTGGAAACACATGTTGGTAAATTTGTAGTTACCTGGTCACCCATTTTCTATTTCACATTAGATGCAGAGAAAGTAAAAAAAAAAAAAAAAAAAAAAAAAAAAAAAGGAGGAGAAGGGAATAAGTGTGATATAATAACAGAGTGAAATCTTCTAAAACAAGGGAAGAAAGAAACATAAAAAAGTCTGACTTTTTGCCCCAGATAGCTGCCTTGTTGGTATAAGAATAAAATAAAAAATAATTAATTCATTTAAATCAATAAATGAGTCTAACCTTGCCCAGGAAGGATTTGTTGGCAGGGTCCTCCTCTTCCTCGTCTTTCCCCGGACTCTGATCTTCTGACGACTGGTTCACTGGTTGGCGGGCGATAGTGGGCTTCACAGGCTTCACGGGAGGGGGAGGCGGCTTGTTTCCGCCCACTGCGTCGCTGCTGATGGTGCTGCTGGAGTGTGACTCGTAGCTCCGTGTGGAGTCAGTTCGAGTCTGAGCACGAACCTGAAACAAACAAAAAAAGAAAGAACCATTTGTGATCATTTGCTCAACTACAGGATGTGGTTTGTTGTTTTCAGGGAGAGCCACTTCCAAATATAAAGCAGGCAGGAGTTTTGAACATTTTATTGATTGATTTATTTGAACACACGGCTTAGTGTGAGAAAGTTTATTTCAGTCACAGCTGCTTTAGGCAACAAAAGGTGTTTTTTCCCCCCTCATCTTCAGTCCCTTATATTTGCAGGTACATATGTGCATATGTGGAAAGAAACATCAATTAGAGGACGAGTACAGGGTGCAGGTGGGTTGCAAAGCGGCTTGCAGAGGAAGTACCAAATGAAGCAATTTAATTAGATCCTCCTATATTGGATGCACTCTTAACTGATGTATAGAAGGGCAACTTTATTCATCTAGATTAGAGTTTTTGTTATTTATCAAGAAAAAGCTCTGAAAATGGACACAGGCACTAAATGAAGTCCAAAGAAGACAGTTCTACCCTCAGACATTTCCAGCTTGGTTTGAAGCGGATCTGATGGTACTTCGAGTCTTGCCAAGAACTGAAAGGTCTAAAGACTTTTAATTGAGATGCAGCTTGAGAGACCACAAAAAAGTGTAGCGATAATGATGTCTGACGGGAGAAAAACAGGGAGAGGTTCTCACCTTTGGGGGTTCAGGGACGAAAGAAGGGGGAGGGCTTGGCTCTCTGCTCACCTCTCTTCTCATACGTACACGGGGTTCAGGGTGAGGCCTCTACACAAACACACGGCACACAGAGAAGGGTCACAGGGGTTGGAGTAGATATTTTAACAGTGATGATGATGGATTAACAACGTTGGGGAAAAGAAGGGTATCAGAGTGTCTATCGGCAGACACGCCCACCTCGTCGGGCAGTACAGGTTCTGATGATCGACTGATGGCCGACACGGGCTGGGGTTCATCCAGTGTCTCGTCCAGCTCATTGTCAGTGTACGCCCCGCCCTCGTCCGCTGTGTCATCGTAGTCGCTGGTCATCCGGCTGTCCATGCTGAGGTAGTCACTCATTGCCGACAGGTAGGACATGCGGTCGTCTTGGAGATCTAGGTCCTCCTCTGAACCGTCCACCTGAGGAGAGAAAGTAACAGCAAAGGGAAGGGGTGTAAGAAACAGTCAAATTCACACAAAAACACATGGTCTGCAGAAGTTCACTGACACTCACCTTGCCCTCGCACACCCACACAGCTTTATCTTGCTGCTCCCGAATTGAATCTTTCACACTGCCATACCATGCGTCATTGGCCGAGTTCAAGTCGATGGTGTCTAACAGACAAAAAACAAAAACAAACAATTTTTTTTTTAAAAGAAAAAAATATATGAAGAAAAAGATTTCATAATACTTAGTACTGTCAAAGTTAACATGACAATACCATGTCAACGCAAATTCCTTTTAACGCCTCTATTGTTTTTTTGACGCACGATCAATGCATGTGGGCTCTGTGACCTTTGGCCTGGCCTTGTAGATCAGGTTGTCTGGAAGTGGTTTCATCAGTTACATTGTGGATGGTGAGCAGAAATGGAGAAAGAAGAATTTTTGCGTACATCTGGTGTATTTTATGAGCATGCAGTACCTCCGGGGGTTTTCTCAGTAGTAGTTGTCATTTGGATTGTTGCAATAATTATAAACATAAATGTGAATAAAGTATGTATATTTTCCACCCCCATGCCTTAACTATCCTGTTAAGGGTACAGTTACAGTTGATTAAAAAAAATTTGATTAATCACAAGTTAACTACGGACAACCATGCCATAAATCACATAAAACTCACTCGTGAAAAGGTGTGAACAGCTCTTTTTCAGCCTAAGGGCCTGCTCGTACAGTTTGCGTGCGCTGCGGTTGGATCCGGGTATGAGGCGGTTTCTCATGGTCTTCACACCTTGTTTGCTGTCAGGGTTCAGGAAAAGGACGATGGGGTACCACTGAGTGTAATTCAGGGTGTCCACAGCTTTGGGAGTCACATCCAGCAGAGCGTGACGGTCCTGCAGGAGAATAATAAAAAAAGAAAAACATGGTTATATGTTGGATGATGAGTAATAATTGCACAGAAATCTCTGTTTTGTCACTCTCGACAGCTGTTCATCTGAGCCACTTCAAACTCTGCAGGTGAATTTGAACTATGACATTTCTATATCTAGAAATATTTTTTTGTGGTTTGTTGTCTGTTTTAGCAGTTTATTTGGTTACTATGGACTTTGGGATATAAAGGTTGTATTGATGTATAGGAAGTTAAAATTCTGCACAAAACGGCACTAAAGCATGTAAAGAAGCGCTCTATGATGACTTGTTTTATGGTAGGTAATAAAGGGTAATAGCTGGAAAGCAAAATCTCTTTAAAATTAAATTTTGATTAGCTGACCAGAACAGACTAACAACCCTACCCTATTTTAATTCTTAGCCCTCAAACAGGTGGATGAAACTATGAGGTCAAGCAAAACTGCTTTATCTTATATAAAAAAGATCACTTAGTCTAAAATTCAAATGGGTTCCCACAAACATGGCTGCACAAGTTGTTCTTTAACTCTTTCTTGTTAGATGCTCCTCTATTGGCAGATTTTTATGCTTCTGATGCAACAAATCCCTTTGGAGTTTTGATGCAACTCCAAAAGGATCTGTGTATCCACCCAAAATTACCCTGGGGATCTCTGGCTTGTTATCTGAAGCTTTATATCGCTACAATTATGGAGCCACTATTATTCATCTCTGGTTTAATGGTGTTTAGGGGACATAAAAATTAAAAATAGGGGAAATAATAAATTGTAACAAGATAAAATGGGTCTTGCGCACTCCCATAACAGGCACTGCACTAGTGTTCATACAGCGTCATTATCTTCTAATGATTATACCATACCTGTTCAATGATTTGCCGGATAGAGTTCAATCTCACCACCCCCGAGGACTTCTCACTTCCTGCATCCTTGGGCTCAGTTTCTGAAAGAGGAGATAAAAACCACTCACAAACAAGAACAGAGTAAAGAAAGCCTACAGAAACCTTTTTCTGTTAGTGCTAATGTTTATTTACAGGCGGTCGTGATACTTACTAGCAATGACAAACTGATCAGGAAGTTCAGTAGCCAGTTTTTCGTTAACTACGTCAGAAATGGGCCCAAATATCACCACCGGTCTCCTGAAACCAGCTAAATGAAACAAAAAGAATTGATTCAGAAGTCCTGGCACAGCGAGGACCTCTGCAAAATGCCTCAAGTGAAATTGCAGGGTGAAAGGGTTTCCTGGATACCTTCACGTAATACCACTCTCTCATAGGCGGGGAAGCGTGTAACCGGAACGTTGCCCTGGTCGTCTCGACTCTTGCGCAGATCTTTCTTCTTTGCAGCTCTTTGGCCCCTCATCCTCCAGAAGTCTCCTCTGTCATTGCCCGATGCAGCCCGTGCAGCATTCTGGACGTTAGCCATTTGCTCTGCTCTGATATCGAAAACAAGAAAATATATGACTTTGTCTAGTTAGATTGATCACACGATGATATGCAGATTTCTTACCAGCGAAAGAACATGTTGTGCTGTATAGATAACACTATTGTTACATGTGCTATACTACTAACAATGTTTCTATAAATTTTCATTAATCCAATCTTGATCTTTAGATTTGAAAGACGCTACAAGAAAGGCAGTGTCTTCTGCTGAGAAAGATAAAATATCCAGCCAAATCCTTAATACAAAAAAATTAAAAACTTGAAATATATATATTTAAAATAAAAAACAACAAAAAACAGACTTCACTTTCAGACTTCCAACGTCTGAAAGTGAATTTTTCTAATAGCCAGCAGGGGGCAGAAAGGCTGTCTGCACAAAGATGATCATCATTGCATACCTGCTCTTGTTGGGGATGATTCCCTTTTCTAACAGCTGGTTGTTTTTGTCACTACGGATTGCCAGCCAGTTGCCGAGTTTGCCATCATAGAGTGTGTCCGTCACTTTGAAGATCTCCCCCCTGGAGAAAGGAAGGCTCTGCGGGGCCTCCTTCTCATATTCAAAGTGGGTTCTAATGAAGAAGGAGTCGCCTCTGCCAGATGCTAAAACGTCTTTATACACTGGCAAAAATAGAAGAAAACAGAAGCTAAAACCCCCCCACCATTATTTGGCATCCCACATGGCTCAAATTTGGGCCTCTTGTTTTTCCTCATTCATCTATTATCATAAAAATAAATAAATTACAGGAAATAGAAAAGCAAGCAAGCCACTGACTCTTCATACAAGACTACTAAGACTTTTATCATATTCTGTGTGTGTCTATGTGATATACTTTAACACAGGAAGGTTTTGGCATTAGTACTGTTTGTGCAGCTGTTCTTTATCCAGTCCAGTACCTTCAGGCTTGCTCTGCGCAAGAATGGTAACTTCCTCTCCTTTAGGAATCTCCAGGAGGTAGAGAACAGCATCTTCACGCACCATGCCTCTGAAGTCTCTGTTGTTCACCTGAAGCACACAATAGGAAATAAAATGAGAAATCTGGCCTGATATATGTCTCAAAGACGAAGCTTCTGTCTTTTTTCTCCAAGCTAACTTCAGACACAGCACTCTTGTGTGTGCAGGGTTTAAATGTGGAACTAAAACGTGCCGTACCCTCATGATCTGATCTCCTGTCCGGAGACCCTCCTGCTCTGCTGCACTGTCTTCCTGAACACCGGCGATAAAGATGCCGACATCATTTCCTCCCGCCAGCCGCAGACCCACACTGTCACCTTTCTGGAAACGCACCATCACCGTGTTCGGCCTGCATTATGGAAACAACAGTTGACAAAGGGAGAGTCTATTTATGACGGAGACAACCAAGCTGGCTTCTTGTTTTTGAGTAAATTTGAGTTTGAGCAACTCAATTTAAAAAAACAAAAAAAACCCTAACTAATACTGACCCGTATATTTCCAGGTCTTCTGCACTTGGCTTTAGTGGCACTTTAGGGGGAGCGTGAACCTTTGGGGCGACACTGGCAGCTGGTACTGCAGAAACAAAATCATTTGCAGTCACAGTATTCAATTCAACTGTCTGATTTGACTTTTATTTTATTTATTTATTTTTTTACAGTCTTGTATATTCTGGACGGAATCATGTTTACCTGGTGGTGTCTCGGAGCGTGGCTCCTCCCTCTCTGCGTGCAAAGGAGCCTTATCTTCAACGTCTCTGTCGGCACCTCTGAATGGGGTTGGCATGGCACCCATTTTTGCCAGCCTGTTAGGCGGGTCCTCTCTGGTAATATCCCAAATTTTTTGGAAAGTTTAAAAGAAGCATTTTACACATTTAATTCGGTTGATATAATTATGACTCCTTTTCCGGTTTGGTTTAATAACACGGTGGTTTTTCCGATATTTGATGTGACGGACTGCCTGAGCTTCATGAAGCATAAAACCAGCATAATCCTACATTATCCTGATTTGTTTCTGGTGTATTTAATGCATTCGTAATAAATGACTGACCAAAGCAGAGCTCAATGCTTTTGTGGTATCTAGAATTAAGAAAAGCACAAAACAAAGCAACACTTAAAATCATTTTTAGATGTATTATGTGGTTTTTGTTTGTTTGTTTTTAGAGCAGGCAGACAAATCTTTTGTTGTGAGGAAATGTTAATTATAATTCTTTCCTATGAATGAAAATGAGACATGAGGTCACAAGCAGTTGCCAAAACAACACAGACCCAGCTCTTCAAGGCTTAAACTTTGTGTTTGCGCTTTTTGTCACACTCAGAAACATTTGAAATGATCTGTATAAAATTCCAGTTGATTTGGAAAGCTTTGGAATCGTTGCCCAACCCAGTTCAGTTCATCTTCCACAAATCTTTGGAGCAGAGGTGTGTAGTGCAAACTGGCATAACCTGTGGAGCCACAAAATCTTCTAACTCAGTCAGGACCACGAAAGTAAAAG
Organism: Pelmatolapia mariae; assembly: GCF_036321145.2. Classification (NCBI taxonomy): domain Eukaryota; kingdom Metazoa; phylum Chordata; class Actinopteri; order Cichliformes; family Cichlidae; genus Pelmatolapia; species Pelmatolapia mariae. The sequence continues at coordinate 34,955,183 of NC_086233.1, forward strand.
AACTTTATTTCTGCAGGAAGATTTGGGAGTACAGCTCTGTTCTTAGACTTTCCTGTCCTTCCGTATGCATGTGTGTAGTGGAAATCCTGAGATGGGAAAAGCAGCAGTTGCAAGACCAACCAGTCCAAAACAGAGCAGGCATGGATGGCAGATATGACATGAATAAGCATGAAGAGGAGGAGCACGGGTGGATGGGGGTTGCAGCTTTCAGATGCAGCAACGGTAGCAGGCTAAAGCAAGTTAAACAGGATTCTCTACAAGACTGAAAAACAGGATGTTCAGGAAGATATCGGTTGAACCATCAGTTTATGTGGGCTAGCACTGAGATCAGCTGATATCATAGGAATGTGACTGAGTTCAACTTGGTGAACCGAATGAACACTGTGCTCGATTTCATGAAAAATAAAAAGGGTCAAACAATAAAGGAGGGGCTAGGATTCATACTAGGATTGGTGTCGTAGACACCAATATCCTTGGAAAGGTCAAACAGCCAAATAAATAGGTACAGTTTGTGTTGTGTTCCTAATTGTGCATTCCTGGTGATGGCTGCCCCTCCCTGAGCCGATTCTGCCGGAAATCTTTTCCTGTTAAATTTCCTTCCCGTGATCACCCAGTGCTTGTTCATAGAGTATTATCTGATTGTTGTATTCTTTTTCTATTTTTTCCCCCTATATAAATAAAACTGAAATTGCATTTTCTGATTTCACAGGAAAGCAGATTCCCAGACCTCCCTCTCCCAAGCCACCACCTCCAGCACTGACTGGAGGACGCAAAGGAGTTCCCAAGCAAGCAAAGACACAGTCTCAGCATGTCCCGGGTCTGCTCTGGGGTCTCCTCCGCCCTGATAAGACATGCCCAAAACACCTCAGCTACATGCCATCTGGGTCAGAGCATCGTAGTCAGATGTAGTCTCTGAGCCCCTAACCCTGAGGCTGAGGGGAAAAGCTCATTAAAAGCTTTTACAGCTTGAAATATACCAGAATTGGCCTTTAATGACAGTGTACCTGGGCTTGTCTCGAAGTCTCTCATTGGAGGAATGGGAGGAGAGGTCAGAGTGGTGGGCCCGTCTGTCATCCTGTGGAGAATAGGAGCGGTACGACTCGATCTCAGAGATATCTGAAACACACAAGGATGATGAAAAATATCACAACCCCTGTGAAACCACACAAGAGTCAAGCAGCTATGGGGGTGGGGGGTGGGGTCCTCTGTGTTCAGGTAGTAAAGCCTATAAACTTTATCAGAAAGAGTAAAATGCTGCATCTCTCCTTGGTGCTTCTTTGTTTTGTAAATTACATAACATGGCCCTTGCTCGGCTCAAATGGCCTGTGGGTCATGAAAGCGGGGGGGGGGGGGGCAACACAGCTCTCAGACAAATGAAGGTCAGAGCACTGTTCACAGATGAGTAGCCACACCAATTAGATATGCAATACCAGTTTCTGGGGTTACAATGATGACGAGGAGCACTAAAACTCAACAGGATGTTTCAATGTTAGCATTCAGGGTGTGGAAGCTAGACTGCACTTCTATGTTATACTGCAGGGCAGGGAGGAATAAGCACAGTAATACCATTACAAAGTAAAATTACACATGTGCACTTAAGGTGATTTGTACCCGTCAGACCTCAAAATCCTAATTTTTCAGTCAGTCGGTCCCTATTGTCCTCAAACAGAATTACAAAGAAGGGTGCTGGATGGTAGAAACCAGAGGCTGCAGCGGTGCGAACCTTAACATAATGAAATTCTGTCATATCCAGTAGCAGGATTATGATAGGGGATTAGATCACGCCGCTAGAGGCGAATGAGCACTTTCACACACGCACGCGCGCGCGCACACACACACACACACACACACACACACACACACACACGCACTCCCCAAACCAGTCAAACTGGGTCACAAGTCTTCGTGCTATTCCCCCCCCCCTCCTCCCTGCAAACATTTGGTCAGTGAACAATCCACTCACACCACTTATCTCTATCCTTCCCGACCAATAACAGCATGCCATCTGGTCATGTGACAATAAAAACAGGTATAAAGGGGTGAGCAATAAGAGGGTGGAGGGATGGTGATGATGTGCTGAATATGGTTAGCTCATAGTGCTTTGTGGAATATGTGTATGTGAAATAATATTTAAATAAAACTAAAAGTTGATGTAAGTAAAGCCTTTATTTTAAGAATTAAGAACAAATTTGATTGACAGGTACAGAAACATTAATGGCATTAAGGTTTCCACAATTGATTCATTAGAAGTTCATAATGCAATGAGGTTTATATTTCTAGATATATATATAAAATGATGAAGATGATGATGATCATGGAGATGATGATGGCCACTCGCCAGGTGTGCCTTTACACGGCATAGGACCTGCTGCTTTTCAGTTTCGAGTTTCTCTCACCGTCGAGCTCCGAGTCGCTGTCGACCATCGGCGGGATTCGGACCAGGATCTTCTTCCTGTCTCGCTGCACCACCAGCTGCAGCTTCCCGCGGGACTTCTCAATCAGCTTCCCGGCATCGCTGAGAGACAGGTTTTCTGTCACAGTCCCGTTAATCTGACAGAGACAGAGGGGATTAGGAGATGTGCAGACGCTTCTCACTGCACAAATCACACAAACAAAGCATGCAATGTTTTACAGTTTTTAAATATTTGGTACACTTAAAAAGGAATTATGCTTTTCCTAATGTTATATACAAACATCTACTATCACAACTACAAATGTTGATATTACACATGGTCAAAGGTTTAATGAGGTAAGCACATAACTAAGTAGTCTCCGTGAGCCAAAAGCTCACTCACGCTTCAGGTTGCTTTAAACAGTCAGTTTCAGATACTTTTTTTCTGTTCTTGACTCTGTATAATGTCATTGAGATGGGTGATCTTTAAACTGAACCTATTCGGCATATGTCCAGCTCCAGATTTTTGTTAAAGCTTAAAATAATCCTTATTTATCTTACACTGTAAAGATACAACAAGTCAAAAGAGGCAGAGATAGAGGAGACAAAAGCAGCCAAAAAGTAACAAAAACATAACAACAAAAATGGCTAGCTAAAGTAGAACAAAGCAATAAGGTAAAAAAACAAAAAAAAAAAAAATGAAATGAGCTCAATTAAATAGGGTAAAGAAATAAAACTGATATACAACAGTCCACATAAAAGATAAAAAATATGACAGTAAGAAGCTAAAATAAAAAATGTAAATATAAACAAAGAGCAAAAACAAAACACATTTTTTAAAAAACATTAAAACACTATTCAGAAATACTCCATGGAATAAAATAGCTCAAATTCAATAATGGCTTACTAAATGCTAAAGTTAAATAGAAAAGCAGTCCCTAAGTTCATCCTTTTAGCTTCTTCCACCCTCATTTTAAGCCGACTGCCATTCACACAAATACCATTTAAAAACAGCAGGTTGTTGGGGCTTCTGTGCCCAACATGACCACACTTGGGACACCCCCCTCTCACTGATATCATACAGAGCAAACAGTAGGGAAAAAAAAACAAAAAAACAAAAAACAGTTTAAAACTGAGCTTTTAAAGCAGTGTGAATCCTGAGCGTTGGTTCACTGAGATTACCTTTACACACGCTGCCTTCGTTATTTGAAACTTTCAGAAAATCTTGTTTAATATGAGACAAATGTAAAAGTGACCACTCCGCCCTGCCTCTGTGTGGCAGCTGCTTCTCCCAGGTACTGATAGTAATGTGGGCGACTTGTTGACTAAATGTTTAATCGCTGCTGCCCTTTCTAGTACGAAATACTAGTCTGTTAAACGCATGTTTCTTATTTTACACAACGGTAGCTGTCTGCTAAAAGATGTTACACTTCCGCTACCCAATGTTGCAGCTCTGACTCTCTCTCAGTGGAAGACATAAACAAAAGAGATTGAAAGCAAACAGATGACAGCTGTGTTACAGCACGGTTTTGCAGCACTTTAACATAAAAGAAAGAAATTAGAGGCTGGATACGGAATACAACCAAGCAACTGAAGCGGCAGAAACCAAGGTTACAATATACTAGCACTGACCTTGGTCAGAGACCCATCTACCCCTGGCAACCACTGGTCACTAGGGAAATAATTTATTTCTCAGCCTGCTCTTGATTGCTTGCCGAGCTGTAACTTAAGAAAGTGTAATGCAAACCAGAAATGGAGAACACTCATCTTCAAACTAAATTTCGCACCATATCACTGAAACCAACAATTTTTACAGAGTGTCTGTGTTGCCAGCAACCTACTAGTGAACAAGGCAACTGTAAAGTTTCAGTGCAGAGGTATATACAGCTCTTTGCAATCTTACTGAGCAAATACCAGCAAGCTTTAGCAACCAGCTGAGGAATACTCATTTTTCCATAGCGACAGCTGGGCCATGGGGTCACAAACTAGTCATTAGTCTTGCGTGACTGCGATGTAGCCATCGATTTCACATTGACTGCCAACAACTGGTCAGGAAATACTCATTTTCCCTAGCGATCTGTAGTTGCTACGCAGTGTCTTTAACCCTGTGTGACCGGATCGTTTCATCCAAAGCGTGACCCAAGATGCTGAGCGAAAGCCCAGTAAAATATAAATAAGGATTCATTTGAACTGTCAGAGATGGACGGTTAATGAGCAAAAAATGACAAATAAGGAATATACACCACCCTACCTTCAGAATAATGTCCCCTTCCTGCAGGTTTCCATCCTTGCTGGCAAGTCCTGTGCTGGTCATCTCTTTGATGAAGAGCTGGCTGCCCAGACGAAGGCCATATTCTGCAAAAACACAAATCACACACATATTTTATGTATAAATAATCAAACAAATATTTTACCTTATTTTACCCAACTCCACTTTAATTATATCTGACATTCACAGTCTAGATAACCTGGCATGACCGAACAAATGGAAAAATTAATCAGGTCACTTTTCGACCTGATTTATTAATGGTCACTGACCAAAATGCCTCTGGACACATCTGTATAAATGATGCACTGAAATACTAGGCTGATGTTTAAATTAAGAATTTACCTATAAGCACTGTGATCACTTTTCCAATTGTTCATTTTGTTTTATGCATTTCTGTGCCAAGTGAAGAAATTCACCTCAATTTAAAAATAAAGCCAGTAAACAGCGAGCGCCAAACTAATGAATGGTACAAGCCATTTTATCTGCTGATATGCTGTAATCAGCTGGTGGTGATGTATGCTGACATGGCCGTGCCTCCGTTAACTCTCTCCCTCTCTCTCTCTCTATAGAGCTAGAATTGCTTGAGTAAACAATTAAATGTACAATTAGGACATTTCCATTTTGCATCCATTTAATAAAACCTTCAAATAAAGTGCATCCTTTCCTCTGCTTACCATTTATCAAATTTGTTGCCAATTGTTTTTCTTGTGGCAGACGCCACTTGTTTTTGTGCTAAATGTAGGAGGGGGTTTCTTTCCCAAAAAGCTGTCCATGTTTTATTTACTTCTTTATGATATCAATCAAAGATACTTAGAAATGGGTAACAAAACTCTAGTCAGGACCACTTAAACCCTTGTTTTGGGATCACCATGCCCTTCCCTGTGCATATGAAGGAAGCCCCCACTACAGAATAGAGCAGATATAAATGGCAACAGATATGAAATTAAAATAGAAACAGAAAAAGGAAGAGCTGGGGCAGGAGTCAGGTTTCCAACAGGCCTGAATTTTAGTAAAGGTTAGCTTTCCGTGCCACCCACAAAGACTGTAACCCTTTTCATTTAAGGTGAAGAGAACCATTCACATGTTTTGTTTATCTGACAGCCTTTTAGCATCTCACCTTCGTTGGGATGGTTTTTCAGCAGTAGCACATTCACAGGTTTCTCCAGCGGCTCCAGGTCCCGGGCAGGGCGAGGCAGAGGGAGGGGCACGGCAGCAGGTGACGGTGTGCGTTCAAGGCGGTCCCTGCTTGCACTTCGCTTTATCGGCTCGTCATATTTCCGCGGCTCACTTGCGATGCGGTCAAGTCCTCGATCGTAGCTTTGATCACGGCCGCGGCCTCGTCCTGGACTGTCGCGCCTGTAGCGCAGATCGGGGCTCTCGTTGCGGTCCAGGGCTCGGTCGCTTCGGTAGCGTCGGTCGGGGCTGTGGTCCCGGTCGAGGGCTCGATCACTGCGGAAACGCCGATCAGGACTGTAATCTCGGTCTAATGCGCGGTCACTGCGGTACCTTCTGTCTGGGCTGTAGTCACGGTCAAGCGCATGCTCGCTCTTGTAGCGGCGATCTGGGCTGTACTCTCTATCCAAAGTGCGCCCTCTGCTGCCATCTCGCCGGTACTGGCGGTCCGGGCTGAGGTCTCTCTCTGTGCTCCTGCCACGTTCCCGACGGTCATAGTCACGATCACGTGTGTGGTAGCCGGAGTCCATGTAGCCGCCTCGCTCCCTCTCCAGGCTTTGGTCCCGGCCTCCGCCACTCCTAGCGCTGTACACACTACGTCGGTCCTGATCATAGTTGTAGTCATCATTGTAGTCGTTGTTGAAGACTCTGTCATCAGGTGATGGCTGACGATTGAGCACATTGACTGGAACCTTTCTGGGCCTCTTGACTGTCTAAATTTTTCCATAAAAGCACAAACAGATCCATTTAAGAAAAATCCTAATTCCTAATGTGAAGAGTACATTCTTTTTTAAAAGAGAGATTGACGCTTTACTTACAATTTTTGCTACTTTGCCACACTTCCTGAGGGTCTGGACAGCGAACGAGTGGATGGCTCCATCCATGGGGATGGCGTTCACCTGCACTACTCTGTCATTTTCACTAAACAAAAATAAACACACAAGTTAATCCAACTGAACTCAAATACATTTTTATTTATTTTATCAAGCTGTTACATGTGTTTTGTGAGTAGATTTATTTTGGAGTTTGTTTCTTTGGAGTAAAACCATAAAATAACAAATGGTACATACAACAACAATCCATCAGCCGGCCCTCCCTGCAGGACATCAGATACCACGATGGACGTCTCGCCAGTGTCCTCGTTTGGGTTATCCCGCCCTCCTGATACAGCAATGCCAAAGCCCATCTTTGAATCCTGAAAAGAGAGGAAAGATTTGTGAACTCAAAAACGCTCCAGCTACTCTCTATACAACTGGACATTGTGCAAAAATCACAGCGTGCAATCCTAAGCAAGGCTAACAGTAAAACACCTGCAGAAATATCTACACGTGACCATAAACTGTGTTTGTGTAAAGTTGTCATGACACTAGAATTTCAAACTCAGCACAGACATAGTGAATACTTAATACCATTTATTTTCATTACATTGAGAGGGGTAGCGCTGAAGTAGGTTTGGTAGTGCTCTGCTTCTGATGCCTTTGCGCCACAATTAACCTTAAGAGGTTAATATGTTCTCATTTTCGAACATATTACTTTTTAAACACAGATAATTTAACATGAAAACACAGTTTATATTGCACTAACATTACAGAAGGGCAGGACTTTTACTGTCATGCATCAGTTTACTGAAGCACAAAATATACTTGTTTATCCAATGGCCAGAAATAACAGGAAAATACCATTTAAAAAAACAGATTAGGCAACGCTGACTTACTGCCTTAATAAAATGAAGACCAAAGTCAACCCCCACAGGCCTGTTTTAAACCAGGAAAGACCCAATTTAATCCAATTGAGATGCTGTGGTATGATGAAATGAAAATGTTCTATTGGATGCAGGGTCAACAATTTTTCCTGGATGTTGTTTATATCTCATAAGCAGCTGAGGGAAATGTCTGATGGAGTTTGTTTCTGCTAAAGGAGGTTCTATGAATTCCTAAATCCCTGCTCTGTGTGACAGCATGCTCAATAAATACATCAAAAGTATCTATTTGTACATTATTAGTTTAGTTGGATTTTATGTGGCATTATTTGCGATTTAGTTTAAGAATAAAAAAAGAAAAAGAAAAAATCCAGGTAATGAATTCATAAACCTTTTTCCTCCAACGGTACATCATGAGGGCTCGCTTCATTGTCCCTTTGTGTTTTTAAGCTTTTGCGTGCGTGTGTGAGGTCCAATAATCCCAACGGTGTGTTTCAGCTCACACTGCATTATCATGGCTGTATGTGTATTGTACATGGTGATTAAAGGGATTTTGACTGACTGTGATTACAGCTCTGCCTGCTAAGAGCATGTAGGACTATCCAGCGGCTGAGCACCTGTACTTCAATACTATGTAGCTTTCTGAAATACTACACTGATGTTTCATAAGTAACAAGTGTCAGATTTTAAGCCAATTTAACATGTGCGCACTAACAGAAAGTTTAATTTAAATACTCTGTTTTTAAAGGCTGCTTAATTCTTCATGTTTCTGGGTTTCTCAGATTCTACCTGCCACTGCTCCAGCTTGCCCTGATGAGATTAGGTCAGAGATTTGCTGACCCTGTCTCTCTTTATCCCCTCCCTTCCATCTGTACTTCAAATACGAAATAAATAAATAAATGAATAACAACCCCCCCCCCCCAAAAAAAACCCCACTCTCTGGCAGATGGCTGTCAAGACAGAGGAAGGGTAAGAGTAAGAGCAGCAGTGAGGGGGGGAAAAAAAAAAGAAAAAAGAAAATAGAGGGCTGCATCAACAAACTCTATGGCTAAAATATATTTATCTTAAAAAAAAAAGAAGTTAAAATATAAAGTGTAATACAATTATTACATATATAAAAATTATAATGTAATAATTTTAACCCTAACCCTTCAGATCTCACATAAATGTCAACTCTCCTGGCTCGAGGTTGCCTTCATCCTGACATGAAAACGCTCGACATTGTCTGATTTTTCCTCAGGTTTCATGACTCACAGAATTTCTTCTACTCAAAAAACAAAAGCACGTGCAGTTTGTAACATGAAACCAGGAATAATCCCCTGACTGAAACAAGAAGAAAGCCTGTTGCTGATTTGCATCGTTTCCACCAGTGGTTGAAGCAAGAGGGGAGATCTGTGGAGCCTGATTAAAGAGAGACAATCACTTAAGAATACCCCCCAGAAAGTTGTTACCTGCTCTACTTTCATCAACCTGATGGCGAAAAATAATCAGCCCATATCACATTGTAAATATGCCTTAATAATTATAAAATTGGTTTAAGATTTCTTATTTAGTTTGGCATCTGCAGGAGCAGCTGGTGGCTTTTTTTTTTTTTTTTTAAATACTCAGAACATGCTTTATTTTCTGATGCATCAGATCAACCATATTATACCCATCTTTGCCCAAAACCAAGTTAATAAACGGCGTGTGGCCTGTTCTGCCTTTTCTTCTTCTTTCAGCTGCTCCCTCTAGGTGTAGCTCCATCTCCACCTCTAACATCCTCCTGTCACACCAACCCACTGCATGTCCTCCTTCATTATAACCATGAATCTCCTCTGAGGTCTTCCCCTTTTTCCTCTTTGCCATCTTGTAAATCTTGCCTCCGTCTGAGGACGTTTACAGATATTTATTTAAATTGGATATGATAAATGCATATTGATTGCCTGGCAGATGAGCAAAAATAAAGCAATAAATCCAGAATTCAGTTTGGGAATGTTTGATGACATCCCATTCATATGAAACACATGTGAATCCTGCTTTTTCATTATTAAGTGCATGCTACAGAGATGGAAAACAACGCGAGCAACTAAAGATTAACTGCGTGATCAGGATCACCACCACCAATTCCAGTTGCTGAACTGAACCTCTGGACTGTGTTTGTTCTTTTTGGAGCTTTTTAAATGCAATAATCTGACAAATGATATAAACTACTGGGCAGATATTGTACTACACTGTGAATTCAGTTTGCACTTTGTGCTGTATATACATGTCTGTGGATCTAGACTCCAGAAGTCATTTCTTTTTGGAGAAAAGGGTGGACGACTAAGTTACGAGCTGCAACCTACCTGAAAATGGAAATGTGGCTGAATGTTGCATACTGTAATAAAGACTGTTTTAATCCCTTACAAGCAAAGTATGGGCTCTACCTTAGACCAAAAATCAAATAAATATCATATATTTAGACTCGGTGTTCCTTAAATGACGTTAGAAATGCTCTGAATATTTAAAGAGAGAAAATTCAGTTAAATAGTGGAAGGGACCAAAAAGTATAAGCACAAAGCAGAGTGTGACAGCTGGCTGTGGTGGGGTTGGGTGGGGGGCCTCGTGCCTACAGCAAAGGACCTTTTTGCACAAAATCTGCTTTTCTGGCCTAAGTGAGCCACAGCACGCGACAATGAGCTCATCATGATGATTACTTAAGCTCAAATGACTTCCTGCGCTTACACAGTCACACACGTGATTAACATAACAGCAGCCTGAACCCTGGTCACTGGATGATGGTTAAACAAGTTGAACAAATAGACGATTAAAGATGCGATAGCTGGGAAGAATCAAGAAGTGGAACTGAAGTATAGCTTCATTTTTTAATAGTCACTGGATCATATGGTTTAGGATTTCTGGACTAAATTTTTCAATTGATAAATAATTTAACCTGGTATATTTATGTAAATGTATTTCTAATAAACTTAAGTTATTAATGATCAGAACATTGTTGAAAAATAATCTAACTATGACCACATGTTAAACACTGAAATCTATTTCAAAAGGAGCCCATTACGCTAATTTCTGTTTTATACTTTTTTATTCTTGGACTCAGACCCTAAACTCAAGATGTTTTAGCTCCTGCCCCTTTGAGACCAACCTCTTTTTAAATAAACTTTCTTCTAATTGGCTGCCCCTTGGCTCCCACCTCTTGAACAGCTGGTAGGTGGGACTCACTCTCAGTGACATCATACAGAACCAGGGGGGGAAAAAAATATTGGCAAACGCCAATTTGCAAATCCCACATTGCTGCATTGGAGTAATGTAGATGTGTTCAAGACAACCTGCTAAAGTTAAAACCGAGCATCAGAATGGGGATAATAGGTGATTTAAGTGACTTTGAACGTGGCATGGTTGTTGGTGCCAAATGGTCTGGTTTGAGTATTTTAGAAACTGCTTATTTACTGGGATTTTCCTGCAGAGTTAACTCTACGGTTTACAGAGAATGGGCCCACAAAAGGGAAAACATCCAGTGAGCATCAATTCTCTGAGCAAAAATGCCTTATTCATGCCAGAGGAGAATAGTCCGCCACTTGGTACCAGCTGAGCATTGTTTAAACACCATAGCCTGAGTATTATTGCTGAACCTGTCCATCTCTTTATAACCACAGTGTACCCATTATCTGTTGTTACTTTCAGCAGGATAACACCCCATGTCACAAAATCATCTCAGGACACAGATTCCCATGTCTTGACCACCTCTTTAAGGTAGACTATAGACAGTATAAAAGATGAACGTTAGTTTTACTTTTCAGATATAAGTAACTTGGATGTGCTTTACACCTGCAGTCTTTTCAATGGCCACACGAAGCCAACAACTTTGGTTTCAAGTAAGACTTTGTGTTATATGCAAGTCTGTGGAAAACCAGAACTCAGCTCCTTCACTTTGTTTCCTTTCTAAACAATTTCTTGATGTCGTCAGTCTCAAGTAGCACTGAATAAAATATTTAGTTGTAAATTATGGTCATTTTCAAAATCAGCAAGGACAGTTAAAGCAGTCATTAAGAAGCCTTGAGTTGAGCAATTGCCATCGCCATCTTGGTGTTTGACGTGATAATACTTGTTTCTGATTCTTAGAATGAAAACTTACAGACTGGACTTCATATTGTATTCAGTAAGACTGGAAACTATGAGCTGAGCCCCTAAACTCATCAGGAAACTGTTTATTGAGGGCGCAGAGCAAAACAGCCAAGCTGTGTTTTCCCAGGTAGCCTTCTCTACAACCACAGGTCACCAGCAGATCGCCATCTGCTGGCTATTAAAAAGAGTGCAGATTAAAGACACTTATGACTTGGTTGTAAAAGCTAAATCCATCTTCTCTACAATAAGTGGGTTTGAATTATACTCCCTCTTAGCTGCTAAAAGCTCCATGATCCATTACTCTATAAAGTTACTTAACCCTGAGTCACCTCAAAGTATCATAAGCAGAAACATAAACATAACTGTTCTTGATGGTTTAAAACATAACAGCTCTGCTTGAATTTGGTCATTCAGAGTTCAAGGGAATGTCACTGACATCATTTTCCCTTCACTATTGGTTCACTGCAAAATATCAAAGCAATCAATTAAATGCATTTCCTGTGATCCACCGGGGTCAACAGCTCGGGCTTATGGAAAACATGTGCACGCTGTAAATGAGATGAGGTTGGGAGTGTCTTTAGGTGCAGATGGACTCACCCTATGCAGGGTCACGGTGTATTGCTCCCACACGGTCTCCTCCATGACCGGGTTCTGAGGAGAGGAAAGAAAAGATTACCACGGATGGGTTTATTTCACCGGACAGATTAATAATGTATTTTGTGATGTAACAACAAAGCCAGTTCATTAGCCCATGCTGCCTGTTGTTACACAACCACAAGAACAATGACAGCCCTCCACTGGGCTGTTTAGTGCAAGCTGTGAAAAGTAACTTCTGGCTTTTGTTGATTAGAAATGGATTTGGAACACTTGAGCATCAGTTTGCACTCTTTAAATAAAACAAAACAAAAAACTGTATGAAACAGGCTGTATGAGGAAGCCACCAACAGGTTACACTAAGAAATACACCTGCTAAATGCAGTTAATTAGAAGACAGACTCAAACTGACAGAGTGAGGAAAAAACTGAAATAAAGTGAAATTGTTTAAAAGATGTTTCCTTTTTAAATAGATGCTGCCACTTTATTTATATCTGTTAGGAGACTAAAAACTCATTCAGTCCAAAGAAAATCGCAAAGTTTGTCAAAAACATGCCCTTATTTTCAACAATGACAAAGGCGATTTCAAAATATAAAAACACGAATGACACATCAATTTCTTTACACAACAAACATGGAGAGAGAAAACTACTTTATATCCGTTCACGTAAACTACCCGGAATTTTTTCACCCGTTAGTGCTACTTTTCTGCACTTCTGACATCCTCATTTCAAAATAAAACACGACCCAAACCATTAAAGAAACTCTCAGATCATGCTGGCTGGCCAGACATCTGATCAAATTTAAGCTGCAATCAGAATAGCACTCACGAGCCCCTGCAGGATACGTATGGTCTTCACCGCGTGGGCCCATTTCCTGTGCAAGCTGAGGACCGTCTTCATCATTGGTGCTCAGTCTATTTCCTCTCTGTGTCTCTCCCTGCTCACCGCCAGCGGTGCTCTGGCAGACTGATGTGCGCCACAGCCTCCTCCATGGCCACAGCTGCACAACCACCAGCAGCTCTCTCCCTGCATCTGCCCGCCCGCCCGCCTGCCTTTGACGTAAGAGGGATTCTGCTGGCCTACATTCAGCACAAATCCCACCGTCTGCAGAAAGTGTAAACACACAGGCACACCAGCTCCTGTGCAAGCGCGCGGCGATCCCAACAACCTGAGAGTTCACCCACAAACGCGACAGCAGATCACTCGACGTATTCCGGCTTCGCCACACGCTCGCACATCGAGATATATCGGGCACTTCCCAAAGTTTCAGAGCCGATTCTCACTTCACAGAGACAAACCCACAGTGAACGTTCGAGGAGTTCAAATCTGAGTTAGTACAATGGTTAGGATTTTACATCGTGGAAAGTGAAAAATCTCTGTGCTGCTGCCATTTCAGGCTCAGGCTTAGCGAAATGGGGGCATGACTCGAGCTGGCAGCACACCCATCATAACCCACTTTTTTGATCTTCTGGCCAGCACAGGAATACTTTAGGACCAGTGGCAGAAGCAGAGAGACTGCACAGTGGGGGGGAAAGGGAAACAAACTCTTGGAGAGGGAGATTTTTTTGTTTTGTTTTTTTGGATCTGGAAATGACCTTTGAAATGCCCATCTGGAACTTTATCTTAAACCGTTTTTCGCAAGCCAGGCTCGTGTGTGTGGAGAGCAAAGGATTGGAAACATACTGAGCCCAGCCTCAATAAAAAGGGGGAACATTTATATTGGAGAGGGGGGGGGATATCACTTGACATCCATTTGCACCACAAAGGGCAACAAACTGCCATGTGTGAAGAGAGGAGACATATGAATGACTTAGAAATATGAGCGTGCTTCAGGCAAAGCCAAACCAATTTAAGTCAGAGTGTCTTTTTGTACTATGTGATTTGAACGTGATGGGTCCTCGCAGGCAGGCCCGCTGGATAAGTCACAGTCCCTAGTGCAAGCGATTACATAACAAAACACAAACACATTTCCACTAATGAGGAGGGGGAATGAAATACTGGGTTATATACACAGGATGTGACTTGGAAAACAAATTATTTAGAGACACAGCTCATCACTTATCACAAAGAAAATACAAAATAAATGTGTAGCTGAAACACATACCATTTTTACTGTTACCGTAAGACAGTAATGTCTCTTGCAGAATTATTTAAGTATCCATCTATTCTTATATCAATCACGTTTGTCCAAAGAAAAATAACCTGGAACATGTTTAATAGATGGTAGACCTATATTATCATTTTCATTATAACTTCATTTGTTTGGGGTTTTTTTTTTTTGACTAATCTGAATGTTAAATGTAAATTAAGGCACAAAGTGATGCATTTTAATTATAACATTGAATTACATTGCTTTGCCTTCCCTACAGACCAAAACTAACTAACTAACTAAATACAATTATATAAAGTAGGAACATGACATGAAACATGCTACAAGAAAATGTTCAGTTAAGTTAAAGACTTTTCTGCCTATCAACCAAAGTTTTATTTAGGTTTTACAGCTTTGTTTAGAGTACAATCACATCATTTGAGCAACATGCTTCTCTTGTCCCAATTACTTCCCATCTTTCCTTGAAATCAAAGGAACTTTATCAGGAAATGACAAAATGACCCAGCCACTTCCTGTGTTTATGTGCTGCTGATAAGAAAAGGCAGTGCGAGTCTGCCCCCTCCTGGCCGTATACCTGCATTACCTCGTGTGCCAGAATAACAACTCCTGCATAAGTATATTTAATTTAGTGTAGAAAAACAACAACTACATTGAGTTTAAAGGCTTTAGTTTGTAATGCAGGGGGACCACAACACTGCCGTTTCCCGAGAAAGTGGATTTTCAAATAACCACAAGATAAATAAGACCAAAAACGTTAAATCCGCTGTAAAATGTACCAATCGGTCGACTAAACAAAAACTGCGGATTGGGTCAGAAGTCAAAACTAATCTTAAGACAACAGAGATGTGTTTAAAGTTAAAAGTTAGCTAACTAAACCGTTCGTGTAGCTGGTAGCAGTCGCAGTAGCAGTAACAGCAGGTGCAACAGGCTTCAGCAGGGATTCATGGAAACTCCCGACTTTTCCTCAAGGATATTCACACACATACACACACAGAGAGAGAGACACACACAAACACACACAGCACATCCACAGGGCTAAAGTTATCTAATAATGCTACATTACACTACATTTGTATTCATCAGTACTGACTGTAGGCGTACAAAAGGACTTACTGTTAAATACTGAGTAGCGTATCTGCTCAGAGAGAGCAGCCCCCCTCCGTTTACTGGCATCACGCACTTTGAACTGTCCGAGACTGGTACCGAGGATTCAAACCAAACTACGACTAGTTAGGCGTTTCCGGTGGCACATCTGCCACAAGTTGTGAAGAATTTTTAAAAAAATTCGAAGCTTGAAAAAGTAAAAGTCCTGAATGTTTCACTTTAAGTGAACCACTTCACTCACAAAACACACAGACTTCGTGAATCCAGAGTAAAAAATTAGCGCCGACAGCTCCTAGCTTGGTTCAGATTGTACCAAGTAGGACCCCCCGGGAGGGGTGGGGTTAGGTCCAAACTAATTTAGATAAATAAAGACCAACTCGAACAACAGTTTAGAAACTTAACTTTACTGAAACTAATACTGATATTCCAATAATATGTGTAATTACAAACCGCTGATAACACAGCAGATAGAGAAATAAAGGTGGCTTATGACCCTTAAATTGTTGAGATGGACGCGTCCAAAATTCCCATTGATTTTTAGGCAGCCTGCTGTGAGGCTTGCAGCCAGACAGCACAACAACAGCCTTAATTAAACTAAGTGAGGAATATTATAGACATAAACCAAACTGTCGACGCGTCCATTTTAGGATAACTGAAATATTTTATTCCAACTGCTTTCAATGCAACAAAAAACAACGTTTATTCAGGGTGTGTAAATAATAATAACTCTTGTGAGTAAATCCAACACCCCTCCCCCAAAAGACACATATATTTAAGCTCCTAAATATCTACTAACAGGTTTGACAGGAAAAAGTATACAGTTTGTTCATTTAGGCAGAATGCAGCCCTTTGTTGATTATTACCTTACATTGGTGTTTGCTGTCTGTTAAGTCTGTTAATATCAAATTTCCCCTAACTTAATATCTACATCTATACATCTAAATGTGTATTTGTGACATTACAGATTGACTTTACATTACATTCAACCTCTACAACTTCAAAAATGTTTCCCAGAACTTTTCAAACACATCTTTTTTAACTTTCAAAAAAAAACTTTATTCTTTAACGGGACATTTGACATATTTTGTCTTGCCTAGTCTGTTCAACTGAACAAACATTTATATTGAGGTTTTCTAGTCAAATGGACCACTTAAAGGGCTTTTTAATACAAGCTGACATGCCCAAATTCATACAGTAGTACTGTAGAGCACACTCACTCATATACAGACGGATGTGTTGGGAGTTACTTGGGTTTCAGTAGCTTGCACAAGGATCCTTCAACATGTGGACCGGAAGACCTGAGGACTGAACTACTGACCTTCCTGTTAGTGGTCTTCTGATTCCTTCTATTGTTGTAATAGGAAAGGATCTTCCACTACAGTTGTGATCTGTCCTTGCATCTGAAATATACCTTCTTTTTTTTTTAGGTCATGGAATAAAGAGATCAGAATATTTTCCTCTCTCAAATGATGCACGCAGCAAGAAATAGTTGGCTTTGGCTGCATTTCCACCGGTGGAAATTGGCATTGTTTGATTCCACTTATCTACTAACAGGCAAATATATTTTTAACCGATGAGAGCAGCGTCTTCCTGGGTGACAATCAAGAGGCTCATATCTTGGAATGGCCTACATGCCCACCAGATCTCAATCTAATCAAACCACCTTTTCTTAAATAAATATGACAGACATCGCCATGATCAAAAACACAAAATGACGGTGCTCCGCTTCAACAGTGAAGTTACAGAGTCTAGGAGAATCAAATCCAAGGTGCACTGAAGCCATTTTGGTGGCACTTGGATGGCTCAACACCTTAAAATGACTCTTAATGTTGGTTTTCCTTTAATTTGTCACCCATATAATACCATGTGAAAAACTCAAAGCTCCTATTATGAGAAGCTTATACAAAAGGTCAAGATGACCACATGCAGCTGTCCCACAATGACCCCTTGTTTTTTTTCCCCCCTTTCATCTCTGTGTGCACAATTTACTGTGTGTACGAACCCGCCCTCATCTGGTATTTTATCACAGAAGAATCAGATAAGAACACACCAGCTGACTCTGAAAATGTCCAAAATCCTTAATACGACATGAAATGTATCCCTTTAATATCCACCATTTTTACAAATTTCTGCTTCTGAAGAACACAGCACTTTATCCACACTTTTTTTAGGGCAGTGAATTAAATAATGACAATACAATTTCACAGAAATTAAGGTCAACCCAAATAAATCAACACATTCCACTCCAACTAAGAGATGCCAAACTGATCTTAAAATAGGCCATCCAAATGCAAAACAGCTTCACTGCCCTGAATAATTTGTGGGAGCAAGTCATTAAAACAATGAAGCTTCTGGGACGTGACATGTCTCCCTGGTTAATTATCATTCCGGATTCAGGAGGGGTCACAACAGTGTAGTTATATTCAAATAAGGAAAGGGGGAGGAAGCAGCCTGGGAAAGACTGAGTCACTGAACTTAATCTTCAAATCGTTGATGTGTCAGAGCAGAAGCAGTCTCAGTCACAGCTTACAAATCATTTTTGCACAAATAGAGGAAAAAAAAAGACATGCCTGCATTTTTCAGATCAGTGATGGGATTATGCAAGAGTTTCGTAAGACTGAAAAATCATAAAATTTTCAACAGCAGAGTTTCACACAATCACCCGAGTGACGTTAACCACAAAACCCACCAAACCTTGCTTGACAAAAACAAACAGCGAAGAAAAAGGACACTCAGTGCGCTCCATGTGCGCACAGACAAGCCCTAAAATGGAGTAATTAATACTTAGGGATCCTAATTCATCAGTCATGTATTTAAGACAAATACAAAGTTCAACTAAATAAAAGGAAGCATTACACTCAACACAAGGAAATCATTAAAATGCAAGGATTTGACACATTTTCTTAGCTTAGATGAGCTCCAGTTAACAAGCAAAATCACTTCTACAAATGCCATGAATTTAATTAAAACATTACTAAGAAAACAAATTGTAGTTACCTGAATTACATCATTTAGAGTTGCCTTCCACTGAACCAATTCAAGTAAAAGTCATTCTTTCATGCATCTCATCTCAGCTTGACTTGTTTTTGGTAGCTAGTGTTTTCCCTCTACCTCCTCAAAGTTTGCTGGACTCTCACTGATAGCAATGTCACACGGAACTGAAGAAACATCCACGTGATCACACCACAAACACAGGAACAACAGAGGATATCCACGAATTCACTTCTGCTCCTTATCCAGGTCCTGATCACAGAGGCAGCAGCCTGAGCAGAGCTGCAAAGACCTCCCTCTGACATGCCATCACCTCTAGCTCTTCCAGCAATCTGTCAAGGCGTTAACAAGCCACCTGAGAGACACAGGCTCAATTTCATACCTCCTCACTCTGTGATGAGTCACCCTTGTGGCTCCTGGAGGGTCTCTTAATTAAGGTCCAGAGGTGAACACCCAAAGGCAACAGGCTGCATCTACACAAACACTCAGGAAAAGGTTGACAACCTCACCAACTCATTCTACGTCAACAAATATGACAGTCCAGCCCTGTGGCCTTCATAGTATGCCACGGGACGAGGGCTGCTTGATTGCCTTCCATTGCTCTGCACTGGATCTACATGACTTTGGCCTAGCACCATAGACAAACATACCAGGTAAACACATCGTTTTCAGGGATCTCCTAACAAACTGTTAGAGGGAAATACAGCAGGAAGCTGTGGGAGGTCCTCTGATGCTGAAAAAACAACCTCTAACATCATCTTGATGCATTTTATGTCACTATCAAGTAAAAGATCATGTCCACCGCTAATTGAAAAATGCTATTTTACATTTCAGAAATGTTTCAGAAATGATAAAGAGTCTTGGAAAACTTGACGTCTGACCTTGACCTTAAAGGTTGAGGTCACTGAGATTCATACATGTTCGGGATTTTTAAGCAGATGCAACTATGGTATGAATTTGAAAAATCATTTTCTTCTCGAGTTATTGCAGTCACAAACTTGCGTCCATGTTGCCTGACTGACAATACAAAAAAAAGGGAAGAAGAATAATGCATTACAATGTGCTTTTCAATAGCATTTACAGTCAAATCTTTCCTAGTCATACACAAACACGTGGATTTCCACCAAAAGCCATTCACAAGTGCGTGCAGCCCAACACAAGCACTGCACCTTCACAGAGCAAGGTTAGTAAGCATCAGTGCGGACTCAAACCTCAGCTGGCTATTCTCAGAGCTGAGATACAGCAGCAGCTCCAATCTGAACCCCTCCCTACAAAACGAACTCCTCACTCGGTTTCCGCCTCTTGTGTTCGCCTCCTTCTCGCACAGCGCACCACACAGCCTTCACAAGAAAACAAGAGGTGGAAAATTACAAGTGACTGTGGTCATTGTAGAAAGCTCTGCAAACAAATGACTGAATCTTTTAACACCACAAAAATGAACACGAACACAGCAGTATCAGCTTTACTTTGATGCTTTTGTGGGGAATTTAACATGGTTGGAAAATAACTCGTGTCTGATTTATTATCGTCAAAATCTCCATAAAATTAAAGACAATGATTGTACTGTGATTTCTTTTATACTAACATGCAAAATGAGCTTTCAGAGAGAAAGCTCCTTTTTCCACACACACACGCACAAACACACACACACACTCCACCTGGGAAACAAACCATCAAACAACACTGCACATATGCAAATGGCTTAGTCATCAGTGCTGTTGTTCGCTCTTTCCTGTCACTAACATTGAGTAGGTGCAGAGAGAACTGAGGCTGAGATCTCACTGACAGCACACTGCTAGATGTTTAAAGTACAGTAAACTACAGTGTGGTGATTTCAGTTGTGAATGGGAGGGATGTCTGAAGCCTGGGAAGACATCTATATCAAATTTTAACTTCAATGACAAATTTGTCTTGCAGCGGTTATTGATATTAAATTATTTCACTCAAACAGAAATCAGAAAAATGTTAATGATTGAAAGGGTAAAATTTACTAAAGTCTGGGGGGTTCACGTTGATGAACTTATAAATTTTAAGATATAAATTTTAATATTGATGAGTTAATGAAAAAATTACCTAACTACTGTATGTCGGTATTAGCGAACTACTTACACCGATCGCTATTAGAGCCTCACTTAAGTTACTGTTATATGGTGCAATACTTATCCTTCCCATATCAAATAACACACACACACACACACACACACACACACACACACACACACACACACACACACACACACACACACACACACACACACACACACACACACACACACACACACACACACACACACACACACGCACACCAAATAACAGACTTCAAATATTATGGTCCAATCTAGATGCTCCTTCTGATCCCCTTTTTCATGGTTACAAACCTCTAAATTTAAAAGAATATAACATCTTTCACAATGCCTGTGCTATGTATAGAGTAGTATTTACATTTAACAAAAGACTTTGTGAGCTTATCCCATTATATTATCCTTCTCACACATATAATACGAGAAAACAAAAACACCAAGATTTGAAGGGAAAGATTTTAAACTCTGGTTGGCTTTCTACCTGAGATTTACACTTATTTTTATGTGAAACTAGCTAGAGGTATTGGTGTGTTAGTGTATTAATGGATGGTTAGTGTAATAGTGTTAGTTATATGTTAGGATCTTTAAGGTTACCTTAGGATACTTTAGTGACTAGGTTAGTTACAGTACATTGGTAACTCTATACGTATTTGCTGTATATTACCTGATGTTTTGGCCCCTATTTATAAGTTGAGGTTAGCTTTTAGGAAGCACCATTTCACAAATAACCATCTCATATAGACTATCATGTTGGAATGTATATTTTGATTGATTTGTGAATAAACCAAACTGAAACTAAAGCAAAATAAAGCTCAGAACTGTGCACTCAGTTCAATAAGAGACTGGACACTGGGTAGATTTTAGGCTCAAACAGTCGAGTATCTGAACCAGTCCTAGCATAGTCATTTAAAAATGTTAGTTTTAATGTTGTACGCCACGATTGTCACACACGATGGCCGAGTGACGGTCCTCGCCTTTTTTTCTTGGCTTAGCTCACTCAAGACTCTCAAGCTATTGCATTCGATACCAAAAAAGTACCAGGTACAAGGCACAATCCACAAGGTAGTGTTAGTGAAGAAAGGAAAACAAAAAAATATCACATAACTCGAGGCCAAATCAGATACAGCGTGGACGTTTATGTAAAAGACGTACCATCATAATAGCCGAGAAGCTGCGTGAAGACAGGCGGCGAAGATACAAGTACTGGGCTTCTCTGGACCAGCAGAACTTTCTGCTGCACTTGAGGAGGTCAGTGCTGGTCTGGTCAGAGCCAGGCTGATCCCTGAGCACATAAGAGAAACACAATATTACAAACATAACCAGCAGTGTTACCATAATGAAAAGGGATTATTTAAAACTTTCACTGTATAGCACTTTGTCTAAAGGGCAGCAAGAGGAGTAGATTTATTTCTTTAGAGGATGCTTTGACCTTAAAACATAGCGATTTGTTGAACAGTCTGAAATATTTAAATGGGCATGACTCAGAAAATCATGTTGTCCAAGTGAGGTGTCAAGAGATGCTTCGCACCAGGCGGAGAAGTCTATTTTTATACAGCATAAAAATTAACAAGGCTCTCTAAACTTTCCCGAGTTATGTAATTGCTTTACACGTTTCCTAGACATGTTCATTTATAGTCTTTTACACAGTTTGCAGGCAACATTAAATAAGAGACTTTAAAACAAATTATGGAGGAAAAACTCGTCTTGGGCTCGACTCGTAGTTTTGCATGATTTTTAGTTGAAAATAATCAATATTTTTCTAAAATTTGGACGTAATCCACCTTCTCCCTCATTCTCCTTCTCCTGTTAAGCCATCCTTCTTTTGATTGGCTGCCCCTCGTTTGAAGAGCAGGTGGGTGGGGCTTTATGCAGATCCTAATATGGCAAGATTAAAAATTATCTTAAAAAATGTTTAAGGGCAATCAAAAGCTAATCAAAATGATATAATGTAGAGTATATAATATGATGGATACTTTAATAGAATTAGCCACATGTTTCTCATTGGTGCATGACACAGTTAAACCAGACTCACCAGAAGACCAGGCTGACACAGATAACAGACTATTATCAAACTCATCTCAAGTCTCATTTTAAGTGTGGCGAACACCCATCCCCAGCTTCATGGCATTGTGTCAAACACACTGAGATGATCTGAGTGGATAAAGTCAGATATCACATCATCGTACAGAGAGGGAAGAAACCAGATTTCCTCTGCGTGACCAAACCTGAAGCATTACACTTTCAAAAAAAACAACAAAAACAAACAAAACAAAAAAAACCACTTCGTGAATGCAAAAGGAGGGGCTCAGTATTTCCAGGAAGACCTGAAGCGTGCCTGGGGATAAAAACACTGGTGGTGTCTCCACTGACTTCCTACCGAAGTCCCCTCTGCGCAGACTTCATTACTCCATGAGCGACTACATTAAAAGGGCATTTAGATATTTTAGTACCTCACTTCCTACAAGCTCATGGATATTTATCCTGGCATTTATAATTATGTTACTACTAAAAGCAGGATACTCAGAGGGTAATGTAAAACAGAAAGCCAAACCATTTTAATCCCTAGTATGAGCCACGCTCCAAAAACATATCCTATTTGCTATATCCATTCAAAACAACTCAACAGCACGAGCTACAGACCCTCCATTCTTCATAAATGATTTCATTTGGGGAAAAAAGATAGAAAAGAATCAAATGCACCTCTTCAATTTGTTTGTTTTTTCTTTTCAAATTACAGCTCAAAATCAACAGTTTGCATTTACTTGCATTCTGTAATGATCCAAATTTATAATGCATTTTCATGTTGCTTCCACGTGCTCCAAAAACTGATAAAAAAGGAAGCATTTGTTCTGTTGATTGCCCGCCCTCTTCTCTTTTTTGTTTTCCTTTTGGTTTGTCTTCTGTGTGGGACTTTGTGACTCATTCCTGTAAATGACTACTGCTTGCCGGCTTGCTTCCAAGTAATTGCTGCATATTAATATTAAAGATTTCAACCAGTAAAACCTAACATGGCTTTTATTGCGTAGCACACAAAGGAAAACACAAAGGAAACAAAGCAAACTTCAGCAGCACTTGTGACAGACAAATTGAAAGTATTGTCATGATTTTTTTGACAGTGCATCTGAACTTACAGAGCAATATCAAGGTTTTTAATTTTTTCCTACACCATGCGTGAATCGACTTGCTAGATCCAGAAGCGTATCTAGAACTGGATTCATTTGAGATTGGTTTGATCTCTTGTTTTTTTTTTTTTTAAATTTCAATGAGATCTGGATCTTTCCCAAAAGTTCATTATGTCTAAGTTGGACCAAGCCCCACCTATGAAAAAAAAAAAAATGTTGAAATGGCAAATCTGTCCATAATATTTTAGTAATCCTGCTAACAGACAGACAAACAGAGAGATAAACTGAAACAATCACATAATCTGCTGGGTGGAGGTAATTATGACTGAAACATGAATTGCTCAAGAACCTTGGGATCAAGAATATTTCAAGTATACCTCCCTCAGTTGCAGCTACAAAACCGATACTTGAGGGTGACGTAGCTCACAGAAGTAACATTGTTTAGGGCCTGCTTTTATTAAAGCTTGTAAGTATTTTTATTACTCTACTTTTCCACAGATTTGTCATTAATGTGATAAGCATTAGTCTGATTATTTAATCCTGTTATAGTTAGATTATCTTGGATGCAGAAAGTAGTGTCGAGTGTAAGAAGTGAACAAGTGTGTGCACACACACAAAGACCTACATAATTAATATAAATGTTTACAAATATATATATATATATATATATATATATGACAAACTAATGGGGTAATAAAGCAAGTTAGTCACTCTGCATGACAAACTGAAATGTATCAATACAAATGCAGGAGAAAAAGCTACAAAGACAGAGGATGAGGAGGTTTCTACTTTGAAACTTTAATCAACTTTAAACTGTTTGGAGACAGTGGTGACGATTTGGCTGTCATGATACAAACGATAAGAAATTCTTTGAAGTGTAAAAGGCAAGAGGCTGAAAATGCTACTACAATAGTTGTAGCCTGGGCGGGGTTCCACATTAGGGTTGGGCGATAATGTGTAATTGTTACTCCTGACCCCCTTTGTTATGGGTCACTGCTTGAGTCGAGGTGTGTGAGTTTAACTTGAAAGAATAGTGTATTGTAATAATTACTGAGGCTGGTAAATAAAGCAAATACTAAACTGAAGCAATTTGTTGATTGGTACATAAGGAATTATTGAAAATTAAAAAAAAAAATACTACATAACAATGATTTTAAACAAAGTTTTAAAAAGAAAACATTTCCTGCCAAATGCAGGACACAACACACTATGAACATTTGATATTCGATATCTGTGAACAGTTTAAGACAGCGTCGTGCTTTAAAAAAAAAAATTGCTTTCCACATTACATCACTGTGTCTCTCTGTAGTGAGAAGAATGTGTCATGCATTGTTTTTACAATCCACCTGTCCGATTCTTCCCCCTTCCTCGTGGCAGCTAGTGGCCCAGATGGTCACAATGCTGATATATTTGCCTCACAGATTTCTGCCTTTAAGGATTATGGTGAGTAACTGAAACACAGTTTCTGTGCTGTGTGAATGAAATAAAATAACTTTCCCTTCTTTCTTGCTTGGGAAACTACTAACAATAGAATTATCTGTATGACCACCAAACTGTTTTTTCTTCAAATATCTGTTGCTTCCCCCACTGAACTGCAACAGCAGGATATAAAAATCCATCTTCTAGAAGGAAACATCCAATACAAGTACCGGTACGGTACGGTAATCAAACTCACCCTGGGGGTCTCCACAGTTTCCTGCCTGGTGGCAGCAGCTCCCGTTTGTTTAAGGGTACAATCCCCATCGCTGCCTGCATGATCGTGATGAACTTCTTAAACTTCATCTTCTAACTCTCCTTTATGAACATCCCATGGACCTCATCACTAACTGCTGCTACACTCCCTGATCCCAACCTGAAGCAATGAGTGTCTACTCATCTCCTTTGGCATCATCAAACTTGTCTGTTCTTGCGCCTCAGTGCATCACTTTCTCCAGGAGACTGAGCCACAGATTGAGCGTCCAGTGCTGCGCGGTTCCCGCGGCGTGACCACTAAGGGTCCTGTCCTCAACCGCTGACTCCCACAGATGTCCTTTTGGCTTTTCCAAGCGAACGAGGATGAAAGGAAAACAAACGGCCACGTTCCTGCCAGGAGGTGGGCTGGCCGAGAGGGGATAACAACACGTCACTCTTACATAATTCTCGAGCTTCTCTGGACATTACACTAATGAAAATCCAGCTTCTGCCACCACCGCCGCCGCTACCGCTGCTGCTGTGACTGCTGCTGCAGCCGCTGGGATAATTGTGGTACTAAGCCTTGACAGATCATGCATGCTCCCCGCCCCCTTCTTCTATAATCCCCCCATCCAGGCTTAGTTTTCTCACCATTTACACCCAGACAGACCCATCTACTTCGAAAAAAAAAGAAAAAACAAAAAGAAAAAGATCACATGATGACACACCCCTCAATACCAGAGCTAACCTCTAATGGACGAAGATTATTAATGACAAAGCAATGACCAGACAACTTTAAGCTGCAGTCAGTCTGCAGTTCAAGATTTGCACAAGAACAGATGTGATGCCACAGCACGTTTTCACACCCATGTTTCACTGGAGAAGCCAAATGTATCTGGCTTCTTTGTGTGTGTGTGTGTGTCTTCCAAGCCCAAATTCACACCTTCATCTGACCCAGTTGAATTTTTCTTTTGTGATTGGCTGGCTGCACAACAAGTTTCCACAAACCAAAGTGACAGACTTTCACAAGGCGAAAGGTGCAAGACAGGACCCAAGAGTCAGATAATGCCTCGACTTGCAGTCTGCAACTCACTTCTCAAAAATGTGATTTCATCCTCAGTATTCTGAATTTGTGGATGAATAATTATTTAACAATGGTTTTGCAACCATTCAGTCCCATTAGTAAACTTCAATAATCCATCCCCAACTCTTCCCTGCATGCATCCCTCCCCTCCCTCCCACTTTGATATAAACCCTCGGCGCGCACGCGACGGCAGCACGCAGATTAAATGTATCTTGCCATCCCCGAGTCACCAGATGACAGCAGGCTGCCATGTCCTGAGAGGTTTGAAATAAATAAATAAATCTTTGTGGCCTCTTGATGAGCTGCCAGCCAATGCAAACTCTGGACAGAATTTATATTCAAGCTGCTTGGATGTCTGGATTACGGCTCTGGATGGTCGTGCCATGAGAGCTGCTGCAGATTTCACTGAGCAGGAAAAATCCCTCAGCACTCCAAGAGGGGGGAGCAAAAAATGCCAGGAGCGCAGCAGGGGAGACACAGAAATAGCAAGACTATTTTTAAAAACACTGGATAACGGCAACATGCGGGGAGAGGAGGAAAAAAAAAAAATGAGGAAAGGGGGTTTCTTTTGAGTTCACCCTGTATGTCTGTTTTTGTCTGATGAGCCACAGATTAAGAGCATTGGCTGGACCGAGGGCAAAATTTACAGAGCAGAGTGACAGTAGTTTTTATCATAATCCAACACCTTACAGTAATCTCACAGGGAACACTGATCCAATCCACACTGAAGAATGTGCGTGCGTACTTATGACTAACACATGTGCAAACGTGAAAAAACAAAACAAGCAATCACACCTGTGCACACCTGGCACATGGACAATGATGATTGGTTAGAAAGAGAGTTATGTAGCAAACTATTTTTTGGCCAGATACCTACCAGCATAATGGTGCTGAAAATACTGCAGGTAACAGTTTGTGAAATAAAGCCTGTGAAATCAAAGTTTAACAGTTTAAATAAACAAATGATGGATGATTTGAGGAGCTCCGTGCTAACTGTAACCTGATAATAAAAGGTGGAAGTGCCAAAAAGTCCAGTTCCTCTAGCGGCTGTTTAAAGCAAGTCAACCCCCCATAGACTTACATGTTAAAATGTCCAACTTTACAGCCAGGTAAGACAGTTTTTTATGTGTGTGTTTGGTTGTTGTTGTTTTTTTTAAATAACTCACCTGCCTGGATAGGGATCATGTTTAAAGTGATGCTATTGTGATGTTTTGGCAGATGTGCAAAGACACATAGCCAACTGCTGTCTGCAAAGCATCACCTCCACCAAATTGAGCGTCTACACCGCGTTTGCGCTGTTGGTGCCTTTTGGAGCATAATGAAGTTGCAAAAATGAGCAGATATGAATTTTGTGTGAGTGACAACCGTTTAATTTATGGCTAATGACCAAGCCTGCTAGCCTTTGGTTGATCACTCAAAGTGACACCCACACACTCTCGGTCCTTCTGGCTCCAACAAAACAAAATGGCAGCAGCCAAAACACTAATACTGTGACTTTAAAATATGAAGTCCAGAAACCACTAAGTATTTATATACAGCCTGTAAGCTTTGAATTGAAACGTATGAGAATTTTGTCAGTTAGGGTTCGGCATTTGTATAGAAAATGTGGAAAACTATAATCGGATGTATTCATTGTGACCATGATGAAGTGAAGCTGTCTATTTCCTGGTTCACATACGTTCCTGTTCTCAGCTATGACCTGGAGCAAGGGATAATAACCAGAAGACAGAAAGTTTTTTCCTCATAAGGGTGGAGGGGCTCAGAGGAGTGCTGTTCCTCCTCCACATGGAAAGAAGCCAGCTGAGGTGGTTCAGACATCTCACCAGGATGCCTCTGAATGCATTCTGGGAAAGATATTTCAAGCGCGTCTAATTTGGAGGAGCCCTGAAGGCAGACCTAGGGCGGGCTGGAGAGATTATCTCTCAGCTGGCTTTGGAATTCCTCAGTAACCCTCAAGGAAGACTAAGGGGGTAGTGTTAGGGAAAGAAATGTCTGATCATGCTTAGACTGATGCCCACACAAGTCAGACCAGGATGAGAACACAGATGGATGGCATCTTGTTCAAGTTAAAATAATCCCTTGGAACTGTATCCATATCCACAAAGGAAATATATACTGAAATTTATTTCAAAATGTATTTTTCAGCAGTAAAAAAGTTCTTTATCTGTCAAATATTATCAATCTATAACGCATCTGAATTAACCTGAGAATGCACACTGCACCACACACGCAGCTCACGCCCTTTAGTTTTTAAAAAGTGGGAGAGTAAGTCATGGTTCCAGCTAATTCCTTTGTCACTGCATGTTTTTTTACTTTTTAATGAGAATGAGTTCTGTTTTTTTCCCCTCATCTTCCCACAGGGTGAACAAATGCGGCTGGAGCTGCTTGGTCTTCTTAATGCTTTTACATAAGCAGTTTGTTTCTCTGCCCCTTGTCACTTCCTCACATGCTCGAGTAGTGCTGGGGTGCTGCATTACTAAGGCCCGGGCCATTATGCAATGTCCGTATGCAATGCATGTGAGCGCCAGATGGAGGGACACATGCCACTCACAAATCTGGGATGAGAGTGTGTAGACAGAAAGGGAAAGGGGGAAAAAAAAAAATCAGTATGCACATCCCCTCCACAGGTATAATCTGGATCAGCTGCAAGCATGTAGTGACATGAAGACGAATTAAAGAGTCAAAAAGCAACACGAGAGCGAAAAGACAACATTTTTCAGTTTATCTATAAAAAGCTGGGTCTCCCTGCCGGATGTGTTTCCGTTCAATAGCAGTGAGACATGAGGACCGTGATCCAAGAAACTAAATGACACTGTAGACGTCCCATGTAGATTATTTCAACTCTTTTGGGGATGTACCAGCTGTGAAATTCCACTGGTTCAGGTCTTTTATTTTTACAAAGTCTTTCAGGTTTTCAGACATTTAGCCTGAACAAAATTAATGTGACAGAACAGACAGGTTGAAATGTGAGTAAGCACAGTACTGTAAACCACAGATCTACAGATATTAGAGAGAACACCACCCAAAGTAAGGCTTATGCCACAGCTGTCCTAAATTAACAGTATTGGTAATTACCAAAAATATTGTTTATGTTTCTGTAATGGTTAATCCACCGATAAGCACACACTCTAACTGAAATTATATTTTTAACAGCAAAATACAAATATTGTTGTAATTTGCAAATTTACCATTTTACAAAAAAAGCTGAAAAATAATAATAAAACACAGGATCGTTTTTTGATTAAAATGCTAAATTACAGTTATTTACTTGCAATCCTGAACAAGTAATTTTAGTGGTTGAATGTTATACTTGAACACACGTATCAGGAAGTATGTGGACAATTCCAGGTAAACACCACCACATGGAAAATTTGTATTCACTATCATTTAATGGCTACTTCCTTTTAGATACTGAATTGTAAGCACAATAAAAGAACTATGTCTGAAAACATTACGCAATATAAGGCCCACAAACACATAAATGCAAAGATTTCTAGATGATAAAAGTGCAACTCTGCCATTTGTTTTATGGGTGCACATGTTGTATCGCCATTTACACACCGTGCAATTTTAATGTTTTTACTTTTTTAATGTTTTAAAAAAAATTCTCACTAGTCCTGATCTTTATGTTTTATTCTGTTGACATCCTGAACCTCTATGAATAGTTAGCACTTTCATAACAGCTGTGTGGTGATTATTATTATTATTATTATTTTAGTTTTAACGTATATGGTGTGGCTCCTGTGATTTACACGTGTCCCAAACAGGCAGTTTAGGCAAGCGATGCATTATAAGCCTCAGCACTGGTGGTACATTTTGGAACATTTCTGAAGGAATTACCACAATAAAATCACGGCTAACTATAACGTTTAACAAATTAAGTCCTATGGAGTAGCATGTGTACATCTCCGTGTTTTACTTGCACAGTTTATAGAGACGGCCTGTTAACCAAGCTAGGACTCCAAACTCATCCAAATATGATCATGGTTCCACATGGCAGTGGCTAAAAACAGTAACACCGAAACCTCAAATTCCTAGTCTAATGGCACTGGGTGATGTATGGGTATATCCATATTTTATCTACAGTCTATGATTCAACCCCATGTTTAAAATGGTTTATAGCTTCCACCCTTCGTTCTTTGAACCTCAACCGTTATCAGAAATGCATGTCAGTAAATAAAAACTTATCCGAGAGTTTTTTTTCCTCTTGCTTTTTTGTTATAAGTATATCATTTGAGATGACACTGCTTTATATGTATGCAATGAAATGATACTTTTGAATGTTTGTAAACTGTTAAGATATAAGCTAATAATAAGAATAAGAATCATTAAACACGAGGAAACACTCACAGTGCGAGCCCCTGTTCAATTTCACTTACAATTTTATTTATATTGCGCCAAATCACAATAACACTTGCCTAAAGGCGCTTGAGGTGTGCCTCTAGTGCGCTGAAACTAGTAGTAAGCGCATGAATACACACGCAGAGGAAACAGCTACACGCAGGCCCGAATACAGTGTAGGTTATACCTGACGTTTTGACAAGAAGAAACTATCAAATAAATTAAAATATGACACGCTGCTGCCTTCAAGAACCAAGATAAAAAATTGCATTAGTTGCTTAAGCCGTCGGAGCCCACCTTAAATTTACACAGGCACCAGATAAAGATGGGGTAAAATGGCAGTGCGCGCCACAAACACAGTGAAAGCAAATCGATACTCACTGCGAACAATGCCGGGCCTACTTACCAGGTGAAACTTCGTGTGTCCTGTCTTTATGTGACCGCAGGCAGCAGCGTAATCCCAAAAGACGAACTGGACAAAGGAAGGGTGAGGAAGGAGAGGATTTTGACGGAACAAAGTTTTGGCGAGCCTCGAAAAACCCTTCTTCCTGGTTCTCTCAGGTATGTGGGCGTAGCTTAGAAACTGCAGGTGTGCTGTGTGCAGCTCCACTGCAGTTTCACCCATGACCTTTTTGGGCGGTGCCATTCTTCTGAGTCACTCTTCCTGTGTCATAAAAGGGACTTTTATACCGAAACTACACTCACCAGCTACTTTATCAGGCGCTTTATTGCTTCTACTGGGTTGTGATAGCATACCCAGTAGTAATAGCAAGAGTCCAGCGTGGCTTTAATTCTTTATGGCATATATTCCACAAGTTGCAGGAAACAGTCCTCAGAGATTCTGGTCTATTTTGACATGATAACATCACAAAGTTGCTGCACATTTGGTTGCATATCCGTGATGCAAATCTCCCCTTCCACCACATCCCAAAGGTGCTCTATTACATCGAGATCTGGTGACAGTGGAAGCCATTTGAGTACAGGGAACTCACAGACACCAGCGGTTCAACAAAACAGTTTGAGATGATTTGACCTTTGTGAAATGACGTGTTATCCTGCTGCTAGCCATCAGGGGATGTGATCATAAAGGGATAGATATGATCAGCAAAAATAATCGTGTAGGTGATGTGATGTTTATACGATGTTCATCTGGTACTAAGGGGTCCAAAGTATGTTAAGAAAACATCCCCCACATCATTACACCGCCAGCATCCTGAACCACTGGTGCAAGGTGGGATGAATCCATGCTTTCATGTTGTTCACACCAAATTCTGAACCTACCCTTTTCAGTGTTGCAGCAGAAATCGAACCAAAAACATTTCCAGTGTTCTGTTGTACAATTTCAGTGAGCCTGTGCAAACAGTAGCTTCAGTTCCCTGTTCTTAGCTGACATCAACAGTGAGGTTTTGTCCAGAGAGCTGCTGCTCATTGTCTCTTTTTTGGACCATTCTCAGTAAGCCCTAGAGATGGTTGTGTGGGGAAAATCCCAGCAGATCAGCAGTTCCTAAAATACTCAGACCAGCCCATCTGGCACGAAGAACCATGCCACGTTCAAAGCCGTTTGAAATGTAGTTTTTCCCTCATTCTGATGCTCAGTGATAACTTTAGTAAACACAAAATATTCAGTTATTTGAATCTAATCTTGCACTCAGATGTTTGTCTCGTTTTAATTCTCAGTGCTAAATCTGCACTGCAGAAAAGACAACTTTGCTCAGAGCTGATAAGTAGAGCTTCAAGGGCAGCTGCTCAGAGTTCTTTTGAGTGAATCCTTTTTTTTATTTATGGCTATTAAGGCCTGGAACAAGCTTCCTGAAAGCTTGAAAACATGTATAGATTTTCATAGTTTCATAATTTATCTTTTGATGTAATCAATCAATAAATTAATTAATTATACTAATAAATAAGGCTTGTCAACATTAATCAAATGTTACTTCTTTTTCTTTTACCCCATATCATCCTGATCATCCTGAGTTCATGTATTGACAGCAGGGGTGTTGCCACATAGGGAGGATGGGGTGGCACTGCCTCCCTGTGAAATATGATTGGCCTCCCCAGTGTCCACCCAACAGTCCCATTGGACAATAGTGCCACTCATTTTACATGCATTACACCATGAGAGCCTGTGTAAGACCGGTGGTGGAAAGTAAATTAAAAAAAATAAAACAAGAAAATTTTCTTCCTCTTATCTGAAATCAGGTCACAGGGGCAGCAGCCGAAGCAGGGAAGCCCATACCTCCCTCTTGCCACCTCCTCCAGCTTATCCAGGGAAGTATCGTGCCATTCCCAGGCTATCTGATGGATGTAATCTCTCCAGCACATCCGCGGTTTACCCTAGGTCCTCCACCCAGTTAGACATACCCACCCGGAACACCTTTCCCAGTCAGTGACAGCCTTAGCCTCTTTGTGATGTGGAGGAGCGGCGGCTCTACTCTGAGCTCCTCTTGAATGACTGAACTACTCACCCTATCTCCAAGGGAGAGCCCATCCACCCTTCAGAGAAAGCCACTTGTACCTGCAATTTCATTCTTTCACCTTTAAAAGAACTTTAAAAGAAATAGCATAAGCTAGTTGTGGTAATAAAAAAGTAAATCAGTGAAAACACAAGAATGCAACGGCGATATTCTTCATCTAAGAGTTGTGACAGTCTGTGTTGTGGTGAGAGGTTTGGCCTTAAACGTGGCAGTTTTAAGTCTTATAATGGCTGACATCATTTAAATGATTCTGCGTAATGAGCACTTTTACTTTAGCCAGTTCAGGTGTAATGTGACGCTAAAATGTTTGGACTATTGCTTATTGTAATTAGGATTATGAATGTAACTGAAGTAAAGTGTGAATACTGGTTTCACCACTTTATTTATTTAGGGCTGCAAATGAGCCTGAACATTGTGCCTACTATGCCAGTATATTTGTTATTTCATAGTATTTGTCTTGTCAAATACTATAATTGCTTTGTTCTTAGTCCATCCTGTGTTGCCCTACTTAAGTAAAAAGTAAAAGTTTGTTTTTGTTTGCATTTTTTTTAAAATTTCAAACAAGTTGGATTGTCATAATGAAATTGGAATAAATCGGTTGGGTAACTGAAATGAAATGTGTGAAAGTCTTTCTATACTCCTATATTCTTTTATTTCACTGTTATTTCAGCTGCTGTATGTCTGGTAACAGGTTTTGACATTAAAAACAGTATGTATTCACTGTTGCTTCACTTTCTTTGTGGTAGTTTCTATCATAGGCACCAAAATCTGCAAAGCTTGTAATTTCTCCTGGTGAATATGATCAACCTTCTCCTTCTGACTATAATAAAAACGCATTCCCTTCATATGCATTGAGTAAAAGGCAGATTTTAGAAAGGTGTCTTGTAGAGCCAGTCAAAATTTCTCATGTTTCAGACTGTCTGGACAGGGGTGGATAATAAATAAATATACTGTGCAGGCCTACACAGGGGTGCTCAGGTGGTAAAGCAGGTCACCTACTAACCAGAAGGTTGGTGTTTTGATCCCAGTCTGCTCCAGTCTGCATGCCATATATCCTTAAAGGCAAGATACTAACGCCATGTTAGCATACGTGTGAACGTTAGATAGAAAGCACAGCATAGAAAAAGTGTTTGTGTGAATGTGTGTAAATGGGTACTCAGAATAGCAAAGTGCTATATATGAACCAGTCCATTTACCATACAGAGGGAAATGTTAGGAGAAGGAGTGAAAGAAAACTGAGGGAAGTAAGAGGTTATGAATGGTTTATCTGTCAGCAGCTGTTAAAGACAGTGAGACAGTACTATATCTATCACATTTCCCTAGTACAGTTTAACATACTCAAATGCATATACCTTAATTTGTTTATGCTTTATTGGACCCAGAAGCCAGTCTGCTCAAACAGCATTTTAAAACACCACAATGACACTTGTCATTCATTCAATAAGGTGCTGGAAGCATTCCTCAGAGGGTTTCGTCCATATCGACATGATACCATGATTCGTCATGTCCAAGAAACCAGCTAAGGGATGGATTTGACATTCAACTGCAGCTCACTGGGTATTGTCTCTCTTTCTGATAACTCTCTATAAACCCCAGAGATGGTTGTGGTGGGAAATCCCACTAGATCCGCATTTTATGAAATACTCAGACGAGCCTGCCTGGCATTAACTAACATGTGATGTTTAAAGTAACATGAATCTCTTCTCCATTCTGATGCTCACATTGAATTTTAGCAAGTTGTCTTGATCATGTCTACATGCCTAAAATCATGTGTTAGCCAGCAGCCAAACACACATACATCTGTCTACATTTGTCACATTTTAAATGAGGTTTCATATTTGGTGATCAAACACTAAAGAAATGTAACTGCCCTGCTTCAGATGCAGCAAAACAGGCCCTGACCGTGATACTACCACTACTAAGGATCACTTTACCTTTCACCATCTTCCTCCGAGTATGGAGCCACAGTGAGCACTGATGTAAAATCTGTTAGTGATTCAGGCTGTTGCTGCCACCTGTACACACTCCTATTGTTGCTACTCGTGCGGTGAATGTGTGGTGATATAAAACTGGTGTGACCGGTTTAACCTGCTCTGGTCAGACCCTCTGCCCTGAATAGAGTCTCTTTGTAAACAGAAAAACAATGAACAAGCTGTTGACAATCAGCAGTTAGACATCATCAGAAGACTGAAACTTGACTCAGTGAAGAGGGGAAATAAACACCACAACCTCACCACTAAACAACACATAGAAATATGGGTTAATCAACAGAAGCCATGGATACTGCCTTCTATTTTAAATTAAAGCAACATAATTTTGAAGCAAAAAACGAACACACAGATCAAAGTAAGGATATTGAAATAATTTATTTCCCTGATACAAGTGTAAAGTATTGCTATAGTACAATTATAGGCCTACAAAACATCTTAAAGCACTGATTTTTAAAGTTTTTAAGGCATGTGGAAGATAAGAAGACAGTATATACATGGTACACACTATGGTGTCTTTTTACTACAGAGTACAACACAGTTTGTAACAGGATATAGTTTTATGAAACGCCAGTGCAGATAAAATCTGGGTGTAATGAGGTATGACACACTATAAACAACAGAATATCACCTTGTCTAGTTTTAACAACACTATTATTATTATATCATCTTGTATTGATTTAGATTTTAAGAAATGTAAGAAGAAAAAGAAAAGGTGGGTAGTCTCAGAAACTTTGGTGGAAGGGATCCACCATCCATTTATCTTCTTAAGCACTTAGGTTCACAAAGCGTTAAAACCCCAGTCCATCATCAGGGGATAAAACTAAAACACAAAATCTTCTACAGTAGGTGTTCAGTTGGGTTTGAAAGGCAATGTCATACATTTCACAAAATTTTCACTCTTTTTATTATTCTTTGAACTCTTATTAGCAAAGAAACATTTCATCAGAGGACAGAGGTGATAACCCAGAGCCACAGCATTGTGACAAATGGAGTGAAACCACAACACCGACCGTGTTGCTTTACTGCAGAGGGCAAGGGTTCAGTTTTTTCCTTTAATTTAGCATGAAAGTTGACCTTTGTGAAATGACGTAGAAGAAAATCTTACGTAGTCTTACGTAGTAGAAAATCTTCTGCATGTTTAAACAGGTGTAAGAGCCATGCCAGCAGCTCCGTGAGTGCTAATTTTAGCAAGCTATTGTGGTACGTTGCATGTATGTGAGTGAATGTACAACAACTGTTGTTGTACATTGGTGTTGTGATATGTTGGTGAATGTATATGTTTGAAATAAAAATGAACAGAACTGAACTGAACAACTAATGTGGATTTTCACACATACATCTGAAAAACCTGAATGATCTTTGAACATAGCTCTACGTAAATACAATACAAACGAGCACTGATCTATTTCTGTAGCTGATGAGCTGATATGTTTACTTCCTCGTGGAACCAGCCACTGAGAAATTTAAACATTTACAGAAAATCAGAAAATATTAGCAAAGAAACACAAGGATTTACTAGCAGCAGTGTAAACGATAACAGGCAAAGAAGCAGCTTTGTAGTGTTTTACTGCACGTCAGCACTGTAGTTCAGTGCTACTAATACGCATTAACACATTAACATATCTGCTAGTTGTAGAGGTGTTTCCATTGATTTGGAAAGTCGAGTTTCACTTAAAATTAAAAGAAAGAGGAACAACAGAGCCTAATGCACTTTTTTTCAAGAACAAATGCCCCCATGTTTTTTAAATGAACAAGATGTACATGCAATAATTCCTATATAACTTTTATTGAAATTAAAAATATTTTTCTGAATTATTAATTTGGATACTTATCTTAGAAATTCCAAAAACATGTAATAAAAAACTGCTCTGTTTTCCTGAATTAGATTAGTCCAGTTTAATTTTTTATAGAACCAGTCAAAAGTTTGGACATGCTCAGTCAAAGTGGAGCTTCTCCCCCTTTCACAAGGGGTCGCCGCAGCAGGTGCTGCATATGTTTGATTTGGTAGGTTTTCACACCAGATGCCTTTCTGACACTTCCCCAAAGGGATTTCTGTCTCAACTGGGTTCCTGTTTTTCTGACTTTCAGTCAGTTGAGCTTTCTTTGCCATACTACCAAATATTTTTTTTATTTATAAAGAAATCAATAATATCCCAGTGAGAGGAAAGCTAAACCACAAATGTGCCTTTGTGATCTGTTAGGAATCTTAATTTATCACAGCAATTTTTTTTTTAAATTAAAATTGTCTCAGACAATAACAAACATCCCTGCCCTCAAATGTGTCCAGACTTTTGACTGTCACTGTATGTTTTATGTTTTACTTTGAACTAAGATCAACATTAAAATCGAATGAAATTACACAAAGAAGTAAAGAACAGGAAGCTACTTATCTTATTGATATATTGTAATCAATATATAAGCAGCTGTTTTTCTTTGTAGAAACAAATCAACCTAAAAATGTTTTTGGCCATTCAAACATCAAAAACCTACATGGTTTACAATTAACTCAATTACTAAACAGTATTCACTGAAAATAATGTTATTAGGCTTATGAAAACTGAGGTTTATTCAGATTTGTTCATTTTTAGTATAAATATATTTTATTAGATACAAACTAAGTTGAAATTGCTTTGTTTCTACTAGAATTTGTCATTTTTAACCCTTCAAATAAAAAGTATTTCTTTTTTCACTAGCTATTTTTGTGCAACGCTAACAGACCAGTGTCTTGATTTCATGTCATGACATCACCAGCTGTACTTTTCTCTGTCTTTGCTTCACACTCATCTTCCCTGCATGTGTGCATGTTTTTTTTTTTGTTTTTGCATCTTTCAACTCTACACCTTGCATATCAGTTGGTAGATACACCAGTGGGACTGTCTTTTATGTATTATCCTTCTCTACATATACATTCATATTGCTATGATGTCTGGAAGGTGCACAGTGAAATAATAACACACTTCAAATGTTTTAAAACTAAAGTACGATTATTAAATGTAAGGTATAGAAAGTGGTTAAAGTGTAGAGAGTAAAAGTAAAAAGCTGTTAGAAAATTTGGGAGTCAAATGAAGTACAGATGGATTAAAAACTGGCAGCAGAAGTAACAAGCCCTACTCAGCGCAAGCAGGAAGAACATTCCCACATTCATGGAGGAGGCATCTCATTATTTTGGAAAAACAGAGCAGATTTTTTCTGAGATTGAAACCTGGGACTTTTTTTTCTCGAGTGACTGCATTACGCATCTACAAGGATCATAGTGATGCTCACAGTGGAGAAAATGAGAAGAACAGGCTACTTCTTGTAGTTTGTGCCATGTTTGCTGAAGTCCTGATGTCTTCATGTTGTTGGACTGCGGTTGGTGTTTCAAAGTTCACAAGTGCAGGTGGTTGGAAAGGAGCAATAACCCGGTTTCTCATCACTAGAAATCAAGAAGAGAAGATTTTAATTGCCTTCAGGTGACAAAGGTCAACAGACACATCTGTGCAGTCTTGGGTGTGTTAAGTTAAAAAAAAAGAGCAGTTTTCAAAAACATCCTGGCATCTTTTATATTTTCTTATGTACGCTCTATTGCCAAAAGTATTTGCTCATCTGCCATCACAGGGATATGAATTTGGGTGACATCCCAATCAGTCTCTGTACTAATTCATCCCAAAGGTCTTGCTTCAGGTTGAGGTCAGGACTCTGTGCAGGCCAGTCAAGTTTTTCAACACCAGACTCACCCATCCATGTCTTTATAGACCTGCACTGGTGTGCAGTCATGTTGGAACAAGAAGGGACTGTCCCCAAACTGCTCCCACAAAGTTGGGAGATGAAATTTTCCAAAGTGTCTCAGTATGCTGAAGCATTAAAAGTTCCTTACACTGGAGCAAAGGGGTAAAACCCAACTTCTGGAAAACAACCCCACATTATAATCCCCCCTCCACCAAACTTTACACTTAGCACAGTGCAGTCAGACAAGTACTGTTCTCCTGCCAACCACCAAACCCAGACTTATCCATTGAATTGCCAGATGGAG
This sequence comes from Pelmatolapia mariae, assembly GCF_036321145.2. Taxonomy (NCBI): domain Eukaryota; kingdom Metazoa; phylum Chordata; class Actinopteri; order Cichliformes; family Cichlidae; genus Pelmatolapia; species Pelmatolapia mariae. Next base: position 34,994,391 of record NC_086233.1, read on the forward strand.
AAGTAGTTTGTCACTGCAGAGAAGTCTCCACTGCTCTAGTGTCCAGTGGGGGCATGCTTTATACCAATGTTTTGCATTACACTCAGTGATGTAAGGCTTGCATGCAGCTGCTCAGCCATTGACACCCATTCCATGAAGCTGTGGACTGTTCCTGAGCTAATCTGAAGGTCACATGAAGTTTGGAGGTCTGTGGTGATTAACTCTGCAGAAAACTGTTGACCCCTGTGCACTATGCGCCTCAGCGTCTACTGACCTGCTCTGTGATTTTACCTGGCCTACCACTTCGTGGCTGAGTTGCTGTTATTCCCAAATGCTTTTGCTAACAGTTGACTGTGGAGTATTTAGTAGCGAGGGAAATTTCCTGACTGGACTTGTTGCACAGGTGGCATCCTATCACAGTACTATGCTGGAATTCACTGAGCTCCTGAGAGCGACCCATTCTTTCACAAGTGTTTGTAGAAGCAGTCTGAAGTCAGGTGCTTAATTTTATTACACCATGTGGTTATGGAAGTGAATGGAACATCTGAATTCAATGATTTGGATGGATGAGTGAATACTTTTGGCTGTACAGTATATTTTATTCAACCCTCCAGTGAGCAGGTTTTTTGCCACAGAGGATGAGGTTGTCCATCAAAGTGAAGCTGTCAGGCTGCATTTATTTCTGTCATGCTTGAACTGATGTTTTGAGTGCAGACTCTTTACTGCATTCCCACAGTAAAAAAAGCCTATTGTCTTTGAAGTCAGGCCTTTTTTTTTTTAGGAGGTTAAGGGTAACAGCTGGGAGTATGCTTATCATGCACCCAAGCCAAAACACTTATTTTACTTAATTTTACTTGAGGAGACAGATAGGTTCATGGCCCAGATTTCCTTTTTTTTTTAACCTACAGTATTTTCAGTGTTTCTGAGTCCCACTCTTAATGTCAGAGGCTTTGAGATCAGATTAACTCGGACGTCTGCAGGCTTCCTGCAGAGCCTGAGTGGGACCGCTTAATGTAGACTGGAGAACGGCTTCATATAAGCCCGAATGAGGATTTTGTGGTTATGTAAGAGAAGTGCTGTGGAAAAAAAAGAATACATGAAGGTTTCTTAGGCTGACACAAGGACCGAGGGGCAGGGAGGAGGGAACTGGACTCAGCTGAGTCACACAGAGTGGACGTCAGAGGGGCTTCAGGACCCCGGGGCTACCGCCATCAAAGAAGAGAGTTCCAACAAGATGAGATAAATTGCATGTGAGTGTTGAGCAAGAAGATGTTAGTATGTATTAGGTAGTAACATCTTATGAATAAAGGTCAGTTTGTTATGGTCATGAGTCACTACGTGATTCTATTCTGTTCATGGAGCGCCTTCATTGGGGCTAAAATACGACATCATGAGAGCCTCCATGTCTTCTTGCCACAATCAGAGGATCAGTACAAATTAAAAGAATGGATTATGGGTGTAATTTGCTGCTTACACTTTATTGACGACTGATCAGCTCCAGCTGGGTCGCCTGGGTGAGACTGTGTGAGGCTGAAAATGCAGAGACACCCAGTGACCCCTGAGTTCATTGTGCACAGTGTTCCCAAATACAGCAGAACAACAATTTTTTTTTTTATAACTAACTATGGCTTCTTTTATGTAATTTTATGAGGACAAATATAATATCTCAACAACAGAGTTGATCTTGTTGTCATGACATTTGTCTTATAAGGTAGTCTTAATGGGTCTTAATGAGCCCCTTAATGAGCCCTAGTTGAAGCCTATAGTTTCAGGCATCCATTCAAACATTATGAGCCCACTAAACGGCCAAAAGGTGGCATCCTACGAAGTCTACTCAGAGATCACCTCATTTAATTGGGATTTTTCACGAACATGGCCAGTTGAGGTTGGCTCTAAAAGTGAGCAAGTCCCCAAAGACTTTCATGTTTAAAGCATACAACGTTGCGGCATTAAAATGCAAGTTTGCAACTGGCAAAGGCTGCTGTCACTAAACTAAACCTCTAGAACATATATGAACTTTTGGATACTTTTTAAAATGATATTATATGACAAATAATGGAACTTCCTGTGAAGGAAGGGTCATCCAAGAAGGTTTTATTTGAGTTTTATATTATTCTGTCTCTTGGAAGAGATATCAGACCGTGCTTTAGACCTATACATCCACAGTGTCTTTTGTCCTCTCTTCCTCCACTCATCCCCAACCGGTTGCAGCAGATGGCCGCCCCTCCCTGAGCCTGGTTCTGTTGGAGATTTCTTGTAGTTCAGATGGAGTTTTTGCTTCCCACTTTCTCCATGTGCTGGATCAAATTGGGTTGTTTGATTGTTGGTGTTAATAAAGCGCCTTTAGGTGACTGTTGGTGTGATTTGTTGCTTTATATAAATAAAACTCAATTGCACTGCACTGAACTGAATATACAGTTTATCGGCTTGCCAGCCATACTTGGCACCTGATTACGTAGCGCTCCAACCACCTGACTCCAAAATGGCTCTACATGGTTGCAACCAAAACACTAGTATGAAAGCTTCAAAATGCATGGTTAAAATATGGGTGGGTTTGTGGGTGTGGGTGGCTTTATCTTTCATGGTCTTTGGTAAAGTAATGTCTTGAAAGACGTGTGCCAAACAAACAATTAAAATCCTTCAGTGTTATGTATTAATGTTGCAAGTGTCCCCATATGGATGTGAGAATATATCGAAAAGTTTGGAGCTTTTATGCACAAACTGATTTTTATGAGCTGTTTGGTTGGATGTAAACCCCAAAATAAAATAAACCTAAGCAGGTAGTTTATTTTAGGCACCAAAAGCATAAATTAATTGCTACGGTATCTGCAATTGGAGATTTTACAGTCACTTCTTGGCATGACCACCAGATGTCTACATACTCTGTATACTTTCTGTTTCTAAGACTGAATGAAACAGATGAGGTGACACGAATGGAACTATTCAAGCAATTCAATGGGCTGATAACATTTAAACTGTCGTGTCTGGACATAGAAACATCTGAGCTTGACCTCCCTGAATATTTTTCCCCTCCTCCCCCTTGTGTGACAAGTGAATGTAGTCTGAGATCTGTTCTGTAGCTAAATAATTCAGTTTGATGCTGTACTGAGTGAGGGGTGTACAACCACAGACGGATGTTAAAGCTTCAGCTTGAAAAATAATCTTGTTCACTTTCTTTTCAGGAGCCAGTCTGAGCCTCATTCAGCAGGGCTCCGACTGGATTATGTAGGACTTGTTAAATGCTTACTGGTCTTCGGTGCTGGGCCTGGGTTGCTTGTATTCTAACGATAAGCTAAATATAGCATTACAGAACCCATTAAGACTCTGGGATTGAAATTACATGGCTTACCAAGTAGACATCCAGTTCAGAGTCAGATTGGCTTCTGCTGAGGGGCGGCAGTGGATCGTCCAGAGCAATCGTTGAACTGGAGGCTCGTCGGTCTTCACTGCAACATAGAAATACAATTTACTGTTGTGTAAAGGTGTGTATGAGCCGAGTTAATGTCTACATCATCATTCATCGTTCAGCATCCTCTCAGAATATGTTGATGAATATCAAAAGAAAGATGTAGCTTTAGCTCTTTAGAAAACAGTAAAAACACAGTTATTTGGAACATTTCATCAGTGGCAGGGAAAAAAAACTGCAGCTCACAAGCCACAAGAAGCAAACTTTGGAGCTGAAAATGAACTGCAACTCCTAAAAACACACAATTCCTCAAATGGCCACTTGATTGCTGGCTCCATAAGGAAGTTGATCCCCATACACTAAAGCCTTTTTCAGCAGCTTCCTGATAACATAGTTCGCCACCCTGTCATCCAAATATGGTCCTTTATGGCTCCAACAACATGGCAACGGCCAAATTTCAAGGCTTCAAATATGTGCAAGCTAAACAATGTCCACAAAAATAATCTCAAGAACTGATGGATGGATTTTGGTTACACACTTTCATGTCTGTGTCAGTGTGAATCAGATCAAAATATCAACTTTTCAACTTCTCTTCTGAAAACTGGGCTTTGATCTGAAAGCAGTACATGTGAAGTACCTGTTTTCATAGTCTTCTTCCTCTTTTCCGCTCAATTTTAAAGAAACGGCAGACTCAGGTAGAAGATCCGGCTGTTTGGAGGAACTGTAAACTGTTAAAAACAAACACACCGTCAGCGAACAAGTCAAGCAAAGCTTCTAATAAACCAAACATAAACAAAAGAAACAGCTTACAGTTTCCATCCAGGTTGTCCATGCTTTGGGCTTTCTTCTCCTCCTTCCTCTCCTTCAGCGGGGACAGAATCTCCTGGGAGACTGACTTTGCATAAAGAGAGTTCTTCTTCCTCTTTGAAGATGCTCCTCTTAAAGCTTAAACACACAGAGAAAGAATTTAAAACAAAAGCTGTGTTTATGCAGGAAACAGAATGGTGGCAGGTTAGCATGACTTACGATGGCTCTTCTTGAAAACAGTCGTGCCCATGAATTTCAGAAATCTGTCTGCATAAAAACTGGGCCTGTGCACTGACACTGTGTCCTGAAATGAAAACAGGGCACACGTGTGAGCAGCTGCATACATAAGGGATAAAACAGCCTGGAGTTAAGGAGAAGTAAGAAGTATTACAGACCCCGTCATGTACAAGAGCCTTCCAGGAGTGTTCCACCTTCTTAACGAACCTGAAAATGATTAAAAATTGAAAATCAAATGAGTTCATTATGTAACATTTTTACTTGTGTAAATATTTATGCTTGCTCTCGACCATAGACTGTATATAATAAAATGGAGGTAGCCACTGTGGTTAGCAAGGTTGTGCTGCACAGCCTTGAAGTTTTTGTTTTTTTGTTCTTACTTTTCAACACCAGGGGGCAGTGGTTAACCGTATATGTTCACATATACGTGAGCTGTTTAGCTTTTTAGATTTCCTTTTAAATACCTCTATTTCCCCTAGGGCAGTAGTTCCCAAACTAGCGTACGCATACCCTCGGGGGTACGCAAGTGGCTGTAGGGGGTACGCGTGGGTCGGGGTTGGAGTGGGGATCACAAATTTTAAAAGCCGAAATTTGCGCTAATGCAGTTTTATGGCTATCAAATACATGACTATATACCACCCTCTGGTGTTCAGCAAAAAAATAGCTCTGACAAAATACATGGGCGTGACTTGCCCAAATGACTGACACCTAACAGTTGACGTTGCCTCCAAGCATTCAGTGCAGCGCGAAAATGGACAAGTGGTTAACAAGAAAAAAAGGCCCTACCACAGAGACACCGGCCACAACAACCAATCAGATCATATCTGAAGATGCATTTTCCAGTGACCGCACAGGTGATTGTTCAACAACAATGTGTTCGTCAGATTTGGATGCGGAGCGTCAAAGTGGGAGAAAGCATGACAGGTCGGACTGTAACACAACCTCATCAAAGAAGGGCAAATATGATGACAATTATATTTCGCTGGGGTTCACGTGTATAAATATTGGTGGATTTTCCCGGCCACAATGTGTTATTTGTGCAAAAGTATTGTCTCAGAACTCAAACCTTCACTTTGCGCAGACATTTAGAGACAAATCATCCCCATTTGAAAAATAAACCAAGAGAATATTTTGAGCGACAGCTAAAATCACTTTCAACAAGTAAAACCTGCATTCAAGTGCCAGATCTTATGAATAAAAACAGACTACAAGCATCTTACATGGTCAGTTACAGAGTGGCTAAAACCAACAAACCCCAGACTATTGTGGAGGACCTCATTCTCCCTGCTGCTTTAGATATGGTAGGGACAATGTTGGGGGAAAAGGCAAAAAAGACGATACAGTCCATTCCATCATCAAACAATACTGTCTCACGGCGCATCAATGCAATGTCAGAAAATGTTTTACAGCAGCTACTTCTGCGCATACGCCACAGTGAATTTTATGCAATACAGCTAGATGAGTCCACGGATGTGGCTGGCCTGGCGCATCTCCTCGTATATGTGCGCTACATTCATGAAGGAACCATCAAGGAGGACATGCTGTTCTGTAAACCGCTGGAAGAAAGGACAACTGCCGCAGATATTTTTCAAAAGCTGGACACATTCATGAACACACATGGACTCGTGTGGGACAGATGTGTTGGCATCTGTACTGATGGCGCACGGGCCATGACTGGGAGACACGGAGGTGTGGTTTCGCGTGTGCAAGCAGTCGCACCAGATGCCTCTTGGGTACACTGCAGCATCCACCGAGAGGCTCTTGCTGCAAAGGGAATACCTGTCCGTTTGAAACATGTTTTGGACACGGGTGTAAAAATGGTTAACTTTGTGAAAGCCAGGCCGCTGAATTCCCGCTTATTTGCTGCGTTGTGCAATGAGATGGGCAGCGAGCATGAGACATTATTACTCCACACAGAGGTTCGCTGGCTATCTAGAGGGAAAGTGCTGACCCGTTTCTTTGAGCTGAGGGATGAACTTAAAGTTTTCTTCAGTAACCATCCCTTTGAGCTGTCTGAACATTTGCATGATGAAGAGTACCTTACGTGCCTGGCTTATCTGTGTGATATATTTTCTCGTCTGAACGAGCTCAATCTCGGATTACAAGGCGTTTCTGCAACTATATTCAATGTTCAAGATAAAGTTGAGGCCATGATAAAGAAGTTAAACCTTTGGAAGAACTGCATGGATACAAACAACACTGAAGTCTTTCCCGTGCTGCATGATTTTCTGTGCTCAAATGATCTCACACTATCAAAAAGTGTAAAGCGCGAATGTAACGTGCACCTTGAGGAGCTGGCGGTGCAGTTACGCCGATACTTCCCAGAGACGGACGGCTCAAATGATTGGATACGTCACCCGTTCACCGCCGTGTCTACTTCGTTATCACCGTCTGACCAGGAGAGCCTAATTGAGATCGCCACAGATGGATCTCTTGAACACGCTCAAAAGACCCTGGCGGATTTCTGGATAGGACTGCGCACTGAACAGCCCGCGCTGGCTAAGCGCGCTGTCAAGACTCTGATGCCTTTCGCCACCACATACTTATGCGAAAGGGGATTTTCTGCTTTAACAAACATGAAAACAAAATACAGAGCAAGACTTTGTGTGGAAAACGATTTAAGACTCAGCCTTTCCCAAATTGAGCCAAACATTGAAGAGCTGTGTGCCTCTGCTCAAGCACATCCATCACATTAAATAAAGTTCTGTTTAATGAAAGTTCATATCTGCCCTTTATGCTCTCGACAAAACGGTGAATTCTAATAAATCTTTTGATACACTGCTAGTATTAAGTAGTAAAGTTCGTTATTAAAATTCTGTCATTACTAAAATATATTAATAAATTCATGTGGTGGTGAGAAATAATCGACTGTGCAGTATTTATTTTTTATGCATGCGGTATTGCAATGTATTTATAGACACTAATTAAGAGTCGTTCGTAGCAGGGGATATGCGGCTGAGGCTGACATGTCTCAGGGGGTACGTGGCTGGAAAAAGTTTGGGAAGCACTGCCCTAGGGGACAGGTGTCGAACTCCAGGCATCGAGGGCCGGTGTCCTGCAGGTTTTAGACGTGTCCTTGATCCAACACAGCTGATTTAAATGGCTAAATTACCTCCTCAACATGTCTTGAAGTTCTCCAGAGGCTTGTCAATGAACTAATCATTTGATTGAGGTGTGTTGACCCAGGGTGATATCTAAAACCTGCAGGACACCGGCCCTCGAGGCCTGGAGTTCGACACCCCTGCTCTAGGGGCTGCAGTTATAAATAAGAATGTGCTCTTATTAAGGACTTGCCTGGTTGAATAACGGTTGTCCTGACTGCACCATCTTGTGGTACAAAGTGGTATTACATGAAATTATAGGGGCCGATATCTTTTCAACACAATTTACTGTCACAGCTGTTGGTATTCGTCCATCCATTTTTTGTTGCAAATCCAGCTTTTACATGCCTTCTATGCTTCTGATGGCTTTGCTGCAATGCATCTCTTTAATTTAGTTGTGGGTTTTTGGACTTGGAAGGCCACCTCAGCCAAGTTGAGCCTGAGCTGCAGCCGTGCCTCTCAGCCATGACTGTGGCAGTCTGGCCATGAGAGATGGGGACAGATCCCATTTTGGTAGATTTTCCAGGTTTAAATAATAAATAACAAATAATATAGCCTGTGTTTACTGAGCCAGTAATGAGTGTTTAAACTAATTTAAATGTTTCTGAAGCAGGAAAACAGGATGAAAACCTGAGAATCATAAAATATAAACTAATAATAATGCCAAGGAAACAAGAGTCACAAACAAAAAAGAGTCGCATGTCTTTGCCTATTTTAATGAATCTGAAAAAAAAAAAGTCTACAAATGTTTCTGTAATGCTGCATGATTGATCCAGGTGCAGCCGAGTAAGGATGATGAGACAGTTTGTCTTCTGCATGTTATTTTTGTGCATGTTAATGCTGTGAGCTCACCTGTAAGACTGAAGAATATCGATAATTCCTAAAAAGATGAGCAGACTCTCGTCTTTATGTTTGGCAGGAATTCCACCCAATCTGGAAAAAAATTATGATAATTTTACAGTTTTTTAAATGAAATTATGCTTTTGAATGTCCAGCTTTTCTACATTTTTGACCAGATCAGTGAGCAGTGAGGTTTAAAAAAAGAAGCCACTAGAAAAATAAGGGAAACAAGACCTAAAAACAGGCATTTTAGTATGAAGCAAACCGTTCTTATTAGATTTGACTGTGTGCAAACTAGTATGTATAAAGTATATGGTAATACTTATTTTAAGATAAAAATAACTTGTGATCTGAGATGTTAAAAAAATGTTTCCTCTATCATATGCGCTGCTTAGTCCAAAGTGTCCACTTACGTGTCATCATCTGCCACTGGTTCTGGGTCCTTGACATTCCCCTGGATGGACTCGAGGGCGGTGGAGTAGAGGACTTTCTGTCCTCTCCTGCTGTCGCATCTGCTTCCTCTGCTCAGCGGCTTCCTATCCAGAACGTGAATCCCCAGCAGGAGACTGTAGTCCATGATCTTAAAGCTTTCCAGGACCTGATAAGAGACCAAAACTGAACTCAGGGAATCAAATTTTAAGAACCCCCTTTGAAAATTCAATCATTTTCTTTAATGTTAGACTCCAGTTTCTTTAATTAGTTTGTCAGCGCTAAAATTTTTAACCTTTCATTCTTTTAACTGTTTAAATACTACACATGCTAGTGGCTATCAGGTCTGAAACCATGACACCAAGTTCCCCAGAGCCCACTGATTTACAGGGACACTATAAGGTTCTGGCCAAACAAAAAACCTGCAACTATTTCAGTGACTTTGTTTATAAGAAACTCCCATTCTGAAATGCCCACCTTTAGAGCATCAAAAAGCATGTCACAGTGTGACCTGCACACTACAGACCCTCTGGTGGACCTTGAATGCACTGCAGGTAGGCCATTAAAGATTTACATTATAAAAATAAACCAAGCTAACAGAACAGCTGTGGGATTAAAATAATCCATTAACCTTCATTTAAATAAATCTGAATTAGTGTTGTATTTTCAGTACAGGAAAATGAATAAAGTAATGGTGGCTATGACATGCTGAAATCAAATCATCAAAACATTGAAATGAGGTAAAGTTCACATCAGGCATTGTTTAGGCAACTCATGTAACAAAATACAGACATGAACCACTAAAAGGGTCAATCGAGCCTACAGAGCAGAGGCTGCGGTATTAGACATTTTGTGGTTATGTCTGTCTGAGGCTTCTAGTTGCTTACATAGGCCTATATCTCTCTACATTCCTAAATCAAGAGATATTTCGTTTAAATCCCACAGCTGAGCTGAACAGGAAATTTTGCCAACCGTTAATGAGATTTTGTCTGAGCAAATAAACATTTATTTATCCCTCAGAATGATCTGGTGATCCTCTGACGTTTAATCTACCAAAAAGAAAGAGGTCAATACTTTAATTTGTTCCCTACTTTGGCTTAGACCTCATACCTAAACCCTTCCATTATTGGCATTTATCAGCTAACAGGTTAGCCACGTGGAGGTTACAAATGACATGCCTGCTAAAGAAAGCTACTTGATATGGACATGAACCCCCACGGAGCTGCACAAATGCTTGCTTATCTGTCAAGCAATCAGTTGCAATCACCTTCCTGATTTCCTATTTTTTCTATATGTTTGTCACACTTAAATGTTTCAGATCACCAAACAAAGGCAATAGAGAATTTCCAGTCATTATTTTGTTTATTATATCACCTTTTTGATATATGTCCACATTTGTTACTCAGTGGTTTTAACAACATAATAATTTGAGTAATAAAACAAAACAAAAATCACCTACAGTTCAATTTTCTTTATAAAAATAAATAAATAAAAAGTTTTACTTTGAAGGAAGTCCCACTCCCAGAGATCAACCCTGGATCTATAAGCAAAAATACAGTAAAGCACAAGCCTCAATCCCTCTGACCAAGCACTGATGTCATGAAGTACCTCTTGTAAATAAAACGGGCCTTAAAATGTGCTGCGTTACCTAATGCACTAACTGAGGTCATATACAGCAGCCCAGTAAGAGCGTATTACATCCAGTTTGCGCTTTAGCGTCCAGCTGCTCCGCCTGACCATTAGTCAGGTGTTTCGCGCTGCTGCACGCTAATCCTTCATCAAGTGACCACTATTGTTTCTCGCTAATGAAACAACAGGCACGCACTAATGCAGTCATCAAAACAGCTCAGGGAATAACAAACAGGGGCACAGTTCCAGGTGCTGGCCTGTGTGATGTTATTAAAGTAGGGGAATTGCGCAGTTATCATTGGCTGAATATAAACTCTGGATTTGGGGTTTATTTTGGGAGTTTTTGGCATAAAAACCAAGTGAGTGATGTTTTTCTGATAAAAGTTTTATCCTCATGACCATTTAGTTTGGAGCTCTGGAATAACTCTGATTTTCTGGGACCTTTCCTTTTGGAGAGCGTAGCTAAGCATTTGAAATTTGGGCAACACTTACCTTCCAAATTCTTAAGAACAAGTTTTGTGGAACACCCTATTAAACCCGCGAGAGAATTTACAGCTAGTGAGCATCAGGTGTCCTGTGTCATATCGCCTAAATCAGTTCTGGGCATGTCAGACAAACCATCTCTTATTGTTGCACTACATGTGGAAAAGGTCAACCGACCAGAATCTCTGAACACTGTCAAAAGCTCATGTATGAAAACAGGATGTTCTCACTGTGTCAAAGTTATTAGCATGTCTGAGCTGCAAGCAAGGTACATGCAATGTAAATCAAACACTGATATCATCCTAACTCAAACCAAGTAGTTGTAATTAACCCAACCAAACACCTTTAAGTGCCTATTGTAGGATTTATGGTCCCATGTTTGTGTTTGTTTGCAAAGCCCTGTGTCTGTGCATATCAGGCAATCCCATGAAACTCCAGCAGTGCATCGCCCTATGATGTGGGCAATGGCAATTTCATTTATATGGCACATTTCATTACAAGCAAACTCAATGTGCTCAGCACAGGAGAACATGAAAACCAGTGTAGGTTTACAATGCCAAAGGCAGTGAAAACAGCAAACTATAATAAAGCAAGACAAATTAGAACAAAAACCAATAACAAAAACATTACTGAATGCAGGCCTGTGTAAATAAAAAGGTTTTTAGGCTGTTTTTTAAATTTATGCACAGACGTAATTGATCTCAGGTCAGAAGGCAGCTTGTTCCAAATACCTGAAAGCACCTTGGGCACCCTTAGATCTAATTCTGGGAACAGTTAAAATATCTGCAACTGATGACATGAGAGGTCTGACTGGACAGTAAACAGTGAGGTTAAAAGGGCGACAATGCACAACCACAAAGTGCAGCGCCCACAACAGACAACAACCTGCTGCCATGCCTAAACAGCAGGACACTCCTACAATTAAGAAAAAAAAAACGCGTAAAAAAAATAAATTAGCGAGTGTGCAAAAAAAGAAAAAAGCAAAATAAAAAGGTATAAACGGACTGTTAAACATAGCCTCCTGACTAAAAAAACCTTCAGTGTCTCTAAAATGGGAGCATTACAACTCAGCTCCCAACTTTGCCATCCTGACAGACACGATGTTCATAAAAGTGAGATGCAAGCAGCATCAGATAACCCCGCATTATGTGAGCCCTCAGGATGAGAATGAATTGCTGAAGGCATGCTACACTAAACACTAAATCTGCTTCACTAGCCAGCAGTTTAGTGGATGTGGCTTACAACATAAAAATGGTAGTTTAGATGGATTTATAAGTTTAAGGTTTTAATGGTCCCCAAATGATGAGCTAGCAACCCTCTTAAGGCAATCTTTTTTTTTAAATTAAAATAAATGGATCTAAGTTTGCAGTTATTAGACTATGTTGTTTCAAGTATCACGGAAAAAGTACATTTTTGATTTGTATTCTTTGAAAATGTTAGCAGTTGATATATCTGACAATTAAAAATGCAAATCTTAAAGGTGTTGCATTCAATATTTATCTATTGAATGCAACACATAGTTGCTAATGGATGTAACATCCTTATGTAAACATACCCGACAGTCCCTCTGCAAGGTCTTCATCAAGGCACTATATGTGTCTGGGTCAAAGACCAGGCCCTCGTGCATGTCCTGGAAGTCCAGGTCTTTGAATGTGGGTGAGGGCTTGGCACGCTCTTTGCGTGAGGCGCGGCGTTTGTACGAGGATCCCTTCAGGTCGTACTTGTAGTGCATCTTCATTGCTCGCGGCAGCACATTGTTCATGACCACCACTCGAACGGTGATGCCTCCACACTGGATGCAGTAGAGGCCGTAGAACTTGGGCAGTAATGTCCTTGGGTTCTGATTGAGATTCTACAATAACAAACATAATGTTTTTTTTTAAGTGATAAACAGAGAAGGAGAAAATATCCCTGATAATATTGGTCCAAATGAATCATTTTATTGTCCATTTTAAGTCCATTTAAGAAGAGAAAGACTGAAACTGCAACTTTCAAATAGGAATTAGTCCAAAATAAGTGGTCGGAGAAGAAATGTGAACATACACATGTAAACAGGTCATTTTGGGAACTGTAGATTATATCAGTGGCATATTAAAAGGTGATATAGTAGTCAGTTCCCTTTCCCCAAAAGTGACATTTTAGCTAGTCATGTCCATGTGCTGATGAATGTGCACAGCAGTTTCATTTTAGGTTCAGCCGACAGAAATCTTCTTTTCTAATAAAGCCTATAATTAGGGATGGATTGTGTGATCCTGACCATCTGTTAACTCCTGCACCTCCCTGAACCTGGTTCTGCTGGGTGTTTCTTCCTGTCAAAACGTTGTTCTTTCTCACCACTTTCACCAATTAATTTTAATAGGTGGGGTTCTCGCTAATAATGTTGAGTGTTTTACATTAGCATATAAAGCAGCTTGAGCGAACTGTTAAAACTTAAGTAATTACTAGTAGTATGGAACTGTATGTTGCACTTACACAATACTTCATGTGTGGCCAGAATAAACTACTCCCCCCCGCCCTTTACCTTGTTTTGAGTAATGCAAACATATGTTGCTGTATGGCTTTAATGCAAATGTGGTAAGACTTGTTTATTTAGTAGCTCACCATGTAGTAGCCAGGAAGCAGCTTCTGCAGGAACTCTGCCTCTTTAGGCTGCACTGTCTTGATGATGAACTCATCATCGCTGGTGAGGTAAAACCAGGAACTGCTAGCACCGGGGTTGGACAGCTCTATCAGCGGCTCCTTGCATATGGAGTACTGAAATTCAAAGTGAGGCAACAGTTTAAGGCGAACAATGTTTTGCAATCAACTCAGGGGAAATTTACACCACATTGTCCTGAGCCAGAATGTGAATTTGGGTCTCCACCCTCACCAGATAGTCGTCTGGTTTGATGCCAAAGAGCTCTCTGAAGTAGCGAAAAGCCAGTGGGGCGTATGTTTTCAGACGGAAATCTGGGAAGTGATGTGCCGGGGTCAGGTTGCTACCCTCACTGGAACAAATACAAAATATTTATTAGTCTAGCTATTTGCAACATTTGGGAGCACTGTGACATGAGCACGTAACAGGTCATGGTTAGAAATGCACAGGTGCAACTATTAAAAATTACTGATAGCATAACAGCTGCAGTATTATCTTCCTCTAACAACCAAGTGCCAAATGCCTGCTGAGAAATAACGTGGTTGCTGAAACATGTGGTTTCTGTCAACCCACAAGTGATTATTTGCACACTTCTAAAGGTAACTTCCCTCTTTTCTTAACATCAATACAGGTTGGCTGCCACTGTGTGGGTTTAAATAACTTAGAGTAAGATTTCTCATAATAATAATTTGCATTTCTTTCTTTCGTTGGCAATATGTAGTCAACTTATATTTTTTGTAGGCTGGAAAAGACTGACGATATCCACACTTAGCTGACTTACATAGTTTTGGTTAATTTTGGGGTTTAGGCTTAGTACTTGGATTGTGACTTGATGTGCTATGTAATGAGGCCAATCTGGGATTTAAAGCTTACTCAAATCTCCCAAAAATGCATTCAGTTCCTTGGTAGGTAGTGATAAAATTAAATTCCCTGACATTTCAGAGTAAACCTAGCATGCATAGAAAACATCCTAGATATATTGGGGGGGGGGATCCCTGTGCATGTGCATGTGCATTGGTCATTCTCTGAAAGGATTGCAGTGCAAATGTGAGTGTACCTTGGCAGGAAGACGCTCTCCACCACAGAAAAGTCCTGCATGAGAACATCTCTGTCTGGTTTCGAGCTGAGGTTTCCCACAGCATAACCGATGCCCAGCTGGATGGCGCCTTTGAGTGCAGCTGGTGTAGGCTAACAAACAAATTAGACATCGTAGAATTAGGAATTTTTTTGTGGCACTTAGTTGTACATTTTCTTGCTTTCTTTGTAAAATAGTTTATCGTTGTTCAACACTTTTGTCCGGTGCAAAAATACCTCAACACTGGATTAGCTATAGCATTGGCAAGCTTCTCTCAGAAGGAATTTTAATCTCCAGTACTTGTTAGCATGCTGACATCACCAGTAATGGCTCCTTTAGTTTGTTTTGTAACTATGAGCATGATAGCATTTAATTCAAAGTAAAACTGTGCTTACAGTTGCCTCACAGTGAGTGACAGCATTAGCTAGATTAATGGTCTGATATATATCATTTTTAGATATTGTGTTAATATAAAGGATAGTAAGCTGAAACTTTCTGATGTGGGAAGCATGTGAAACACAAACAGCAAACTACAAAATTTAGCTAACACTGAAGAACCAGAAACTGTAGTTTCTCTAGTGATCACTTCAGCCTGGCTCTTGTATCAAAATGTACAAGTTTACAGCAATAAAAGGCAGATTTATCACCTGGTACCACAAAAATATTTTGCTCTCTATGAGGGAGTTATTTTTATTCTCTGGTATATTGAGCTGACAGATCTCCCGATTCAGGTAGCTGTAGACATTTCTGCTAGGCCTCTCCTCTGCTAACATGGAGCTCACTGTTATTATCTCCTCTTTGAACTTTCCAAGAATTTATTGCTTTCATTTTGATAAGAAACATTCTAGTATTTTATTACTCTGTTACGTATCCCTGTTATTAGTATGCATGGGTGTCTGTGTGTTGCATGCATAGAGAGTCATAAAACATGGATGTAGCTAACAAGTGATTAGCCAATGAGAATACAATTAGTACTCCAGCCTTCTGATATTTAAAATGCCCCAAATTTGCAAAACAGATTTAATTAGTTATTCAATATGACCCAAATGAGACAGTAATCCGATAAAATGTATATTTAGGTCAGGGCAGAGGACTAATCCTGTATCGCTGAAACATGCTTACAAGTGCATTGGTCCTATGTCCAGAAGTCTTTTCAACTGCGTGGTTACCTCCAAAGAATAAGGGTTTAAGAAACTTTACTTTTTAGACATAGAAGCTGTATCCATCTTTTATACTGCCTGTGGTTGTAACATGCAGTTAATGAATGCACCTTGCTAGCATTAGCCGAAAAGTTAGCATTCCCATTGTCACTTATGGTCACTTAATGCTAAAAAACAAAACATATGGCCAAAGATTCTAACACTGGGGCTTCAAAACTGCAGAAACCTAAAACAATGGGTGATGCCATGGGTGTTATGGCCATGTTTTATACTGCCTGTGATAAAGCACTGTCTTCAGTGATAAAATTGTGCTAAATGCAAAATTATAATCATCCCTACAGATTTTAATGGTCAGCATTTCTTTTTGTTTTTGTTTTGGTAAGATTCTCTGTATGGATACAAAGATACCAAACAGATACAAAATATGTCTGTTGTTTTTAACAGGGGCTCATTCTGGATTTTTTTCAAAGTGACACCTGGTGCTCTGTGAGGCTGTATTATGGGCACAGTTAAACGCCATAGTGTGTTACAGTAAGTCACAGCATTTCATTGTGGAAGAAATGTAACGATATAGTGTGACTAAAACAATTGTCTTCATTTATATCAGAAAATAATTAAAATAAACAAATCATTTAAAATAAACTGCTTTGATTATATTGCAAGTCTGGAACAGGCTCCCGGCACTTCAGGACAGCCTCAAATACTAAACGAAGCCTTAATACCTGTAAATTAATTTTTCCAATTAAAAGAAAAACAGACATTTTACTTTAGAACTTATTTAGAGCTTTTTCCTGTGAGCCAGAATGTGAAGCTGATCAGCCTAATCACACCATTTTCCCACCGCTTGTTCCCTACCTCACAGAGCAGCTCTGTTACATAACACAGCTGATGAAAGAGTAGCTGCACTCATGTTATTGCACTTCATTTTACTTAAAGTAATATTGCACATGACTTTCTGTATGACTTTTTGAATTTTTATGACCCGTGGGTGCCAGAAACTTTAAGCTACAAATTATTTTTCCCAAGATCATGGTGTAGTCAATAATTAAAATAAACAACTCAGGAAAGAAAATAATAAGTTTCACATTTAGACTCCCAAATAAAAAAACAACCTTTGGTTTCAGTGTTCTGTTTGACCGCAGATATTTTCTGTTTTGACATCAGCAATGACTTGAAGTGGGAGTAACTTTGTTCCTACCTGAAGATTTTTCCATTGCTTGCTTGAAATGATCCACTCACCTTTTTATGATCCTTTGACGCTTTAGAGGTTTTGGTTCCCCTTCCTAGGGTGCTGGCAGGGGATGCTGACATCTTTTGGACAGAGAGAACTGGACTAGAGGGAAGCTCGGCTGTCCTTCCTCCAACTTTGATTCTGCCCGAGTTCCTTTTTTCCCCTCAGTGGTAAATGCACAAACACAACAATTTACAGAAAGTGCATTTTCCAGGTAGGCTGCTCCTGTGGATGAGGTAAAGAAAAAAGGAGTTACACAATGTGTTGCATTTGCATGAATGTCAATGCAAAGTGCACACACGCTAGTGAAATACTTCCCTATCAGTCTTGTCTAGTTGTCTTTCCTGTTACTTACAGTATATCCTGGGCTTGCAATAATCTTTCTGTCTGGGGTACGTCTGGACTTTGAGGACCTTTTGGTGAATGTGTTAGTCTTTTAACTCCAGAATACTTCACAACAACCCTTGATCCCAATTAAGAAGGATTGGGAACTATTACATGTTCAATCCCCCCGTGTTATAACAGTGCACAGTGTTTTCTTGATTATGCGATCATCAGCTTCCAAAAAAGGACACAGTGATTAGCAAAATGAAGCCATATACCAAGACCTGTTCATTTCAGTTGCATGGGCTTTAGATTATGGTTTATTTCCAATGTAATTCTCCTGAAATTACAAAAAATACAGCCCACCCCAGCTAAGGGTAATTAATGTGAAAAGGCAAGAGGGGATACTCTATAATACAGCCTGCACCCATGTGTAATTACCAGTGTAAGAAACTGCAAAATTAAGTTTTCCCTTCCCCTCATATACCACCAAATATATTTGCTAATTTAATTTCATAAATCTGAAGCTTTGTAGTAAATATAGTAGAGTAAATCATGCACCCCACTTTAAACTCACCTGAACTGCCTTCTGTGGTGTTGCTGCTAAAAAGAGACTGGGTGGTTGCTGTCAGCTTGCAGCATAGACATCTGTGCAAAATCTAAAGATCTAAAAGCTTATCTGAACACAGACAGATTTCACTTTGCTTTCTGTTTAATTTAGTTGCACTATAACCGAGTACAACAAACCACTGCTGGATTTGAATAACTAAAAAGACTGTTTCAAACTATCCAAACAGGTGGCATGATAAAGGACATGTATTGGTATTTTAATGTGAAACAATTCACAGGTGACCTTCTTTGGCTTGAACAGAAGTCCAACCAATTTGCCTGCATACTTTTTTTCTGGCCCTGAGCCATTGTGCCACTAGATATATTGAACCCTGCCTTTCTTTAAAATATCCTGAAAAAACTCCCTTCTTGTACTCTGCATAAGTTCTAATTTTAGATGCTGAAAATAACCGCAGGAATATGATGTGGAAAGTTGAGGGCTGTATTGTGAGGTGTTACTTTCAACCTTGTGAAAATATATGCAGTTTTAAAACTGTGAAAATTAACTTCAGCAATTCCCCATAACCACATTTTTATATCATTCTTTATCATGGATGAAACTCAGGAAGATTTATAATTAAATTACAACATATTCAGTACCTCATATTTTCATGCAAATGTGCATTCAAAACATACACAAGCACTTAAACTTCAAACAAACAAATATGGAAACAATTGAAAAAATTAATCTGCACATAAGCAGTATTGGAGATTCAAGCATTACGAAAGTGTAACAAATAAATTATACACCTTTAATCAGTAACTAAACACATGAGAAGCATGATTCATCAGAATAATGGATGAGTAGATGATTATTTATGCAAAATCTATAATCTGGAAACCTGGCAACAAGTCCATATAGGTTACAGCTGCCTTATATTTGTGCCAGAAAATGGGCAGATGCACTAACACTAACACAGTTGACTTACCTGTGTACATAAAGGCATCAGCTGGAGGTATTCTGTGATTCAGTTTGCAACTGCACCAGCATTTTAACCAACATTAGGAAACACAAGTTACTTTTCTTCTAGTAACATCATCTTGTGTAATGAGCAAATTTGAAAAATCTATCCTGGCAGACAAGCCCCCGTCTAATTTAAGCACTGTTTCAGGATGTGGTTTTGCGGTCTGACTCGAAGAGAGTGCAACTGTCTTTTCAGGGGGTCGTGACGACAAAACTTGTTTTTTCAAGGATCTCACATGCAGCTCTCCTTTGCATGTTTAAATTAGAAGCTGAACAGATATAAAAACCTTGCTAAAGATTATTAAACACTGACCTAGTGGTCAGATCAGTGAATGAGGTTAATTGTATGGACATAAACTCTTTGGTAGATTATTTTTGGTTTGCCTTTGCAACACTTTACATATTGAAAAAAACGCTAAGTGATGTAACAGTACCATGTGGCAAAAAAAGCCAAAACATGAACTAATTTGCATTAATTTGTCTCCAGGCTAGTTAGATAGATCAAATGGATGCCAGACCTCTCCCTCTCTCTGGCCACCGCCTCCAACTCTTCAGAGGGGACACTGAGGCTTTGCCAAGCTAGTAATGCAATGCAAACTCAACTGGGTTTGCTCCCGATAAGACATAAAACCCCTCACCTAGGAGTCATGCTAGTCAGATACCTGAACCAAATGAGCTGGCTCCTTTCGATGTGGAGGATTAGTTGCTCCACTCTTAGCTTGTCAGAAATGACCCAGCTACTAACCCTATATCTAAGGGAGAGCCAAAATTGAGCCAATTGAGAGCCCAAGATATTTGAATTCCTCAGCTTTGGTACAGCAAGTCATCGCCAACCCAAACAGCTACTGAAGGATTGTTAAAACAATTCAGTCCATCAAAAAAAGGATTTATTTACATTTAGGAGTTATCTCTATATTCATGCCTGGATGGCTTAAAAGGGGCCAGTAGTGACCCATTTACTGTATATAAAAGCTGGATGTTCCTTAAAGTGCTGAAAGGCAAAGCTAATGTGATCACGCCTTAAACCTGAATCTTTTTCTAACAGTCAACAGGTGGTGACTTCTCTGCTTATATAAAGAAGATCCATTAATATAAGCATGTTTCCACTCTTTTTTTTTATGGAATTTGAGGCTCATTTTGTAAATTACAATATTATTTAGTATAAGTCAAGCTACTTTGTACTAACTTACTACTGTTGATGCTGTTGATGCATTTGTTACTTCTGAGCTGGAATATTCTAAGTTTCTATTGTTAACAGGCTGTTATAAAAATACTAATACATACTAGAATGAGAGATAATTTTCTTCTATGCTGGCTTCTTTTTACTGATTCCCTGTGAAGTCCAAAATTGAATTTAAGATCCTTTTCCTCACATAAACAGTCCTGGCCCCATCCCAATAGTGAAAGTGTGCTTATGGCCATCGTAGAGCTCTTCCTAAGGGAATTCCCACCATTGCCAAGTGCTTGTTTTTGTTGTAAGCAGTGTCCTCAGTCAGATTCACCTTTTCACCTCTGGTTTAATAATGACACAATTCAAAATGTTTAATCTGAAGCTTTACAAAGGGACATTACAAAACACAGAGGTTGATGTCTCTGTGGTGATGTGATGTGTAATTTGTGTTAAATTCCTTTTGAAACACATGTTAAACAGTTCTCTAGAACTTATTTTCTCCACCTATGAACCTAAAAGCTGAATTCTATGGTTTCAGAAGAAGAGTAAGGGCTGCATTTGCACTCTTCTCTTCACTTCATAAGTTTAGGGTACCACACAAGCTTTGCTGCTGCTGGGCTGCTTGTTAAAACTGATGCTCTCATACCTCGTTAATTATATTTCCACTTCTTTTCAGTGGTGCCCAAGATCTTAGGGCTATTTTATACCCAGCACTTTGTGAACTGTTCGACAATGTCACACCCACTGTCACCAGCTGCAGTTTCTGCTGGCTGTGCACCTTCTGATTTTTGTAACCTGATGCAGCTGGGTTGAAGAAGCGAGTGTACGACTGTCAGAGTTTACCACCGTTTCAATGACACATTGGTACAGAAGCTCAGAGATTATATAGAGAGAAATGTTGTTAAAGGTAGATGTAGCCTCCATGAAGTCATCCATCGCTTTTGGGCTCTGCATTTTGTCTTTAGTCTCTATAAAGCCTCCATGTTGGCCTTTCACAGCTCTAAAGCCTCGAAGCAATTGGTGTACAGAGCTAACTACAGTTATGCAAGTTAATAAAAGCTTTTTCATTTATTCACATTTAAACATTGCCACAGATTTCTATGTGTGAGAAAAGGGGCCTGAAAGTGTGTCAATGGAGCATTTTTCAATAAAATATCTTGAAAAATGTTTGATATGTGAAGCTAAAATTTTGTTTCATTCCATTGTTAAATCTTTAAACATCTTAAATGTTTGCACATTTTAGTGTTGTTTCTTTCCTTTCTTGAAACGTTGTGCTGCTGTTATGTCCTTCATTTATATACCATGTACTGGGTTATAAAGCACTTTCTGACGCTATACTGTATAACTAAGTATGACATTCTTGCTTGAACATGCACAGATGGATCTTTTGGTATTGTCATATATTGTCCATAAAAGTTGAGAAAATATTAAACATTCCACCCTGAGTGGAGCCCACAGGCCCTCATCTCAATATAGTCTAGACTAGAAACACATTTCATTATGATGCAACAAACGTCAGCAGTATTGCTAACATCCTCCAAACTCATGCACATCTGAGTGATCACTTCTTTACAACTCTGTAATTTCGAACAGGAACTCAACACCGGTCCTTTACACTGCTTTTTATAAAAGACCTCTGAATTGATGTCTACTTTTAGCTGGGTGCTTTCACTGAAGGCCTATATTTAACTCAGTCACTTCATGTGAATGTTTAAACCTGCACCCTCCTCACACAGCACGCACACGGCAGCTGTTTTGCATGCATGTAAATGATGGCAACTCCTCGCCAGCTGGCTATGGCACATTTTATTTTATTTTTCTCTGACGAAAAGGAAGTGGAGCTGATTTCCTCTTGTGATACCATCGCCAGCACGTCTTCCCTCTAAAGAGGCACACGAATGACCCACACAGGCTAAAACAGTGACACATTCACAGCTAAGATG
Organism: Pelmatolapia mariae; assembly: GCF_036321145.2. Lineage (NCBI taxonomy): Eukaryota > Metazoa > Chordata > Actinopteri > Cichliformes > Cichlidae > Pelmatolapia > Pelmatolapia mariae. The sequence continues at coordinate 35,016,414 of NC_086233.1, forward strand.
GCACAGATTAAGATGGAAAAGTTGACCCCTTGTCCCCCTTAACACAAAGTGGAGAGGCGGAAAGAAGAAGAGATTCTCACTCACCTTGATCGGCATGGTGCTGTGAAGAAACTGACCAATGCGTGTCTGGGAAAAGGCAGTGGCAGACAAATACTGTGTGATATCAGCTCTTAGGCTGACTGTGGTGAAATGAGGAGCCAAGTGCTGCAGCGACTGTAGAGCATCCTCACCACTTCCTCTCTTTCTCTCCCTCTCTCTCTCTCTCGCTCTGTCTGTTTGTCCCCCCGCCTACCTATTATTTCCCAGCACATACATGACTCACTCTGAGTTGTAGTTGTGAAAGGTTTAAAAGTGCAAGATGTTAAAATATCAATGTAGGAAAAAGTCTTGAAAATAAATAAAGTGCATGACAGCTTTTAAAAGCTTTCTACCACAAATTTGGTCACATAAATATTGTTTACAGTAATGGTATAAAGCTAGCTCATAGGGTTATGTTCTAATATTAATATATGAGCTTAGAAGGAGATTTTTATTAAGATATGAAATTGGAAAAAGCACAAAAGTTGGTTGACAGGAAATGAGGGGAAAGACACAGGAAATGACATGGTGCAAGGATCAAGAACTCCTTAAGAGTTACATATTTGAGATACTCTACCTTGATCTGAAATTCATATTTCCTGGTTTCTTTCTGGAATAAGATTTTACATTTTATAAAGGTTTTTTAAAAATAGGTTTGACCACTCAAAACCTATACATTCAATACAGCACCTTATTTACCTCACCTGCCTGGCCAGTTTAGAATCCCCAGGCTACCTAACAGGGATGTCTCTGGACTTCAGCCGGAACAAGAAGAACATAAACTTCACACAGAAAGGGACCGACCAGCAGATCTGAACCCAAAACCTTGTTACTGTGAGGCGACGGCGTATGTTCTGCTATTGCAGCATCTGAAACAACCGTGTCCACGGTCTCATTTCCGTCTAGGTGACCCAGTCTCTCTGCCTTTGTTTCCTTCCTGTTGTCGGTAAAGCCATCCCCCGTCTTCCTCAATAACTTCAAACGCATTAAAAAACCTTTTGGGCTTTTGAGAAGAAGCCAAGTCACTTGTCACAGAGTAACTGTTACCACAGCACCGGACATCAAATATAAATGCACTTTGTTTTTGTTTAAATCTGGTCATCCAGTGGCCTTTAAAAAGTGTCCCTTGATGTCTAAATTAAATTGATAAAATTAATGAAATCAAGTGGCCTTTTCAGAATGATACTATTTTGAATTCCACCTAATGTCAACACAAGTTCACTATAACCTACTGAGCGACCCAATCATTGTTTCAAAAGTGCAAATGCAAGTCTTTTTTTTTTTTTTTTATGAAGTCAGGGGTTGTTATGTGGTAGTGGTTTTATCTTTGCAAAAAGAAACAGCAGGATGGACTGTCTTAGCAGCACCTTTACCTTTGTCCCACTTGATCAACACCCCCACACAGCCTAGTGTTCTGATACTCTTGTGATCGAAAGTAAACAGAAGTTGGAATGTCTTAGAGGTAGATTCAACACATTATTATAAATGTATTAAAAGGTCAAAGTGTAAGCATTCATTTTCACATGCTTTCATGTGAAAATGAAGTTCACAGGACTCTGTGCAGCCCTAAACTAAGTGCACCCTTACAGCTTCAACAGGATTGAAGAAGGTAAGTGGCAGCCTGGTTCCACTTAGCAAATGCACTTGATTAAATATTTTTCACTAAATGTACCTGTATATTGTTTACATGTTTGAAATAAATTAACAAAACAAACAAACAAAACAAACAAATTATCATTAGGAAGTGTGACCAACAGAAATTTGGGCAGTTTGTTGGTCTGCACAAATATTGCCTGTTTGGAAGGACTGTCAGGAGAAAGCCTCTTCTCTTTACAAACCACATGGCAGGACATCTTAGGACTAAACAAATTGCAAGACTTCTGGAACAATGTCATTTAGCCAGACAAGACCAAAGTGGACATGTGTGGTCATAATGCACAGTGATACACTTGGTGAAAACCAAAAACAGCATATAAAAACACCTTATACCAAGTGTCAAACACGGTGGTGGAGGGGTTATAATTTGGGCTTGTTTTGCGGCCACAGGACCTGAGCACCTTGTGGTCATTAAGTTAAGCATGAACTCATGAGTTACTCATGAGTAACACTGAACACATGAACACTGATGTATTCCTGTCTCAAACATAAGGTCGGCTGCTCGACGAGTAAAGCCTGGGAACAGGACCATGATCTCAAGCACACTATCAAATCTACAACAGAATGACTGAAAAATAGAAAAATCCTAGTGTTGCAATGGCCTGGTCAGAATCCAGACCTAAACGTGAGTGAAATGGTGTGGGGGACATAAAGAGAGCTGTGGATAAACTAATGTCTGCAAACTGCAATAAACTGAAGCAATGTAAAGAAGAGTGGGCTAAAATCCTCCTATAACAACATCAGAGACTGAGAAAGCTGATAAATCATGATTTGAAGTAAGTGCTGCTTTAAGTGACTCTACAAGCCACTGAATCACGGGGTGTAGTATTTCACACTATGCCTTAGAGGTGTGAAAAGCCAAGATAGAGGCTTTATAGAGCCAGACTTTGAGACTTCAAAATGCAGAGCCCAAAACCAATAGATGGACTTCACGGATGCTACGTCTATCATTAATTCAGTGGACGGGCCTCATGGAACATGTAGTGAAAGGCACCTACTTCCACATTGACTTTTATATTTGATGGAAGTATTTGTTGGCTTTTTGTTTGCCATGGTTCCTAATTTAACGTATCACACATTGTCAGGTGGGCAGACACAGTTAACCTGATCACAGCATGAACCAAATGAGGTGCGTTAACTTCCTGTAAAGTGCAGCATTCATACGGTACTACTATGTAAACACCGTCATTTTGTATTGTGTACAAACTGGAAGAAAGTTGGTTTATTATCATTATTAGCCTGTTTGTTTGTCCATTTTCACCAACCAGTTTGAAGTCTATTGACAGTTCTTTATTTCTGTATATGTTTAATAACCTTCCACCATTAATCATTTAATCTTTGGTGTTAAAGAGGCACCGCATCTAAGAGGCCACAAACATGATGCAGTCATGAAGAAGTTATTCTTGGTTAATCGCGATTGCATCAGTATCATTCTGCAGAATAAACACTCACTTCCTGTCAGTTTTTTAGCCCTTCCCCTGCCATAAACGTAGAACTGACTATGACGTTTAAATAACCTTAGTTTTGCATAAATGTATGCATTGCTCATGTCTGCACGATATCATATGGTCCCGGTAAGTTCCAGATGGCTTACGAGTTGTTACATGAAATTACTGAAGCTTTTTCATGCATGAAAAGATCATGTATGAATTCATGTTTCCTAAAATAAAATTTGGCTCTGAGTCAGTAGTCTCCTTATTGGATGAGGGTTAAAGTTTAAATTCATTTTAATTAAAGGTCTTTGGTGGAATAGTACCAAAGAAAATGAGTAAATTTCCACCACAAAGCATTTCCTCTGACTGAGCACAGACAGGGAAGGGGAAGTTTTCTACACCCTGACATAAAAGTGCCTTCTCAGATACACTTTAAGGCACTGATGTCAGTGTTTCTTTCTTTAGGAGCTTCTATGTGTCCTCTAGGGGGAGCAGTTGCAGCTCTGGCACATACCCTCCCATTGCCAGTAATGATAGTTATTTATCGAAGCTTTTCCTGTTGTTTGTCATATTTATACTTGTCTCCTCCCTTTCTTTTGTTTCCTTTAATCTTGCTCCTTCCTCTTTTTTATGCTGATTTTATATTGTTATTGTTTACGCCTAAAAGCAGTTCTCCATCGCTTACTCTCCCTTTCTGTCTGTCTTCCTCTTTTTTTCTCTCTCCAGCCCTTCTTTCGTCTCCCCTTTGTCCTCTAAGTGGGCCAGAGGTCTGCTTGTCTGAAGTTCGTTTGGGAACACTATAGGGGACAGATTGCACACTCCTTAAACATCAAGACGGTGACTAGAGGCGATCGTATATCAGCTCAGTCCACCAAGGTTGAACACACAACTTTTGTCACATTTGCCTGCTAGTCAGTCATGAGGCTTCACAGCTGCTGGTTTGCTGCTGGCTTTAAGTTTGATTTGACTCCAGCAGATGGTCATTAATAGAGAGATTCATTCAATGCTGAATACAGGAAACTGTTTTGTCCTCTCTCTATTGCCATTGGTTTTTTTTGTCCCACTTTCATGAAAAATGTTTTAAATATTCATGTAAAAAAATTTGGTGTTATCTAAAAAGGAAGTCTTAAGCCTGAGGTGAAAACAAGTAAACATAAAACAAAATACAGGAAGTCTTGCTGTTTTTTATGTGGTGTAAGTATAACCACAGAAATCTGCAGAGGCCCTTTGTTTGCAGTTGAAATTGCATTTTAAGTCAGTTCTGAGAACATGTTGGCAAAAACCCCCAATTCCAAGTCTGCATTGTGGGTTTGAGTAACATGTCCAGAAAATGTCACAGTTATGTAATGGTTATGCAGTGTTGTGTAATATTATGCACAATACAATTTAAAAAACAACAACAAACAAAGACCGCATTAGACCACCTTTAGCTTTGATTACAGCCTGTGGCGTTTTTTTAACACCATAACTCAGAGGAATATAGAACATCCAAATATAAAAATGACTGTCATGAAACACAGGGAAAGGAGGAGAGGACACGACAAAGGGCAAGGGGAGACGCAATGCATACAAAAGGTAAGGTGGGAAACACAGCAGGAACAAATCAGGAATAACAAGACAAGGGAAGTTAAACTCAACACAAGGCACACGAGATGATAGACTATCAAAATAAAACAGGAAATAACTTAAGGTGAGACAAAGGGGGTGTCCAAATTCATGGGTTGCATCCTCATCCGAATGCAGCCAACAAATGCGTCCTCCTTTTCCCCGAATTTGAAGGATGGGTCGGGTGTGTCCTTCGTTGCCCACCATATCCCAGAATTCATAGCGTGGCCCAGCCAATTCAAGTTTCCAACAATGGCGGCCGCTACTAAGTTTTAAAATTACTCTTATTACTCTTTCTGGGTCACAAAATAAACTTTTAACATATTTTCAGGCAAGAAAGTAGCCGTGTAAACTTCAAATATCTGCTCGGTTTATCAAGATATCGCATATTTGCAAAAGTGCTCTGACGTTTTCTGAGACGTCTGTTACCCACCAGCTCGATAGCTAGCCGGGAGCTCGAGGGTCACTGGAGCCGCCGAAAACGGCACAACTCCCAGCACATCATTTTCAGATCACCGCGGACTTTCGCTACTCAGGTTAAACGTAATATATAAGTCACTTAGATAACCTAAAAATGTTATTGTTTGGCTTTTTTCAGTGTTTTATTTGTTCGTGAGTAAATTGGTTTGGCTGAGATCAAAGTTATTAGATTAGATTAGATAAAATAAAACTTTATTAATCCCCCGGGTGGTTTTCACACAGCTGAATAAATGTCAAACAGAAAACTAATTAAAGTGTGAGATGGTCGAGAATTTACACCAGTGTCCTGTTATATTTTAGATAGCAAGGAGCAGACGGCCGAGTTTATTAAACTCCACCGAGACAGCGGTGACGCAAATCTGAAGGCTAGACCGTCCAATTTCACAGCCGTTTACTTCCGGCCTACCCGACCTTCTGAGGACCTGGCCTACGTAGACCGTGAAGGCCGGGTCCTCAGGAGGATGCAGCCCATGAATTTGGACACCCCTAAAGACTTAAACATACAAATTTGATGCAGCAAGACAACCATAGAGACAGGACTGAAGGAACAGAATGGGATCATCAAAGGGAGCTCACACATCTATAGCCATCCTAAGCAACAAACTAAAGGCACAAATGACAAAAAGACACAAAAGTACCAGAATAACTGAAGACCGTAAACAATATGAAACTAAAACCAAAAATCATGAACCCACAGAATTCAAAACTCTGAGTTTATAACTGCAGTTTGATGTTTGACCACTATCACAGGTTTTAATAATGCATCGGACAGTTCTTAACCTAGTTTCAGCAGCTTCAGTAATCTCAACTGTTTTCTTGGTTTACCTGTTTGCTTAGTTAAATCCAGGTGGAGGCTTCTTCTTTTTCTTCTTCTTCTTCTTCTTTAAGCCAGGCAGTATATGTCCATTACGTATCCAGGTAAAAGTATAACTGAGATCAAAAATCTCATTTTCAAGAATGACCCAGCCACAACACAAACACATAAAACCAACATCCAGATCATCTGTAATGTAGGATCAAGGTCAAAACACGAACAATTTCTAACAAATTTCTGGCCAGTGACATCAATGACAAACACTGTTTTCTCTGTTACTCATAAAGGAGCTGTGCGATAGTTGCTGGATCTCAGAATATAGTCTTAGCTCAATATTCTAGCACAGTCGTTTAATTTATGTGTTCTTATGTGTAACTTGTTAGTTAAATAAAGTCTAAAAGCATGACCAAGTCTAACTTTGCCTTTTCAGTTTTTAGTTCTTAAAAATTTCAGTGTGACTCAACTGGATGTTGTTTTATCGGTGGGTGTGCTGAACAACCGTCTCACTACGCTCATGTTTATTTCAGTGAGTGTGAGCAAACTATCTTCGTGAGTCGTTTCATCATCACCACAACATTGTGAAAGCCAGAGCCACAACGTGATGACTCAGGAACAAGTCGAGTAGTGTTTTCAAACCTTTAGAAACAGGCAGCTCTTACTGAGGACAGAACACTTCCACAACATATTTGACACAGACGAACTCTAAATAACATAGAAAAATGCTCTATTAGAAGTAAAAGCCCTGCTTTAAAGCACTCTGAATAACACAAGAAACTCCTGTAAAGTAAAAGAAGTTTCACAGAACAGACGCGGTGTTATTGATTTAATTACTTGAACTATAGTTAGCTAGTTTCATCACTGGTGCCCAGCTTGAGAGTCCGGCCTATCTAAGAGGCCACCATATAAATCTGAGGAGTGGTGAGATGATTTTGATTTATAAATACTAGATGAGGAATCCAAACAGCTTTTTGCATTAGGTTCCAAAGCTCAAAAATTGGTAAAAAGAGGTTTGATCTTTAATATATATATTTATAGTTAATTCTGTTGAAATTGAGATGTTTTATTATGTTTTGGGTAAAAATATTTGCTTTATGCTGTAAAAAAACAATACGTCCTTGTGAGATGCAGATGGCACACACGTTTAAAGAGGCACTGACGTCTCACATGGCTGACTGTCAGAGCTGTTTGCCTTGTCAGTTTTGCAGCATCAGTCTCAGCCTGTAAGTTGGTCAGAGTCACAGTGTTGATGCAGCTGTGCTCATCGGTCACAGTCTGGGTGAACCTCTGCCCTCTGCGCTGCTGGGAGGCTTTTAGGCATCTAAAACAAACACACAAAGATACGCCGGAGATGAAAACAAACTCCTGAGCATTTTTAATGAACAACACAGCACAGCCAGTGCAGGGCTTTCACAGTTATTTGCACTAGACAGAGAGGAGAAGAGCAGGTAGAAAGCAAACCCAAGCAAAACCCAAGTAATTAACAGAGAAAAGAAAATACAGAGACACATTTAGAGTGACAGACAAGATAGTCAACCATGCTACACTGCTGAGCTCAAAGTATCCAGTAAGCACCAATCATAAAGTACATCTGCAGCCAAAAGTAAAAAAAAAACAAAACATGCTCATCTGTGTCACATTATTCAGCAATCGATGCAATATTCAGTAGTTTGGTGATCAAAAGGCACCACATGTCTGTACAAAACTTTGAGGCTATTTATCAAGTATATCTGGAGATATTTAATGTAAATGTGGCAAATTAGATAATGGGTAAAAAACTGTGTTTTTAAAAAGAAACTAATGAGAAGTTTCATACTGGGTCAACCAGCAGGCCTGACTTTGCCCTCCCTTGTGACATACACAAGACAGGTAAAATATTTAGTTATAAAGGTAGAAAAGACAGAATCAAAATCATGATATGAAAAAAGTATAAAATGTTAGCATTAAACCTGAAGACAGCTGTTTCTCCAGATGTTCGATGTACTGCTGGCGTCTGTCGATCATTCTCTCCCACGCAGAGACCTCAGAGGTCAGGCTGGCAAGTCGTCGGGCCTGTTTATCAACGAGAACCTGCAACACAGCAAAGATGTTAAAGTGTAAGAAGAAGATCTCTGAACTTCACTGATAAATGCATCGAAGCAACTGCTGAAGCTTTCTTCTTTGTAAGGTTCAGTCAGCATGCACAGCTCCTGATCCAGGACAGCTCCAGTGCTAATGGTACAGCAGCTGTTGATATTTATGCAGCATTTGGAAAGTTTGTCATGTTTTTAACACCCTCACATTTGACTTCCTTGCCTCAGTAGCTCTGTTAATGTTGGTAAGGTAATGTTGGCTGAAACCTGCCCACATATAAAGAGATCGCTTGGTAGTGGCCATTTCCAGCTCCAGTTGCTTAAGTAATGTGCTAATTTATTTACCACCCCCTCATATGTGAGTCATCAAGATACTTTGCAAAACATTTTTTTGCAACAAACACGAGTGTGACTGATGACTTGGTCTCTTCATGATTCCTGATAATTTATTGGTTAACTTCCTGGTTTTTGCTCACCTTCATGGAGCTGATGCCAGTGCAAGCCCCACCCCCTGACCTTGCCTCAGTCAGGCTCTTCATACTCTGGAGGATCCGGTTCATGCGGCATTGAATGGCTGCCTGTTCAGTCTCCAGATCCTCCGACTCCTTCTGCAGGTCTCTGACTGTCCTCCATTGTCTGTCCCTCCTGGCAGACAATGTCTGCAGGACCTTCCTCACCTGAGAGAGAAACACATTTAAATCAGCCAAACCACCAAGGAAGATACAGAGCTATGGGCTTGAAATCTAATATTTTATGCCATTTTAGGTGATTTTGATTAATAAAAAGTAGAAGACCTGTAATTTTATCAATAATTTCAGCTTAACAAAGCTGCCATATTCAGTGTTATATTTTACCCAGCTTACAAAGGACAGCACAAATATATAATATAATAATAATATAACAATCAGTAAATTAGTAGCTAGTGTGTTAGAGTAGTGTTATTTTTAATCAAATAACACTACACTAACACACTAGTGTAGACTCCAAAATTTTAGACTCCAAAATGAACTGTTTTCTTCAAAGTTGTTAGTTGTAGCTTTAAAAAACATCCAAAATATATAATCTGAAGCATATGCTGGCGATTTTGGGACAAAGATTGCACACTAGGTTGTCTGATTTGCTGTGAAAAGTAATTTACAGAGCTCTCACTCACCTGTTTGTGAGTCCGTCCAACTTGTATATTTTTCTTACGAAGGCTCTCCAAACGCTTTGTTGCCCCGTCCATCTCTCTTCCCATCATTTCGCCGTGCTGCTCCAGTCGCTCCACGTTCTCACTCACCTCTTCCAGCAGGTGAGCCAGACCCAGCGAGAGCATCTTCACCTGAGACACAGGGACCTGACCTAGTGCAGGTGAACACCAGACATGGTGAAGTCCTACCAGTAAAGTGGACAACTGCAACACTTGGCTCACCCTCATGCTCCAAAACTTCATCAGTTAGCGGCTTTAAATCCCTCTATTCAAGTCTACTGACAACTCAGAAGCACATCTGATTAAATACCAGAGTACCAGCAGCTGTTGAGCTGTCGAGAGGTGACTAAACGTCTGCAGGGCCTGTAGTGTACTGATATGTCTCGGATGTTCCCAGAGGAGGTCTGGAGCTCTGTATGGTGAAGGATAGAGGGATGAGGAGAGGGTGGAGAGCCACATGGAGGCAAGAAGGGGTGTTCCCAGTCTGACGTATGAATTATAAAATAGGAGAATTTAACCACAAGTTTGAATATTATATTTAACATCACAGGCTGGCTTGTAATATATATTCATTGTATGAATTTTAAGTGATCAATACACTAATACATTTCTTTCACATGTGCACATCACACATTGTTTGCACACGGAAAATTGTTTAATAACTCCTTAAAGAAAGACGAACAATAACAAACGTTTGCAATGTTTAATAGTTTAAACTAAAGCCAACACTTTGCTGAACTTTGAACACATTTTTCCCTATGTGAAAGAGCCAGTGTTGCATTTATACATGAAAGAAAGAGAGAAAGAGAGACGCCTGCTGGTTGTTTCAGGAGCTGCGATGAGCTCTGTACTTCTACAAAGTGAACTGGATATACAGGATATTTATTTCTTCCTCCAAGCTAAGTCTGTGGTTGGTTAGAGGGAACACTATGTTTAAATCATATGCAAAAATAACATCAACGACAACAATATTGTTACTAATGAAGTAAAGTGCAACTCCAAGATCAGCCACACTGATCAGGAGTAATATTTTCTGACTCTCACACAGTACCAGCTCTAACAGTTTCAGATCCTCGTGTTGGGGAAACATAGGCACCATATTTAATTGTTGCCCATATTCTCTTCTGACTCTGGGGACAAACGATGGTAAAATACTGACCCAAGGCCATAGTGATGATGGTTTTTGCATATGTATGTGCAGAGATCAGAATGAGCTTAAGGAGAGATTTTTATTTAAAAACAAAAAAATGCATCTAATGGGAAACTCTACAGATGTACAGGGATATCTACTTAACAGGTGTTCATGATCCCCTCAGCCAGTAATAAGACAAAAAGCACAACTGCATGCACTATCTAACATTTTTGGGTACGGGTCAGGGTGATGCTTTATAATACAGCATGTAAATAAGGGTGTAATTCTCCTGTATTTAATTGGACATTCAAGGTATTTTATTTTAAGTTACAGTGTAATTATATTTTACATACAAATGCTTAAAGGCACACTAGAATAACTTACATTGTAAATATGCTGTACTTTTCAGGATTCAGGGTTTATATTTTAATATTTTGTCTTTACGCCTTTATGTTTTTACATCTTTATTTAATAGTCACTATGTTCATGTACATGAAGGATGTTCTTTTATTCAACTGTCCTTTTATTTTATCAAGATAATTATAATAACTTATAAGAAAAAGATAAATACCATTAAAATTTGCAGGCCATTGTATCCTTATAATAATGGAGCCAAGTCTAACGTCTAACTTTTTTTTCTGTCACAATGACTGTTCAAACATAACTGTAAAAAGGAGTGTACAGAAAGCACTTTCCAGTAAAATACCAGGAAGTTAGGTAAGGTTAAACTACTCTGTAATATGGCCCATGCCCTGAAAAGTACAGTGTACTTACAGTGTAAGATGGAGAAATATTGTTTGTTTTTTCTGTAAAATTACCAAGAAAATATGCAGTACTTAAAAATAACTTACAGTACTTAATTACCAGTACTTAAAAATAACTTACAGAATAATTTTTGTCTCCTTTTCTGCAAAATACCTGAAGTTATCTGATTCTTAAAATTACTAAAATTACTTATGCATTACTTAAATTTACTTAGAGTATAATTATTTCTTTGTTTCCTGTAAAAACCTGACTTGTTACCCTTATTCTAGTGTATTCTATACCTGTATTGCATGCAAATATAATAACATTGTAATTACAAATAAAATAGATTAAAATTACATTTAATTACAGGAGAATTAAACCTTTAGTTGTGAGTCATGTAAAGTGTTACCTTTAAGTAAGCTTTTCAATGTGTGTATTAAAGGAAAATTATCATCTATAATAATGCCTAGTACTTATATGTTGTGATCATTTCAGTATTAATCCCTTTGAGCAGTTTTGATCTTAGAAGATTAACTGTTTGCCATTCTAAAAAATAACATCATTTTTGATTTATCTGCATTTAATAACAACTTACACTTACAGCATGACACTTTTAAAACATTGACTTTCTACAAAAACAAAGAAAGCGTATACTACCTACCTAGGTTACATACAGACAAAGTATGGACATAAAGAACATTCTGGAGCATTTACCTGCTAAACAGCCAGATATCCTCCATGTGGGGGTAAAGACCGAAAACAGAGCAAATATTGGAGATACAGTGTTCAGCTGGACAGAAATATAACACACAGCTGAATGATAATGTTTCCTCGTATCTGCTGGACGTGGGTGCTAGTGATGTGATCAAGTAAACTCAGACAGGCTTGTTTTGATTTCATGTTATAAAACACAAAAGATGAAACCTGCACTAAAATGTTTTATTTTATTGGATAAAAAGAGACAGGAAAAAGAATGAAACTGATTTACTCCGATGTGGGTTGTTAATGCCAGAAAGCTGATGAAAACATTATTTTCAAACCTTCTTGTTTGGCCTCTTTGTGCCAGTTAAGGTTTTCTGCAGTGAACTGAATTAAGAGAATAAGACTTCCTGCACTCAGATGCAGGCTGAAAGAGTGGCTTTGTCAAAAAGAGGCAGACCAACAAACTGTTCTTTGAATTGTTTTGGAGCAGGGACAGGCCTCATGCACAAATGGCACTATGTAAGCTCATAAAGCCCGATTTATAAAAGGAGAGAAAAGAGTCAGCCTCAGCCCACTGCTTCCTCCTGGCATTGTGCAGAAAAAAGCTGCAGGGCAGCAGAGTCACCGGGTCACTACATGAGCAAGAGGACAGGCTACAAAGTAAGGCAGCGTGTCTTTGTTATTAATATGTATGAATGATTTCTGTGAATAATATACAATAAATAATGCTTTGATCCTTAATGATAATAAAGCTCTATATGTCGAAATTTAAAAGGTGAGGTTGTCTTATAGGAGAGATTTTAGTAAACCAAAGCTTCATAGAAAATTTTTATATCTTGTATTGCCTTGTCAACCTAATGAAAGACTTAACTGAGGGCTCTTTAAAATAAAATTATGAAAAGTGACATGGAGATCAGAAGTGTTTTTAAGCTGTAAATCTTAAGTTGCACTGAGCCCATTAACTCTCAGAATGCTTTTTGTAGCCTCATTAGCTTGTTTTTCTCGGACCCAGAAGCTACTGTAGTCTACCCTCCTGTCCAGAGTGTGGTTACATATCCTTCCTTCATAGGGAGATTGGTGGAAAACAGAGTCAGAAACAACATTTAACTGGTGTTTATTGATAAATTAATAAAATATTAATATTTAGTTTATCTCATTTGTATTGGGCGGGTCAGCAGCATTTAACTGTTAAGTGCACTAATTACTTGATTCAAAACGTATGATGCGTTCACCTGTGTTCAGTTGGACTGGCACTTTTAAATGGAATTACTTATTAATCATATAATACCAGATCAAACATAAAGCCTGTGGGCCAGAATCAGCCCGGCAAAGACTCCAATCCGGCCCACTTGAAGGCTTTGGAAAATGCCAAGAAATGCTTAGATTTTGAACTTTAAACTGTGTTTTTATAACGTGTACAGGTTTTCCTACTGATAAAGCCCTCCCTCAATTCCCATTCATGCTATTACTTAACTACAAAGTAGTTAAGTAATAGCATGATGTTTATCTATTACTTAACTACAAAGTAGTTAAGTAATAGATAAACAACTAAATGACAGAAAAGTTTTTCACTCCCCATCACCACTACTACTACTATTGCTATGTTTTTTTGTTTTTTTTTAAATCCGTGAATTAAGAAAAACGTTATGTTTTATAAATACAGGACAGTGTGAGCAATGAGCTACGAGAACATTTTCTGTAATTTCACACATTCCCTGTCCACATCTTGGACAGGGAGGAACGCTGGTTTGAGCGCGGAGTCAAGGAGGCCATTTATGTAAAAAGGGAAAGACCATCTCTGAATTGAGGAGGGGGCCTAAGGGTACATCTTTCGCCATCTTACAATGCTGTGATTGCAGCCATTCCCCAACTCTCTGTGAATGGTACTCATGGCCATTGATCAGTGGTCTTTGATCAGTGGGTTTTGGTCAGTGGTTGTTGATCAATGGTCATGAGAATTTGCATAATTAAGATTAAGGAACTGACCTCCCAGCCCATTGTTCCTTCAGTGGGCTGGTTTCAGTCATTATGCAAATGTACTGTTTATAAGATTGGGGAAACCTGCAGTCAGCTGAGACTGAAGAAGTCACTTGGATGAGTGACGAAACGTTTCTCCCACAAAACGCTACGTCCAGATGAACAGAATCAACTTTCTGGAGATTCATCATGTAACTAAGACACGGTGTTTAACATGCACTTCTTTTTCTTATATTAAGAAATCTCAGGGGCTAAATGTTTAGGAAATGTCATTCACTGGTCCATTTAAGATCAAAGTGAGCTGTCAAATGAGTTTGACATTCCTGATATAAACTCTTCTATAGTGGCTTTTGACTTAAACACCATTAGAAGTGTAAGGGTGAGGAGCCAAGAGCATGTGTCTGGGGTGTGTGTGTCTGTGTTTGTCTGAGGAGGCTGGACTATAACTCCATAGCTTTTCAGAAAGTCTGTAAGAAAGAAGCTTTGAAGAGTATGAAGAAGTGCATCTGGAGCATCTGTGACTGACACTTTGCAGTAAGTGAAAAAGATTTTTTGAGAAAAATAGATTCTCTTTTCGCCCCCTTTGTTTCTGCATGTTTTATTTTTGGATTTACATGGTGAAATGATCATATAGTCTGCAGCTCTATACAATATTTGATCATGTTATAGGTTTCAGTTCTTGTTTCATGTGCTTCAGCTACAATCTAAAATAATCTATGCTTAAATTAACCTCTGTCTGCAAAATAGGTCCGTGCATATGAGAGCTAAAACACATCTATTTTAGTATCTACAAACGCAAGTTTCACAACTTTTTGGGCTGCATGGCAGACTGTGTTTCCCCTGAGACTTTCACACTAAAAAAAGGAATGTTATGTGCGATGGGGGGACTGAGAAGACTGTACAGATAAGCCTGTCAAACAGGCTTTGGTAAACATAACTGAAAGGAGAAACAGGCAGGCGAGAAGCTGTAAATATTAAGAACTGTTGCAGTACAAGAAAAGGAACAGCCCTTTTGACTTGTCCAAGCACAGCCACCACTTATAACTGTGTTGTATCAAGACTTGTGAGAAAGAAAGAGAGAGAGAACAGAAAAATACATTTCAGGCATAATGAAGTCATTACACCTGCACTTTTCCCACTGAGGCACATCAAATTACCTCTTGTTAAACAAAAAGCCTTTGGCAAGTTGTGAAATTACACAAGACGCTGGTGACTGACAGAGTGACAACAGGGTGTGTGCACAAAGGTATTTCACAGCACAAAGCTGCTAGTGTAATCTACTGCAGAAGAGACTATCCCTGCTGTTTAAGAAAGGAACAGTTAGATCCTTACTGGGATAAGGGGGCTACTTGTTAACTGCCAGTGACTTTTGGTTATTTGTGTAACCCCAGTTCTCAGAATAGCATCTGTGTTTTTGGTAGGTCTTAAGAGCTTGAAAAGAAGGTGTAACATGGTAGACTAATGTGCGTGTTACAGAAGGCAAAATGCCTTTAACCTTTTAAAAGACATTTCAACTCTTATCCCAAAGGTTTCTTCAGTTCTCAAACAAAAAGGTGGAGATTCCCAGGTATTTAAAACCTAGTGGGTGTTGTCACTTAGGGGGTGGTCAGTGACCCACTATCATCATGCATCATCATCTGTGTGAAAAAGGCGTGGGTCATTACCACCAAAGGTTTTGGGTGAAACCACTGTGATACCTTTCCCTGCTACATGTGACCTACTGAAGTGTTGTTGTTGTTATGCAAATAACCTTTAAGTAGGTATGTAATATTTTTCCCTCTATTGTGGAAAACAGTTGTTCAGTACGAAATGCCTGTGAAGTGGAGCTGTTCAAATGTTGCCATATGTAAAAGCTACAATGCAAAATATTGAAACATTTCCAGGGCAGTACTTTTAATGCATTATTTTTATGATGCAGCTTTATAATCCCCCCCCCCAACTTAAGAACTACCCCCAAGTGGCTCTTAATGTTACTGGATTTCAAAGAAAGGATGCCTGAACAGCTGGCAGGACCACATCCCAAGATCATCAAATATGTAAAAACCAAAATCCAGCAGGGAGGCTCAAACGACTTATTGTAGTTACTGAAATTGTTATTCGCACTGCTAACTGCTCAACTTATTCCAGCATACTGTTAAAGTTTGGCATGAACCTGAGCACATTGTGTTCACTTTTGAAAGTGAATGAGTGCAATTGAGTAAGAGCGGAGAATTTATAGCAAAAATGGTTTACGTGACATGAGAAAGTGGGATGAGTGACGGGTTTAAGAGGCAGCTGTGGAGTGTGGCCACAAATTGTAAATCATTGCTAAATGGCTGAGGAGGTCATTTAGTCACTGTTGGCACTGCGTGTCAAACATCCTAACAGTCATACATATGCAGTTTTACTTTGTCTTCAGAGAAAGAAGAGAAGGGCTTAACAAGATTCTGAGCACAAGCCTGTTCATGTGATATGCATGTAGTGTTTGATGTTTACCTTGAGGCTCAGACTAATATTAGAGTCAATGAATTCATTAACTTACCTGCAGGAAGTTGTGTTCACGTAACCTGTGAACACAATGCATATGTTTCTACTTATTGGTCTCTGTATGAGTCATTTTATTATTAAAATAGAAAAACAAAAAAACAAAACAAAACACAAAAAAAACAGGCAACATAATGCTAGCATAACTTTAAAATGTCAAAATGTATAAAAATGCTTGAAATACTGTAATCCAGTGTATTATTTGTAGTAATTAAACTAAATACAATTAAATTCCTTACAATTCAAGCATTAAATTGAAAAAGCAAACATCCACAAAAGTTTAAGTTGTTCAGATATTCTTTGGTTTCAAACATTTTCAGTGTAAAGGAAACGCCCTTTGTATATTCAGCTTTTACAGCTGGTTAAATCAAATAACTCTACCCTATAGGAGACCTTTGTATGAATTTTTCCTCATGAATTAATAGCACAGAAAAAGTTTCGATTGATCTGTCCACCCATCATCTTTGCTCATCTGTTATCAGAATCATCAGAATCAGAACAGTTTGAGAACAAAAATTATCAGCTGGGTCATGGCAGCACCACCACTATATTTTAGATGCCACACTTCCCACGGGTATAATCTCTCCAACAGGTTCTCGGTCTACTGTTGGGTGTGCCCATTTCTGGGTATTCCCGGGTACCCCTCAGGGGCCCTGGAACTCATGTGGGACCTCAAGCAGTTCCTAAGCAGCAACTTTGAAGAGGCTGAGGTGAGACTTGCCTTTCAAACAGCAATCAGCTGCAGCTGCCTGTGTAGACACACCTGTCTATCAAACTGACCACACCCTGAAATTTAAGTCTTAAAAATCCAAACAGTTGGAAAAAAATAATCACCCTGAGGGGACTGGGTGACTAAACCTCTTCACTACACCTTACTTGAATCCTGCAGGTGTGGGTGTCATACTGAAACAGGTGGGACCCTGTGATTGGTCCATTCGAAGAATTGCTGCCTCTTTATTGGATAAAAAGATGACAGCAACTTCTTCAAACTCAACACCAACCTCTCCTTTCCCCTTCCTTCAACAATTGCACCTCCTTCAACAATTAGGCTGCTTGGTCTGTAGGTAGACAAAACCTCAGTTTGCAGTTTAGTTTATCCTTAGTGAAAATTACACTTTAACTGGTGAGTGAACATTTTTGCCTTATTGCTGTGAACGTGGATGGTTGATTAGTTGGCTTTTTTTCAAGTTTTCGTGCTGTGCGAGTGGCCTTTCTTGGAAGTGGGAAGAGTCAGGGAGTCACACGGGACTGAAAGAAAGTTTTACAGTCTTTCAACTGCAAAAGACACATTTATTGTGTAACAGGTATGCTGGGCAGATTTATGCTTGCACAATTTTTTTTTCCTTTTGTTTCCTTGTAATTAGTTTTTTGTAAACTTGTTAGTTTTATGAATTCTGAATACAGAATGTCTATTTTAATTTTAAATCTACAGTTTTTATTGTCAAGTGTGTTTTATTTTGTTTTTTTAAAACATTAAGAGTCTGTTCTTTTGACTTGCTGTATAACAATTGTGATTTTCTAATCATTTTAATGCCAGAAAGAGTTAATCTGAATTATTTCTGTCAGGTTAGGTGTTTAGTGTCTGCCTAGGGGGTTTCTGCAGGAAGAAATCCTGCTGGTCTGGTGCAGTGCAAAGCACTAAATGTACAATTTTTTTGTAAGTGGAAAATTGCAATAAAATCAAAGCCTGTAATACTCAAGTGTATATTAAAGATCTGCTATAACTCATTCACTTGGCCT
Source organism: Pelmatolapia mariae (assembly GCF_036321145.2). Classification (NCBI taxonomy): domain Eukaryota; kingdom Metazoa; phylum Chordata; class Actinopteri; order Cichliformes; family Cichlidae; genus Pelmatolapia; species Pelmatolapia mariae. The sequence goes on from NC_086233.1 coordinate 35,034,559, forward strand.
TGCGAACTGGTCAATCTCCAGGAAGACACATCGCTGGATTTGTCTCCATGTGGGGTTTTTTGCTTATTTGCAAGAGCCCATTTTCTGCAAGACATCTCATCATGACCAGATTAATGTGTACAGAATTTAACAGAAATGAGTACTTTAAAGAAAAAAAGAAAAAAGGAAAAAAGTTAAGACTGTTTTGGGTCTACCGTATTTTTCGGGCTATAAGGCGCACTATAAATCCTTTTAATTTTCTCAACATCGACAGTGCATCTTATAATCCTATGTGCCTTATGTATGAATTCCAGTTGTGCTTACTGACCTCGAACCGATTTTATCTGTCAAAAAATGTTGTAGTACGACTTTGGTAAGCTACGAAGCTGCACTGCTTGATGGATTGTTGGAGCATTACGGCCACCATAGTCAGGAGCCTCGCGGAGTAATCTGTGTCCAAAACTCCGTCCGCTTCAGGTCCCAAAGTCAAACGAACACTGCAGCATCACTGTCTGAATTCTTTCACCTTTAATAAAATGATCAGCATTGCTGCTTTACCAGATGTAACAAGTCTAACATCCAGGCATCCATGAAAACAGAATTTACTAAATTTAATGGAGTTAGAAGTTAGCAGGAAGTTAGCTCGCTAGTTTCCACCTAAACATGATATAGCATGTTCTGACTGAGGGATTTCTGAAAAAATTAAAATGTACAGCTCTGCTATCACTTCCAACATAAATGAAGACAGAAAACTAAACAGCAGTGATGCTTGTAGGGTTACTGAAGTTGGTCTAGCTGGTATACAATGATGTGCTAAGTGATCGCTAGCGACACAGCTATTTTAGCATAACAAACACAGTGAAGCTAGATGAATGCTAACTTTTTTCCACTCGATAAAAGTTAAAGTGAGGGTTCCCGATGGTTAGGGACAAACGCAATTGCTTGGCAGTATGGGCCGTTTGTAAAGTGAAACATGCTGAAATTAACGACAACATTTTTCCACATTTAGCTCAAAACCATACAAAAACATGTTTTTTCAAGCCATTTTTTACAACATTTAGTAAAATATTTGTAACTTTTCATATTTAAAACACAATTTTAAATGTTAAATATTAAATCTAAATGTTAAATCTAATTATTATATTAAATCTAAATCTAAATGTTAAATCTAAATATTATATTTAAATCTAAATGTTAAATGTTAAATCTAAATGTTAAATGTTAAATCTAAATGTTACAGGAAACTAAATATTTAGCTAACATGCAAATTAATTGTGTGGCTCAACGGAAATACCCAAATAAAAGCTTTACGAAAACCTCCGGTGCAAAAGTGTGCCTGTAGTGGTCAGATTGTGTCTGCTCTCCCCTGATGGTCACTTCTCAACGCCATAAGCGGCTTCACTTCTTGGCTACCAGCACGTCCAGCGATTTAGCTGAAAACATCGGAAGATCCGTTTTGTCGGCCATCCAAAGGTTCAGCAGTAGTGCACTCTCAGCAGCTGCAGTCTCCACTTCACAATCGCTGCAGCACATGTCCAGCGATTTAGCTGGACATTTAGATTTAAATACAATATTTAGATTTAACATTTAACATTTAGATTTAGATTTAACATTTAGATTAAACATTTAGATTTAACATTTAGATTTAACATTTAAAATTGTGTTTTAAATATGAAAAGTTACAAATATTTTACTAAATGTTGTAAAAAATGACTCGAAAAAAACATGTTTTTGTAAGGTTTTGAGCTAAATGTGGAAAAATGTTACCGTTAATTTCAGCATGTTTCACTTTACAAACGGCACCCCATGTGGCAGGATGCTGTAAATGGACCAAACTTCAGTCAGGAGAACAACTGAGATAATTCATCTACAATACAAGGTTAGTCATTAATATACTGCAACAACATAGTAATAGAGCAGCTGTGAGAGAATTCAGCCTTAATGAATCAATAGTACGGAAGTGGAGGAAGCAAGAAGAATGAGTTGAGTAAAGTTTGACCTATCTGACTGTTTTGTTTCGCTTAATGCACCTTATAATCCAGTGTGCCTTGTGTCATGGTTGGCTGTGTGGCAAGCAGGCAGGCAGAAAAAAGGACCCAAAATACAGGACTCTCAAAACGGGACTGGAACTCAAAATGCAGCTTTAATGCTGGCAAAACTTTCTCATAAAATAAAACTCACAAAAGCAAAGCAAAAACAAGACTTAGAACTGAGGTGCAGGAAAACTGGACATAACAAACACACAGCATGTTGAGGGTACAACACGACAGAGCGCACAGGAAAACACAGCGCTTATATACACAGGGAAGTAATCAGGGAATGAGAAACAGGAGGGAGACACAGCTGGGAGAAATTAGGCTGACGAGACAAGGCAGAAGTAAAACTGAACACACTGACATGAGACATGAACTTTCAAAGTAAAACAGGAAACCAGAAACAATTCACAAAGATGCGGACTGAGAAACATGGACTTTACACAGAGGGACACACGAGCAGAACTAAGCACAGAACTAAACCTATACTAAACAAGAGGGCAAGAGAACAAAACCTAAACCAGAATAATTATAATAATCAACACAGGATAGCTAAAGAATCAGAACATAAATATAATGAACATAATCTAGAAAAACACCAAAATACAAGAAACCGAAAAAGCTGGTTCAAATGACCCAGAACCGTGACACCTTGTGTATGAAAACAGACCCATTCATCGACGGTGCGCCTTATGATCCGAAAAATACAGAAAAATTCTTGCTGTGTAGACATGATGAACAAAAGAGTTGCACCTCCTGACTTCAGGTTGAATGCAGGGGACATGCTATCCCTAATATTTAGACTGTGCCTTTGTCCCTCTGGTAATATATGAAAGGAGCAAATCGGTCACTAGAGACCGATTTCTTTACTTGAAGGCAGGAATTTCCATCATGAATGTTGCAGAAAACCCACTAAATCCACCAGGAAAAATTGAGGCTGACACTTGTCTTTTCCTGGGGGAGGATACCCAAACCATCGGATTAATGTGCCACCCAAGCCCTCACACCTGCTCACCTTAAGACACAAAGGGGCGATCGGTTACCGTCAGAGGAACACACTGTCATGTTAGGAATTCCTCAGGCCTCTGGAGTCACTGTTAATCAGGGAAATGCCCCAAGTTAAATAGAGCATGGAAGCCTGTCAGGGGAAGGTGGACTGGAGTATCAGGAGAAAGACTACTAACCACACAGGGAGGCAGAGCAGTGGGGGATTTCTCCGGAGAAACGACTCATTTTCTGTGGCTGTGTGTGTCTCTGGCAAGATGATTTGGGCCACAAAGTTGAAATCACATTGCCAGAGATTACTACACTGCTACGGAGTCTCCGACTGTTCCTGGAGGGCATGCATATACCTGTGTACTGGAGGTTCTTCAAGCAACCAGTCTGAAAGAGCTCATCCGAGGCACGGTCAGTGGATTGGTGCTAGCTGTGTCATGTGTACAGTGTCTGATTGGGTGTAGAGCTTAGTTGACTGCTGAACAGGGAGTCTTGAATATTTGTTCACAGTGGCTAAGTTCGTCACTCATACAGAGACGATCGGGACATGAAGTCTGCTTAATAAAGCTGTTATTCAGTCAATTGGCATGCAGAAACTCAGATTCTGGGCTTAAGATGTAATGAGGAATCTTGTGGAGTCTAAGTTTTTTTTTTTTTTTTTTTTTAACTTGGCGACTGGCTCTGTTGAAGACTGTTTTATGAGGACATTACACTCCTGCCATGTTTTATTCATTATGCAGAATTTCACCCTGTGACTATCAGAGGGTCACATGTGGAGTCTCTTTACCATCTTCACGATCCCCTGAGAAAACATCTGGCCTCCCCCTCGTGCTTTCTGAGCTGACAGCAGTTTGATCAAACACACTGGCTCAGTTCAGCAGGAACGAGAGTTTAGTCAGCGGGCATCATCTTAATGCCAGATGAGCAAATTTGTCCACAAAGAATTGGAAGTGTTTGTTTTTCCAAATCTTCAGTTTGACATCTTGGTGTTTACCCTTTTCCTGAAAGGAGTCAATTTCCTTTTAACGACTTTTCTTTTCCCATGTCTGCAATTTGCCAGATTTTCTCCACCTGTGCCATCAGTAAGTGCCAATAAATATCTTTATTCTTCTACCTGCCAGCCCTCTGTCTGCATTTTGGGTCACAAACAAGACATTTGTCCTGTGCAAGTCACAAAATGACAATTTTAAAAACTGCTGGAAGGTCATGATGGAGCGATGGAGGACCTGCCGATTGCTTCATGACAGCGGAAATTGCAGTTGGAAGACCTGTGAAGTACCTCAACAAATGAAGCCACGAACGTCCATAAAACAGCATGTTTTAAAGTATTAAGGCTATTTATTTTTTTTTTTCCATTTTTGAAGATCTGATTTCTTGTCTATACTTCCTGGATTTGGAGGGGAAAATGACATTTAAAAAAATATTTCCCCATCAGAGGTACATTTGTAATGTGTACCACACTTAGTCTGGTGGGAAGGTTTGGTCAAATGGTGAAAAAACAAACACCTTGTATCTTTTCATGGCTTTTCTGGAAACAGTCCCCAGCTAAATCAGGGGAAGGTGTCTTAAACAGTGCAAAGTCATTTATGGTTTATGCCCTTTATGACCAGATTCTATTAAATGTAAAATTTCACTTTGTACTTGTTTAAGCACATTTAAAACTTTATAAACAGATTTTGCACAACTGCATAATGTTAGGTTAATAGACTTATGGATTATGGTCTAATCTGGGAAATTTAAAGACACATGACCTACTTGTTTTGTCAGTTTTGCTGTTTGTCTGTTTGGATTGGGATGATGTTATTTTGTTCGTTTTATAAAACATGAGCCAGTATATCCTCTGCAAAACGAGGTAATGAAACAATACATTTTCTTAGTATTTAGAGGCTCGACCAGTTTAACACAAAAATCTAGTCTGTAAAGAAGTAGTACCGCTTTGTGGCCAATAGAGGGCAGCAGTGAAATGCATTTACTCTCTCTGGGAAATCAGTCGAAGAAGTAAAAAGAGGAAACAAACATGAGCTGCTGAACTTCAGCAGCAGAGGATAAAGTCTGGTTTTATGAGTACTAAAAACAAAATCACAGTCAGACATGTTCAGGCTGGAAACATTTGAGAGTCAGTTGTCGTCTGTGATGGAGACTCTTGTGGAGGCGGCCGTGACAGAACTCGGGAGACTTCTGGAGAGGAGCTCGGCTCCGGTTGTGGCCGCTCAGCAGCGCTTAAATGCGGCTTCCGTAGTCGCCGTGAAGCGCGAGGATGAGGAGAGGGAGGTGACGCTACGCAGGCAACTCCTTCACGAGGATGTCACGGTAACCCTGCGGTCACGCGCGCACGGGAAATGTGTGCGGTCTCACTGATGACAGGAAATTTACTTTCCACTAGTTCCACTTACCCTTCTTAGCTTAAGTGTACGGTGTCCTAAAATGTACACCGTATAAGTGGCACAAATGAGCACTACGTCACCCAAAAGTCCAATCGTTTGTTTCCATGGCGACCACTCCAACAGAAATCCCAGCTTAGAAGCTAATCATGAGTTAGCTTCTTCAGCCTGTCAGGGCAGATGAATGAATGAAACTTTGCCGCACATTTTGTTAAACTACAACGAACTACAAGCTCATGTTCACTCCCTGGACAATTTATTAGGTACAGCTTACTAATAGTGGGTTGGAACCCATTTTCCCTGTAGAAATATCTTAATTCCTCATCTCATAGCTTCATGAAGTTGCTGGAAAAATCCCTTAGAGTTTTTGGTCCGTGTTGACATGATGGCACAACCTTTGGAAGGTTCTCGATTGGATTGAGAGGTGGTGACTGTTGAGGCCATTTGAGTACAGTGAACTCATGCTCAGAGATGCTCTTCTGCACACATTAGTTGTAAAAAGTGGTTATTTGAGCAACTGTTACCGTCCTATCCTGCCCATCCTCCTAGAGATGGTCATGTGCAAAACCCCAGTAGATCAGCATTTTCTTAAGTACTCAGGCCAGCCTGTGTGGCACCAACAACCTTGCAGCTTTGCTTAAATCACCTTTCTTCCTCATTCTGGTGATCTGTTTGAACTTCAGCAGATTGTATTCATCATGTCTAAATCCCTAACTTTAACGCAATACTGTTATGTGATTGGCTGACTATATATTTGCAATATCATTCTGTCTTTCCTGTGATTGTACAGAACCAGTTTGCTTCCCTGATGAAAAAGTGGTCTGAAGTTGCTGTGGAGAAAATCTCCTTAATTTTCAGTGTGTCCATGAGTGACGCCAGAGATGCTCCTGCTGCAGAGAAACCCAGAGCAGGGCAGATCGATACTGGGTGCAGAAAAAGTAAATAAGCTGATGGTTTATGAGGCTTTCAATGTTCTCACTCTGGGATTTCTTTGTATATTAAACTAGGCTTTTAACTTTTGTTGTGCAAAAACAGAATCTGTGTCCAGAAAGAGAAATAACATGCAAGGATCGCAACCAGCAACAAGACAGATGAGTGATCACTTATACTGTAGAGGTATTCAGCCAGTAACCAATAAAAAAACCCACTTTTTTAAAATTAAATTTTGAAAACAGTTTGGAATTTTTTGTGTGTTTTCAGAGGAGGAACAGATCGAACAGTCAACAGAAGAAGCTGACCCAGAATCTGTGATAGAACCTGGTAAATATGTTTTCTTTACAAGTTACTGCAGCTGTTTTTATACACTCTTTACTATTTTAGGGCTCAAATAAAATTAAAAGAATATAAAATAATTTTAAAAATGCACATTTTTAATATTTTGTGGACAATCCTGAAATCTGGAGCCCTCGGACATCATCAGATAATGAGTTTCCTCCTTTGTGAGGCTTTATCAGGCCTTTACTTAAGCAGTCTTCAGGTGTCAGTCGTTGGTGTTTTTTTTCTGCTCTTTAGTTTTCAGCAAGTGGAAAAAGCCACTGGGCTCAGAGAAGGTTGATTCACTTAGCCGCTGCAAAATATTCCACATCTTTACATTTCAATAGGTTGCGTCTTGTTCTCATGATGTTTTGGGCTATTTTCCATCTGCTTGTGAAGCAATATCCAGTTAGTTTTGCTGTGCTCAGCTGAATCTGGTGTATGATTTTTGATATTCATACTTTCTTTTACCTTCTTTATTTATGAAGCTTTAATGAAGAACTGCTCATGCTTGACTGTAAAACAACTGACTGAATTATGGCTTTGTATTTGAGTCCCTGAAAACAGGACTGTGCAGTAATTATGGCTGTATTTTTCCAATATTTACGTTATAAAAATGCAAGCATTATCAGAACTTTAAGCACATAATCATGATGTAACTGCAATCTAACATATGTGTAGCACACAACTGTAATAGCAAAACTAGCTGCAGTGTCCAGATAAATGAATCAAGTTATACATTTAAACACAGTGGGATCCTCTGTTTAGGAGTTTGACTTTTTACAACAGCAGTATTACTAAAGTAGCATGTTTGCAGTGTGGCATTAAAGTCTTTCAAATGGATAGGTTGGTGTTACTCTCTTGTTAGTTCTAGTGTTGTTTTTGTTTCAGCTGATCCAGCATCACATGAGGAAAATAGCTCTGAAGTCCTCTCTGAACCTGAAGTCACAATAGCAGATCCTGAACCAGCCTCCAGTGTCATTGAGGAAAATGGCGTCCAAAAAGACGCTGAGCATGAATGCACTGCTGTGAAAATCAGAAGGAAGCAGCCCACCAAGGACTTCACATGTCCTACGTGTGGCAAAGCATTTGCTCTGAAGTGCTTGATGAACAGACACTGCCTGACTCACTCCAAGCCTCACCTTTGCTCTGAGTGCGGCAAACGCTTTGCCGGACTCCGCGGGCTCATTGCACATTCGAGAAAACACACCGGGGAGAAGCTTTACAAATGCTCCAAGTGCGGGACAGAATTCGCGTACAAATCGACCTTCCACAGGCACATGCGTCAGCACAACCTAAACAAACCGATCACCCACACGTGCTCCCTGTGCGAGGAGCAGTTCACGGGGAAACAGGCGTTTCAGCGACACATTTGTTGTGCGTTGAAGAAGACATTTGTTTGCTCACTTTGCCCAGAGACCTTCGAGTGCAGGCAGAGCTTGGACGATCATGAGAATCTTCATTCAGGAAACAGAGATTTCATCTGCGAAATGTGCGGCAAGACCTTCTTCTCGTCCGCATCTTTGGCCGCTCACCGAGTTACCCACACACAAAAGGAAAACTGCGAGCTGCTCAGCCTTGGTTTCAGTGACACGAGCAAAAACGCCGGAGAAAAGCTTTTCACCTGCGAGGTCTGTGGCAAAGGATGCAGTCACAGGAGCGCCCTGAAGCATCACATGCTGACCCACACGGGTGAGAGGCCATACGTCTGCGAGACCTGCGGCAAACGCTGTGGACACGCCAGTGCGCTTCAGAACCACATGAGGATCCACACGGGCAAGAAACCAGGAGAGAAGCCCGTCTGCAACGTGTGCGGCAAGAAATTCCGCTGCATGGTCAATCTCAAGTATCACACGAGCGTGCATACGGGGGAAAGGCCGTACGCCTGCGATCAGTGTGACAAGAGATTCAGCAACCCGAGCAATCTGAAGATACACATGATGACGCACTCAGAGGAAAAGATGCACAGCTGCAGCATCTGTGGCAGGAAGTTCACGCAGCTCTACAGCCTGAAGCTGCACAGGCAGGTGCACGCGGGAGAACGGCCGTATCACTGCGTTGTCTGTGGGAAAACTTTCATAACCAACAGCGTGTTCAGGACCCATCAGAAGGTTCACCTGCAGGAGGCAGGACAGGGGCAGACTGGAAAAACTGCAGTGAAAATCTAAAACACTCTGTGAGGTCACTTCTTGTACTCGTTATTGGTTTAAACTCTTTCTAATGGCCAGCAGGGGGCGACTCCTCTGGTTGTAGGAAGCCATCCAGTTTAATAGGAGTTTAATAGTTTCAGGTCATACTGAATAAAGCATGAACCTACTTCTGTTAACTACGGTCATTATTAGAGTCAGAAAGGATGATAATCTAGGACATGTTCTTTGTCAGTCCCAAGTAATTAACCAATTAAGGTGAAGCTTCACAGGTAGATTCACCCCTCAGTCCTGACTTCCAGTTTTAAAGCACTGAGTCGCTGATGTGAAAACATTCAGATTTCGTAGCACAACTCCACTAACCAACAGGTGATGTTATGGCAGCTGTATTAATCTTTTAGACTCTAAATGAGTATAAAAAATGTTTACCAAAGACTTTAATATCAATATAATTTGTAGATATTTATAGAAAATGTGAAAAATAAAATGCTCTTCTTCATTTTTATATATTGTAGTGTTTTCTAGTGTGGAGATTTGGGGTGGGGTGTAACAGGAACTGGGTGAGTGAGCCCTAACTGCACCTGTCTGATTGACTAAGGCTGATGGAGGAGGTGTTTTGTTGGCAGCGAGGCCATCTCCATGTGTGAGCAAAGGTAATGCAGAAACTTATGGGCTGTTTGAGATATCAGCAATATCAACTGAGGCCTGTCTAATGTGAAACGGCAATGAATTACACAATTTGGGTGCCACTACGGCCAAAACCCTGTCCCCTTTGAGCCTCCGCTCCGTCCTCGGTACATCCAGGAGAGAGTTGATGAGCTGATGAGAGCAACTAGGAAGGGCTGTGTAAGTGCAGCAGCTCAGAGATTGTTTCAGATATGATAATATGATTATTTTTCAGTTTTAAATTATTCAATGTTTTCAGATTTTAAATATCTCAGTATCTGACACTTCTAGCTTGAATAATAAAAACTGAGACAAATGAGATTTTACAGTTGTCCAGAGGTGTCTGTCATTTAATACACAATCTTTCTTTGGTTGAGGTTTTTGGTTGCTGCAGTTGCATTTCAGTAAGGCCAACATTTCGAAAAAGTTGAGATGATGTTCCGAAAAGGACGAAGGAAAGAATTGCAACGACTGACCAGCTCAGAGACAGTTGGCACAAAGGTCACCTGATCAGAGTAGTAACGATAAAAGTGAGAATGAGGAGAGTTTGACGGTATCGAAGTGGCAAACAACCCAAACAGAAGAGAGCAGGTAAATGTGAGATCAAGCCAAAGCTTCATCACTGATTGACGACACAGATGCTTCATCAGAAGGACTGTGTTAGAGAACCTAACAAAGGTTGGGGGGGTTAAAGTTAACTCTTAAACTTGGGCATGACGATTTTGGTGAAAATACTTTTACTGTATAATTAAATGAAAGCTTATATTCACAAATGAAGTAATTTGATTTCTGTCTGCCTACAGAGAATCATTAAAGTACCCACTTTGTTCAAATTAACTTCTTCAAAGTTAAACATTTTTTAACGAGTGGTACGTCTTCATTAGCAGCTGCTGACTCTAAGTTTCCTTTTAAAGCAGAGCTCGCTCTCAGTTTAATATATTTTTTTCACTCGATCGGTTTTACTGGAATTACACGAATTACTTACATGTTGGTAATTTCCTTTGTCATTAAACAAAGGAGGGAGTAAATAGGGAAAATGGGGAAAATAAAGAAAACAGATAACTGAAGCTAATTAGCACTTCTTCATTGTGCCTGAAACCTTATAAAAAAAACTATCAGGAAGATACACAAGCCTGAGGGGGGAGTCTTGACATTTGGTGGCTTTTAACTCAATAATAGTTACACTTCAGTTTTTTAGTTTCAGTTTTTTGTGCTGTTGTGAAATTTTCCTCACAGTCCACTGTTAGTGGTATTATAACAAAGTGGAAGTGATCCAAGCGTTACATCACCAAAACCAAATGCAAAGCGTTGGATAAAGTGGTTGCAGTGGAGTAAACCACGCTGCCACTGTACTGTAGGGCAATGGAGATGTGTTCTTTGGAGTAACAAATCACGCTTCTCCATCTGACAATCTGATGGACAAGTCTGGGTTCGGTTGTTGCCAGGAGACCGTACTTGTCTAACTGCATTGTGCCAAGTGTAAAGTTTGGTGGAGGGGTGATTATGTTGTGGGGTTGTTTTTCAGGAGTTGGGCTCGGCCCCTTAGCTCCAACTCATTTTAGACAATTTAATTTTCCTAACTTTCTGGAACAGTCTGGGGATGGCCCCTTCCTCCTCTACCATGACTACAGATCGATGCATAAAGCGAGGTCCATAAAGACATAGATGAGCGAGTTTGGTGGGGAAGAACTTGACTGGCCTGCACAGAGTTCTACCTCAAGCTGACAACTTTGAACACCTTTGAGCTGAGTTACAGTGGATACTGCGAGCCAGGTCTTCTGTCCAGCATCAATGTCTGACCTCATAAATGCACTTCTAGAAGAACAGTCAGAAATTCCCATAAACACTCCTAAACCGTGTGGCAAAGCTTCAAAGAAGAGTTGAAGCTTCTTTAGGTCTTGTGAAGGTGGCAAACATACTGCAGTTGGTCCAGAGCAGCATAGCTTTGGATGAAGAGGATGGCTTCCTGGTGGAGATGAAGTTAAATACATATGATGCTTAAGCCATAGACTGTATAAAAGATACATCGGAACCACTTTTTTGTTTTTGGAGCAAGAAGTGAGCATACTTATCTACAAGAGGTCAAAGTGCTGAAGTTATTTGCTAACTCCAGCAACCTGGATTCATAATGCACAGACTCAGACTGCTGTTGGATAATCCACACAATGTGGACTCTTTACCTTCATCTGAATGAAAAATGTCATAAGGTCAAAGAAAGCCATGAAGGAGGATTAATGAAGATATAGGAAAAGAGAATCAACTGCACTTCACTAGGTTACTAGTATAGCTAGCCCGGTTACGAACAATTTAAATCTTCCCCTTTTTGTTTAATCTTCAAGTGTGAATCTCTATAATGGCTAAAAAAATCATCATATAATACAATCTAACAGTGACAAAATTCCTCAAGCCACATATTTGTGTATTTTTAGATGCATTTTTGAAGAAATACATTGAAAAATAATGTAAATGTGTGACCTTCCCTAATATTTACATCTTCATATTTAATATTTTTATGATCATTGCTGATTACACGGAGCTAAGAATAGTAATTATGTTGTTTAGAAATATTTAAATGAGTGTCACTGAATCCAGACCTATTAAAGTGAGTCACTGTGCTCTGTTATGTCATCCACTAGATGGAGGTAGAGGCTCAACACAAGAAGCTACAGCAGTAACATTCAGCTCCACTAAGGTGCAACATGATGGTCCTTCAGAGACTGTATGATTATCTGTTGATAGTCTCTAACATATTGCTACACAGTGACCTTTAGCAGCTTTACCTTGGCAATGAATCTATTAGAAATCTATGAAACCTGTCCAGCTGTAAAATCTGTGTTTGAGTTAAAGAACTTGGGACTTTCTAGTTGTTTATTATCTTTGTTTTCTTCTTGCAGCTATTTTAACGTTTATCACTTTTGTTTATGTCTTCTCTTTCAAATATTTCAAGGTAAAGGCAAAAACACAGAAATTCAAAACTTTTTCTTTTTAGGTCAATTGAAGATTAATCTCTTGAATAACAGATAACAGATGCATTCAATAGTCTGAAAGGTTGCTGCCAGAAGAAACTTGATTTCTTGAAAACATGAAAAACAGTGCAGAATTCTGGTTTCTCGTGGCTGGAACAGCGTTGAGTATTTCCCTGTGTGAGTCCTGCACTAAGCGGGTCACACGCTTCTAATACCAGTTTATTGCATTTAGTCTAACCTTTCTGAGAGCTCTGCTTAATGCGGCTAAGAATTCAGTGTTTTCACAGAGATTAAACTCCCACTGGCTCAGAGGTGAAGTTCTCTTAGCAGGACGTGTGTTTAAAGGAAATGTAAGACACACAGTGTTCCTCATTTAGTTTATTATCTGAACAACTGAATAATGATTATGCAAAAAAAAAAAAAATATACGTATGTAAGTTATGGATATTATATATATTAAAGACCAACTACTGTCTGACAGCTGCTGGACAGTGGTGACTATGGCAGTAGTACTTTTGATTCAGCGCATTTAGTAAAGTTAAATGTGAAGGAATTCATTCATATGCTCAAAAAAGTGTTTTAGTTAAAACATGCCTAGCTAACTATCCAATAGTTACTAATTTTAAAGTATTACTTTGCTGTTTGTGCCGCACATTTTAATCTTTTAGGATAAATTTCATGTGCTGGATTTAGTGTTAAACAGTGGCTGTAATCAGTGTTTTTATGCTGACAGCAAAATGTATGAACACATTTGTTTTTGGGTTAGTGGCATTGCTTCAAATAAATGTGTCAAATTCTTAGACTACCAAAAATATATCACTTAAACTACTGAAAGGTTCTGTTTTTTCACTGTAACTATATAAATTTAGTTTTTTGTGTTTTTTTTTTCCACATAATAGGTCCACAGTTTAAAAAAAAAAGTTAAAAACAAACAAAAAAAACAATGTGAATAACAAGAACTTTGTGCTTTATAATATACGACAGTTTGGTAAACAAGCTACCAGAACTTTTTTCGTACTTTTACACATTTATTTCTCCTTTTATTTACTACAGCTGTCACGGTTCTGGGTCATTTTGACCCAGTATTTTGAGTTCTCATGTTTTGGTTTAATTTTGTATTTTGTATTATATTCTGACTGTTGTGCCTTGTTGATTATTATTAGAATTCTATGTTTCAGTTTATTCTGTTTTAGGGTTTAGTTCTTAGGTGTTGTTCTTATGCCCTCATGTTTAGTTTAGGTTTAGTTCTGTGCTTAGTCTTCTCTGCCCGTGTGTTCCCTCTGTGTAAAATCCGTGTTTCTTATTCTGCGTCCTTGTGAATTGTTTCCTGTTTTATCTTGAAGGGTTATGTCTTATGTCAGTGTTTCTAGCTTCGCTCCCCCTGTCTCGTTAGGTCTTATTCCTCCCAGCTGTGTTCCCCTTCTGTGTCTCATTCCCTCGTCCCTCGTGTATTTAAGCCTTGCGTTTCCCTCTGTTAGTGGCTGGTTCGTCCGCGTGTCTACCCCTGTATTTCTGTTGTGTGTTTCTCCATGTTCCAGGTTCCACGTCTCAGGTTTTCATATTTCAGGTTTCTCGTTGCAGGTTTTTGTTCCTTTCATTATTATTTTGTAGCTGTTCCCAGTTTAGGTTTTTGTTAGCGTAGTTCCCTGCAATGCTCTGCTTTGGTTTATATTTTGCCTTTCATAGTTAATAGCTACGCTGTCGTCCGTGCTTGTGTTTGGGTCCAAATCCTCCTCCTCCAGACGATCTGCCTCCCAGATTGTGACAACAGCAACATTTCTTTATTATGTAGAAAAACTGAGACTGTACTATTAAAGCTCAACTTCTTTTTCTTGTATTAAGATATATCAGGGATTAAATGTGCAATTAAACTTCTTTACACTCGATGTAAAATGAGTTAGAAATCCCTGGATTAAACGATTAATAAAATAAGAATAATGGCTTAATGTAAAACTGTAACTGTAGCATACTGCAAAAACAGCATCACCTACAGTGACAAGTGGCAAGATAGGATTTATTCCCCATTAAACACAATTTAGATGAGATGGTTGACCTGGTCAGTTATTAGTCAAGACTAGCACTGGCTAGCTAGTTTGGTTACCAAGTTACTAGGGAAAAATCTGTATTGTGTGGCCAGTTGGTGAGTTGTTTCTGGCTGTTAGTGGGTGAACTAACCACCTAGCTACTACCAAAACCAGCTCCTTTAAAAAACCCAAAGCTTTTACCTTGAAGGAAAATATGCTCCTTTTCCAGTTTGCACCGGACTGCTTCAGATTTCACTGGAACTCAGAAAGTAAATGGCAAATGTTTGGAGAGAAGTCAGCATCTTCCATGCCAACTACTCAGTCAGTAACCAGGTTCTGGGCCTTTTGGGCCATGAACAGTCATACAAGTTATAGTAAAAATATACCCAGTTGTCATGAATAGAAAATTAATTGTTTATTTATACTGTAAAGTTGTGCATTTTAACATGACAGTCAGTGGAAATTCACTCAGTTTTGTAGTCGGCCTCGAGTGGCCATTTGGGGAACTGCAGTTTTCTTAAGTGGTTGTATTAATTAAAGTAATTTAAAATGTTTACTTACATGCCTAGCTGTGTATTTGATTTGGTAAGACTTGTAAATACCACTGTAAATAACCTTATCTTTTAGCCTTGTAAAAGAAGTACAAAGTCACTGTGATTTCACACACTGATTTGTGGAATACTGTTTTGAAGATTGAGGTTTGTCAGTAGCATTGTGCAAGTGATTTAAAACTAGTGACAGAGACCATAAACTTACTAGCACAATTTTTACTGAAGAGATAAATCAAACAATAAGTAGGCTAACTTTCTATAACCGTTATCTTTTGTTTTGGGTTTTTTCTGCTCCAGCTGGTCAGGAGAAATAATGCAGGTTTCAGGCACTTCTAGACTGTCATCTTGGTTTAGACTCAGGGTCTATGTTCATCTTTTATATACAGTCCAATATACAGCAATAACCGATAATTTGAAATGATGCTGTCTGCCAGATTGACCTCCAGCAACCTTCATTTCTTGCCCACTGTGGCTCCCTATGTGCTGTCTAACTGTGATTAATGGTAGGCGGTTTCAGGGGTCACTACCCTGACAGTTAGCTGAAGCCATGTGGTTGTGTCACTGACTTCAGAGTGATGAACTGTTGGGACAGAACAGGCCATCAGCATGCAGGGAGAGGTGCTTTCCTCCCGATCATTTGATCCGAGGTCCAGATTTAGTAACAGGTTATCATACCTTCACTATCAGAGCAGCATTTTGGAGGGACCCATCTACAGATAAGAAGAGAGAAAAGGTGGTTTCTTCGGTTGAGCTTAATTTAAAAACTCAGTCATGGATGAAGGGTTGAGTAAGTGATTGACTGGATACATAAACAAATGACTGGGTAAATAAAAAGTCTGTGTGTGGATGGATGTAAGGGTGTGACAGATGGACAGTTGGATGGAAAATTAATTTAAGATGGGGAAAAAACTGAACTGGTAATTGAGAGAATTAGTAGTGTAGACAAAAGAATAATAAATGGTTGGAAGAATTAATTTGAGTTTAACAGATGGATGGATTTACACATTTAGAAATGCACTGCATGATGGGTAAAAGGGTGGATGGATGATTTTAGGATAAAAGATAGAAAAGATGGATAAAGGTAGGATAATGATGGAACTGAAAACTGAATGTAGGATGTATCAAAAGGATGGCTGGATCTCTGAGAGATAAATTGTAGGCTCTGTTAAAGAATTATTGAGGGTTGAATAAGTTTATAAAGGACTGATGAAAGGTTTCAAGATCTGTAAATGGTAGGATGGCTAATAAGGGTGGATGGATAATAGTAGGATGAGCATGAATTTAGGATAAGATAGTTTAAGGGACTGATGGGCCATTGAGAGATAAGTCTTAGGATCTGCACAAAATAAAGGCTGATAAATTTTGGATGGTTTAAAAAAAGATGAAGATTCACAGATATAAATATGGTAGAATGGGTAAAAGTTTGGCTGAGTCACTGAGAGATAAATGGTAGGCTGGATAAAACAATTAAAATTTAGAAGGATTTAAAGGAGGAATGGAAGGTTCATAGATTTTAAAATTGTGCTAAGGGCAAACGGGTAAATGGAGGATGGCGGTTAAAAGAAACAATGGGGTAATGCAATGGATGGTTGGACACATTTTGAATAGTTTAATGCAGCGGTCCTCAACCTTTTTTGCACCACGGACAGGTTTATGCCCGACAATATTGTCACAGACCGGCTTTTAAGGTGTTGCAAATAAATACAACAAAATAAAACCAGTACTGGTACCAAAAAAAGAAGATTTATTCATAACACATGGGAAAAGACCCAGGGAAACTGAGTTGACTATAAAAATGATTTAAAAAAAATAACGATAAAAACCCTGAAAACCATAAATTTCACACCCGAGCCTCAACTCTCACGGCCCGGTACCCAATGACTCATGGCCCGGTACCGGTCCATGGCCCGGGGGTTGGGGACCGCTGGTTTAATGGATCCATAGAAGGATGGAAGGGTGGATGTACAGTTAGATGGAAAAAGGAATGTAGGATGGTTTGAAGTATCCACAGATCAATGGGACCTAAATGGTAGGATGAGTAAAGCAATAAAGAATGGATGAATTGTGGATAGTTCAATGAATGAAAGGTTTGTAGATTTATAAATGGTTGGACAGTAAAGTGGTAGGTGGTTGATGAATGATGCCAGATAGATTGATAGTTCGTGGATGAGTATATGGTCAGATGGGTAAAGGGTGGATGGTTCAACGTTTGTCTATAGATGCATGTAAGATTGGACTGGTAGATGGTTTGTAGCTGGATAAATGCTAGGATAGGTAAAAAGATCAGAGGAAGCATTGGATGGATGAATAAAGGATATGTAAAAGGATGGATTTATGGGTAGATGTTGTATTTGGAGTACTGGAACAGACCACAGAGCCAGATCAATGTTTGTCACCTGACTGCTTTAGAGCAGAATGTGATCAATCAAATCTGGGGCCACAGCTCACTGACATGATGACTCTGACCTTGGCTAGACACCATTAATTAAAACTCTGTTGAGCTCTTTATCACTCACCGCTCCACCTCACGTGGATGGCCCATCAGTCAGAAGCAGCAGGCGGTTGTCAGTAGTGAGTAGGATAATGTGAGCATTCAGCATGCTTACACCACCAAGTAATGCTGCATTAGCAAACATATGCGGCTTAAATTGTAAACATCAGGGTGAGGTCGGGGCTGTCAGTGATGATGTGGACTCCCTGCTCCCACACTTTAAATCAATGCTGAGCCTTCAGGAAGTGAGACAATCAATCAAATGGGAGGTTGGACCTATAAAGCATGTAGTCTAAAAAAAAAAGGTATGCACACAGTACTTCTCTTTAGGCACTATTTAACATATGGGAAAACACAGCTCTACTGGACTAGCAGTCGTCCAGAGAGTAGACATGTTCTAATTCTAGTAATAAACAAATCAGAGATCAAAATAGAAGGAAATAAGGCTGAACAAAGAAAGACCTCTTCTAGCTGCAACAAAGGGTTTTCCTGCAATGTTTCTCACCAGCTTCAAATACTGTAATCATGACTGAATGGATGTTATCAGTTGTAATCACTGCCATAGATAAGGCCAGCAGGTGCCTTCAAAATTTAAATGTGTATATTTCATTTCAGGAATGCTTACATGGATTGTTTAGGACAGTTGGAACAAACGAGCAGTGACATTCTTTTAGAGGATTTCTTGACCAACCCTAGTTGCTGTAGGAGGTCATGTAGTGCCAATAATGTTGGTGGTGACACCAACTTTTCAAGTGGGTGACAACATTTTAAATGGGTGCCTTTGTTCACATTTTCAAAATTAGCATTCCACATTAAACGTGTAAACTGTGAACATGCTCACCTGGTGGTGCTGATGTGCAAACAGCAGTTTAGTGCAAAGTTTATAAGCAATAACTAATTAGTAACTTTAATTAAGTGGCCCACAATCAATGGCTTGACGGCAAATATGCAGTAGCAAATGATGTATTCATTTTTCCTGTCGGGTCTCCGGATGAAAGGAGGGTTGCTTTTATTGATTGACAGGTAAAGGTCAGAGTGGGGGAACACCACCACCCTATGGGCTTTTAAAGATGGAGTGATATTTCATGTGAAGAAATCAAAACATTGCCTCTAACTGGAGCCTATTGGGAACGGAGACCCAGCTGACAGGAGAAGAGGAGAAAAAAAAAATTAAAAAAGTTCACTTAGAAACGAGAGCCGGAGAGGGATCAAATCTGACATTCTCACTGTCATTTAGCTGAATTCCCAGTTGGCTTATATTCCCTCCTACCTGTGGAAGACATCTCATCTACTATGCACGCAAATACACTATTAATGATTGAAGAAAGGCCTCATTACAGAAAAAATAATGCTGGGTTAGTTTTAAATCTTGGCTCATGAAATATTTATAATGGACAAATACATAGCCAATGCAAATTGTAGTAAATGGCATTAAAAACCTGATTGATTCAAACTCTTATAAAAAAATTACATAAAAAACAAGATATTTCATTTATAACATACAAATGTCATGAAATTTGGAGATGGAAGAGTCAACAATACAAAAAGATTACAACCATGCTAGAAGCTCTTCAAAGCTGCATAGGTGCTAGGAATCTGTATTTCAAGCAAAAACACTACCCTCTGCCCAATCCTGATTTGCTTTGTGTATGTATGACTTTAACAAAAAAAATCTTACACATATACACTGTGTGACTGCTATACGCAAACCCTTAAACAGGACTGTGTCAAAGCAGTTTACAATAGATTCTAGAATTAAAACAAATTATTTTATCTTTGATTTTATTAGTTAAGGCTCAGTCACACTAGAGTAAAAATAGGACTGCAACTTCTTGGAACTAGTAAAAATCAGTGGTTTCCTAGTCATTGGAATAGATTTTTTCAGATTCACAATTGCAAATAACTATGGTAACTGGTTGCCCAGAGGTTAAGGGTGTTGCAAGTTCTACCTCTGGGCGATACTTTTCAATCACAAAGTGATTGCACTGGTTGCCTGGTGGGAAGCAATCTGTCTCCAAACAGTTGCATCCCAGTTCAGAGTCACTACAATCACTTTCAGACAGAACGTTTGCAAATAACTGCCGTCTAATTTATAAACACATTGTCTGTGACACACCTCTTTGCAACAGAGGACTTGAATCAGCTGGTTGCCAACTGGTTGTATTCTGGTTACATTCTGCATGCAATTCCCAACGTGGCTCCATTCAGTTGCAAACTGGTAACAGACTGTCTCCATCGTATTGCCGTTTTATCACCATGTTTACATGCCAGCAAACTGAATTCATTCTCTCAAATGGTTTACACTGTTTCTTTGGTCTGATTGTGGTCAAAATAAACAAACTAAGTGATTTATTGTGAAGTAAAGAGTAAATTGTAAGAAATACCCATGAGAAATAAAAATTAATGTAGTGAGCACTGACAGCATATTTGCTTTAACAGATCAAGATCCAGAATGATAAAATATTTGCTCTTAAATACTTAAACGGTGATGTTTGTTGACGACATCAAATTTAATGTTTAGTCAAAAGAATTCTTACAGCACATACAACAAATTGCAGCATTTTGTGATATGTTTTTTATAATCCATAATATGAGCTAAAATAAGAACCATGGCTGCCACATTCAGGCATCCACAGAAATGTCCAAACACTTTTTCTTACATCTGCTTCCATTTTTTTTTACTGACCATGATAGACATTTGATGGCTCTCATAATCCTTTATAATGTCCTGAAATGGTTTTCAGAGGCCAGGGCAAGCCAGTCTTTGACCCATAAAAGTATTCCAGTTACAGCATTACAATCATACCTTTCATGTTCGTTGGTGTTTCACACAAAAACAAGTCTGTACATTTCATCAGTTCTAAAAATAGAGAGTAAATGAAAGCACGTTTGGCTTTTGGCCCCTTCCTGAGCATGTTCATAGTGGGTTCCCACAGGAGCAGAGGCCTGCAGAATCACTATCGTCTTCCAAATTGCTTAGTAAGACCTGTCTCCGTTTATTTAATTATGTTTCTATCTCCCCTGTTGTTAATAAAGTTCCTCTGTGTTCTCTTCCTCTTGATTCTTCTTGTTATTTGTTTCCGCTGCTTCAACTGTTCGATCGCTTCAGGCTCAGTTAATAGAAAAGCCTTTTCTTAATCATGTGGTTTTGTCAGGTTCACTTGTTTTACTATATACGTGCCATATTAGGACATGAAAACAGACACAGATCAATTTTTTTGTCCCACAACCTCAGAATCAAGACTCACTTTCAAACTTTATCCAACTTTACATTTTCCTTTTCTTGCTTTTTCTGACTGCATTCACAGCATGAGCTGGGAGCTCACTGTGAGCGCATGTAGCGTGCCTGCATGTGTGACTAATCTACCTGCTCTAATGGTACCATTAGAGTGTTTCATTGGGGCCCAAATAGGCTGAGGCCTGCTTTTAATGGAGCCTGTGCGGCTCTAAACCGAAATCGCAGTCCAGTGGCTGGAGAAAGACATTCTGCTTCAGCGATAATAAGGCATAACAAGATCTGCAAAGTGTTCAAATGGTAAAATCAATATTAAACTGAGGTGTTGCCATGGACACGAGGAAGCTCACGGAGGAGAGTGGCGAGGCGCCGCTGATCCTGAGCAGGAATATTAAGGTTGAGTGTTGCATGGTTTTATCTTCAGTGATGGAAGAAGAAAAATGGCCCAAAAGTGCAAAGAGAATTTATAAATATCTGGGCTTGTCAAAAGAAAAAGAACAAAGAACTTCACTTGTATGAAACTGTAAACATGCTATTGAATCATCCTATGTTTCCCATGTGAAACTGTAGCCTCCAACATTTTTGCTTACATTTTTTCTTAAGCACTCAACTGCCTGGACTTCACTTATATGTCTGCCTAGATACGTAGTGGTTTTGGTATCAAGACATCACAAAAACTCAGCACTTCTTATTTGGACTTCTTCGAAAGCAGAAAATCTTATAGTTGCAGTCCCAGCTTATCACATATTGATGATTTAGACTCCTCTGTGTCACCGTGAACCCAATTTTTCACTGTGGAACTGTGTGTGTGTTCTATCCGTGTTAGAAAGTCCTGAGGAAATCAGTGCTACTTGAAAGCATATCAGTCAGGTCTGGTCATCTCTTTGTGTCTATTGTGCCTGATGACCTCTCAGGTTAAATTTAGTGCAAACTGATGCAGTTTAAAACTGTTTCAATTTGAGACCAAAAAAAAAAAAAATCTGTCTCAGGCTTTTGTTTTGTTTTCTGAGAACATGAAAAAGGAGAGACTGTAGGGAAGGCAAGCAGAAGTTCAGTCACAGTCTAAAGTGCCAGTCAGAGGCTGAACCTAAGGTGTTGGATTGCAGAAATGCTCCACCAGTCAACTGCATGAATGATGTGGCTTCAGATACTTTAGTTTTAAAAAAAAACAAAACAACCCAAAACAAAACAAAACCCCCCAAAAAACAAAAAGGTGTTTCAGAAAGTTGCACATGTTCTATTATAACAATTGACTTGTAGAGAAAATGGTCATTTTTAAAAAGTAAGGAGAAGTGGTGGTAGTAGTGTAAATCAAACATTCAAAGAAGACAAGAGCTTGTCAAAATGTTTTGGAATATTTATGTTTTGGCACTAAAACTACTTGTTTAGGCTTAAAAAACATCACTTTCTGGGTTATACTCTTAAGCAATATTACCACTGCCCTGCTTGTATTATTTATGGGTATTTCAAATGTTTCTGAACAACTTTCCACATTTGATATGATGAAGTACAATTGTGCTGAAACAAACGACGCCTCTGGGGTTGAAAAATAAAGTGTAGGTGTCTAAAACTGCAGTTCACCTAATGGCCACTTGGGGCCAAATGTTAATGGTGTCATATTAAAATATCCAACATTACAGAATTAAAAAGTATGTTTAAACCTAGTACAAAATATAGTT
Organism: Pelmatolapia mariae; assembly: GCF_036321145.2. Classification (NCBI taxonomy): domain Eukaryota; kingdom Metazoa; phylum Chordata; class Actinopteri; order Cichliformes; family Cichlidae; genus Pelmatolapia; species Pelmatolapia mariae. The sequence continues at coordinate 35,056,961 of NC_086233.1, forward strand.
TTGGCCTCTCTGAATAGTTTCCCTTTTCCTAGCAGAACTAGGTTAGGTGGTGGTTTGGCATTGAGTTCAATTCAGTTTTATACAGCGCCAAATCACAACAGTCGCCTCAAGGTGGTTTATATTGTAAGATAGACCCTACAATAATACATACAGAGAAAAACACAATAATCATATGACCCCCTATGAGCAAGCACTTTGGCGACAGTGGGAAGGAATAACTCCCTTTTAACAGGAAGAAACCTCCGGCAGAACCGGGCTCAGGGAAGGGCGGCAATTTGCCGCGACAGGTTGGGGAGAGAGAAGGAAGACCGGATAGAAGACATGCTGTGGAAGAGAGCCAGAAATTAATAACCAGTGTTGGGAAGGTTACTTTTAAAATGTATTCCATTACAGATTACAGAATACATGCCCCAAAATGTATTCTGTAACGTATTCCGTTACGTTACTCAATGAGAGTAACGTATTCTGAATACTTTGGATTACTTAATATATTATCATGCTTTTTACAACTACGTGAATGTACTATTGCTGTGATTTATTACTGTTACTGAAGGTCCTCGGCTCCGAACCGTAGTAAAGGGACCTCTGGCTAATACAGCGGGCGGCTCGTAGCCGAAAAATAGCTTTACTTTGTTGTGTGGGTCAACTTTGCTAGCGAGAGACAAAGAGAGGTGTTGAAAAGCTGCTCCAACGGAACTTATTGTTTCGGAGGAAAACACGAACACAGTGTACAGTCGAGTCTTAATAGCGTACTTACAACTGGGCTCGTCAGGCACTCTTCTTGGCTGCAGTGGTTATTATTATATTTACATGCTTCCAGCTCCCGTTTTTGCTTGATGACAGCTCGTACTTTTCCACTCGCCTTTTTCTCCCTCCCTCGCTCACAGACACATAACGAGTATGGCAGTCCATTCTCCCTGCAGCACGGACTACACTGCCCATGATGCTACATTCTTTAGAGCTATACCTGTAGCATTCTGCCTATTAGCTTAGCACAACAACAACAAAAAGGCGCTCTCTCACCCAGGAAACACGCAGAGAGAGAGCGTCACCCTGTAACCATGGCAACCGTAACGCTGCCGCCTGGAGCAACAGAACGTAGCTGTCAAACAAAACCCAAACAGTCCTGACCCGCCACAATATGAAACAGGAAAGTACCGCCGTGTAATCCATTTATTTCAACAAAGTAACTGTATTCTAAATACCACCTTTTTAAACGGTAACTGTAACGGAATACAGTTACTCATATTTTGTATTTTAAATACGTAACGGCGGTACATGTATCCCGTTACTCCCCAACACTGTTAATAACAAGTATGATTCAGTGCAGAGAGGTCTATTAACACATAGTGAGTGAGAAAGGTGACTGAGGAAGAAATATTCAATGCATCATGGGAGTCCCCCAGCAGCCTACACCTACTGCAGCATAACTAAGGGAGGATTCAGGGTCACCTGGTCCAGCCCTAACTATATGCTTTAGCAAAAAGGAAAGTTTTAAGCCTAATCTTTTTTTTTTTTTTTTTTTTTGTCTGTCCCATTTGGTTCTTTAGCCGTCAGAATTGTTGTCTGAAGACCAACAAGGATACCAAATGGATTTATTTTGCCAAATGGATCATCATGGCATTGCCGTATTGGTCCATTTGATCAACTTTTGTTGTTATTATTTATTTTATTTTCAGTAGTTACAGATGAGACAGACATGATTGGGGGATAGGAAAGGGAGAAAGAAAGAGGAAGGAAAAGAAAAACAGAAGGGAAAAGGGACAGTGAGAAAGGGCACTTACAAAGACAAAGAGAAAAAAAAAAATCTCCTGGATCACCTGTTGAGAGAAAAAGAATAGAAAACAAGCAAAAAAAAAAACAAAGTAACATACTAAACACAACACCATCATGTTAATCTAGCTAAGTGTAAACAGCAATAAATACTAAATATTGAATGTTGTTGTGCAGCACAGACAGCGCACAATGTGCTTTGAAGTAGCAGCTAAGAAAGGTGTAGTTTATGTCTACGAACAGTGAACACCCATGTGCACACCCGTGTGGATCAGCGCACTTGTATACAGAAGGTTTCCCCATGTAACGGTCTGCTAGAGGGTGTGGAGGGCCATAGCCCCGTCCCCCAGGGCATGAAGCAGGCATGGAGGAGATCCAGGCTCCAGACATCCAGGGACCCCAGAGTGCGAGAGCCCAAGGAGTACCACCGGAGGGGCATCCGTGCCACCCTCCTGGGAAGGGCTGAGGAGATCCCCAGACGAGGGGTCACCCAGTAGCCACGGAGCAGAAGCCAGAGGGGGCTGCACTGGCGCGCCCGCCGGCTCTGCCGGCAGCCAGCTGTGCCAGAGTGAACCGAGCTGCAGGCCCCGAGGCCGGAGGTTCGAGGGCCCCCTTTGCCCCGGAAGAGGCCTGACCGAGCGACAGGCACCAGGCCCCGCCAAGTAGCCACCGGGAGTGAGCTGGTGTATACCTGAGCGCCCAGCCCCGGACACCAAGAACCACCAATGCACCGACCCCTGAGTGCATCAGTTACCGGCAGGGAGTGTGGTGAGGGGAGATAGGCCTCCACACTTTGGAGGGCCTGGGTGTTCCCAGGGAGGTGGAGTCTAAGACCCGACCTGACATATAGACACAGACAAACAGGCACACACAGACACAAACATGCATTCCCACCCTCATGCACACATATACAAACACTCAGCACTCATCCAACGTAGGAATAGACATATATGCACATGTACACACAATCGCACTCCCCAAACATACTCTATACCCCGGGTCCAGGTACCCTCGCCCCCAGAGGGGGAAACGGCACCCAGACCCAAGAGATGTGACCCTTTCCCCCCGGGGTGGAGGCAAGCAGACCGCCCCAGGCCTCGCGGAAGCAGGGAGGCCAATCTGTCAGCCAACACCTCCTCCCAGCCCCCCCCCCCGATGGCTGGCAGAGAACGGGGGTGTGTGAAGACCCCATACCTCCCTCCTCCCGCTCATGTGTAGTGTTGCTGCGTGTTGTTCTAAAGTGCATTTAAAACAGGGGAGGGCATGGTGCTGCTGCCGGAGAGCAGCAGGTGTTAGCACGGCCCCTCCCGAGAACCCTCAATGTCTACATGGATTTAAAATTGAGAGGTGGGCACCGGCGCCAGAGGTAGGGTTGAATACTCAGACCATTCACTGGACGCCGTTGGCGTGGTCACCCTCAAGGCCCTATATATATGTGTGTGTTATGACAGTGTGAATAATGTGGATGTCTAAGTTGTGGAATAAAATTGAGGCACAGGTGGCCAGAAGGGGACAGAGGGGGGGGATGTCTCCCCTGCACCCTGGTGACACACCCACACCCCAAGGCCCTACCTGTGTGGGTGGGTGTGGTGGAGCGGGAAGAGGGAGGCGGCCGGGGATGGGGAGGAAAAGAAAGGAGGGGCAAGATGCTCCTCCCTAGGGCCAGCTCCCCCGCTGACCCCAGTAGGCACCCCCGTCCTCTGGCACCCACCAAGGCAAGGGAGTCCAGGCCCATCCAGACCGGGGCCTACGGCAGCAGCACCGCCAAGCCCCACAGGACCCAGGGAAGCCCACCCTACCCCACCGCAGAGGAAACTGTACCCACCCTAACATTCAATCATCTCCCAGACTACACAAGACAACAGACACCCAGGTTAGGTTTATTCTCCACCTCTCCTATGTCTCTCCCCCACCTGCAGAGTGGACTTCTGCAAGGATGGAACAACCTCCCCGCCAGTTAAAGAGCCCCCCAGTTAGGCCGATGCACCAGAGGCCCCCTGCGCCAGGGCTGAGCCCCCGTGCACCCACCCGCCCACAACCTCGGCGACACACCGACTAGGACCGAAGCCCCAAGGCCCAGCCAGAGCCCCATCACGGAGACGAAGCACCCCCGAACCCCAAGCCCCCCCGCCTGCCCCGGATCCACTCAGGGGCAGCCAGGCCACCAGGCCAGTAACCTACGTCCGCCAGCACAGACCATCCCCCAACCCCCGCTGCACGCAGCCACGAGGAGAACACCCTCTAAGAGCGACCAGAGCCACTGACCAGGTTGTGACCACAGCCCCCCGGGTTGAGCCCTCCCGGGATAACGTCTCTAGGGGTCCTCCAGGCGCCCTAAGCCCGTCCCAACCTCCACATCAACCACAATAGCTAAGACGGGACCAAACCACGACCCCCCACCCCCTCTAGGTGACGGAGCCGATCAAAGGAGCCCAGAGGGATTGATCTAATGTGGTGGCAGAGGCTGTATCAAGACTAATGTGATCTATTAGATGGTTTCTATATTGGCTAGAATTAAGATTATTTTTATTTTTCCAGTTCATGAGGATCGTTTTCTTGGCGATGCATAGGGCAGTAAAAACCATGTGGACTGTATTAGTTTCTGTAGTGACATCATCCAATTTTCCCAACAAGCACACTAAAGGGGAGGCTGGAATTTTACATTTCAGACACTTTGATAAGTCTTCACATATCTCACGCCAAAACTTCTGAACTGGTGAACAGAACCAAAGAGCGTGGATGTAATTGTCTGGTGTATTGCCTTGACAGTGTGAGCAGTTGTTGGAAGATGTAAAGCCCATCTTGAACATCCGATGACCAGTATAGTGCACTCTATGTAGTATTTTGTATTGTATTAATTGCAGACTGGGATTTTTAATCAATTTAAAGGTTTTTAAGCATACCTGAGACCAGAAGTTTTGGTCTAAGCTTACTGATAAATCTGCTTCCCACTTTGCAATAGGAAGGGATACTGATTCATCTATTTTAGAAAGTGTTCTGTATATTTTAGATAATAATTTGGGGGATTTAAGAGTAAGAAAATGTACCACACTTGGTGGTGTTTGTAATTCAGCTTGACTGGGGTAAAATTTCTTTTTTACTATGGATTTAATTTGTTGATATTCTAAAAACCTTTTCTTGTTGATCCCATATTGTGCAACTAGTCTGTCAAATGAAATAAATTCTGTTCCCTCTAATATATGTTCTAAGTATTTAATTCCTTTACAACTCCATTCTGGAAAATTAATCATATTATTGTTTTGTAATATGTCAGGGTTATTCCAGATAGGTGTACGTTTGCATGGGATTAATGAAGACTCCGTTATTTTTAGAAACTCCCACCATGCTGTCAGAGAAGAGCTGATGTTAACACTTTTGAAGCATTCATATCTTTTGATGTTTGAGCTGATAAATGGTAGGTCTGAAATCTCTAGATCATTGCATAGTGCCTGTTCAACATCTAGCCAGGGCTCATCTAAGAGGGTATGTTTTAACCATTCTGAAATGAACTGAAGCCTGTTGGCTAAAAAGTATTGTTGAAAATTAGGCAGATCTAATCCTCCTTTATCCTTAGTTCTTTGTAGCGTTTTTAAGCTGATACGCGGGGGTTTATCTTTCCAAAGGAATTTAGAAATATATGAATCCAGAGATCTGAACCAATCTTGTGATGGTTTGTTAGGGATCATTAAAAATAAGTAATTTATTTTTGGCAAGATCATCATTTTTATAGTGGCGACCCTTCCCATGAGTGATATGGGTAAAGATTTCCATCTAGTCAGATCACCTTCTACTTTCTTAAGAAGTGGGATGTGGTTTAATTTAGTTAAGTCTGAAAGCTTAGGAGAAACATTAATACCCAAATATTTAATGTTTCCAGATTGTAGTGGGGCAGAAGAAGAGTTATGGAAGGAGCAGTTAATGGGAAGAACTGTAGATTTTGACCAGTTAATTGAATAATCTGAAACTCTT